>NW_026889803.1:742500-1942500 GCF_033153115.1 Saccostrea echinata
CAGACATTTGGTCTGACAAAGTCAAATGTTCTGTCGGACCGGACGAAGTTTTGTCAGACCAGATACATGTACCTTATTTTGACGCTGAGAAAGGAAAATAAATAACAGCACCAAAATGCCCTTTAATATTTTCAACAGCCTTCAATCTCGCAAGTTTCTTTTCTTGGGATAGAAAGTCTTTGATAAGAGACATAAATAACATATTTTATGTCTTCCCTGTAATAATTTAAATTGACCATCGTCACTACGCCGTGCACACTGCCATCTCGTCTGTGTTTGTGACCTTCAGTTGGGCATCACGATCCCGACCTTTTTTAAATTTGCGTCACGTTCGATTTTTTCAAACGGTCATTTGGACTGACATTTTCTTGAAAGTTATCAGTCCAGACATTTTTTTACCGGCTTTGCCGACAGGACCGACGGATTTCGACAAGTCTGGAAGAGAAATTTAATAAAAGAATTTTAAATTATCCATTGACTGTCATCTTTTGGATTCAGAACGAAACCACTCAGGTCGAAACACAAGGGTCGAACACATTTTAGAAACTTAACCACTCGTATTTGCTGAAATGAAGAGAAAATGAAAAATTAAAATGATATGAAACTGTAAAATTTTGTTGTCTGATGTTTTTCAATCATCGGAATGAAATAAAATACAGAATAATATTCTCATGATTTTCTATCTCTGTTTCAGTGGTCATTTCATTAAAAAAAATCAAAAAAAAAAAAAAAAAAAAAAAAAAAATATTCCCTACCTTCCTACCCTAATTTTTTCATCAGTGTTACCTGAAACAAACAATTTTTTTTAGGCCCTATACAAAATATGAGACTGTTTTGGATTATCACAAAAGAAAAAGAAATTGCTCTGAAAGAGACACATCTTTCACGTATTGTTTTAAGGTCAGTTCAAAGTTGAAAATTTTTACTGCATCAAATTGCGATTTTCTGTACATCCTAAAAAATGCCAATTCAAGAAATAAGCATGATTAACTGATTAAGTAGCAAAATAAATAAATAAAGCTATTTCAGGTAGGTAAATAAAGCTATGTAGGTATTTCAAGCCAGGTAGCTAAATCTAGTGATTGTACCAGACCTTTACATTACCAGCTACACGTGTGGGACATATTTTCTCTGTGGGACTTGTCTCACTATCAGCAATCTCCCACAAGTGTGTGATTATTACCTTATAGGTAAACAACATGCACACTTAACTTTTCCTTTTTTTTGGTTTTCTCAAAACCTACGACCTTTCCTGTAGGCATAGATTAAATACACAAACAACCCCTATGATATGTTCGAACGAATATTTACAAACAAACGTTTCGGTCAATCTCCATCGGCCAGCAAGTTTCACTACCCCCTCGTTTACAATCGAATGCGGTTTCTTTTTCAACCAAATTGACTGTGCAATAAAACATGGTAGCTTTACATACGTACAGTGTTACATGCGGCTCTCATCTAGATGTAGATATCTAGATATACCCCTTTCCACACAATCTCCACTCTCGAGCAATGGCCGACTACTTTACCAACACAGCCCGGAAAGTAACGAAGTGATTCGATTGGATGTCACTTCGGATGTTCTCGACGAAAATCCCGCGAAGAAATCAAGCATGTGGTTGATCATACCTTGCACGTCAACTACGATATCATCATCAATATCCTACCAGCAAGTTTAGTGTTGCATATTTAATATCAAGTTAACACGGCCAGTCACAAAAAATTAACTGGTTTTATGAATTTTTATCGATGTCCGAATGCAGCTGGCTTACAACCTCATGAAACTGCATGGCCTGCCCTCGCGGCCTTCGTTGCTTCATGAACCCGACCTCGCACACTACACATATGACGACCTATTTGACGTATATCAGAGTGTGCAATTTATGCTTTCAAACAAATAATTTGCAGAATAAATGAAACATTATTTCAAACCTCTATACTGCAAGATACGGCTCCTTCGTTTTCGTAACTTCTCACATCATGCAGCATCCGAACTCCGCGTACGATTAACGTTTGGGGTCTTGTGACACGTGTTACAAGGGGTCTCGGTATTACCAATATGTAAATTTTTACGTCCTGGTATTACGTAAGGAACTTGACCCGAACTGGTGTATCTAAAACACCATGGGTCACTTTAATCGATTTTGTATGAATGGCCTATAGACTTTGCTTGGATAGATGCATGGCTGCGACGGAAACAAATTTTACTGAATATTTTAAGGTGGCAAAATGGGGGGGGGGGGTGAATATACACAAAAAATCCGCCATCAGACACCTCTTGTCCCATAACTTAATTAAGGCCTACTTGAGCCAACATTTGATAAAAAAGAGATGTCGATAAAATAAACCAGCAAGTTCAGTGCACGATATTTTACAAATATCGCACAAGTTTGCATTTTTTTTTTCGCAAATAGGTTTATAATATTATAAAGGCACGATAATGTGAAACTGGGTCCTTCACAAAAACTTGACATTGTGGAAATGGCCAGGCAGCATGACCAATGAAAGTAAAAAAATTGAATAATTGTATAATATATTCAATGTAAATAATAGCTGTATAAGTTTACGTGCACACCATTGTCTTGAGGGACTGTCATACCTCTTCACCCCACAGGTGGCGTAGCAAGGATTTTGAAATGGGAGGAACCTCCGAAAAAAGTGACAAGCAAAAAATAAAACTTAGCCTGACCAAACTCTAAATCGTAACTCGGGGGGTGGGGTGTCCTTTTTTCAAACATTTTTTTCATATATAACAGGCCCGTATAGGACTGAAGCAGTTTCATTTGGGGGGGGGGGGGGGCACAGCCATACATTTTCAGTTGGGGGGGGGACACTATTCCTTGACAAGCAAAAACAAATATTGAGGGGGCACAAGCTAGTTGTAGTTATATTTTCTCTGGTAATCTATATATCGGCAAATTTATTAGGGGGCACGTGCCCCCATGCCCCCCCCCCGTTCCTTCGGCCATGAATATAGGTATGTTTGACCGTGCAGCAACAAAAAAGAGTGTGTGAGTGAGGGGGGGGGCATCCAAGTAAAATTTTACATTATGATATTAAAACTAAAGCAAACGACTCTCAGAAAATGGGGGTGGGGTGGGGGCCGCGTACTAAGGACCTGACAGGTCCTGCCTCACCCCACCCAGGCAACTTCATTGAAGAAAGCATAATCAGACGTAATCAACTTATATGAACCACTCAATAGTGCATAGACAAAACGTACCTTAGAATTCGTGAAATCTATTTGCACAAATTTATAAAATTTATGGCCTTTAATTAAAAAAACAAAACAAAAAAAAACATATGCATGGAGGTCGGATAGAGAAAAATTCTATATCACTCTTGAAAAACAATTGTCTAAGCACTGAGTGTTAAAAAATTGCCCAAGTCCTAATGGTCACCTAGCTGAGTATAATACAACATTGTAAATGATCGAAAGAAGTATTAAATAAGACAAAAATGGGCAGATAAAAAAAGCTAAGTTGCCCAATTAAATGCAAGGGAAAGAGGATGGGATGTTCGGGGATCAACAGAATAATTAATCTATATATAGTGCTCACCGAAAGCCAGTAGATCTATTTACTTGCTTGTACTTGTCCCCTTTTGTCACTATTACCATTCTGACTACTGTAAATCACAAATTTTTCGCGACACCGCGTATTTTCGCGAGATAGGTATTTGGTATTTATAAGCGAGAAAAAAAATCACAAATGCTGGTTATTGCTGTAAAAATCCTATGCTATTAAGAATATACGCGATAATGAAATTTTTGAGAGCAAACGTACCGTCTCGTGTAATTACGCGAAAATACAGTTCTCGCGAATTAAAAGTGATTTACAGTACTCAAAACAATATTGCTTTATGACTGTTTTTCACACGTAAATTGTCACCTTGGATTAAATCCTTCGTGACACTTCTGTGAATTCGGGGAACTAGCTCTTGCTCTATATATGCCAGCCGGCTTCTACGGGATATCTAACTGGAAAAATGGAAAAGTCCAATTTAACTCAAAAAGATCTTTATTGATGTAGCTCTAGGTAGAAAAAGTGAAAGAGATCGTTATAGATAAGTTTAATTTGTTAAATTTTAAACTTTTAAAGTAACACACTGGGAAGCCATTTCATTCATTCTCACATATCTTGCTCTTTGAAGAACATTTAATGTACAAAGATAAGGTATTTTTGTCTCGTTATTTATCAAAAATTCTTGTATAATTCTCTTGTTCAATTGACCTTTCAGTTATTAATTATCATAGGAGAATAGCAAAGGGGAATACTTTCTCTTAGATGACCACAAATTAATAGAGGCCTGCCCAGCGCCAGAACACCTGAGCAAAAGGTCCAGAATTTAAAATTCCGGTAAAAATACCCTTGCTTATTACAACTTTGTACTCTGTTTGCCTCCTGTATATAGATGCCCAGAAACAGAGAAGATTTTCAAAGAATAATGCATTTTTACTAAGATTCAACACAACCCCGACCTAACCCTATAACACCAAAACCCCTTACTCAGGGGCCATGAAATTCACAATTTTGGAAGAGGCACCCTTGCACATAGGGGCAGTGAAGAAGATTTTCAAAGACTTAATGTATTTTCACTAAATAGTCAATAGAGCCCCTACCTCCAGAGGCATCAGACCCAGGGGCAGAGAAATTCTCAATTTTGAAAGAGGCACCCTTGCTCATCACAACCCTTCACTGGGTATATTTGCTAAATACCCAGGGACAGAGAAGAAGATTTTCCAGTTTCACGATATATTCAACAGAGCCCTCCCACAACAAATCCATGACCTCGAGGCTAAGAATTTCATAATTTCGGAGGAGGCATCCTGCCATTCTACCAGTTTTCTGGAAAGAGGGGCGCGGGGTGTCTGGGAGAGGTACCTCCTACTCTGAGTTAGACATTTTTTAGCAGGCCTGTAGCAACGATTTTCAAGGGGGTGGGTGGGGGCAACCTCCCACAAAAAAGTAAACTGTCCAAACTATAAAATCCTAGGGGAGGGGTTCTAACTTTTGGTACATTTTTTCATTCATATGCTGAAATTCTCAAAACTATAGCAAAAGAATATTCCAAAAAAGGGGGGAGCGGGCCCGCGTAATACGGGCCTTTTTAGTAATGGGTATTATTTTTGTGGGTTTTGGTGCATTCTAAAATCACCCCCCCCCCCCACATTTTAATAAACAAAATCTAGCAGCATTCAAACAAAAAGAAAAACATTGAAGTTGTTTTGTATAAAAAAATATTTTGGATTTTTTTTCTTAAAAAAAGGGGGCGCGCGATCTCATCCCCCAACGTACTCCTCCCCCTTGCCGACGGCCTTGACAAATTTAAATATATGCATACATAATCGTTTGGCATAAAAATTCACATACTTTCATTTGGTCGATCCATAGATATATCGACTTCACTGAAAAGCATATCGACCGAGCACGAAGTGCGAGGTCGATATGCTTCGAAGTCAATTTATCTATGGATTGACCGAATGAAGGGGCTACGTTTTTTATTATATTTTCTACAAAAGCTAAATTAGTTACATTTTTTTAAAAATGGGATGTTAAAAAAAATCACAGTATTATCAGAAAGTATCGGTCAATCAATATTCGCTGATCATCCACTTTAATAAACTTGGAAAAAATTATTTATTGGTTTGCGCCAGCGAATCATGTTCAATTTTACACGTAATGAAAGACCCGGACTATCCGCATTCCTATACTTTGACACATGGGATCAAATGAAACAATGACAATAAAACTCATTACATTGTAAGAAAGTAATATTACATGTACATAAAACAGCTGTTTTGAGGTCCATGAACATTTGAGGGAATGTTGGGTGCAGGTAACTTTTCATAGATAGTTGTTTTAGTTTGGAAGTTCTCAATTTATATATTTTTAGTCCAATTATAAAAAAAAAACAAATCCTTATGGTCACCTGGAAGGTCCATGCAGGTGAACATAATGCAGTATTTTTTTTTTCTACAATTTTGGATCTCAAACAATCAGAGAGCTAGGATTTATCCAATCATATAATAAAATCCATGTAAACAGATCAACATTGTTGAGCAGTTCTAAATTTGGAAAAGTTTTAAAGATCTTATTTACCCTCCCCCTTCCTTTAGAATTATTATACAGCAAAACATTCTAGCAGAAAATGTAATTCTTCTTCTGTTGAAATTGAAATACAGTCACGAAAGACTCACACCTAGGAAAAAGTTCAGTTTTACCATAGTCATTAATTCTTCTTTCCTATATGCTTTTTTACCCTTAGACAATGATTACTAATTCTTAAGAACTGAGAACGAAAGTATTGTTCTGCCGTCTACCCCCAAGTCAGATTTCAAAAGTTAACATATTCATATAGATATTTATGTGAAATTTCATAAAAAATAACTTATTTGGGAAAACACATCCCCCCCTCTGTGAAACCAAAAAAAAAAATCTTTTTTATGGGTTTTATGAATTCTTATTTCACAAATTCATATCAAAGCTTTTGTTGTTTCACCGGGGGGTATATGTTTACAGACAAAAAACTGCAAAAATAGTCATTTTATTTCCAATTTTAAATGAGATTAGAAATAAAATAAGGTCTTTTATCAAATTTTTATGTTGAATTTTACAAAAGTTAACATACGGAAAGTTTTTAGGGTCATTTATCCATTTCCATGCGTTTTTTTTTTTTTTTGGGGGGGGGGGGGATCTAGAGATTTTTAAAGCCTGATTTCAATGGATAAAATTTTCAACCCCCCTTCTGAAAAGAGTCGTAAATAAGAGCAATTAAGTTTTTGACAGTAGTTTTAAAATTATTGATCAATTAATAATGAACTCTTCTTTGCATTCAGTCAAGTTTTAATGGCCGAACTGCCTTTTATATTGATTTAAATTGGTGTAAAATGTAGGCGGGAATCGAGAGTTTGCGTGCGTGGTTCTTCTGTGAGAATTAACCGATGTTGTCCAGGTTTTTTCAAATTCAAGTATTTTTCAAAATTAAATGTCCATATAATTCTAAAAATATGTACTTAATTTTCCAAATCCTTGCAAATAGCTAAACTAAACGCTAGCTGGTGAATTATGATTTGTAGCAAGAGCTAGAGCATAAAATATGTGCTGAAAACGACATCAAGAAGTCACATCTGCTCAGTATTGGCAAGTTTGGTTTGTAATAAACTTGCAGGTTGTTCTCACTTTCTATACCACTTCTTTGCCTCAGTTATTTTTTCTTTGTGCAGAATTAGGTCAAGAATATATGAACTTTGAACTTAACGCACAAAATGGCTAGATTCTTTATTGGCGATGGTCGGCAGAGATAGAACATACATAATTATGTACGTATCATCTTTGAACCTTTCACCTCTGCGGACAATGAATTACCGCCCCACACAAAAGCTGCACGTGAGTATGTATCCAATATATATTGATGGTTCAAAAATACAAGTTATATGGTCTGTAACACCACTGGTGAATAAAGGCGCAGGAGATTTACGTATAATAGCTTCAATTGCATTCAATGCATGAAGTGATGTATTTGTCATTAATAAATAAAGCAGATATCCTAAAAGTCTCTGTCGTCAACATGCATAAAAAATGTTACCTTGATAAATAAAATAGTAGTCTATTTAAATAGTGGTTATATACACATAAGCGTACTGTGCGGGGATAACAGCCCCCCCCCCCCTTTCAAAAAATCCCGATCAACAATACCGCCGGTTATATACGCAGGGGCGGATCGGGTCATTCTTCCATGAAGGGTGGGGATTTATTGCAAACTAAAAAAAACATGAGATTTGTAGCTTTTAAATTTTTTTCTTTTTCTGACCATGATACCTATTCTAATATTTACATTAATTAACCTACCCTTCCTGGTCCGCTGCTGGATCACTTCTCATGCAGGCCCACACTGAACCACGTATCTCACTGAAGATACAATATTGTTTACATACTGATTTATAGAATTATTTTAGAATTATTTTTAATTAGGTATAAAGTGGGTCCGCACTGAATGATTTAGTTAGCAAAAAATAATAACAACTCGCACTATGTATATTTTCAATTGATAAATAAAAATACATTCACAAAATATTTAGTAAACATTGCAAATGTATTTATAAGTATTTTATAAACATATAAAACCCTTGATTTATTTCTGAACGGTATTGACGGATGAAGCTAAACCATAGCGGGCGTGAGAGCTGTCCACGCAGCGTGGCTGCATGTCTTGGGGCCACCTAGCCACTGTGTACAAATACATGTAACACAATTTTTGTTCTCAGGATTTTATAACATTACATGATATTAAAGCAACAAATATCATAGAACGCAGTAATATAACAAATTATTCCCGATACGGGATAAAATTTGGTGATAAATTTATTTATGAGTCGCGCCTGGGGCCCTTTATTTGTGTCCTCTAGTTCTACATGACTTTTCTCACTTTGTTCTTTCAATATATTCGTTCGACATAAAACATTTCTGTCTATAAGATTTTTTAAAAATGATTTCTTGTTTAAAAACTCGCCTGTATTTTATCAGTTTGAGAAAGGTGCATAGGATGGGCAGCGGATCTAGAATTCTAAAACAAATTCGAGTGGAGGAAAAGGAAAAACCCAAATATAATGCAAGAATGCAAATGTAATTTCGTTGGAGGGCATCATCATACTACAACAAAAGGTGGTGGAGGCAGTCGACCCTTATAATTAAATTTGTACTTCTCACTCCATCCCCAACCCCGCCCCAAATATACACACGGGCCGAGGGTCTTAGGATATTTTTTTTGTCTACAATGTACATTAATTATTTCTCTAGCATATAGTTCATGGCCGTAAGAACCGGGGGGGGGGGGGCACGGGGGGCGTGCCCCCCAATAATTTTGCCGATATATAGATTACTGTAATAAACATAGATACTATATGCTTGTGCCCACTCAATAAAAACGTCTGATGACCTTTTTTTTTGCTTGTCAGGGAATTTTTTTGGTAGTTGATCACCCCCCTTTTTTTTTTGCTTGTCGGGGAATTTTTGGTAGTGCCCCCTCAACTGAAAATGTATGGCTGTGCCCCCCCCCCCCCCAAACTGAAATTGCTTCCTGCGGGCCTGTAGTTACAATGTACAATGTACAATTCCACATTTGAAAATCAAAAATAGCGTAGAATAAACTTTAATAACATTAAAAAAATATCTCTGCGGTATTATAAACGCCGGTATGATTTTGTTCAATAAAACGAATAGTCATTCTAAATTAATTTGAGTTGTATATATTTCGTTAAAATATTTATGTACAAGATCAAACTTTCTTTGTCATTCAAGAATTTTTTTTCTATTTTTTTTTTGTTTTTGTTTTGTTTTTGTTTTTGTTTACATATGTATTTATTTGTTCAATATATCCATGTACCCCAAAGCATTTAAAAAAAATATTTTCAAAAACTTCGAAAACCGATATGATGATAGAGACAAAATTGGCATCACACGCGTATTTAAATTCAGATATGATAATGTTGTGTCCAGATGATGATTGAAATTGTAGATGATGTTGATGATTATTATTTCAGACTAGAAAAAAATTAAAGAGTTTGAGTAATACATCAAGAAGAATCGTGCGATCAGCATACAGTCATTTACCTCTCCACCCCTTTTGAAAAAAAAAAAAAATGAATCCGACCCTGATCCCGATATGTTTATGAAAAATGTCTCACTGTGTGTACTATCTTTTCTCCCCTTTTATAAGCAGGTTAGAGATCCGGTGAAAATAAAATAGATATCAATATTTTTATTGCGGATTGTCGTTCTACGAAAGCCTAGAAGGGCCAAATTAGGTCCATTTTCCTAATTTGACAGATGAAATTCGTTTAATGAATTCTAAAACTTGTTATAACGAATTAAATTCGTTAAAACGAATTCTTCAATTTGTTATAACGAATTAAATTCGCTAAAACGAATTCGACAAATCGATATATCGAATTCATATATTTTTAATTAACAAATTTTAGAATTCGTTTAAACGAATTTAATTCGTTATAACAAATTTTTGAATTCTATATAACGATTATATAATTATTGTATAACGAATTCAACAAATTTGTTATAACAGATTAAATTAGTTATAACAAACTCAAAGAAATTGTTATAACGAATTAAATTCGTTATAACAAATTCGACAATGCGTTATATCGAATTCAAAAATATTTTTGATAGGTCCTAAATTTCCGTATGTTTCCGTTATATGGAAAGGTCAAATTAGGAAAACGAAAAAAAAAAAAAAAAAAAAAACGTAATAACGAGATAAAAAGTCGTTATTACGAGATAAAAAGTCGTTATTACAACTAAAGAAGGTCGTAATTACGAGATAAAAAATGGTAAGTACGAGATAAAAAGTCGTTATTACGAATTTTATTATTATTTTTTTCATTTTCCTAATTTGACCCTCCTAGGCTTTCGTATCGTTCTTTTTTTTTCAATATTCCATAAAATGCTGGATGAAATAGACCTACTTGTTATTCATTTATCACAACTTAAAACTGCGGGGATTCTTATCTATTTATTTATATTTTACAATAAAAGTTGTTTAAACGTTTAACTAAGATTCTCTAAGGAAATAACTGGGAAATATGATGTAATACTGGAAGTTCCCGTGTGATTTCCATGAACTTTTTTTGGCCGGGGGGGGGGGGGGTCCCATTGTGTGATCCAGAAGAAAAAAATTTTTATGCATGACAATTTCTTTTCCTCTCTCTGACTCTGCATACTGATTTTCCTATCTCAAGATACATATATTTGCTAAAATATCCCAACTTTTCCCGTAAAATCATTTTTGCAACCTCGTTTGATGTCTCACCTTGATCTAGAAATAAAACTACCTTGCTATGTGCCTGTTATATAAATAACAAAGATTTGCAAATCAAATGACGGGTAGTGCATTTTTATTTTTCGTTTGTTATTATCTGAAAATAGTAAGATATGATTTAAGAAATCGGAGGGATTATTCCCCTATCAGAATCTCGATCGGGATCGGGATCAACCCAAAATCACTTCCTCTCGCTATTCAAGGGGCGTCACTGTTGATTGTTATTGTTGTGAGTTTTTGTGCATGTTACAACTTGTAATTTTATTTGTTTCCTCGATAGAAGAAGCTACTTTTGGAGTAAGTATAAGATAGTTAGGTTTAATTCAACATTTACATTAGTGTAGTATGCCAAGGCTAAGCTAGCATGCAGATATATATTCACATATCGATTTCCCATCTCCGCACAAACCTCGCTCGCTGCGAAATCATTCAAAATTAATAACCGGAACTAAAGAGATTTTTTGCTGCGAAACTAAATTATTCACTAAAGTATATAAAGTATGTCATTAATTTTACGGATTTTATCATTGCGGGCCAAGACTTGATATTTAAAAATGTGAACATGCTTCTAATAAAATATCTAAAAATGACCACACCCGTAACGTACATTGTTTATTCACTGTAACCATAATAACATTCGGTATCGAGTCACTCGTCGGTAGAATGATCGTCACAGTGTGGTTATCTGTGGAGTATCTGAAAGCCCTATGTAGGCGAAAGGTACACACTAAAGGAGATATGTAATACTTTAGCAGTAGGGTAAATCATACCTTTCAGTGTGAATATGATATATTACTGACCATATCCAGTATATTCAGTGGTGAGTGCACTATACAGATGTGTGAAACATGTATTTTGCATGATAATACACCATTTTAGAGAGAGGTGTGACCAGAAATCAACTGTAGCTTAAAAGGAAGTGTTTTTTTAACACAGTAATAAAACTATTAAACAAAAACCAATAGTACAACTCATTCAGTCTCTACTTTGAATAGTTTGAAATGTTAACAGAATTATTTCAAATTACATTATAGATTAGGGGTACAACTGTGTAATACAATGTGTAAATGAAGAACAGGTTCCCTGATTCAGCTTATATTTGATCATTTTAATGTTTTTTTTTACATTTCTGCTGCAGAACAGAGGGTTTATGGGAAATAAAGCCACATCTGTGGCAAGATTTTCATCTGCTATGAAGCCCAAGTGCCATATAAAAGCACGGTGTGAGATTTACCCCCGGAGTGAAGTGAAGCGGTTTCCTGTTCCTGATGAGAAGGTCCCATGGACAGTGAGTTTTCCTGATTATAAACCGGTGGATTACACAGCACCGTCAATCTTAAAACGACCTGTCTATGCTGACCCTGATATAAGGTATATTTAGAACTAAGTGAAATCAATGTTTTAATGTTCTTTCTATGTAATTCTGATATTAGGTCCAAAACTAAGAGAATCTTAAAACAGTTTGTCTTGTTATCTGAGTATGAGATGTAAAAGTTTGGTTGACCAAGACAAATATGTTTTATAGAAATTTATAAGAAAATTTCGTTTGTAACATTATGTACATACATGACTTTGCATCATTGCATCTGAGAATGAGAAACTTTCTTATCATAAGACCTAATGCTAAAGTTGTACATGTAATACATATACATGTACATGTATTTTAAATATAAATTTCTCTACTGATGCAGCAGTATTTAAGTCAATTGCACTACTTAAACCTTACATTCTGTTTTATTTTTCATTTCTATTGTATTCTTTATTATTTAGTTCACGGAATGAAGTCATACATGTAACAACAAAATGAGCAGAATAGGAAAAAAGAAGTTTTCCCCTCAAAGTCATTGACTCATGCTAATATTGTATATAATTACAATTTGATTGTCTGTTAAAATGTGTTTCTTTTTAATTTAGAAATGAGAAAGTAGATCCTCCACTGAATTTCAATGGCTGTGATGGTAAAATTAACAGAGTCAGTCATATGGGAAAATATGAAGTCATAAATGGTGTGCCAAGGTATGTATTGTGGTGTCACCATTTACTACAGTATTGCATTTCTTCAAAATGCAAAATTAAATATTCCATAAATAAGACTGCCTTTTGAAATAGTGGGAGAGATTTCAATTAGATACTAGATTAGATAGGAATTAGATTCAAAATAAATCATGCAGTCATGTACACAGGACCTGTAAGTAAAGTGATATTAGAACACCCATTTTGCCAGTAGAAGTGAGAACAAAATTAGATAAATTATCAAGTGATAAATTTTTGGTCAGTCTTAGTCACTGATGATTTTTGGTCAGTCTTAGTCACTGATGATTTTTGGTCAGTCTTAGTCACTGATGATTTTTGGTCAGTCTTAGTCACTGATGATTTTTTGTTTTTGGCTGCTTTAGCTTACTACCTATTATTTCTGACATTTATTGTACCTGACAGATGTCTTTGTTGTTCTCCTTCTTAAGAGATGTTCAGGAAGTCATATAGTATCCTGATTAATATAGTATCTATGATTGATTTTCAGGAATCCCCGGGGTAGAACTGGAGTCATAGGAAGGGGACAGCTGGGGAGATGGGGACCCAATCATGCAGCTGACCCCATTGTCACAAGGTAAAATAATGTCCAAAAAATGGACACCCAGAATGTAAGGCCAAAATTCTATGGTTTTTTTATCTTCCAGTCTCTCATTCTTCTAGAAGTTTTACTTTGACCTTTGTTTGAAATAACAACATAATCTAACAGTTGATTCACCCAAGTTTAACAAGTGTTACATATTTTATTAAAAGGAAATAAAAGATGTAAAAGTAACAATAAGCAGTATTATATAGAGTTGTACTTTGTGCAGATGGAAGAGAGATGATTCAGGGAAGGCTATACAGGGACCTGATTCAAAACCTGTCCTTCAGTTTGTGTCTGTTCAGCGGAGGGACAACCACCAATGGGCCATTCCAGGGGTCAGTGTGAAACAAATCTCTGCAATAACTAGTGTGTCCAGTTAGATAGGCAAAACACCCAATTAACACTTGTGACAAGTTAGGCAAAACACAGCACTAATAGTGTGAAAAGTTAGACAAAACACAGCATTAATCAGTGTGAAAAGTTAGGCAAAACACAGCATAAACCAGTGTGAGAAGTGCCCGATCAATGTTTCTTCAGTTAAACTCTGTATCTTTTGCCTAAGGAGTTTTGCTGAGAAAAATATATAAGAAGGAAATTGAAAACTAGTTACCTGCACGTGTAATTTTTTTCCAGGGGTGGATATTATTAATTTGTCTTATAGATGGTGGTGGGGGGGGGGGGGGGATGTTTTACATTGTAATTTCTCACTGTAGTTGGAAAATAGCTCTTCAGAGACCAACCTAACTTTAAATAAGAATTATTTTATCGTTATAGTAGATTCCTAAATATATACACTGTACAAGGAATTTATTATTGCATAATTTTGCAAGCACCACTTGTGATATACAATGTAAAATTACTCGCTATTATTCTTATATTACCCAAATACATTTAAAGACTCTTGATCAGCAGTTCACTTGTGAAGTGTTGTTATGGTGTATCTTTATCTTTAGGCACAGAGTAATGCCAATGTGAGGTACACAAATGTACATTTTAATGAAACAATCCTTTTGATATAAATTTTTCTGTTTTATTTTCCTTCAACTAAATTATCTTCCCAATAGCAGGGTTGTACCTAAGACCTGAGGGCCAGGGAATTTCCCCGCCTATAATGACAGAATCCCCCAGTAACTCTGGTATTTTCCCTCATCACCCTGTTTATGGAGGGATCCCCCTTCTACTTTTTAAATGTCCCCTGCTATTTAAATTCTTAGGAATAACCCTGCAATAGTTTCTGGCCAAGAATTTCATGACAGTGAAAGTTTTATTGCAACATAGTTATAGAAGGCATTATTACCAAAATAAAATTACAGTGTATCTGTATTCTTTTTAATGGATATGTCAAGATTACTTACACTGCCCTTGTTTTCATAACAAAGACCACATATAATATATAATAATAATTCCCTTTTGACTGATAGTTTTGTTTTATTAGAGTGTTTTATAATTTTATTAAGGGAATGGTGGATGCTGGTGAAGTTGTCACAGCAACAGTGAGACGAGAATTTGGAGAGGAAGCCCTCAATTCAATGGAAATGTCTCCAGCAGAAAAACAGAGGGTAGAGAAAGAATTAGATGAACTTTTTTCCACAGGGCGAGAGGTAATGAGTGAACATTATCTTTCTGCACGATGTGTTATTATATGATTAAAACAATGGATTTAGTATAGTTTAGAGGAGAGACATTCTTTGGGTCCCGGGTTCTGATACAAATTCTTTAAAATCGGCTGACATTGTAAAACGGGCACCAAACATTATATATGTTTCTTATCACAAAAAATATAACCTAATAAAATATGATTTATTGAGTAGGGGGACTATATTTTTTGTTATAAGGAAATGTAATTGTATAATGTTTACTGCATTTTAAATAGTGGATATTCAATGTTTTAGTAGTTGAATATGGAATTTATTTCATGAGTGGGACAGACATTTTGATATTTTCACTACTGCAAAGCGAGTGAAAGCATAAAAAATCCTGTCTCATGAATGAAAAAAATTCCATATTCCTCTACAAAATATTGAATTTTCTGTTTATTACATTTTCTTTGATTGTCCCTTTGCCTATATGTCTTTTTGTAACAGAGTGTCATAGGCTGTGACATCATAGTTGAGCAGTTTTAGAAGTCATACATGTAGCTTATAAGTGATCGTGATTTTGAACATATTGTAAACGTATTTTAAAAACATATTTGGAAAAAAACTTTGGCAGTTTTAGTCTCTGTTAGGATGGTTTATTTACGCTCTTTATCGTATAACAGGCCAGGGAGAATTTTTTACAATATTCTTCTTGAAGGGAAGGAAAATCTTGAGTTTTGCCACACTTCTAATATTCTGTTACACTGTCACAGAATATCACTTTGATATCTTTCACACTCTGACAGAATATCACCTTTATTCAATAAATAAGTTATGGTATTTCACTGTTGAAAATGTAATAAAAAATGTTTATTTACAAAGTTTAACTGGATCTTTGATTCTACACTGGTGTATTGATGAATGACTTTCTTCTTGAATGAGGTTACAGTGTTGTTATGATTGTACAGGTTTACCGAGGTTATGTGGATGACCCCAGAAACACAGATAATGCCTGGATGGAGACAGTAGCAATGAATTTCCATGATGAAGATAGCTCATGTTTAGGAAAAATTCAATTGTGTGCAGGTAAGGTGATATTACAAACCTATATAATTAAAAGTGTGGATGAATGGGAAAAAGGATATGGTTTTATGACTTTATATAAAGAGTTGCTATTTCATAGTTGTCTTAGATTTTTGTTTCAAAATATGGATTACCAATTCTCCCCAGAAATTATGCCTCCGTGTTATGCTCCGAATTATTTTTCTATGTTGTATACATGCATTAGCAATGATCAGGATTTACCTAAACCCCAAAGGCCTAAAAAATACTGATGAACATATAAGTTCATGTATGAAACATATTGACAAAACAGAAGTTAAAGTAAATATAAAAAATTATATGTCTAAAAGTTATGAAATTTAAATAGAAAAAAGAACCCAGATTATTTCCAACTTGAGATAACTGACAAAAAGCTCAAATTATGGACAGAAACTATTTAGACATAGACATGTAATCATGGTAATAGATAAGCAGTCTGTCCTGCCCCTGATTACTGACTCAAAGTACTTAGTAAACACTGATGTAGTCATGTAATAAATAACTAGTCTGTCCTGCCCCTGATTACTGAGTTAAGTACTTTATAAATACTGATGTAGACATGTAGTAAGTGACTAGTCTGTCCTGCCCCTGATTACTGACGTAAGTACTTTATAAATACTGATGTAGACATGTAGTAAGTGACTAGTCTGTCCTGCCCCTGATTACTGACTTAAGTACCGGTACATAGTAAATACTGATGTAGACATCAAGTAACCCTCCTGATTACTTGTCCTAGTATAAATGACTTCTGTTTCATCACAGGTTTCTTATCTTAGGGCATTTTTTTTTACCCACATGTCTAACTTTCTGTCTGAGGAAAGTATTAAGTAATTTTTAATATATTCGATCAGTGCATATTATCTATTCAAGATATATTACTAAAGTCAGGTACTCTTCACACAATTGCTCCGAAGAAAATAGTTCCATTCATGATCAGTAGATACAACATTACAACAAATGTTAAGAATAATGATATACATTTAGTATGTTAAAGAAAACAAAATTAACGTAAAAAGATTTTAAGAAAATCACTTTTTCCCCAGAAAAGCAAATAAAATGTTTTCATATTCCTACGCTCGCTGCCTCCTCAGTCTTTTTCACGAAAATATATAGGTCATACTTTGATTGATAATGATAAATCTTTTCACCAATTATATTACTTTCATGATTATTGTTTGTTAATTGTCGTATATTTTCTTTTGAGTGAGAATGTTAATCATTAATTTTGTGTGTTTTATTTTTCTTTTTTTTAAATAATGGAATGGTTATTATGGTTAGACACAGGTCTGCAATGGTAACTTCTTGGCAAAGCAACTCGTTGGAAAGGATCTTCGCACTTGTGTAGACCTAGGCTATTTGGTCTTGCAAGCACAGGTGTATGCACCGTTCGTTAGTGACGCTTAGATCATGTAGATTGGGTATCAGTATTTGATACGGACATGAACTGATGAAGAAGAGTGCAAGTTTTTTACTCAAGCGATAGACTGGGCTAGAGGGGCTGAGTTATCTAAAATGATGCTAGGTCATCGATCTACTCAGTTTAAAATCACGAAAATATACTATTTCTGTAATTAAAAACATTTCTAGAAACAAAAATGAAGTTTATCTTCAAAACGTCTGTATATTCAAAATCTATGTTAAGTGTTAAATGTCGGATTCTATTCTATGACTATAAGGAATATTCAGTGATGCTCCACAACTGATCTCACGCTTTCCTTTGCGTTTAACAACGACCGTCAATGCATCTCTGGACGAGTTCATTGATTACTCTAAAAGGTGACAGGTTGACCCATCTTTAACATCTGCCTATATACGTTGAGTAATAGTACTTTAATAGCACAAAATTAAAAAATAAATTAAAATCTATCCTTGATAGATCTATATAGTTTTGCTATTCAAAAAAAAACAAAAAAACTGCATGGGCTTTGATAATCCATAGCGGCTTGGACTTGTTTTGATTTTTTTTTTTTTCACAGTTCTAAGATTCTATCCTTGGAAAGTTAGATGGTACACATGTACCACAGACCCATAGTTAACGCGGGATTTTTTCGGAGCCCCCCCCCCCCTTTTCACTTTGAAAACGTTGCTACAGGCCTGTACATTGCAACATGCTATTTGGATCAAATATTTCTGAAAATGAGTGAGGTGTTAAATACATTTTTAAAATTGTACGATTAATTATATTTAGTCTATGTTCTATGTGAAATTAAAACTATTTTAAAACTATGTGCAACTTTGTGATAAAGTCACTGTAGATGCATGTAACGTTATATATGTACATGCAGTTTGTTTCCTAGTACACGCATATTTTATTCAACAAAATATGTTGAAACTCAGTAGCCTAAATATTATGTCATTTTAGGATTTTTATGGCACTTTTATAGTTGACTTTCTAAAGCTTGAGTATCTCTGACATTTTATCAGTAAATACTTGTTTTTTTTTTATTAGAAATCATCTGAGCACAATGCAAATTCGAATAAATTAAAAGTCGAATATCTTGGATATGGGGTAACCCATATCTATTCTTGTTATATGTAAAGTTTTGAAATTTCTGAAGTACCTTATGTATTAATAAATGGGGATGTAATGTTTTGGATAGAGGTCAGTATGAGCTAGAATTTGCTATTTTTTGGTGTTGGCGAGTGTGGATGTTTGTGTGTCACAAAATACTTGGCACTTGGCAAAAGATTGATAGTAAGGTACGATTGAAATAGGAGTTGTCTTTTCTGCAGAAGGGTTTCCTTACAAATGATTTCTTGTCTGATAATTACTAAGGATTTAAGGTGAATGTAGGATTTCTGTTACAAGTTTTGTTTGATATTTCAATTTTGTTGTCACTTATTAGCTCACCTGAGGCAAAGTCTCAAGTGAGCTTTTCTGTCTAAAATTTGTCCCTTGTTTTTTGGCATTATCATCATTGTAGAAGTAGGTATTGTAAACTTTTCACAATATTTCTTCTTATGGGTCAATTTCAGCCAAACTTGCCACAAAGCATCCTTGATGAATTGGATTTAAGTTTTTCAAATGAAGGGAAAGGCAATTTTTCAAAAGAACATAATTGAGAAATAATGAAAATTGGGTGGGGTCATTTAAAAATCCACTGGACCAGAAAAGATGAAACTTATTTTGAAGCTTCCTGACATAGTGTAGATTCAAGTTTATTCAACTCATGGCCTCCAGCCCAGGGGTAATGTTGGTTCACAGAAGGGGATCAAATTTTTACATGGGATGTTTGGAGAAAATGTGTTAAAATCTTCTTTACAGGAGTCATGATTAATAATATTATGGCAACCATCCTCAGGTAGTACAGATAAAAGTTGTTCAAGTCATGCCCTTGGGGATAGAATTGGGTCACAATAGGGATCAAAGTTTTACATGGGACTATATAGTAAAATATATTTAAAAATTGTCCTCTCAAGAACTGGAGGGCCATGATCAGTAATATTAAATTGCAAGCAACACTTGGTAGTGCAAGATCTTAAGTTGATCAGTCATGACCCCCCCCCCCCCCCAAATGTTGGGTGGGGCCACATATAGGGATCAATGGTTAACATGGAAATATATGTGTGTATGAAAAACTATTTAAAAACTTTATATCAAAAACAGAAGGGCCATGCTTAGTGATATTAATATGTATTCACATGTAGTGCTGATCCAGGTTTGTTGAAATCATGTCCTTGTAGGGTAAGGTGGGCCACAATACAAGATCAATATTTTAAAAGGCAAATAATAGACCCTGGGGTAAGACTAGAGTAAGACTAAAATCAGGAGCAGTTTTCACCTCATGTTCACTTCTTCTGCAGAACAGTACATCCATGTTAGTCATGATGATATTGAAGCATTCAGTATGTGTTGATTCAAGTTAGGTTATGTCATAACTCTTTGGAGCTATGGTGGGATCACACTATGGGGTAAGAAATTTTTCATGTGAATAAAGATGGATGTTTTTAGGTTATGTCATAACTCTTTGGAGCTATGGTGGGATCACACTATGGGGTAAGAAATTTTTCATGTGAATAAAGATGGATGTTTTTCCCCTTAAAATCTTGTGATGAAGACTGGGAGGGCCAATGGTACTTAGGTGAGTGTTGTGGTCCATGGGCCTCTTGTTTTTTGGTATTGAATATTGTTGGAAGATGATATTACATGTATTTATATTTGAATACTGTTTATGACATAAAAATGTAAGTGTCTGTGGTATTTTTCTTCTAAGGATTACATGGAAATAATATCCAAGTTTTGGTAAAAATTTAGGAAAAATCTTTTATCAATTACTCAAAGTTAAGTGGTCAGTATGAAAGGTTATTGTGAGTGTGTGTTATTTGTAAGGTACAGGAACATTTTGTATGTTGTTGAATAAGAATATAAAAAAAGTAAATCACTTTCATGTTATTTTAGGTGATGATGCAATGAATGTGCAGTGGATGGACTTAAGTGGTAAACTAGACCTCTATGCAAGTCATATAGAATTTCTGGCTGAGGTAGCCAACAGTCACAATGCTAGCTGGTGACATTACGCTGTATTAAATTCATATCATCCTTAAAATGTAAGCAGTTTCCATGTAAACTCATACCAAAGTATAGGAACTTCTACAGTAGAAAAACAAATGTAAGAATCAGCAGTTCCCATGTAATCATTTACCAAAGCTATAACATAGACATATATATTACACAATACTCTGCTTATTTACTTCATGATTTTATGATTATAATGATTTATGCAAAAACTTTCTTATTTAAAAATCAAATTGCATTGCTCTAGGCTATGTTTTCTATGAGTTGTGTTTATTTTTTAATTTTGTTTGAAAGTGAAATATCTGATGTGAGATTAATATCAAATGAAATTTTACAAATGCTTGTACATGTGTATATATGTAAGGAATACTTTTATTACTGGTACATAGTCATTTCATATGAAATCAGATTGTACATCAGCAAAAATGATTAGATATTATACTGCGAGTTTTTGCTGTTCAGAGATGTGAAGTTGTGGTCATTGTACTTTGATTTTGTTGTTACTTATTGTCCTTAGGTGCTACCTGAGAAATAAACACTAAAAGGAAAAAAAATGTGGTAAAAATTTTAATGAGAATGGGCTGCGCCTTAGCAGTAAAACCTTGTTCTGCCAACATTTTTACCCCAGTGGAAACAAATTACACAAAGTTAAGTAACCCACTTCTTACTTTGTTTTGTCAATATGTGATTGTAAACACTGATTTGTCCCCCCAAATGTAATGATAATGTAGTTAACTACAAACTTTTATGAGTATGTATGGATATGTAGTTTACTTCATAATTTAATGAGTTAATATATGGATATGTTACATAGTTATCTAGAATTGTTGAGGAGTTTATAAAAATCAACAACGTTTCTGGGAGAGGGATATTGTTTACAGCTCAAACTTATTCTATTTCTACTAAAAAAAATAGATATATCTTTAGTGGAGAAAAAAATATCAACAAATCTTGTATTTTATATAAATGGTTATATGTTGTGTTTTTACGTATTGCATACATGTTGGTTCATTGTTATAAGCAGCTTCTAATCACATTGTTATTTGTGTTGAATTCATTTGATGAAATATTGATAATAAGTTGTGCAATCATAATGATAGAACTCCACCTTTGTTTTAAAAAATCAAAAAGAATGTAAGAAACAATGCAAAGAAATGCAGTTAAAAATGGAATGTTATTAATGCCTAGTAGATACTTTCAGCAATTGTTATTATGTAATTCAAAAGTTCAGTCACATGAAATATTGGACTTTTTATTGGTAAAACTTCACACCACCCCAGGGTTTTAATTGCTATTATAAATTATAATGATTGTTATGACTGTAGATTGATCTGTAATAAATTTTAAAAAAAATCAGAATTTGCTGATATTAAGAATACCAATTTTTAGCTCTACTGGTCAGAGACCAGAATAGCTTATGTGATAGTAACGTGTCGGTCCTGCGTCCGTCTAGCTGCCTGTCCATCTGTCTGTAAACAATTTTTCTAAATGCTACTCTTCCAACAGTTTTGGACTGATTTCGTAGTAATTTGGTACATAATTAGACTACACTAAGATACATAATTCTGTTTATTGGTTTTCGATGAATGGTGTTCCCATGGTTATAACAATAGAAATTCTGGGAAATACTTTCAAAACGCTACTCCTCCTACAGTTCTGGTCTGATTTCAATATAACTTGGCATACAGGTAGTCTACACTAAGATACATGATTATATGTATGGGTTTCTGATTTCAATGAATGGTGTGGCCATGGTTACTAAAAATAGAAATTTCTTAGAAAAACTTTCAAAATGCTACTCCTCCTACAGTCTTGATCTGATTTCAATATAACTTGGCACACAAGTAGACTACACTAGGATACATAAATCTGTTTATGGGTTTTTAATTTCAATGAACGGTGTTGCCATGGTTACTAAAAATAGAAGTTTCTGTGAAATACTTTCAAAACCCTTCTCCTCCTACAGTTTTTGTCTGATTTTAATTTAACTTGCCACACAAGTAGACTACACTTAGATATACATGATTCTATGTATGGGTTTTTTATTTCGATGAACGGTGTTGCCATGGTCACTAAAAATAGAAATTTCCTTGAAATACTTTCAAAATGCTACTCCTCCTATAGTTTTGGTCTGATTTCATTATAACTTGGAACACAAGTAGACTACCCTTAGATACATGATTCCCTGTATCAGTTTTTGATTTTGATGAATGGTGTTGCCATGGTTACTAAAAATAGAATATTCTTGAAATACTTTCAAAATGCTACTCCTCCTAGAGTTTTGGTCTGATTTCAATATAATTTGGCACACAAGTAGACTACTCTGAAATACATAATTGTCCTCATTGTTTTTTGATTTTGTGGAATGATGTTGCCATGGTTACTAAAATCAAAATTTCTATAAAATTCTTTTAAAAGGCTACTCCTCCTACAGTTTTAGTCTGATGACAAAAAAAACTTGCCACAAAAAGAGATTAAGCCAAGGATCATTATTCTATTTATTGTTGTTGCAAAGTTTCAAGTCCAAGTATTCTTTGATCTTTCCTTTGTTGTAAGTACAAACCAGTCGAGCTACAGTCTCATCAGAGATTTCTGGTTACCATTTACAAAAAAGAATGTTGGATTTAAGACCCTCTTGAAGATCTCCAAGCTGAGATATGAAATACACGTTTGTCTCATTATTCCTCCCACACATGCAGTGACTCATTCTGTTTTATATCCTCAGGTTAATTACAACAGGCGTGGGTGGTTGTGATTTGTTAAGGAAGTGATATAGATATTTGATTTAGTTATCAGCTAAATAAGCAGACCAATTTAACTGTGTCAAAAATGCTAGGAAACTTGGTGATTATATTTCACTAAAGATATAAATTGTGGTATGTGCCTGTATTGTATCATCTGTGGTTGATCAACTTGTGAAGTTATGGACGAAATTCAGCACAGAACATGGGTCATTATGCAACGATAAATGTCCAAGAGATAAATGTATTTAAAGATGGGATGATTATACTCTGAATAATGATAGTTAAGTTATAAAATAAAATAAACAAATTGTTAGGCCTTTATTTTCAATGAATTGTCTACAAATTTTTCTGTTTGCCTGATCATGACAAGGAGCACATTGCAGGGTGACAGGTCGACAGGGGATTCTTACTCCTCTGTTGCACCTGATCCCACTTCTGATGTTTTTAGAGGTCCGTTTCCTCTGCTCCTGATTTGTATTGTTTCATTGGAATTTTGAGCTTGATTACTGTTCGTTATCTTCATATTTCATAATCAAAAATTACAGATATAGGTCATAGTGACCCAGTTCATGTTCCTTCTTTATGTTGCATGCACATTCTTAACTTAATATATATTATTTAACATAAATATTTTTATGTTTCTCTGGGACAACCTTCGTATTATTTGCATCACCAAAACGGTTCCGTATTAACAAATGCCTAATATGGATAAAATTCATGTGATATGTGCCGAGAGGTGTTCAATTCACAATGATATGTTATTATTATGACATTATTTAAACTGTAAAATGCTTTCTTTATATGTTAATACGGGAATTAAAGGTTGCAACCACTGCAATTTTTTCTGCAGTATATGATGACAACCTTTAATCCCACTATTAATAACATTATTGGTTATATTTATGTCTTTATAAATAATCATATTAAGTACACGAATATTGAGGTACGAAAAATATTGTATTTATTTACCGGGTATTCATCTGTATGTCATGGTATGTTTCATTGACAGAAGAGCTCACTGCTTACGAATTCTTTCATGTACAGACGGCATCAAAAAACTGGTTCGAACTAGTTAGTTAAAGTTAATCAACAGGTTTTCTAAGAAAATAATGGAGAAATATTATATTATGATATTTTGACATAGATTCAGCGTGTGTAGAAAACATGTTGCAAGTATCGAAGGAACGGGGGCTGATATTGTTTGTAAGCTGTCGAGCTGTCTGCCTATGAATTTGAATCCGTTGGTATTTCAAATTGGACTGAGATGATAGTAAATAGAATTAATTGTGTTAAGTTTGAAGGATCTCAACCTAACCTTAGGTTTTCCAAAATGGAAATTCTTCTTAGAAAATTTCCTTGAAAATTAATTTCAGATTGCTTAAATTGTTTAATTCTTAATGGTATTAGAGAGAACTATTTACCACAGAATGACGCTTACTTTGAGTAAAACGGAGTTTTCGGAAATAAATGAAGGCGATCCTGTAAAAGAGATTGGAGATTCAATAACAAATTTCCTTTGTGTATATTATAATGAAATTATTTTGAAACTTATTCGGTTCTAAGTTTCATTATCTCAGGTTTTTGACAAATTCTTTGAAAGACAGCTTACGAAACAATTTGCACCTTCCCTTCCAGGAAGGTTTAGTACTATATCATAGGAATTCTTCTGGGGGAGTAGTTTACTATGGAGGAAGCTCTACTAAATGACACTGGGAGTATTTAGCATTCCAATTTTTATGAACTTTGTCGAGGTGAGATGTTTTATACAGCAGTCACGAAGTGCTCTTTTACTATGTATACACATGACGCATGTAATGTCGATATATATAATGATATTATCTACCTACTAATACGTAAAGAAAATGCCGTGACTCTAATTTGTTATGTAGACCAGTCTCATGTCCCTTGTGTGTTAATATTTAAGAAACATAGGGCAATAATGTTCAATAAATTAAGCGTGTAAATTGTGAACTCGATCGTGAACGTTGCTTCCAATCTTTGGAATTTTGTCAAGCTTACAGCATTATCTTTTTCTAACCCTTCTATTTCTTTACTATTCTCTGGAGACATTCTCTCTCTATCTTACTACGTATTTTACAGCATAGTTTTTCCAGTTACAGAATTGCTGAAGAATTAATGCTTTCTCCTGCAGCCCCCAGAGAGTCCGCTACAGAGTGTAGATAATTTCCTCCAAATAGCGTATTTTCTTGAGAACACAGCCACCGAATTAGGACGGGGGTGTTGAATGTTATGAGTATTGACGTGCCAAGAATTAGTTTACGAGCACCAGTAACCGTATTATCTTTAAAACACAAGATAAAGTCCCAATATACGTGCCTAATGAGTCTGTCATTCTCCCAGTATCGATTGTTCATCAAAAGAATAGATACATCATGAATATTGCTTTTTTAAAAATATGTTTTCCATCTGTCCGTTAACAGAGCTGAATGTCGTGTCTTTAACAGCTGCCAACGGCTTGTAAACATTCAGAGATGCTTTGGAATAAGTGTATAAATGAATTTGAAGCGAGTGGAAATTCGGTTGTCCATTTTTCTTTTGGAAAATATTTAAACCATTTGTTTTTTTCCCCTTTTTTTAAAGACTAAAGAGCATTAGTATTTCAAATATTCATTTGTATTTTAGCTTCTAGTCTGAAGTAATGCTGTACTAGATTTTATTTATAAAGAAGATGGGCGAACAAGGCGTGCAAAATGCCTGTAGCTTCAAATGCATAAAAGTCATATTCAGTTTGTGAATTTAGTATATACGAGGGGTTATCAAAAAGTTCGTGGACTGATGCGATAAAATTAATACTATGTAGTTGATGATTACAAAATTTGTAGGGAACATAAAACAACAAAAGTTTAAGAAGTGTTGAAAATTTCAGCTTGATATGTTGATAATTTGCCAAATTATCATTAAATAAAAAGAGCATTATACGATCACCCGGCGCTGTCGCCGTTTATTTTTATGACGTCCGACAACGTCATTATTTCTCCATGCCCGCTCCCTCTGCCTCAATACACTTATCTTGATGAGATTCTCTTGTCATTTTCTCTCGTCATTTTCTCTAAACCCGTCTTGTTTATATGACTTTACAATGTTATGAACACCTGATTTCAATGCATTAATATTGTAAATATTAAATCTATACTTAGGAAAAATTCCTCGCTTGATTTGCCTGCATAATTTTCTTGCCGGTGTTCAATGTCAACCAATGATCAACGTCACTTTTCGACGTGTCTGACTTTGGACACCCTGACTACAAATCGACATTAACCGTGTGTCTCTTTTCTTGCTGAATCTGTCTTGGTATTTAAACACAAGTACTCTGGATGTATTTTATTTCTCTTTAGCCTGTTTAAACATTTTCTAGGTCTATGTCAGGTTTTCCAGGGGCTGAAACTTTATAGAATGTTGTAAAATGACACCCTACCCCCTTTCGACGTCATTTTTAACCCCTATATTGTTTGGACATTCCCTATAAAATTTACGATAAAATTTCATAGAATATATAGAATCAGGTAAAAATTACAACTTCTACGGAAAAATTATGTCATATTACATGAGTGAATTAATGGGAATTTCGGATGACAAATACTCATATCAGAAGAGTTTTTCTCAGTTACACTCAGGTAGAAAATACGTCATGTTCGAGGTTGCGCCGCCTTGACATACCATTGCTTACAAACACATTTACGATTCACTCAAAAATAAAACTTATGATTTATAGTTTATTTTACGGATAGAAAAGAAGATGCTTATTTAATGTTTAAAAATTCATTGATGTATCTTAAGCGGTTTTAATTTTATGACGCTAGTCCACGAACTTTTTGATAACCCCTCGTAGAGTATAGTTCTTATGATTGAAAGGTACAAAATTATGACAAACAAAACTTTTCTGCGGAAAATTCTTTCGACAAAAATCATTCTATGATTTAAAAAAATGTGGCAGCCCCGTAGAACGCAGTGATGAGTGTCCCAACCTTTTTTTCTGAGTATAGTATTTTAATTTGCTACGGTAAATTTCCGTTTAAAAGCTGACCCCCCCCCCTCCCCCACTCTTTGTTACTGTAAGGTCATCACAGGCAAATACAAGAATTTTATTGGACATTTTAGATTAATTGTCAGATTATTTTGGCAAGTTGCCCCCCCCCTTTTTGGACAGTTTCTTTCTTTTTCTTTTTTTGCTTGTCAGATTTTGAAAATCTCCCCCCCCCCCCCACTTCACTTTTGAAACCGTTGCTACGGGTCTGTGTGTTATTCTTGGGGGTTCTAACCAAAGCAATAAAAACCCTGAATATCAATTTTCTCTTCGAGACTAACAAGCTACGTACCCACTACGCTATGCCGCTCATAAAAAATACCGGCATGTAAATTACGTAAGTGATATGACCCTTGACTAAATAAACTTCAAATATTTCTCGGTAAAATACGAATGTCATGTCACATAAGTATATTTTTAAGGTAAAATGGGTCTTTGCTCCATGCTTTTTTAAAACTGAAGAATGTCTACATTTTTATGCATTCTTTGAGTATGGAGCAAAAACTCACTAATTAGAAAATTGTGCTTTAGTATGAAGAATGACCACTTTTGCTCTCTATGGTGTATGCTAAGTTTCAATCGGTATGAGGTTGTTGCCATTAGTAGAGTTTTTATGCAATATACTTTATTATTAAACGAAGTATATTTTATAAAAAAAAAATTTGTCATAATTGAGATTTAATTTTTCGCTTTCATAATTGTTGCACAATAGGAATTTTGCTTGCCTTGTTCACCCATCTTCTATTTGAAAAAAAAAAAAAAAAACAGACTTCCAGAATGCTCGATAATAAATCACAAAGGTAGCCATTAAAACAAGAGGCCCAAGGGCCACATCGCTCACCTGAGCACTTTGGCCAGAGAAATTCAAAAGCAGAAATCAATTCGATATAGAAAAGTTTAAATATATAAGTGGTTTCAACACTACTACCCCCAGCGGGGAATCTTTATTGTTAAACGAAGTATATTTTATAAAAAAAATTTTGTCATAATTGAGATTTAATTTTTCGCTTTCATAATTGTTGCACAATAGGAATTTTGCTTGCCTTGTTCACCCATCTTCTATTTGAAAAAAAAACAGACTTCCAGAATGCTCGATAATAAATCACAAAGGTAGCCATTAAAACAAGAGGCCCAAGGGCCACATCGTTCACCTGAGCACTTTGGCCAGAGAAATTCAAAAGCAGAATTCGGTATAGAAAAGTTTAAATATATAAGTGGTTTCAACACTACTACCCCCAGCGGGGAATCTACACTACCCGAGGATGCTTCTGTATTATCATGACTAATCATGGACTTGCTGTTCTTGAGAAGAAGATTTTTAAAGATATTTCCTATACTAATATATTTCTATGTAAAACTTTGAACTCCTGTTGTTGCCCACCCCACCTCCGGGGATAATGATTTCAAGAAACTTAAAACTACACTAAGTGATGAAGCTTTTTTTTTAAAACAAGTTTTGGCCCAGCGGTTCTGAAGATTTTTAAAAAAATGTCATTAAATTTATACTAATTCTTATTTACCTCTTCATGTGATCATACTTGAATCCCTTTTACTCATGGATACTTTGTGGCAAGTCAGGTTGAAATTGGCCCAGTAGTTCTTGAGAAGAAGTCGAAAAGTTTACTGACTACACATGACAGACGACAGAGTGACAGACAGACGGACGCAGGAACTTTTCGATCAGAAAAGCTCATTTGAGCCTTCGGCTCAGGATAGCAAAAATTCTGCTTAAAGGAGGGAGTACCCCTCTGAGAACCTCCCCCTGCGACCTTTTCCAGAAACCTTGGACGATTTTGTAATGTAATTAAGTGCATTAAAAGATCAATAGAATTACTATATTTAAGATTTTCAAAACCTGGATACAAAAGGTTTCATAGCATTTTAAAAGTATAAATTAAAATCAAAACACCATACATTTCAGAAGCAGTAATTAAACAAGTTTCTTTGAAACCCTCTGTTTGGTCTTAATGAACCAACCAGCGCAAAATTTCCTTGTCTCGTGTTTTAAGCGTATAACTTGGAAAAGAGCGTACATTGCCTGTTAATTTAAGGGGATGAATATTGAACTATTGGTTAAGGTTCCCCCGATCACTGTAATTAACCATTTGTCCTCGCTGCAGAATGTTGTAGGCTAATAAGAGGAAACGAAAAGGCTTCTCATGTAAAGAAGTCAATATTTCAAAGCTGCATAACCGATAAAGAACATATTTTGCATTTCCTTAGGTTTAGTATTTGCCAATTCCTTTGATTGACTTCTAAATCTGGGATATCTGATCTGTCTTGAATGGAAAAGGCAAATTAAAGCCAGGTCTACCACATCACAAAAACATTAGATATGAGAAGAAAAAGGAAGCTCGAAGAAATGAGAATAAATCTTTTCGGCGAAACCTCTTTTTTTCAATGAATTGATTTCTTCCTCAACATTGGTCTTACTTGCGTCAAGTTGACGGACTGACAGTTTTTCGCTCTCCTGTGTAATGCAATATCAGCGTTTGGCCAATATCAAAGTCCACGTGTATCAATTCCATCCTATCGACCTCATTCTAAGAAGACATATTAAGTGCAAACAACACCAAAACACATTAATCTGAAGGAGGAACTCAATTCCAGGGATATTTTGTCATTACATCGGATGAGAGTCCACTCGATCGGGCCTTTATCTTCCGAAAAACTAGTATAGGAGATGGATAAAATATATGACTATAATATGTATAATGGAAGATAAATAACTTGTGTATGACTCTAACGGAATCTGAAACTTTCTTAACTGACGTAAAAGTATTAAGAAATTTGGTAAGAAAAGAAAAACACTGAAGGCCAAAGGCTCAGATGAGCTTTACTGACCGTTGTCTGTCGTTATCGTAAACTTTTCACATTTTCGACATCTTTTCCAGAACCGCTGGGCTAATTTCAACCAAACTTGACAAAAAGCAACTTTGGGTAAAGGGAATTCAAGTTTGTTCAAACAAAGGTCTAAGTCATCTTTCAAGGGGAGATAATAAAGAATTCGTGAAAAAATTGGTGGGGTTATTTATAGATCTTCTCAAGAGTCACTGGACCAGAAAAATATGAAACTTATAGGAAGGTTTTCTAACATACCGGTAGTAACCGTTCACGGTAGCTCAGTCGATAGAGCGCTCGCTCCGTGATCGGAAGGTCGTGAGGTCGAATCTCGGCCGCGACTGACCTATGTCGATAAAAAATTGGTAGCAACTGTTCCTTCGCCATGCGCTCGGCACTTTGAAGTGAAAGTTGCGGATCCTTCGGATCAGACCTTAAAAACCGAGGCCCCGTGTCACGGCAGGCGTTGGCACGATAAATATCCCTCACTGCTCAATGGCCCTGAGTGCCAAGTAAAGGTCAAAATTTGAAGCTCTTCACCGGTATATGGTGACGTCTCTATATGAGTGAAAAAATCTCGAATTAGACGTTAAACAACATACAATCAATCAATCTTACATAGTGTAGATTCAATTTTGTTCAAATTAAGACCCCCAGGGACAGAGTGTGCCTATCATAAAAGATCAAAGTTTTACATTGAAATACACAGAAAAAAATCTTTAAAAATATTTTCCCAAGAACAACAAGGTCATTATTAGTCATATCAATATGCAAGCATCAAAAGGAATGTGTAGATTTAAGTTTGTTTAAAATAATAGTCCCCATGGATAGGATGGGGCTACGATAGAGGATAAGCATTTTACATGGGATTATATACACATGTAGCAAAACATTTAAATCTTCTCGGGATCAGCAGAATCATAATTAGTGACATCTTCACCTTATTCATTTATATGGAAGTATCTTCAGGTAGTAGTGCTTATTATTTTTCAAAGTAGTCCCCTCCGGTTTTAATGCACTCATGCCACCGTTCTGTCCATGCACTAAACACGGGGTCCAGACGGGCACATGACATGCTCCGTAGCGTACTGTTCACGAGTTCCCCGGGTCTTATATTTCTTACCATGCAGGTTATGTTTATAACAAGAGTAGTCCATTTGTCATAAATTTCCAAATTTTGGCAATAGGATGGGTGGATTAGGATATCTTTTCCCATTATAAAAACATGGCCGTAGGAACCCGGGGGGGGTGGGACACGGGGGCCGTCCCCCTCCCCCCAATAATTTTGCCGATATATAGATTACTATAGAAAACATAGCTATTATATGCTTGTGCCCCCTCAATAAAAATGTCTAATGACCTTTTTTTTTTTTAAATTTATTTTTGCTTGTCAAGGAACTTTTGGTAGTTAAAAGTGCCCCCTCATCTGAAAATGTATAGCGCTGTGCCCCCCTCCCCAAATTGAAATTGCTTCCTACGGGTCTGGAGAATGATGTCCATCACAACCCGACTCCTCTAAAAACAGTTTGGAGTAATCGAAAATTTAGGGGATTAAGAATTATTTTATTGTTAAAATATTCTGCTATTTTTCAAACTGTGCATGGTTTGATGTCTGACCACCTGTGAACTCTAGACAGCGCTCTGGCCCCCGGCAAACTAACCTACCCGACCGCCAACCTATGAATACTAAGAGAATATGACATATGTGATAATAAATATATAAGCTTTACGATTGTTTACAATAAATTTGGTGTAAAAGTGGTGTAAAACCTTAAAGATTTATAGATGGTTTAAAATGTCCCTTTTATTTAGTGGGAGCAATGTCTTTTAATATACGTTGAACAACAGGAAATTCATTGCCAACCTTCGACGACAACCTCTCTAGTTCGAAAAAAAGTCATTTCAATGAAATGTTAAATGCAGGTTACTTTTTGATTTTTTGACACAAAGCACGAAACGTCCTATAGTTTTGTTATTCTCCGAGATACAAGAAATAAAGCATCTCCTACAGCGGTTGTCAGTCATCAGATAAAACAAACATTAGCTGCATGGCGTTCTGAGATTGTATCTAGGTAATTACATAAACTAGGAATTACATTATGTACTTAATACACATGCACTGTTGACAACTCAACAGGTAAACATGAAAAATGGTCCACAGAAATTCTCATTCCATGAGGCCCAGAAAAAGGATCGGTTGCTTTTCGCTGTATTGAAACCATTTAATTATACATGTAACCATAAATCATCTACATTCAATATTTGGTTACAGGGACTTATTGATTATGTATAATCGGGTGTAATTTATGATATCTCTCCAATTACAGGCCAATTGTTACTTTTTGTTTAACCAGAATGACGGAAAGAGAAGCTTAATTATTCAACTATGGACTTTATTCTAGCGGTTGAAATCGGTAAAAAGGAAATAATTGTTTCAGGCGTATATAGAGTACAGCGACATTACAAAGATGTCTAAGACTATGCTACATAGGGGAGATGAGGAATGAAGCGATTGCTATGTATTTGACAATTTCTTTTACATATTATCCAATCTGGCTTTTCCACTGTGCACAATCGAACTGAATTATGCTTTTATTTATCGCCTGTCTATGAATGGAGAATATTGATTGATTAGAACTGGACTAAAAGGCTGGATAAAAAGAAGTAGAAGTTGAGGAGTTTTGTGCAACAAGTGCCCGATCTGGTCGAGTTATATATCAGCAAAATCACTGAAATTGTTCATAGGGTTTATAGCCACGTGTCTAAAGGGACTGAGGGGTGTGTCACTATTCATCAACCCCGGGGAAGTCAGTGGATGAAGCAAGGAGGTAGGGATATATATATATATATATATATATATATATATATATATATATATATATATATATATATATATATATATATATATATATATATATATATATATATATATATCAGCCAATAAAAAGTTTATGTAATTTTTTATTGTATTTATTTTGAATGAATTCTAAAGCATTCAGTTATAATTTACTCTTAGAAAGTTTGAAAGAATGAAAATATCAAAATAGTAAAAAAAATTTTTTTTCCTTCAAAAGGTTTAAATCAATGTTTAGTTATGAAAAATATGCTTGATATTTAGGATATAGGATATATTTAAGAGCATCAAGTGATTGCTGTAAGTTTGCTCGCTCACTGCGACATGAATTTAATGGGGGAAGGGTGGGGGGTGATATGTAGAAACAAAGTAATCGATATCTAAACTTTTTGGAAAGCTATATACGTACGTATGACAGTTTTAGTATCGATTGATTGGAATTATTTGTTAATCGAGGATAAATTTTAGGATAGCTATAACACTGTAAGTAAAAGATATTTTGTCTGTAAAACAAACCTAATGGCAGTTTATTACATATGTCTTTCCTTAACTTTTATTTTATATTCGTAAATATCGCAGCAGATTTGTAAACAGAAAGAAGCCCAGTTAAAATTCTAGTGAGTAAGTAAGTGATGGGTTTCCATTAAAGGAAGTCAATCTCACTACATCTCAAAGATTGAGTATTGTTCTTTATGAATATATGAATGAAATATACCGTTTCTTACAGTGTATCACAATATTGCTAATAAAGACGTCTTCTTGGTTCATAGTTTTATTAAATTTATGTACAATTAAGGGATCTGATGTTTTGCTTTCCACAACTTGTCAATGTATCAAAAGGACACAGCAGGAGGTGCTTATAATGAGTAGAAACTTAGTCTTCGCACTCTACGAATTTATTCATTAGTATAATGATTACTCTTAAACACGGTGTTAGTTGATTTTCCCCGAGTTATTCATTTTTAATGGATTTCGTTGACGGTAAGAAAAGACGGCCTACTCCATTGTCCACAACACCAGAGTACAAACCAGTGGTAAAAATTTCACGTACATCCGTGTTAATAATCTGAAATAAACTCAAATTTTAAATATTTAATTCACATTAAGTGTAAAAGATATCATATGCTTTTAGTGTCCCTTCGCTATATTCGTTGGCATGCGTCTGTTTTCCACCTTTTTTGGCAAGTATACAACCATATATCCTCAAGTATACATCCTCACCCTCAGGTACATGTATACAACCACATCCCACAAAATCTTGCTAAGTCTTGTAAAGTTTTGTATCATTGTCAAGTGATTTTGTTTTAAACTCAGGTCCTACCACATGCAGCTTTGCTGTCTGTCTGTTGACATTTTTTGAAGAAAAGAACATTTGCCTTGAGCAAAAATTCTTTAAAAAAAATTAAATCTACATTAAGGTAAAACAAAAAAAGCTATAGCTGTCTGGAATTTCGAAAATCAGAAAAATAGAGTGGATATAATGTTGTTTAACAGAAATAATAGTCTATGAAATTATTTCCAAACTGCAAACAGATTAAACGAAACTGTTTCAGATTGGAATTGATGAACAAGATAACGAACAATTTATTATTATTTTTTCTAAAAAAAAGCTTGATTCTCTTTTATGGCCCCGCAATATCCTTAAGATATAACATACGAATATAATAAACAACATTTAAATTTAATTTGAAAATTGACTTTAAAAGATCTGCATATGATAGACAAAATTGTCAATATTTTGTCCATTATTATATAACCATCCTGAGAGCATGTGATAACGAAGATTTTTTTAATGGTCTTGATTGGTATGTAAAACGTTGCCTCATTATACTTTTTGTTAATACTATTCAAACACTTAGATATTCTTATTCTAAAACATCATTCATATTCGATAAAATGTGATTCCAATTCGATAAGTTGTTTCTATTCGATGATTTATCATTCCTATTCGATAAGTTGTTATTCCAATTCGTAAACATGTGATTCCTTATTCCTATTCGAAAACATGTGATTCTTATTGATTTTGTCATTCCTATTCGATACTTTTGTCATTCTTATTCGATAATTAAATGATTTATATTCGATAAACATGTTATTCCCATTGAAAAACATATCATTCCTATTTGAAAACATGCAATTCCTATTCAAAATTATCGAATAACAATTCGATAACAAGATTATCGAATAGGAATCGTATGTTTTCGAATAGGAATAACAAGTTTATTGCATATAAATTAGATAATTATCGAATAAGAATGACAAAATTATCGAATAGGAATCACATGTTTTATTGAATGGGAATCACATGTTTTATTGAATGGGAATCACATGTTTTATTGAATAGGAATCACATGTTTTATTGAATGGGAATCACATGTTTTATTGAATAGGAATCACATGTTTTATTGAATGGGAATCACGTTTTATTGAATAGGAATCTCATGTTTTCGAATATGAATGACATGTTATCGAATATGAAACACATGTTTTCGAATATAAGTGATATTTTGGAATAGAAATCATATTTCTTCCAATAGGAGTAGCAATTTATCGAATGGACAAATTATCGAATCACATTTTTTCGAATAGGAATAACAGCTTATCGAATATGAATCACATTTTAGCCCAATTGGTATCTGTGTCCGTAAGCGTGCATCCAAGAATGAACAAATGTTCACATTCATTTTTTTCTTCGCTGAAATTTTGTCTCTTAATTGTTACTGTCATTTTTAATGGTCAACGTTCTTAACACAGAGGATTCTGGCGTAATTTTCGGAGTTATTACGAAACAAAAATACAAAATGAGGTCACATAATTCACATATGTTTTAGCTCACCTGAGCCGAAGGCTCAAGTGAGCTTTTCTGATCGAAATTTGTCCTTTGTCTGTCGTCGTTGTCGTCGTCGTAAACTTTTCTCAATTTCGTCTTCTTCTCAAGGAACACTGGGCCAATTTCAACCAAACTTGCCACAAAGTATCCTTGGGTAAAGGGAATTCAAGTTTTTTTCAAATGAAACGCCACGCTTTCTTCCAAGGGGAGATAATTATGATTTCGTAAAAAATTAATGGCATAATTAAAAATCATGAAACTTATGTGAAATAACTGTGAGGTAGTGTAGATTCAAATTTGTTCAAATCATGACCCCCGGGGTTAGGGTGGGGCCACAATGGGGATCAAAGTTTTACATAAGAATACATAAGAAAAATCTTTAAAAATCATCTTCTCAAGAGCAGCATAGCCATGGTTAGATATATTAATATGGAAGCATCCTTAGGTAGTCCAAATTCAAGATTCTAGGTTCAAATTATGACCCTTGGGGTAGGGTGGGGCCACAATGGGTGATCAAAGTTTTACATACGAATACATAGGAAAAACCTTTAAAATTCTTCACAAGAACAGCAAAGCCAGGATTGGCCATAATAATATAAAAGTCATCCTCAGGTAATGTAGATTTAAATTTGTTCAAATCATGACCCCCAGGGGAAGAGAGGGGCCATAAGAGGGGATCATAGTAATACAAAGGAATAAAAAGGATATATCAATAAACATTTTCATCTTAAGAACAGCAAAGCCATTATGTGTCATATTAATTCAAAAGCACCCTCAGGAAGTGTAGATTCAAGTGTTCAAATCATAACCCCCACCCCGAACCACTTTTATATTTAAACTTTTCAATACTGAACTTATTTCTGCTTTTTCCTAGCCAAAGTGTTCAGGTGAGCGATGTGGCCCCTGGGCCTCTTGTTAAGATAATAATTTAAAAAAAACACACACAATGAGTAAAAAAATGACACGAAAAAAAAATGTGCAATGCATATCAAAATTTCGATTGTGACTGTTGCCGTCCTAAATTCTGGTGACATACTATGCCTTTATCGTTGTTTATACTGCATGTTTGACTGTTTGGGTCAATGATAACTAAATAGTCTATGGCTGATAACGACACCCAAGGGAACCCGAATCAGCAGCTTCCATGTTATGTATTGGAGTTTCAATTCATATTCTGGACAATAGTTTAGAAAATGAATTTATGAGAGCCTTCATAATAATGCATACAAAATGTCAACTAAAATCGACGTAGTGCAAATATGAGATAACAATGTAATATTGTCGATTTACGGAGTACATACCCATACTGAAATCCTCAAAGGGAGTAGTTATTAAGTCATTAGTGGCATGGAAAATTCAATTTGATATGACAAATTGCTACTAAAACCATTCATAGAGGATTATGCATTATGGATTTAGTCATATTCATAGGGAAAAAACTTTTCCTTTACGAAGGCAAACATGCATGCAAACTTCAAACATGCAAATTATTAATTCGCTACAAAATTTTGGTTTTAAGCTCTTTTGGTCCAAGACGATGGAATAAGGATGTATGCCAGTCTATAGCTGTCTGTCTTATTAGTGTCAGTCTGTCCTTCTGTCTGTCTGTATTCAATTTTTCTTTTTGATCCTCCTCATACTGGTTTCTTTTTAATTTTAGTAAAATTTGATACAAATGTTGACTACAACAACATTCCTCCTCCGTGTATTGTTTTTACCTATACTGCACACGGCTTGTGCGTTACTATACTTATCAAGTGCAATATTCGAAATATTACTCTGCATGCAGTTTTGAACCAATTTCATAAAAGAAGGTACACAGGTAATATTCACCAAAATGCAGAATTCTGTTTATCGGTTTTTTGGAATTTGATGAACGACATAGTCATAATTGCTTAAAATAGAACTTTCTGTAAATTTTTTTTTCAATAAGATATAAACTCGACCTACCTACAGTTTTGGACCAGTATTTATTGAACTTCGTATATAAGTTAAGTACAAGATTCATAATTCTGTGCATTTTTTCGTTTCGATGAACATTATTGTCAGTGTTGCTAAAAACAGCGAATTTTCCGAATTCGGTAAATCTTGACTAATATTCACAATTCAATTCAATTCATTGGTATGTTTAGTTTGAAAAATATGATATCCCTTTTATAGTTTTAATCTCAATTCAGTATAACTTGATACACTAGTAAACGATGCCGAGACTCATAGTTCTCAGTATCTAAATTTCGATTGACGTTGCCATGGCTAGTTTAAAAAATGCTACTTTTTGGTTCCTACAGTTTCGGTTTGATTTCAACATGCTATTGAGAAGACATCAGGATACATGATTTTGTAAATGTGATTTTTTATTCTTCCACTAGTTTAAGTATCAACCAGTTGACATACACGCATATTAGAGACCTTTGTCGTTGTTTGTAATGGTTATTGTAATGAAAGAATAGTCTCTTAACAAATTTCAAAATAATTTTCTTTTCATACGTTTTGTCTGTTTTCACCACAATCCTAGAGCTAAACTGCACTTTATCAAAATTTATTATTCTCTGTGTCGATTTTTGTAATGAACAGACTTGTTATATGGTTGTTAACATAAAATATTCTTAAAATTATACTTAAATGCTAAACTTCCTTAAGATTTTATCCGAATTTGAACTCTCTTAAAACATTTTCATATAATTCTGTATTCAGCTTTCAATTTCGATTAAGGTTGTCTGATCCTCAGGTTCTGAAAATCAGGCATTGAATTATTGAAAATGCTCACAAAAATTCTCTGAATTCTCAAAGTAATGTGAATTTACCCATTTTAATTGCTTAAACTTCATTAAAGTTAATCATATTATATAGGAAAAATAGGAAATTTCAAATAAATTTTAAGGAAATGCGAATAACGACACCTACTATGCATTTTCTAATTAGAAATTGATCAACAAAAACATTTTAGGATAAAAAAACTAAAGGCATCCAGGCATTTGAAGAAAATTGCATGATTTTTTATACTTATACAGTACTTAAGTTTCTTCTGTGTAGTTCAATTATTTTATAATGCATAGTTTATAAAGTGTTTCCTATCATTGCAAAACATCATAAATCATTTCCAATTTATTATCATGCTAATTAGCATTGGTATCTAAGGCTAAATTAAAGAAAAAGTCAATTCCTTTAAATCTGTATTTTTAACATACCTTAAAGATGGATTCTTGTCTGGTTTCTGACTAGACAAAATATTCCAAGTATATTAGCTAGTATGTCTTATATACTTAGCTATAATGTATTTAAAAGATAATATTTTTCTTTACTCGTCATAACTGTACAATTTTAAATAGAAATGATTAACCGAGTTTGAAATCCAGCAGGGACTATATTTTTAGCGCAACTGCGGTGTATGAAAATATCTCTTTCTGCCTATCAAAATCACTTTTAGAACAATACTTATAGTTAAATTTTTTAAACAATCAAAGACTAGAAGATTTTTTGAAATGTAACTTAAATTAATAAGAATGCTCTAAAGTTTTAAAATATAGTAAATAATAATGATTTTCTATACAAACTACAATTTCTTAGCTTTTGAAAGCTTCCAACCTAGAAACGGATTTGAGCAAAAAATCAGTTAAAAGTGTTTTTTATTAAAAAAATAATATTCAAATATAATAAATATAATAATCAAATATAAAAAATATAATTCTTATTAAACGGTCAAACCTTTTTGTTTTTGCATCATTTTGTATATTTATATGACTACTTTACCATATGTAAAAACAAGCATTCTGAGAGTATTGCATTAGCAATACTAGTCCCCTTCCGGCAAGTGTAATCTGGTTCCCTTTAAAAATTGAAAATGCCACAATTCCGTCAAGAATCAATGAAGCGGAACGAAATGCGAACTTGATCTATAACTCATCAAGGTAAAGTCACATGCCAAAAATCAGCTCAATATCTTCAAGCGTTTAGAAAAAAATTGCGGAAAACCCTGAAAAATTGAAAAGGTCGTAATTCCGTCAAAAATCATTGAAGCGGAACAAAATGCAAACTTGATCTCATCAAGATACACTTGTATACCAAAAATCAGCTCAATATCACATGATTGGAAACAGCATTTTTTAACTCTCAATGTCAAGGAAAAGGGTAATGACCTTGCTTCTAAAATAAAACGGTCAAATTTAATCAAATCGATACCATCACTTAATGATATTGTCATCTTGAATCTATGAAAATACAAGAAATATGAGAGAATCCCTCCTTAATGGGGTAAAAATATCAACGTTTTAAAACACTGTTTCTAAGACTTCAAAGAACGTTGAATCACATTGAGATGCATAAAATGAAAATTGTTACATGAAAAGATTTCATATTTAAGCTTCATTTTGAGACTTTTTGAATTAAATAATAAATTAAAGAGTTATCCTTCTTGGCTGAGGATTGAATATCCTTAATAGTTTTGCAATGGATGCAACAAAATGACACACATGTAATTTGTTATTTCAGATGTTTTTGTCCGATTTGAAGAAAACATGATTTACGAGGGCTGTCCCAAAATTCCTTAAACAAGCGTCGTTTTGTAGTAACCCAGTGTCATAAATAATTGAAAATTTCAAAATAACTAAAACTACTAACAACTAATATTTTTAGAGTAAAATAAAGTATATAGAGACTACATCAAAATTCGTAATTATATCCATCCATTTTCGATTTTGGTTGAAGATGTTGCTTTGGTAACCTAAATGATAAAATCTATTTAATAATGCCAGAATGTTATTAATTCCGAGTTTTGTCTGATTTAAATGAAATTTGGTACAAATATAGAATACTTCAAGATACATTATTTTCTGTTTTAGATTTTCATTTCGGTAACACAAGTTGAAAATAAAGTTGCTACATAACTTACATCCAAGTTTTATTCTTGTATCTATTTTAACATATTATCTGTTTCAACCTGTCTGTTTTAACAAGATTATTTTCGCCTTTTATTGAAAATTCAGGAGTTGTAAGAAAAATGTTTCAATGCACGTTGAGAGAGAGAGAGAGAGAGAGAGAGGCTAATCGACGAAATGGTGAAAACATTATAGGATTTTCCGGAAATTGCATGCTATGGGACATTTCTTTTTAATTCGTGCATTATCGGTTTATTTAGGACCGACCGGGCATGAAATCAAAACGGCCAAGTGATTATGATGGAAAAGCATGGGGGCCTTATTACTTCAACAATCATACATTTTTATACAAGCTGAAAGAGAAAATAAACTCTGTTTAAAGCCACAACATAGTGAATTAGCAAGAGTACACGCAAAACAGCACATGTCTAGCAGCTAATGTCAGGAGATTTTACGGAAAAAAGCGTGGTTGTTCATTTTCGTGAAGTCAAAAACTAGTATCCAATTTGAAATATTTCGAATTATCAAATGTTAACTGCTGGAACACACGAGTTTGAAAGGTCAGATGTATTTTTTTAGTTTCTAGTTCTGTTTAACTGTAATTAAATCTAGGACCTTTCTATTTGTTTATATATATATATATATATATATATATATATATATATATATATATATATATATATATATATATATATATATATATATATATATCCTACACTGTATTCAATCGAACTACTTTAATGTTCAAAACAAAATTTTTACAAGCAGATTCCGAATTACATGCGTGTACGCTTTTAATAAATACCTAACAACACTTGTTTGGAAATTAATTGTGCATTCCGATGAAGGACGCTGACTGAGTAAATATCCAGTTTAAAACATTAAAATAAAAAAAAATATATATAAAACAAAAAAATGTGTTTTACTGGGAAACACATTTATAATTAATAATTTAAAAGCTATCAAACCATCAATCCACCCACCTCACACACACACACAAAAATAAATACAACAAAGAAAAAAAAGCTTTTTTTACATCCTCTTTTGTGAATTACGAGGGAATATACGATAGGCCTCTTTATTCAGCATATGATGAACAGTTGATATGATATCCCCACTGCTGAGAAAATGACCTTGGACATATCGATTGTCCAGAGGAAAAAAAAACCCACACGGCTAAATCGATTAAAAGAGCAATTTTTGACATATAACATATTTGTCTTCCCTAAGGAATGAATATAATATCTATCCAGATATTGATCAGACCGCGGAACATTAATCATCGAAAGACGGACAAGCGGCCACAAAAGAAACTCCTGGACCAAGGATCTGTACATATGCTCCCTTTTGTAACGAGTTGTCCGCATCCATTTCTGATTTCTTGACCAATTATTATCTCTGATCCAATGAATTCCTAACTTTTATGCTCAGCGAAATATCAAAACGTCATACATATGTAGGATGTTGGGAAATCTGAACCTAAACTGATTATTGTTGTTAAATGTTAAACGTGTTCCTCAGAACAGAGCTGTCTCTAACATAGGAAAGCCTACAAAATTCAAAAAAATGTATTTCCTATGTACATGTAAACATTTCAGTAGATTAAAATGTTAAACAAAAAAAGTTTCATTGTTTTTAATTCACAGTATCATGCAAAACCAAACACGAACGGAACATAGAGAATTCCTAGAATTAAATCTCTCCTAGCAAGACTGTAATGCATGCAATAAACGTCGCAATATTATACAAATCGTGTGTTATATTTGATAAAATTTGGTATTCATATTGGAAAACTTGTTATTCATATTCGAAAATTTGTTATTCATATTGTAAATCTTGTGATTTATATTCGATGATTTATATTCATATTCGTAAACTTTTGTAGAGATTTTAAATGACATTTTATCTTTATACTAGTAATCCCATGACAAACTTAGACCCTATATTACCCCCGGGGCCTGTTCTCGAGATGGTTTTTATGACTGTTTTTCTCTAAATATTCCCATGCAAAACTTCTTTATCATCTTGTCTTCGAGAATCATAATTGAAATGATTCAAATCAATTTTATTGCGGGAGGTTTCCAACCCAATGGTCCTGTGGAAGATTTTGACTTCACCGTATTTTTGCTATTTCTTAATTTTCGCCCCTTGAAAGAGGACGTGGCTCTTTATTTGAATAAGTATTGATTCCTTCAACTAATGATTCTTTGTGGCGAGTTTAGTTGACTCAGGTGAGGAGGCCGAAAACATTAACAGACGACACACGGACGACAGACAAATTTGCTCTTGTGAGCTAAGGAACTTGATTATAGATTTAAAAATAACGATGATGCAATAGTCATTAAAATTAGATACAACCTCCTGTGTCTAAAGTAAAATCAATCAACCGTAGGAGTGTCTTGCTGTGTGAGATTCATCGTTTATCCACAAAATAAATGCATGTTCGTCAGATAGAAAAGTAGAAGCATGTTACCTGTAGCCTTATACACAATTTTCCAGGCCGATTGACAGGAAAGAGAAATTCCCAGAGAAGAGAATGAAGCATCTCTATATGTTAACGAGATGCGATAAATAATACCCGGAAGACTTCTTGCACAATTATTCATTGTCAAGAGGATGAAGCCTTGTGCAATCAAATAAAAAAAACCAGGATTAACTTACTTTATTACATATTCAACAGTGAAATACTGTTAATCATTTTTGAAAAAAATGATATTTTTTCACAGTGTGAAAAATATCAAAATGACACAGTGTGAAAAAATATCAGAAGTTCGATAAAACTTGAGGTTTTCCTTCCCTTCACAAAAAGTATTGTAAAAAACACTCCCTAGCCTGTTTTAAGAAAGCGAGAGTAAATATGCCATTCTGAGAGACTAAAACTGCCAAAGTTTCTCCAAATCGTTGTTAAAATCTGTATGTACAATTTTCAATATCACGATCAATGAGCTATGACGGAGGCAAAGGGAAAAGCAAGGAAAATGTGAAAAACAGAAAATTTTGTTTTGTTGTTGCACAAGGAGTTTATTTCACTCGTGGGACAGGTGTTTTTTGTTTTAATTTTCACTCGTGCTTCGCAATCGTAAAATTATAAAAATAAATCCCGTCCCACTCGTGAAATAAATTCCATATCCAACAAAACTTTGAATATCTCTTCAAACATAATAATTTATGTTACATTGAGCGGATTTTCAAAACAGTATTGTTGGTAGAAATTTGCTCGTCATGCAAATTCTTCAGAATACAAGAAAGAAGTATGCTTCAAATCAATGTGGTTAAAGACCATTTCCTGCCTTTATTGAAGCAAGCTATCGCTCAGCATAGAATTTCAATATATCTCTGTTAAAGTTACGAATTATTGAATTCAATGGCGAATATTAAACAAAATTCGATGTAACGAATTACACATTTGATAATGTAATGAACAGGTAATATAATGCCTAATTGCTTAAAACATGCATTTACAAAATTGGTACCGTTTTCAGGGTTTGAAAAACTACAAGATGAGTGAGCTGTTGACATGAACTCCCCTGTTTTACTGGTATGGACCTTCCTTTCAATTCTGGTCTCCGCCCTCGGAACCTATTCCTTCATCCAACCCGTCTGGATCATCACTCCAAAACAAACGGGAACCTTTGGACTCATCAGCACATGCGTCAGAATTTTGGATTTAACCAATCAGGATTTTGGCAAACAAAAGTGTGAATTTTACGGCGGGTACTTTAATCTGGGTAGCCTTCCATCCGGGGCCTGGCAAGCCTCCTGTACACTGTTCGGGGGCGGTTGTATTCTCTTATGCTGTGGGGCATTCCTGGCCGTGTGCACATCATGCATTCCAAACGAAGCGGTCAAGTCGGTTACTGTCATGGCGGGGTATGTCCAATTTATAGCAGGTAAGAAAAGTCATATTCTATGGAAGCTTCAAATCTACGAGTATCAGAATCTTTTAACAATTTGCTCTGCTCCTATTTTGTAATGGCGGGTGTGACCGGTCGGCAGAGGATGCTCACTCCTCCATGGCACCTGATTCCACCTCTGATGTCTTAGAGATCCGTGTTTGCTCTGCTCCTATTTTGTAATGTTTAATTGACTTTTGAGCTCGAATACTGTTCGTTATCTCCACATATTTCATAGATCTAGACCTATTTAAAATACAAAGTGACACAAGCAAGTCCAACTTAACCATGGAATGATTACTTTCTGCACTTTGCGGTCTGTAAATAACACAAATATGCTTAGAGTTCATACCTGTGTGATTAAAAGCACGTGAAGTGCTAAAATTATTAAATTACATTCCTTTAAAACTCTCTCTCTCTCTCTCTTCTAATTAAGCAGTTTATCAAAGTAACGTCATCTTTTCTATATGTCTAGACGAAATAGATGGGAGTTCTTTGTCCCATCATGCAATGCACAAGAACAATAACCCTTGCCGTATCTAATATAAACAGAAATATAAATATCTTTTAACAAAAATGAACGATTATATTGTTAATATTAAGTTTTAAATTCTGCTATTGACTTAGTAAAATTTCAACAGAAAAAGCAGGTACACTAAAGTTGATATCAAAAAGATGTCCTAGTTCCTCATTGACAATATCTACGTAGTCTTTAGAGACCAGGTTTTCCAACAATCTGTTGGAATTCCTATGGGAACTAATTATACCTCATTATAAGTCGACTTTTTTTTTATATTCCTATGAATCAGAATTTATTAAAAAATTTATTTAAAAAAAAATTCTTCATAAGAAGAGGACAATTCTTGCTATAACATATTTTGCGGCTGAAAATAATGCACCACGTTTCATCTCCTGTTACTATGTCTGAAAATAGTCGGTTTATCCTCTTTTTGAATTGTTCTTCATTTGGTAAATGAGGCATCCATCTTGCAGAGATCTTCCTGTAACCGAGGTCTCTTGTTAGGATTTCATGAACTGTTCCCATTGATATCCCTACTATACGAGCTAAGTCCTTAACATTGCTCCTTCCTTCTCTCTCATACAAATCTTTGATTTTCATTAAGTTTTTTGCATTACTAACCTTTTTGGTCTCCCGGGTCGTACGTCATCTTAATTAACACTTTCTCTCCATCTGTAATTTTTTCAACCACCTGAAAACTGTGGTGTATGACGGTTGTCGGTCTCCATATATATTGTGTATTATGTTGAATGTATCTTTTGCTGCTTTTTTAAGGTTTAGCAGGGCTTTTATGTAGCTTCTTATTTCTGCTTGTACTTACTTTTATTCCCATGATAAAACAATGACGTACTTTCAAAACTTCAAAAATCAAAAACTCGAACGATTCTTTTTCTGCAAAGACGGTGTATGGTTAATAAGGTATACAATGATTCGTTAAGAGTGTGTTTTAAATGATCTACATTCCATTGTTAAAGAAGGAGAAACGGGGAAAGATAAAACTTTTTGAATGTCTCACTTCTTGTGTTTCTAGGCGCTTGCGTTAAAAGTAATAACAACTTGAAAAAAAAAATCCCAAACAAAATTGATTGATTTTAATGAGTTTTTTTCTCCCTGCGAGAATGTTTCATTCCCATCATACGACACCTCTTACCGCTAAAGGGCTGTCAAATTTAGACCTGTGCTAGGCGTTTAAAGCCTTTGATCAGGGAGCGTTCTATGACAAACAACATCTGGTTTAACACGGAAGCTGGGGATTTTTTTTTCTTTTCTAGTAATCTTCTACAGTTTGAAAGTGGAATGATAAAGATTACTATATTCCGTTTACATGTAACATTTCATTCATGAGTGAGTGAAAAATAAAATGCAAAAATTAGCCCATGTTACTATAAATGTGATGTATGGGAATTCTAGGACTTGACTAAAATTCCTCGAAATACAGAAACTCACCATAAAGTCATCAGCAATAAATGTACAGCTATGCTGCACCTGTTTTGAAAGATCTTCGATTGCCTTCCAATACTTCCCCATTTAAGTATTTCTTCTATTGTTGCTTCAAAGTCGAAGACTAAATATGGAAATATTGAATTCCAATTTGTCCGTCAAATTAATGCAAACTATACTTGTGTTGTTGATGTGAATTAAATCCTATTCAATTACAGTCGCCTCGTTTTGTATCTGTAGCTGGCTTGCGTGATATGTAGCTCTGAAATATAATGAGTTTGATTTATGAGATGAATTTCCTGTGATTAGTTAATTCTTTTTCTAGTATTGTTTCTAAATTTGTCATGGAATCAATTCCTACACAATCTAGAATTGTATTGGCTTTTCTTGAGATTTGTTTATTCAATACTTTCATATGACAACCAATTACAGTCCCACAATAAACTGTCAAAAGATCATATTAGTTGTAAATGTTGGAAGAAATCCTGTTTACGCTAACAAATATAAACGAAACTTTGCCTGAATCAAACGATATTTTTTTTTATCTACATTAACATCCTTGTTGCCAATGACGAAGTTAACAATTTGCCTGAAAATTTACCTATATACTTTTAAATTCAACTGAAAAAAATGTTTTATTAAAATGAAGTTATTATAACTTTAAAGTAATATGAAGATTGTCGTTACGGTTAATCAGAACTATATTTTACAAGAAATTTTTATCTTGTTGAATTGTTGTGCATTGGCATCAGAGTTGTTTTGTAAAATACTGCTGCAGATCATTTAAAATGAATCGTTTGCCCTTTTCAAAACAGATAATGTCAGTTCTACTCTCTCTTTGCCTGAAGGAAGTGTTATTTTTCAGGAAGATGAAAGGACAGTAACCATGTTCTTTTGTCCTTCAACGTAGTTTCTAATTTGCTTTGATAATAAAAGTACCGATGAGTTGCTGTATTATATTATAGACTCGTATCAACACGATCCATATGTACTGTGTCAAAAATGACGAGTGCACTGAAATCTTAAGTCATCCGAAAAGTAATTTTAACTTGACAAGCAAGCATCTACATATTGTTAATCTCTAGTTTCCTACAAACTTGGGCTTCAAAGAAGCTTTCCTTCTCAAACAATGGTCGCTTTATCTTAACAAGGATGAATCATGCCGGCGATAAAGTGGGAAAGGGGTGCGGATCAGAAAGAATCCATGGCGGGTTATCTTCCCCCTTGGAAAATACGTGGTTCTGTCTAACCTGTAATATGTTGGAAGTAAAGAATGGTATTAGATTAGAAATTGTGATCAAAAAGATAGTACATGTAGTATGTCTTTAGTGTGCTGTTATTTGATTTAGATTGAAAATTAGTCAAACTTCAATATCAAGATTTCCAAAAAAAATACATGGATCATGACAAACATGGATTTTACAGAAACATAAAGTGCAGACCAAGACATTGCACTTCCTGTGTATTGATAGGAAGTCTAACAATTTAAGTGGGAAAACTAGGATGGTAGAGAAGAATTATTCCGATTATAAATTTTGGCGTCGAAGATCCGGAAGTCTGGATGAGCCTGGTATCAGATGCTGTTGAATTCCATTTTCCGAGCGGAAATCTAGATGCTCATTTTTTATATTAAGAGTCTTTTACATAATCGCGGTTTTAATTGAATGTTATCGATATCTTTTGGTGCCAACAGCAATGGTTGTTTGTTTGATGTTTAATTATTTGAAGTATCATTATCATGATAGTAAATGAACATTTTATAGTTTGAACTATTTATCTGTTTACCATGTTAATCAGTTTCACTTATATATAATTATTAGAGATATCAGATATAATATTAAAGAATTCAAAAAGGGTTTTTTAAAAATTCAATATTTGATGCATGGTATCGCCATTGAATTTAGCGACTAGAAAATGACAAATATCGTTATTTAAACGAGAATCTTTAGTACATTATATCGTTTACAACTAATACCACCCATTTTTTTAAAATTATAAATGTACCAGAAAAAGATTTTTTGTGTGCATGTGTGACAAGAGTCATTGTTGGAAGAGAGATAACTAGAACAAGACACGGCTGTAATATATTGAACCAGGGGAAAGCATGAATTAAAAGATTATGTACTTTACGTTCTTTTGAAAGTGAAGAAGGTGTATGTAACTTTCTGCTACATTATACTCTATACTCACATCTTAAAAATAAACAAAACAAAGTACTTAATTTAACCCCTGTCAGATGAAATAGGTCTAGAATTAAAACTTGTTTCAAATTTTATTTGGCAAACTGAAAAACACCAACATTCAGCGTATAAATAGTTATATTCAAAGACAATCTTCATTATATAGGAAACGCTTAACTTTTAACATACGTAATCGTATTTTTATTACATTATACCCCCGCTTGAAAAGTATGGGTATTTAGTGACGGGGATGTCCATCCATGCGTCTGTCCGTATGTCCGATCCGTTACACTTGGAGGGTAACAATCCCTTACCTGCAACTCCTCTTACTGCACTAATGCAATTTAATGAAACTTTCAAAAAAATCTTTATAACATAGTGACATTATGCATCTCCTTTTTCTACGTTTCGATCGGACACATATTTTGGGGTTTCCCCTAGCAAAACATTTCTATAATGTTGGGGGTACCCATCTCTTATCCGCAACTCCTCCTATACAGTAAATAAAATTTTAACGAGACTTTCACAAAATCCTTATTACATAATGCCATTATGCGTCTCATATTTTACGTTTCAATCGAACAAATAGTACAAATATCATTTCTGCTTGAACTTTCAGTAAGGCGTGGCAATCTCGGCGATACATAATTAGCGCCTCCCAAATGGTGACCTAGATTCTCATTGGTTAAGAAATTAATAACATTAGCAACTTTAGATTGTTGTTAACAAACAATGAGATGACATACGCCACACCTCTTTACTGTAAGAAACGATGTAATTGGTTCCGTGCGTCACTCGTTGACGTCTGAACCATTTTTATTCCGTGTGTATTTCACCCGTGAATGAAAAGCTGCGTAAATTTCAGTATTGATGAGCTAATCTGGCAACCAATGAGAATCTAGGTCACTATTTGAGAGACGCTAATTATGTATAGCCGAGAATATCACGCCTTACTGAAAGTTCATGCAGAAATGATATTTGTACTATTTTGGGTTTCCCATAGCAAAATATGTACACTGCCATTCTTTATTTAACATGGGAAGTATCCATCTCTTAAATAAAATAAAATTTAACGAATCTTTAATAGAATCTTTATTACACAGTGCCATTGTGCACCTCCTATTTTACGTTTTCATCGGACATATATTTGGCGTTTCCTAGAACAAAAAATGGACACTGCCTATAAACTATAAGGGGGTTGCCTATTTTCAACTCCTCCTAAACCCCTGAATGAAATTCAATGGAACATGAACAAAATCTTATTTACACAAGAAATGTACTTTACCATTTTACTCATATGGAGACTGAGGGAGGGGGGTATCATTTTACAAGATCAGTGCTCACAGAACATCTAGTTAAAATTTTCTAGACATTACAGTGACAATATACATGTAGGTCCGATAGGCGAGGTGATCTGTATCATATGGAACGCTTAATTATTATACATTTAAATATTTGCACACATTTCTTCAAATATTTGAACATATCTTCAAATGTTTGTACCTATCTTCAAAGAATTGAACTTCGTATCTCTAAATGAATTGATGTTAGGTATATAACTGAATCAAAGAATTAAAGATATTATTAATGATTATGCCTAGTAATCTTAAAATAATTGATCCTAGGTTCAAAATGATTAACATATAGGCTTATCTGTATTTGAATTACACCAGTCTTAATACAGTTACATGCAGATAGTTTTAAACTGAATTGACATTTTTCCCCTTTCATTTCATTGTTAACTTTTAGCTTTACAGCTCATTGATACAAGAAAATGCAAACAAATACATGTACATGTACAAGTAGGTTTACAGGAGAATAAAATACTTAACAGTGTACATATGATACATGTTTATACAGTAAATACTTGAATTTATAAATCTTTTTATTATCATTTCATTTTATTTTATTTTATTTTTGCAATGGATTTCATAAGCAGGACAGATAAAAATAAAATGGTACTCATCCTCAACATGATTTGAACAGAAAAATACAATGTCTATGTTGTCTTTCCATATTGTTTTATTGACCTGTTTTTATTGCCATTTTATATGATGACAGTCTCAGTCTAGTAATACATTTGGAATGAATTTCTGTAAATAAAATTGTAAACTCTGACCTGCAATTACATGTAAATATCTGAAAAAAAGAGCATTTTTCAAGGACTATCCATGTAATTGAGAAACAACATTGTTCTGAACATATTTTATTGACACAAGTCAATAGGATTGGACACAAGTTCCGAAAACTTAGGTAGTCCTTTCCCCAATGTTCTGTCTTGTTTGGTGAAAAAATCGTTACTTGACGATGAGAAAGTCTACCCATTCATTTTTTGTTTTTCAAGTTTTTCAACACACTCGTATACATTATAACAATGTTGAAAAATACAAATTTTATGGTCAAGTATTTTTTCCAAAGCTTATTTATGTTATATATTCTTTTGGTAAAGCAGAAGAAATCGTCCTTATGCAGAATATAGAACAACAATACATGTCTTCCTTTTTACTCCTAAAACATGTTTACAAAAATCAATATGACGTTTTTCAATGTTAGGTGCTTTATGTGGACCCCAAACTTCAAAAGCATAATTTACAATACTGCCTACAAATCGGTCAAACATGGACAACAATGTTTCATGGTTAAAGTACATATTTCTAATATTCTTTTTTTTTTAAAACAAATACATGTGTAATGCATCCCTACCTTGACCAGAAAGTTGTTTTTATAATTAAAAATAATATCCACGTAGGTAAATTGATCAACGATTTCAAGTTTTTGTTCACTATTAATATACCATTTTTTCACATTCTTTTACCCTTCTCTGCAACCAATAATAATTAATTGATATGTATTTTCCCTGTTTCATGTTCTAAATTAATTTGATAATGGATTTAACACTGATTGATTCAGGGGGGTAAACATGTCATCTGCAAATTCGAACAGTGGTGAAAAAATATATATATACTGATAAGATTTCAAATGATACATATTCAGAATTTAAAAGAGCATTTCCAAATTATTTATATGCATGTTGAATAAATTAAATGAAAGTATATATATCTTTGAATCATATGAAGATAAGTACAATTGATTGAAAGATAGGTTCATTCAATTAAAGATAAAACAATAAATTAAAACATCTCCACAAAAGATTTGAAGATGTGAATATATATAGTTACATATAGACCTTTTCATAAACATCATTAATGTTTCTAACTGCAAATAAAGCAAATTATATAATTTATTGAGACGACCTTGAAATATATAAATTACAATGTATCTGTAGATAAGTAGATGGTCTTGTTGAATTGATTCCTGCACTACATATCCTCTCCTTTACTCTATAAGTTAATTCTTTGCTTCTTTTCCATCAGGAATATCTACCTTCTCTCCTTTTGGTTTTTATTTTGTAGGATTTGCTTCTCTTTTCCTACTCTTCACTGATACTATACTTTCCTGTTATACACTCAATGATCTTCTTCTCTGCTATCATACTTCTTGATGATATACGTTAGTCATTTGTACATCTTCTTTGAGTTTATACCTTTAATTTTTTCATTTTAAAGAATATTTTCCTTATGTAATTCTGTTGTGTCACACTACACAGTAAAATGGGCGTCTCAAATATAAAATATGACAAAAGCTTTGATTAACTTAACAAAGGCATGAACTTTATTTTATAGCGCAGGTTTTCATAATTTGCATATTCAGTAATTGAATCCCTGGTTGTACCTTCATAATGCATCAAAATATACAATAAATTTTTGTTCTGTGTCTGAGCGCTGTAAATTCTACTCTGTTAATATTAATACATTTGAATGTTCCTTTTGTTAACTTGCAGTGCTCAAATTTTTCTTGAATTTTTCTTTTATAAGATTTATAGATTTCTTGGAATGAGAATTATAGTGGCATTATTCTACCCCCTACTTGCACGATAAATTATGCTAACAGGCGGGAAAAGTTTGTCAACATGCAAGATAATTATGTCTACATGCATAATAATTGTGTTGATAAGCAAGTTATCAATCTTTTTAGAGAATCTAATTTTAATGTTGGTAAACTTACTTACTAACTATGGTGGCATATATTTCTGCCCCCTACATGCAAGATAAATTATGTTAACATGCGAGAAAAGTATATCAACATGCTAGATAATTATGTCTACATGCATAATACTTATGTTGACATGCCAGTTACCAATCTTTTTAGAGAATCTAATTTTAATGTTGGTAAACATACTTACTAACGCCGGTATACGGCATCAAACAAGCAAGATGCAACAGAATTATGTTAACATGCGACTTATTTATATTAACATGCAAGATAATTATGTTAACATGCAAGATATTAATGTCAATATGCGACTTACTTATGTAAACATGCAACATAATAATGTAGACATGCGATTACTTATATCAACATGCAAGATAATTATGATAACATGCAACTTATTTATGTCAACATGCGATTTATTTATGTCAACATGCGAGTTATATTTTAACATGACATAATTAACTCGCATGTTAACATAATTATCTTGTATGTTGACATAAATAAAGTTACATGTCTACCATAATTATCTTGCATGTTGACATAAATAAATCGCATGTCTACATAATTATCTTGCATATAAACATAAAAAAGTCGCATGTCAACATAATTCTGTTGCATCTTGCATTGTATCATGCACATAATGGCGTTGGTGAGTAATTTTACCAACATTAAAATTAGATTCTCTAAAGAGATTGGTAACTTGCATGTCAACATAATTATTTGGCAGGTTGACATAAATAAGTCGCAAGTTTACATAATTATGTTGCATGTTAACATAATTTATCTTGCATGTAGGGGTCAGAAATTTGCCACCATAACTAACGCCTGTATACGACATCATACAAACAAGATTCAACAGAATTCTGTTAACATGCAAAATATTTATGTCAACATGCAACTTATTTATGTCCACATGCGACTTATTTATGTCAATATACAACTTATTTATGTCAAAATGCGAAATATATGCCACCATACAGAATGGATTAATAGACCCCTTTTCTTATCCTTAGTTGATTACATCCTCTTTTTATGTTGATACTCTATGGGTACATTGTATATTACATAGAGGATATTTAATGTTTTGTAGTTGAATATGATATTTATTTCACAAATGGGAATGAATTTTTAAAAATATTTTCACAAGTGCGAATATCAAAAAATCCTGTCTCATCCTGTAAAATAAATTTCATATTCAACTCCAAATTATTGAATTTTCCGTTTATTACATTTTCTTTTGATTTTTCCTTTGCCTGTCTTTTCGTAACACAGTGGCATAGGCTGTGACATCATAGCGAATGTGAGATTGAAAACATTGTAAACATCGATTTCAAAAACGTATTACGAGAAACATTGGCAGTTTTAGTTTCTGTCAGGATGGTTTATTTACTCTATTTTATAACAGGCCAGGGATTACGTGTAGTCTTTGTGAAGGGAAGGAAAATCTAGAGTTTCCTGATATTCTTTCACACTGTGACAAAATATCGCTTTTATTTAATAAATAAATTACAGTATTTCACTGTTGAATAATAATAAAGAATGTTTCTTAGTCGAAAATTGTCCTCCCGAACAAATATCCACCAGTTGTCTTCTAATTTACTTTCATTTTCTTTGTATTGACTCATTTTTTCTGTTGTCAGATAATTAAAGAACTACTCCACTCACTTCCTTTGTAACTTGAGGATAATTATTTTGTGCAAGCCAACCAATTAAAACAAATTACATGCAACGTTTCACAGTGTAACGTGTAATGATTGGCTCCTGTTTCTGTTAAGAAATGAATCACCAGATCACAAGGGGACACGGGAATGCGGGCCAAGAAGCAATGTGTTGCTCAAAATCATCTTTCATTCAGCTAACTGTCGCTTTATTTAATCAAAATCTCCATTACTGAGAATTCATTGCAAATCCCTTGGGAGCTTTTAACGCTTGCGAAAAATTGTGAAAATATTTGAAGATAATTAGTTGAATGTATTGACACCTGCATCCGATATTAGTCGCACCGTAAATGGATGACATCGAAACTGTCTTATAATCCATTTCAGTTATCTAACGTAACTAAAAGGAAGTAAGAGAAACGTACTCACTATCTGGTGGCGGGACAAGAGAGAGAGGTCCAGTAGAACGGGCTATAATAAGCTCTGAGTCAGGGGATTGATATTGTAAACGTGGACATCAGCCAATCCAATCCCAGAGGAACGATTTTGTCACGAGAAGATATTATAAGGGGATAAGAGAAAAAATTGCTCATTTTAACCTTAATTGTAAATTCAATGATTCAATTAGAAAAATGAGCAAACGAGTTAAAACAACGACAAAATAACGGCTTCGTTTCTAGAATCTGACTCAGTTAATGTGTTCTTTTAGCTAATCTTTGTCAATTATCTCCTTCTATAATTCATACGAGTAATTTTATCGTTTTCCTCCAAATAACAAAACATCGATTTTTGGTTTTTGTTTAATTAGCTCTGAATTATTGGAGTTATTTGATATTCTTGCTCTGGAATTTTTCAATTTCGTTGTGAGGACCTACAAGTTGTAGAAATACTCTTGATAACTTTGCCAGATTTGTAGTTTCCTAAAACGCATAACATGAAGCAGCATTAACGTATACATCTATTTTATATTATATACACAGTGAATTATTTAATGAGAATGTGGCATTTGATATAGTGCCGCTCTCATATTTAACTATATGTACTAAGAATTCTTAACATATAAAAGAGTAGTTAAAACCAAGGAAGTTTACATATTATATATTTGATGATAATTTTCATTTGAAATGTTTTGATATATTTTTTTACAGCCAGTAAATACTCTCATGTCATGATGACAAAGTCTATAAAACCCTTGATTTCTTTTTTTTTCAGTGTTGGTGATGATTGCTGGCCTGTTCATCTATCCTCTGGGGTTTGATTCTAAGTTTATCCGGAAACACTGTGGAGAGAAATCCCTCATGTACAACAGTGACCAATGTGAGATAGGCTGGGGCCTCGTTCTGGCCATCGTGGGGACAGCCTTGGCCATGTTCTGTCCAGTCCTCTCTCAGTACACAGACATGCAAACCACAGACCTTGTCTGATGCCAAGCATCATAAAACTCGTATTATGCATTTATATAATATATGTCATTGTGTATACATGTGCTCGTTAGATTTCATTAAATATTTGGAAACAATATTTTTTAAAAAAAATTGTCAATGTCACCACGTAAGATTTTTTTTTTACTGAAGCCGAATACGTATATGTTGTAGCTGTAAGGATCCTTCAGCTGGTCTTCCAAACAGTGAAAGCTGATAAAGGAAAAGAATGTGTCAAATTTCCATATAAAAATGATTAGGTACAAATCACATTGTGATAAATGAAATAAATTCCAGGAATCGCTTTGAATCAGATTGGGCTCCCTATTTCTAGTATACGGCACACTAATAGATAAATCATATAGTTATACATGTAATCCGATAACATTATAAGAAACTTTTAACGAATAAGCAAGAGTTTTGTTCATCTCTAAAGCCATTTTCTGCTGTCGATCATCTATTTAAAAGAACATCGGTAGGCTTTAACACGACAAGAACCTCACTGCACAGACAAGCTAATGTCGCGTAATCATACCTACATATAGATGGAATATCAACATAATAACCGCAGTGGCAATAACTAGTTAATTCTGAAAAGCACAGGACCTGTGGTCTCTTTGAATTAATATTTAAAGAAATAACAATAGTATACTAGTTGCGATTAAACGAATAATGTTGATCGTCATAAAAAAGAAGACTGTTATCGTGTCTTTCTATAGAATTTTGGCATTAATTGTAGTTTCATTATTTATAAGTTTCCGTTTAACGGTGAACTATACAACTCCACGGCAATGACATCCGGTAATCCAGCGCTGTTCCAGATTTTCTGACATTCGGTTGTAGATGATTAATTAGAAAACTACTGAATTTCATTGAAATATAATAAAAGGAAGAGGTTCGGCATCAGGACAAATCAAAGGAATCGCTTATTTTATTGTCATTAGAAAAAATCCGCGCTATGAAACAAACACATTCACGTGTAGTCTTTGTGATTTCTAATTATCTTCGGGTTCAGACACCAATGAATGCATCTGGGGGATAAAAGTCGTTTGGATCATGTAAGACGGCATATAACCAGACTACCTGACAATATGCTATGAATGAAAATCTAAACCATGATACTTTAATTTCTTTAAATATTTTCATGCTTGTTTGATTTTCAATGAAGAAAAAAAAAACGAGTTACATTGAGGGTAATCTCATACAGTTTTGCGGCATTTTATATACCACGCAAAACGACAAGAACAACAGCAAGGAGAACAAAGGATTACATGTTATTCTTGGGCGATAAAACATAACCATTCCATAAAAACAATATTAATTGGTTAAAGCACAATTTCTGATCTACATTACGTTCTTTTGGTCGTTGAGGGCATATTGACGTACTGCAGAACTGCCCAAAATGCAGACACAAGACCTTGGTTTCAATAAAATCAGGAATGCAGGGACGCAGTTTTGTAATTAAGATCATCACAGCAAGGATAAGAATTTTTTGTACCACACGAAGGTTAAATGCAAATTGTTTTCCTATCTGTTCGTATACATATCTCCTTTAAGTCTCTTTGTAGCTCTAAATGAACTGATTAGCATCAAAATAGTGATCATGTGCAGACATGGCAACATTCAAAAGGAGTATTCAAGGAATAAACAATAGTACATTATAAAACAACAATACTCTATCTAAAATAAATAAAGGTGATATATGGGGACGATACTCTTACACACATTTGAATAGATTCGATTTTTTTCTGTTATTATATATCGTTTGTTTTGAGAGGATATTTCTTGCTTGAATAAGCGAATAAGCTTATGATATATTTGTAGCCATCCACTTAATTTGACCATGTGACTACTACAAAGTGATCACACTTACGTAACTCTATCTTACGAGAGGTTGTATGACTAATAAAATCAACTTTAATGCGATCATTTGGTAATATGAAGGCAATGAACAGTAATCAGGATCAAATGCCCAAATAACAGCTTAATTTGAGAGCAGAGCAAACACGGAACCCTGAAAAAAAATCAGAGGTGGGATCAGATGCCATGGAGGAGTAAGCATCCCCTGTCGACCGGTCACATTCGCCGTGAGCTTTTTGTCTTTTTGATATTAATTCGCAGTCAGTTCAGTATGTAAATAATGGCCTAACAATTGGCATTGGAAACTTCAGTCAACATTCGACCTAATTACAAACAAGGTCCTTATATCGACCTTCGAATTTGCTAAAAAACTACTTTTCTAGGTAGGAAGTCCATTACTGAAAGATTATATTCACAGAATACAGCAATCGTTGATTTCCAATCCACAGTTAAGTATTTAATCTGAGCAGGAAAAGGATTTTAATATTAAGACATTATTGTTTAAGGGTATATCACGTCGAACAGAGTCAAGGATACATTTAATGTCGTTTTATGCCTTTCGACACGCTCACGCAAAAGTCACTTCATCATTCAAAACAAAGAATATAAATTAAATAAAAAGACCCAAGGGTGTCTAAATGATTTCCATCAAAGTTTAAAATAAAGTTCCCTACTTAATTCAAAATATCCTAGAAGGAATGAGTAACTATTTGCGAGAGCAATCTCTACACATCTACAAGAGAAAGTCTAGGAATCCTGGTATCAATTGGCATTCAACGAATTCACTATCTTACAATATCTTGTCATGTCTTTCATAGGAAACACTAAATAACAAGATGGCTTGTTTCGTTATTGCTTTGTGTGATACAACAAACAACTTTTTACAGATAACAGAGGAAAAAGTGAGAAATCTCTGCTGATATACCGAAATGAATTTCACAAAAGCAGAATCCTAGCGATTACAAATTCCGTCTAGAACCCATAAAGAGTGATTGCGTAATTTTACAACAAAAAAGTTGCAAGAAGTATTTTGTCACAGTGTGAGATTTTAATTTGAAGCACACTTGAAAAAATAAAATTTTCGCGTCTCGTTTTTTTTTATTCAGAGAAAAAATACACCAAATAAACAGTCTTTTTATGATGTTTGTTTTGACACATTGAATTAAGCGAACACAGTTGTTCTCCGTAACTAGAGACTTGATTTTTGTTTACACATAGCACCTTTTAGACACGTTATAATTATACAGCATTTAGACAGAGGCTCTTCATCAGCAGCAGGAAGCGCTAACCGGCGGCCAATAAAAACAGAGGCATATTTTCTGCACCTAACACTGCACATCTGGAGAATTTAGAAATGTCAAAACTGAATTTTGGCCCCTTTGATTTATTTGGCTCACTCTGCCTCCGATCCGTCGTCACTTGAGTAGCTTTATTCTGGTAGTACTTACGTCTCCCGGACTCCGAGGTGCGACTTGATCGGGGTTGGCAGGAACATGGAAGCCACCCGCCCTCGCCCATTGGTCAACGTCATTAATACTGAGATATCCTCCTACAAATCTACAACAGGCACTCTTTAATGAATATTTCACATGTTTGACGAATAAAGATTTCAAAGAGCACAAGGGGAGGCCATCAATCAAAGTTAATTGTTCTCTATCGCTGCAGGTGGAATTATGATTCACGGGTCTAATAGCCAAACATTTATGATAGAGAGATAATGAAGATTTTTATACTGTCTTAATCACAACGAATGTCAGCAGAACGTGCATGAGTTATGGATAAAAGGTTGCTGAATTGACATTTTCTTAAAACTGACGTTGATTACAACTTCCTTTGCTAAGTTTAGCAAATTGATGGATTTGTCAAAGCTTGTTGTTTTTTTAACCTGGCAAAATGCTTTGCAATATTGTGAAAGCGTCAAAGTAGAGAAAATATTATCATTCAACTTTCATATGGTATTCTTTAGTTTCTACAAACTTATTTTGATGCATCTAGATCGAATTCATCCGGAGGGGAATATAATATCATATATGATAAAAATAGATATCCGAGAGCCCGTATATATACCTCATCATGAGTTTTATTATTTAAAATTGCATAGTAATGACTTAGTTTGCGCCCCTCCTTCCCATACAGCTATTAAAACTAGATTCCTCCTTATCAACTAGATACAGGCCCCCAGATCTGCTACCGTGTATTCAAAAGACTCAAATAAGCTTTTCTGATCAAGCTATTGCTCTCGTCTATCTGTTCCATCTTCCTTGAATGGTAGGTTTCACGTTTTCTTTACTTCTTTATTAAATTTTCTGTTTTTTTTTCCTTCGGTACTGTCATTAGTTCAGTCTACATGAACATGTATCTACACTGGCATGTAGCCTTTATTCGAAAACTAGGAATAAGAAGATATTAATATATTGTAAAATTTCTCAAGGATATATAACGAAATTTGATCAAAGCGGTGGAAGCCAGAAGAGACCATGGAAGAGACCGCTGGTATTACGTACATGTACAGAGTGTATATGTGTGCATATTTAAAATGATTATTTTTTAGGAAAAAACCCTGCACTTTGTCAAATTATTTTTCAGCATTTGAACTTCAGCACCATTAACTTGAAGAAATTAACACAACAATCACAATAATCGTTATTATTAAACCTTTTTTTTGGTTTAAAAATACTGAATTTTATTTTATAACGCTAAATTTAAAGTACTGCAAGTATATAATACTAGTATTTAAGTTATAATTGTCATATACTAAATGTAAGTATAGGTTCAAGGTAGTATGATGATTTAAAAGTTGAAACACAAAATAATTTATTTCCTTATACACCGGTGAGATAACCATCAGCATTTGTTCAAGAAACATATATCAATTCAGTCATGTATCAGAATATAATACGTACGACTTGATTTTAATGACAGATAATAAACTTGCACCAAAAAGGACCAATGTTTAATGCTCATAAATATTCTTTTTTAAAATTTAAACTTCTGACTCTATAAAGGAACTACGGTAATCAGACAATAACCATCAATGGAATATGGAGATTACGAACAGTATTCAAGATCAAAAGTCCATTCAAACAATACAAATCATGATTAGGAGCAGGGCCTCTAAAACATCATAGGTGGGATAAGGTGCCATCATTTCCCCTGCCGACAGGCCACACCTGTCGTGTGTTCCTTGTTATAATCGGTGAAAACGGAAAAATCCGTAGACAATTCAGTGTGTAAATAATAGCCTTACAATTAGTATGAAAAAGATCAGTCAATATGTGACTGTGTTTGATGACAAGGTCATTGTATTACCCTAGAACTTGCGAAATGACGACTTTAAACGAGACTGTTGATATTCTTGTTTCATCAACTTGTTTGTTAATAGCTTGCATCGTTCTAGAAATTGTTCGTACCTAGAGCATACTCTTGCGTATCGAATCAAACCAATATGCAGGTGATAAGGGTATATTGTCATATAAGTAAGGAAAGTTGACGATTGAAAAGTTGAGGTCATCACGTTTATCATAAAGCTTCGTTGTTAGGTTACAATAAGGTCTATTATTTAGTCAAATATCCAAATATGAAACAGATGTGTCGGACTTTGTGGTATCTTTAATTTCAAGCTCACTGGGATATATCGAGTCGACATATGTCGAGTTGAAGGCTTCTAGTGTTTAAGATTTTGAATAATTCTGCTTCATAGGAATACAAAATGGGCAAAGAAGACGATGACATATACATAGGTAAAACTCTCGTCTTTCCTGCAATTACTGTGTATGACCGCTTTATATATGACCGCTTGATATGAGTTATTGAGGATTTCTTTCCGGGTGATGACCGGTCATTTCGTGTCTATATCCAAATGTAGAAGAGCTTCAATAGGCAAATCACAGCCATTGCCGTGTCCTTTTATTGCAGTGCCAGATATTGTGTGATAAAGGACGCCGTAATATGCCATCAAAAGCCGTGTTCAATATGATATCGGAGTGTTTTAAAGCAGTATTCTTCCCAACCTTTGGGGGCTGGTAAATAGTGCCCCCTTTTTTAAAGCATTTAATGTTTCTTCCATCGTCATAAAACTTCATATCTTTCTATTTTATTGTGAGTTGGAATATTTGAAAAATTCCACACAAGCAGTGAACCATAAATACATGAAGCAGATAAATCATACCATTATTCAACCTCCATTTTGTTCCTGAATTTTAAAATTTTCATTAAAAACATCTTTGTGGCAGTTTAGGTAATGTACACAAGGAATGGGAAACCATAACTGATAAATCGATTTAGTCATATAATATTGATGAATGTTACCTCATAGTAAAACTGTGTAGGGGGTTCATTACTTTTTCTATTGTTTTCAAAGAGAAGAAATGAAGTGACACCAGCTTCCACTCAAGTAAATTATTCCCTTTGATGACAAACCAACATACTCATAGACGTACTGGATATCATATCTTTATGTGCATCATATAAAACCTTCACTAGAAAAAAACATAAACAACCTCTCTGCTCATGAAAAAATGAATTTTACTAGACCTAGACAGCTTCTAAAAGCAGGAAGCCTTTTATGTAGACATTAGACTCACTTCATACAACTAGAGGCCTAGTAGAAGAATGGAAATCATTCATTGCTATTATACTTATTTGCCATTTCTTAAGAATAAATCTGCAATAAAAGGGAGTCTTCTTCAGGAGCAGACTATTTAGTGGGTAATGGCACGATTATTCTCCCACCAGATCTAACTGGCATGACATTAATACACAGAGGATGCTGGGGACCTTGGGTAATTGGTCGCTAATCAAGTCTGAGATGTACTGTAGCTGGTACCAGGGGAGTATACAATGGACCATATCGGAAACTCGAGTGTATAAATAGACAGCGATAAATGGAATGAAATGGAGAAAGGCATTTGTGTTGTCCAGATTGATTGACGGGAAACAGACCCGAATAAGTTATAAGCCGGTTCTTGACAGTTTCTGGAGTACAGCATGCCATTGATTAAAAACGTCACAATAGGTCGAGACCATAGGAATTCTGATCAGCATCGGAGACAATACTCTCCAATACAATTATTTGTCGCCTTGAAGAATACATTCAATTTTAATTATTTAAGACAATGTATGTTTTATTGTTATTACATTTTCAGAAAAGATAATAAAAATTTTGAAATAATGGCATTTTTAATAGCTAGGTTGATTGCATCCATTTGAAGTGTGATAATTTATAGTTTTTAAATTATCACTTTTGACGTACATGACGCTACAGATCTCTAATCATGATGTCTTTTTTATATTTTATTCATCAAAGCACTGCCTTGGCAAGACATATAGAATTGTGGAAAGCTCATTTCGAAGACATTACACAACTCCTGTAGGACTTCTATATTATAGCCGCCTCAATACAACACCATCTCAAAAAATCTCCCTGCAAAATTATTCATAACCACTGGGCAGGAGATTTTTGATGGTGAAAATTGTATGTAATCACAAAGGATTAAAGGAAAGCTATTATGTACAATTGAGTTACTATTGATCAGTGGACTGTCATATATTTACAAATCTGTTATATTCCAGCGCTTATGTTGTCTCATTGCTTCACACTGCACCCTCGGAGTTTTCAGGCGAACTCAGTTCAAAACAGCAGAATCACCAGGAAACTGATTATCCGGCAAATGTGTTTCTTTGAGTGCAAATTGTTCATTTATTCAACTCGAAGGAGTGTTCGAGTAAAAGGAGTTGTGTACTAGTATATACTATCATTATTTTGGTGATGCTTCTAAATTGACAATAGAACCTTATTCATACCTGCATGGACGAGTATCAAGAGAGTATATGGTATCGTCTATAGTAAGGTTTGTATTCGTATACTCTTGAAGGTTAAATCGAGATCGAATTTGTCTTTTTGATCATTGAAGTTCAAGAAAAAATCATTTATTTCCAGGAAAGCGTAGTAAGGTTTAATGAATGCAACGAGGAGGGAAGCTGCAGGGCTGAATGTTACTGGCGTGTGATGAATTATCAATTAAGTTGTTTTTTTTTTAAATTTAAGAACCCATACATTTTATAACTGAACACCGTTTCAACAGGTCTTTATTATTAACATTCAAACAATTTGGAATTAAAAAAATTGGAAAATTGCTTCCGAATTTTTCTATATTAAAATCAAACATCATGAAAATAGGTTTTATTTCTAACTTTCAAGCATGCATGTTTCAATCAATTTGGACTCGTGTGTTTTCAATTATTGTATTATATTCGATATTTCGATAATAGTGTCGGTTGTATTATCTTAATGAATTTCTTGGATATTTCTGAATAGTTCTGGAATATTATAGATCTATGTATATATATTGTAGAATTAAGCTTCATCAAAGTTATTTACTCAGAAATTTTAATGGTTTTTAAGACACAAAACAACAACTTTAAATGACTCAGAAACAATATTGTATTTAAACTGTAATACTACAATAAATCAAATTCAATTTAAGTGATTAAAATAGAATTATGAAATAGATTATTGTCCATCCGTAAATAGAAATAAAGGGTAACAGGCAATTTAATGCAACATAGTAATAAAAATTCAGTGTATCAGGTCTATCTGCTAAAGTCATCGCTATGGAGCGTGATTTTATCACTGGAAAAGAGTTATTTAAACATGATGTCCCAATCATCAAAAATAATCGGTTATGTGAAACAAAATCACATGACAATTTGCATTTCCCCTTTAACTATATAAAATCATTGAGATATTAAATTGTGGATTTAGTGTTTTATCTGACAGACTTCGTGTTAGAATTCGCTGATGGTGTATCTATTGATTTGGATGGGGTATCCTGTGTAGTTCTACAATCAGTGAACACTCAGGTCATCAAAGGAAGGCAAACATACTCTCACTCGCTCTTAAAACACTCATTAGAACACAATTGGATTACTATCTATATAAGCCGTGAAAGAATTGATGAACACTTCAACTTGGCCTGTTAGATCATTCGCTCTAGCCAAAAAAATGTTTTGTTTGATTGCGTATCGGTAAACGAAATAAATCTAACAAAATACTAAATTGTGATTATATAATTGTTATAATAGAGTAGAAATTTCACTGTAATGGGGAAATTCTGTACCATGACAGAAACAAAACTTCACACTTAGCCTTAAATTAAGCTACTTGAATAGGAGCCAGCAAAATAAAAGTCGAAGAGCAAACATCAAGTTTCACTTAAGAAATAATTAGGGCATAAGTAGCTCTATTTCGGTTTAGAAGCAGGTGTCTCCGGAGAATTCAATTCCGTGAAAAAGAAAATTGCTCAAAATGAAGAAATTTGCTGAATTTTAGGGATTTGATCATTGAGTCAGTAACCATGTGTACCTCAATATATTAAAATGCTCTCATAAAATTTGTTTGAAAATAAGATTTAATCCAAACAAAGTTAATTCACCGCTGGGGACACCATAAATTCTGATACCCCCGATGTCCTGTTGGTTTAGTTTATCCGGAATAAGACCTAAAAACTAATAACATGCACGTTTTCAAAGGCTTTTTAATTGAGAAGGGAAGAAATATTGCATTGAATTTGCTTGTACCAAGTAGGAGGTTCCGTACTATCGCAGCATGCGCGCACGTGCTTCATGACTGGCGTAATATAATGTGTTTTGTTTCTTAATAACAAGGGGAGAGGCTTATTGAGTGAGTGCAGAACTTGGTTGGTCAGTTTTAAGTCAAAGGAAGTGCATGACAGAAATGATGCGGTTTATTTTCCGATAACGAAGTATCAACAGGGGATATTTTTTATCGCGGAGAGCCGGGGGTAAAGTGGGTTCAGGTTTCCAGTATCCGTGGTATTGGTTTTCATTCACTGATTGAGTTAACAACTCTTCATAGATATATGTATCAGATGTGAATGGACCTAATAGGATTAGTCCCTCGGGAAATAACCCCGTCTACAGGTGTTCACAGCGATATGTCTATAAAGACTTCACAGAAACAGAGTTGCTTTCTCATTCTTGTACACTAACGATGGTAATGAAGAGCATTTCCATATATATTTGATTCGTGTGATGTTTTATATATGAGGGATCGATTTATTGTTTTAGATCGAAAGTGGCTTTTCAAAGAGTAAAAAGGAAAGTAAACATTTGGACCATTTGATGAGTAAAAGCATTGGATGTAAAATCAATACCTAAGCACTATTTGATGAAAATGTGAAAAGTATTAACAGTTTTAATTAGTAAAAGAGGGACAGCTGTTAATCTGACTTCAAAAGGGATGGAGGTACCTCACCTCGCTGTGTGTCGTCTGCGTTTTAATGGTAACAATGATATATAATGGTATCTTTTGTGTTTTGTCTGTGGATACTTTTGACCGCCGCTATTGCAGCAGTTTGGTCTGTGAGCCTGCTACAGCCGGTGTGGGTTCTTCACCCAGACAATGTTCACTCGTTTGGACTACAGAAGTACTGTGTTATAGACACCCAGGAGAGAGGGGATCTCCATGCCAGTGCGTTACAGAGGAAGTGCTTACCCTATGGGAAAGAGTTACACATTGGAAACATTCCATCAGGAACATGGAGGGCGGCATTTCTTCTCTTTTCTTCTGGAATTCTCCTTTTCATTGCTAGTGTACTTACTGGGCTAATGTCGCTATTCATCCAAGGAAAATGGGATAAATATGTATCCATAACAACGAAATACATCCAATCAACTGCAGGTAACAGATATAGGGTTATGACAGTTTGAATACAGCTCTACATGTTGATATGTTTAAAACGTAATACATTCTTTAATTTAGTGGAAAAAATAATATCTCTTTGATGTACCAATCAAAACAAAAATATGAATGAAACATTGTCTAATCACCTTGGAGAATTATTTATATTTGGTAAAGTGTTACTTGAAGAGAAAACGGGAAAAAATCCTTCGCTGTTCTGTGATACTCATTCATTACTTTGTTAAATATTGTTTCTGAGTAAGTTCATTTCTAGACAGTAAATAAATAAATAATTTTATAAGGGAATATAAAATTCAACAGTTAGATAGGGGAAAGAAAAACCGATTTGGATGTACTTTTACAAAATGAATGATTTAGCAATCAATTATAGTCTTCCCACAGAAACATCCGCTTCTACAGAAAACAGTAGGAAACTATCTAATGCCGCTTCATGATCAGGTCTATAGGACCTGATAAATCGAAGTCAAAAGTGCGTTCATACATAATAGTACATTACCAGTGGTGGCAATAAACGCCAATAAAGCTCCATTTTTTAGCCAACACGACACTTGTGTGGCACCTTCCGCATCTCAATCTAATCTTTACAATATAGCATTACATCGTAAATTCAGAGCATAACTCTCTTTGGATCAACCTGATTTTTAAGCAATATTCATAAACTTTGCCGTTGGTTGCGCTGTTATCTGTAATCCTTCGCTGGGACATGTGGCAAAACTATCAATGTCTTGTTAATAAGCTTATTATCTTACAAAACACAAACACACACTCGCAATCTGGGGGTTGAAAAGATTATTTTCTTATTGATAATGCCAAAAATTTTCTCATGGTCAATACAGGGACACGAGTTATTTAACATGCTTTCCTTGAAAATTAAAAACAACTCGCTTTCAAAATTTGCTTTTGCTTTTTGGATCACGGAAAAATTAGAAAGAGATAGAGGAAGACGGGTAGGGGGATTGGTTGGGGTTTACAGATGAAAAATATCTAACTTGTCCCGGGATCAATGGATAGGGATATTTTGCTGATATTTGTTGAGTTGTAAAAAGCATTAAAAAATTCCACATACAAATTTGACAACTAGATTTCATTGATTTATTTCAAAGCAAGTTAGAAAAGTGGAGGACGTAATATGAAGTCCTTTAAATGTGAACTTATTTCAAGTACCACTATATTATCGTTTCTCATGGTACTGAATATTCGAATAATTTAAAATATCCTTAAAATCGTGAGTGTAAACTTAACCAATATCGATAGAAATTTTTTTCTCTATTTGTAAAAACCCTTGTTTTGTTTTTTTAAATTGTTGTTGTAGTTACATAGAAATTCACTGAAGAGCTCAAGAGTACAAAACCAAGTTAGTTTTTTCAACAAAGATTGATATTGATCCGGACAAAATATCACATTTATTAATGTTTTTGTCAGTATGGAAGACATAAACAAAATATCAACAACAAAATAATGCTAACCATTCAAGTAATGCTTTCCTTTCTTGATAATTTAGAAGAAAGAGTTAGTATTTCTATCTTTGTTGGAGATGTATATCAGCGAGAAAAACTTCGTAAACGTCTATATTTCTTGTTTGAGGGAGTTAAGTAATATCACATTAAAGAATAATCAATTCTTGCTTTCAATTTCCAGTGCTTGTCGTCATGTCCGCTCTTCTGACCTACCCCCTAGGATTTGGAAGCCATTTCTTCCGGTACTATTGTGGATCCGGGGCAGGACCCTATTACACGGGGCAGTGTAGCATGGGGTGGAGCTATATGCTGGCCATAATGGGCGTGTCTTTGTCCGTCTTCTGTCCAATCTTATGGAGTTTTAGGTGGATTAAGCGTGATGATGTCATGGAAGGAATACCCGTTTAACTGTATTAGAACATATTATTTCATATCATTCCGTGAATTTGCTTCATATCATATATATTAAAATTATGTTAATACAAAAGTCTGATCGTGTTCGATATTTATTTCAAGTGAGTAGTTAAATGAAATAAATTTATCAACGGGATAATGCTACGCTGAAAATTCGAGTGCCACGGTTTTTTTCTTAAGAAAGTGAAAGAAAAAGTTTGCTCCGTAAATAAAACATGTGTATTTCGAATTTTTATGTTAATTTCCTGCGTACACAAAAAAGTGAATTGGCTGATAACCATCTTTGTCATTTAAACATGCTGTTTCATGTTGAAAACTGAATTATACAATTAAAAGAGAAAATCAAATGTTTACAGTGATACGAATTCTGTTACGATTCTCTTTATCTTCACAATCATCACCAAATTGATTTGGTTTCCAATTTCAGGAATATAATAAAGATCGCCAGGGAAAAATCATTTCCACTGGAGTCTGAATCTGCAGTCAAATTCATTGAAGCTTGTGGATTCTCTCTCAACTAAAATGCAAAGGCAAAAATTATCTTTGGAGTATCATGTAGCATAAATTTTCCTGAGTAATAAATAAGCTGAGAAAGAAAGACATAAAAGCAGAAAACCTCGGGGTAAAATCACTCAAGAAAAAAATCATTGTAAATGATCGAAATACTTCATAAGTCGTAATTATTTCTACTTGATAGGTGTAAATACAGAGTATATGGTATGTTTCGATAAGGATCTTTGATAACAATGTTGCGCAAAGATCAATGTAAACAAAGGATAAAAAAGTATAATCTTCAAATTTACACTCTCAAATAGCTATCAGATACGACGAAATTCGTGCTATTTCTTGATAACTTGACAGGGAAATTGCTGTACGTCAATATAAATATTCATCACAGAATCTAAGAAAGCATCTGTCTGTGAGTGTCAGTCTTAATTCCAAGCCCGACTGAATTGTTCTCCAGTCAAAATATACTTTGTTTATTGTCCTAATCAATTAAGAATATATGTTTCAGAACGAATTACTTTATGGCATTTTTCTGTTTTGCTATCAGCAAAGATATGAAGTTTTTCATTTTAAGAATTAAGAGGTAAAAAGTGTTTTATGTAATATTCATGTTCCTTTCTCTAATAAATGTTACAAGGAAAGAAGAACGAATAGTTACAGTTCTTTTAAAATTTGGTGAAAATTAAAAACACTAATCACCCTCTATCCCTTTCTAGCATCAAAATAAAGTAGAGACTTAGTGCTTTCATTTCCTTTAACAAAGTTTCCTTTGAGAGTCCAGGTGTTGAAAACAGGCTTTGTAAAATTGCAATGTTCTTGTATTTTGCAGAAAACAGGCGTATTTGAGTACATTCAAGAAAGAATTAAAATATGAGCACACCCATCAACCCAAAAAATAAAACATGCTCTATAATCTTCAGAAACAGATCTTTCATTATATATTTGCATATTTTGGATACGAGGTTGAGCTCTATATTAAATATTAAAATACTAAAACTTTATGACATTTCTGGAGGAATTTTCAGGATATGGAAAAAATGCCACATTTCATGACATCTATTTCATCGACTAGAGAAAAATACTTCGTATTTAATAGATGCACAGCCACCAAGGGTCCAAGTGATGATGCATTGTCAACCAACAGTGTGCAATTTTGATTTTTTAGAAATTCACAGGGCCACAAAAGGCTCTAAGCGAACCTTTCTCATTTCTACCTAGTGCCGCTTACCGATTGGCAAAAAATAGAACTATTGTCCAGTTTTTCTCATACCCCACATAAGACAAGATAACATCTACTATCTAGCTTCTTCGTCAATACCTGACCACTATAACCCGTTGTTGAATTTTACCTACAAGCACATTACATAAGACATACACCAATATGTAGGATGTATGGCCAGTATGTAGGTATATGAATATGTTGTATTGACATATGAATAATTTAATACACGTTCAAGACATACTGTGATTAGATTAGATGCCGAAGGAAAAAATAAGCAAAATTATACACAAAATTATACACGCTCGAATTGAAACCCCTTTTCAGTATTTCAAATTAACATTTCCACACTGAGAAATGTGAAGCTAGTATATATAAGTTTTTTCATTTATAAAAAGTTATGGATACTAGTATGTTAACATCATCACTGAATGATTTCCACAAGCAAGATTTAATCCCAAGGACGTGAAAACCCCAACAAATCCTTTTTACAAGTTACCTCTACAAATTGTACCTTTAGAAATCGTACCAAAGTTACATTTACAAATTGTACCCAAGCTACGTTAACAAACTGTGCCAAAGTAACATTGACTAATTTTATCAACGTTACATTTGCAAATGTGTTTGATAAGAAATGATTATACATTTGTATATGTTGTAAATGTGTCATTCATATCGACAATTTATCTGACGTTCGTAGTAAAATAAACACGAGAACCTTCTGTCTGATTTTCTGTTGATGTTGTACTCACAATTACACGATATGGTGTGGCACGTGACACTATCAGAAAACACGACTTTTGACAGTTTACAACAAAACATCATCATAAACAGAATTTAAGTTAAGCACTTCCTATTCATATCGTCAATAAGTAATGGTGAACTCACGGAGGCACATTGCATATCAAAGAACTATATTTAATCATGGTGATGAAACATCCGCGTGAAATGATATCCATCAACATGTCAATGTTTGTGTTATCTCAGTGAGAAATCAATTCCGCTGACAGAGATGGGTCGCTGAATTAGTGATTACACAACATATTAGAAAACAATTAAAATATCGACCTATTTGGTTTATATCCACATCTAGCCGTACGCTTCTATCGCTCTTGATTTTGAACACACAAAATGTGATAAAGTTTCATTCTGGAGCATAGAATATCCTTAGTTCCTATAAGTAACATCCTATCTTTTGTATATATATTACACAATAACTAATGTCTAAAATAATTTTGGGGCATTTAAAAACAAACAATTGTGAGGCATTTTTAACCTTCATTGCATTAATTAAAAACAGAAGATTCTTTATCTGAATGCAAATATATTAATGATTAACTTTGTGAGTTTATTACATCCCTTTATGTAAAGAAAATTCCTTTAATGTAACAAAAATACCAAGGAAACATCCAAAGGTTTATTGAAACCGTTATTATATTTAAACCTATACAAAAAAATGTTCAGGATGATTTCTTTACATTTTTTAAAGAATCATTTTAAATGTTTAAAATTTCAGGGAGCCCGACTCTTTCAAAAGATGACAGAACTTCATTTCTTTCTTTTTTTTTTAATTTTGAAACCTGTCCAAGAGTATGCCATTCGATGGGCTAAATATGAAGGGCAACACCTCGACACTTTGTTAGACTCCATCAGAATATAAGTTTCACATTAAAATCTCGAATTTGACAATGTTTATAGCATCTTTCCTTCTGCTTTCAGTACATTCCAAGTGGTACAAGAATTTTAAAAGATTTCTTGAAATATGAAGATAACGAACAGAAATCAAGCTCAAAAGCCTATTGAAACAATACAAATTGGGAGCAGAGCAAACACAGACCTCTAAAACATCATAATTGGGATCAGGAACCATGGAGAAGTAAGCATTCCTTGTCGACCGGTCACACCCGCCATGAGTTCCTGTCTAGATCGGACAAACCGGAAATCCGTAGACAATTCGGTGTGAAAATAATGGTCTAACAATTTGTATTAAAAACAACTGTCAATATTCGACATAACGGTAGATTGTATTTGGTGACAAGGTCATTTTATCGTAAATAGAATTTGCGAAATGTTAACTTTAAACGAGACTGTTGATATCCTTGTATCATCAACTTATTTGTTGATGATTATATGGAGGTAATAATGGTATATTGCTACATAAATGAGGGATGTTGAGGATAGAAAAGTTAAAATTGCGTTTATCATAAATTTTTGTTAGGTTGCCATTAACATCTTTTTCCAGTAAATATCCAAATACGAAACAGATGTGTCAGACTCTATCGTATTTTTTATTTCGAGTTCAAAGGGATATATCGAATCAACGTATATTGTTGATTGATAAAACGTCGTCGATATATCTATTACTACACAGCAAAATGTGCCACGTACGTATCATGTACGTTAAACGTATGTGATACGTACGTGACTTCACGTACGTATCACATGAAAAAAGCACCACGTATGTTAAACGTACGTTTTCACACGTATGAATATCATGCATGACACGTACGTTAAACATACGTATTGACTACCATACGTTACACACATGTTGCACACGTACGTTATTCATATGGTTCACGTATGAATAACGTACGTTCAACATGTGTGTAACGTATGTTTTGAGAAACATGCGTTTAACATGTTTGTTAAATGCACTGCTCATATGATAAATGTATAAGTACCATACATGTGCCAAACCATGGTTAAACATATGTTTTGACCACCGAACATTCTTTTTCACATATATATTGTAAACATACGTGAAACAAAAATGATGTGCAATTAAAATATTCATTTCATGCATTTGACATAATTTTCTTCAGGGGCTTATTTTCTTTTCATCTGTTGAATGATCCACATTTTGAAGGTACATATCTGGATATCCTTCACCTCAAATTTCCTGATCCTAATTGCTCTTTAGGCAATCACAACAAAAGACATATTCAAATTTAAGCCAATTTTAATGTTGAGATGTTAACATCAATTGATTCTTCTGCAATTCCCTTTCATCTGTAAAGAAAAAGAAAATATTAAATGAATTTGCATATGGAAAAACACAAAGTTTTTTTTCAGAACATTATTATTTTCTACATATAACTCCTGATTGACTTCCTTTAGAACTAAACTAGAACTGTCCAATATGGACAAATACCCCCAACTGGGTTTTTCAGAGAAGATGCCAAGTCACTAATCTTAGTATTTTAGGATCTAAAAGGTGTTCAAAAATTGTTTATACATTTAGAGAGAAAATTTACCAGTAATTGCTCATTATATTTTTTTAATGAATGAAACTTTGGCATAGCCTAGTAAAACAGCAATACTAATAATAATATTGTTTTTTATTACATTGAAAAATTAACAATTTTTGAAGTATTTCTCTGTTGGAAAGTATGGATGCATTATTTATCCATTTTTTCTACAGTATGTGACTATAGGTCAGGATCATGACACACCCTCAGGTCATAAACAATCTTTGTGTGAAGTGGATACTCCCAACATCCAAAATTATCCTCCATAGGAAAGATACAGACCGAACACAAATTATGAACTTTTTCTGTCAGTGACCTTGAACTTGTCCAAATGACCTTGGGTCAGGTCATGACACACCTTCAGGTCATAAGCAATCTGTGTGTAAACACGAATTATGATTTTTTTCTGTCAGTGACCTTGAACTTGCCCAAATGACCTTGGGTCAAGGTGATGACAAACCCGCAGGCCACAAGAAATATTAATATAACATATGGTTTTGTTGTTCTTGAGCAGAAATTTTTTAAAGATTTTTCCCTACATATGCCTTTGTAAAAACTTAATCCCCAATTGTGGCCTCTCCCTACCCCAGAGTTCATGATTTGAACAAAATTGAATCTACACTACCTGATGATGCTTTCATATAAACATGATTAATCATGGCTTTTCTGTTCTTTAGAAGAAGATTTTTTCCTACATATTCTATGTAAAACTTTGATCTCTAATTATGGTCCAATCCTATCCCCAGAGGATCATGATTTAAACAAACTTGAATCTACACAGCTTGAGGATGCTTCCATTTCAAAATGACTATTCATGGCTTTGCTATTCTTGAGAAGAAGAATTTTAAAGTTTTTTTCCTATGTATTCCTATGTAAAATATTGATCCCCCATTGTGGCCCCTCCCTACCCCTGGGGGGTCATGATTTGAACAAACTTGAATCTACACTACTTGATGATGCTTCCTTATCAATATGACTAAACAAGGCTTTGCTGTTCTTGAGAAGAAGATTTTTTAAGATTTTTTCTTATATATTCCTATGTAAAACTTTGATCCCCCATTGTGGCCCCAACCAAACCCAGGGCTCATGATTTAAACAAATTTGAATTTACACTTTGACATACAAGGTTTCCTATAAGTTTCAACTTTTTTGGCCCAGTGGTTCTTGAGAAGAAGATTTTTAAAACATCCCACTAAATTTTCACTATTTCTTAATTATCTCCCTTTTATTGAGGGTGTGGCCCTTTATTTGAACAAACTTGAATCCCCTTTACCCAAGGATGGTTTGTGGCAAGTTTGGTTGAAATAGGCCAGTGGTTCTGGAGAAGAAGTCGAAAATGTGAAAGTTTACAGACAGACGGACAGCTAGACAGACAGACAGACTACAGACAAAATGTGATCAGCAAAAGCTCACTTGAGCTTTCAGCTCAGGTGAGCTAAAAACAGATAGCAATAGATCATGACTGACTCAGGTTATCTAACTAGTTATAACATTTTTTTGTGATTACATGTAAGTCAGCTCAGGTGCAAAATATTGCTTATCACTGATATAAATACAACAGTAAAATTTTAGACATAACCATATGTCTGACAATTAAATTCTATATAATAATAGAACTTACCCTCAGCATAAATCTTTCATAGCTTGGCATGGACCTATATGTTTTTGTGTCTGTTCGAAGTGTATACTTTTTGTCCTTGGGGTAAAAAAGAAAATATATGTTAAAAAAAATTGCATTTCAGACTTGTAAAGCAAAACAAACAATATGAAAATTTACTTATTTTACTGATAACATTTAACATTTTCTCCTCTTGTGATTGAAATGTAATGCACATCATTACATTATATTATATGTATTAAATTGCAAGTCTAAAAGCAATGGGATCAGAAAATTAGATTTCTTTTTTAAGAGTTTTACCATAATGCTGGTTAAACTTTCAGAATCTGTTTTTGAAGTCCAGACTTGGCATTTAGGTGTTTACATAGGAGATGAGCTTCAGCCACCATCCTGGAGTGTACATTTAAAATCATGTAACCGGAAGCAGAACTCTTTAATGAATAACTTAACAAAGTTAATAGCCAACTTGGCTTAAAGCAGTAAACTGCCTCCAGTTATGATTGTCAACCCAGGTAAGGGGATATCTGAACTATGATCAACGCTAAATGAAAACACAGTTGTAAGTTTTATCAATTTAATAAAGTGAGAATTAACCTTTGTAAATGATAACAAATAATAAATAAATAGTCAAAATTTAACAAACAGAATAAAGTCTTTCAAAATTGCACAGGAATAAATAGTTTTATCAAAAATATAATTTAATCTGGCAAGTGAATAACAATAATCTCAATAAATAAATAAGAAGTTTGTGAAAAATTTAATAGGAAAAATGGGAGGAATGTGAAAAACCTATGAAAATAATTTATGTCCCTACTGAGCTTCCATACTTATGAAAGTTGTCAAAAATCCTATAAAATGAATGAATTAGAAAAGTGTAAAAGGAATGAGCTACATCACCCAATATGACTACTATCAACACTCTAGAGTTGAACTGAAAATATCAATGCTAATTCTAGGTTCTAAAAATAACTGACCCAGAAAATAAACAACACCCAAAAATAAATAATAAATAGTAAATAGTGGTTCTAGGAATTATACCTGTTATCTACAAATCCCTAGACCAGGCTGGACTTGGAAAGGGGAAAACTAAATTAACTCTATAAAACCTACATCCTAACTGTTTCCTAACAAAAATCTAGAACTTGTGAAAAACGTGAAACTAAAGCTAGCTAAGACCTAGAGTACTGTTAAACCATGAGGTTTTCTTAGCACTCTAAGGTACTAATCAAATAGTGCTCATAAACCATTAGGTTTTCTTAGCACAGTAAAGAGGAACTAACCATGAGGTTGTGTTCCCCAACCCAAGTGAAGAAAACTACACGAACACGGCTTTAAATACCCTAGCTATAGGCCCAAATATAAAAGCCAATAAACATCAAAGATTCTATAGCTAAGTTAACCAATCAGAACACAGCTACCAAAAGTACTATGGAAAGACTCCCAACATGGATGACACTTCCTGTTTAAAAAGTAAAACATATGGAATGTCAACACATGTCCTAACTTATAAAAGACAAATAATAAAGGGGTTTTACGTAAGTAACAACTGAAAACAAATGATAAATAGAATAATCTGACTGAAATATCAGCAAATACTTGTAAAATATTATTTACGAAACGAGGGCTATGAAATAGAAATCTAAACCACTACAATCACATAAAAAAATCACAATCTCAAAATACATTATTTATATTCATAAGGACTGTATGAAAAAGACATCTGAAAAATAAGTGTTACACCCTTATTGCCCTAAAAGATAATTTATATTTCCTCTACATGTTTTGTAAAGAAATACATTGGGTGGGTGGAACTTTTTCCATCAAGGGTTTTATTGCATCTTATTGGTAGGCTAAAAAAAAATCTTACAATAAATATTTTTTATAACAGTATGTTTTATACCTCACCTTAATTTTGATATAATGTGCCAGTGTTGATTCACACCTGGGCTGGGGTGCTGACCAAGACAGTTGACTTATTTGGTATACTAAGTTTACATTATGTTATACACTAAAATAAAAGAAACACACCCGTTAGTTTACATGCAACACAGTCTGAAATATAAAGTAAATAAATAACTGTTGATGTTATGTATATTCCTCACCGTTACTCCTAGCCTAACTCCAGACACTGTCTTGCAGACGTCAGACTTCTTACCAGTGACGTCACCTGTTAACGTAAATAATAATCGGAGGTGAAAATTCCGGAACGTACATTTTACATATTTAGTGTTATACGGACGCTACCAACTGTATAATTATGTAATACCTATTTAGGTGAATTCCATTTGAGTTCTGTTGTGAAATTATCGTGATTTTCTTTTTTTTTTTCAAATTCAGCTTTTGCTCCTGAATTCGGAATGATTATATCTACCGATGATCGAGTTCAATTTTATGTGCCTCTACCGATATCCGATATACATATTACGAGATTGGTGTACTTGTATGTAGACTATGTTTTACTGCTCTAAGAGTAAATTATACACCAATGCGAACTGATTACTCCATGTCAGACATGCAAGTGGACGTAAGGTAAACAATGTGAAATAAATTGGAACATTAAAGACGCAAAACACGCACAACAAGTCAACAATGCACACACCTGTGAGCTTTCAGAGGTGATTGGGTTTTAATCATCATTATCATAGATCATGATATGATATTATTTTTTTGAAAAAAAAAAATAGTTAAATCTTTAAAATATAATATGTTGACGGTGCGACCGTTGGGGCGAGCGCATTGCTCACTTCATTTTAAGATCCGCCTCTTCAAACCGCACGAGACATTTGGAACGTCTAGACTGTGACGTCACATGACGTATGTTAGCTGCATTTCCATAAACAAAGTTTAAAAAGTGCACATATTTTAACAGAGAACGTTTAATTTACTATCTGCATGCAATATCCATTAAATTAAGGTGAGTTTATTTTTTGTGAAATTTTAGTTGTTGTTACCGCGTGAATGAAGTTAGCAGCGAGAACAAGAAGCGATGCATTGTGGGTCAGAATTACTGCGGAAAAAAATTCTATTGAATGAATGTGCAGTAGTCCGAATTTTCTCTTCGCCCAGGCGTTGTCGTTGGAGCTCGCAGTGACGAGCGGCGCTTCGCGCTATTACAGTATAATGATTAAAATCCACGCAACTTATGATCTAGGGTCCCGTTTTAAGAGGGATTTCATACTTGGACCAAGTTGGTCGCAATACTCTGTTTCATGAATTACAGGTTATTGATCCGGCACAATCTCCTGATTAAGCTATATAGCTTGATTTAGCTATATAGCTTTATTAAGCTATTCAGAATAGCTTGATTTAGCTATTTTATCACACTTTTTTCTCAAATGTGTTATTTTCCAAGTATGTACAAAAAGTTGCACCTTGGTGCAGTGATGATATTCAACCTTGAACTCTTATGAAAATAATGCATGTAAAAATCACTCATCAAATTGCATCTCCTTAAGAGACTTTGTACTCAAAGTTCTAAAAGTTTTGGGGGCTATATAAAGCAATTGATACAGTTACCTCTTCAATGAAATTATAAAGGAGGCCAATTATGGTCAACAAGATAATTGATTGGTAATAATTCAGTACAATGAGAAGCAATCATACTTATCCATGCCTCAACTCACACAAGGTAGTGTACAGTTACCCAAACAATGGAAATTCATCTTTTGCTTAAAAGTATTCAAATGCTGCAATGTTAGAACTATCTTTGATTTGGGTTGTTGATTTGATAACCCATATTACATATGAATAGTCAAATAATTGCGACTTTTTGTCTATTTTGTACAAATAACATTTTTGTGAAAACCTGCGTATAAATAGCTTTATCAAGCTATTTTGAATAGCTTAATAAAGCTATATAGCTATTTCAAGCTATAAAGCTTAATCAAGAGATTGTGTCAGACCTGTTGATTGTTAAACATTATCTTGATTAGTTCTCCAAATTCACTCTGAACTATTAAGTAAAAAAAAGTATTTGGTCTGAGGTGTACTTTTGTACAAAAAGTTCCTGTTACATATTTGAAAATGTCACCAGTTTAAGAATATTATATAGTCCCAGCAACAATAAAACTTTTAGGGATTTTTTTCACTTGTTGACAAAAATTAAATAATAATTTTACTAATTAATTAAACGAATTAAAAGGATTGAATTTAATTATAGTTGACCTACATTTATCATATACATGTATGTAAAAGTACCATTAATATAGAAAATATACAGCCTTCTCAAACACAGCCAGCTTTTCACACACATGTAAAACAATTTTTATTAACCAACATGTAACATAGCTGATAACACTCATACTTGTCATTAATGTACATGTAATGTGTGGTTTTTAATACATGTAAACCATGTATATATTAACGTATGTATAATGTGTGGTTGATAATAAATGTAAATCCTGTGTGTGAAATATGTGTAATGTGTGGTTTATAATACACATGTAAACCGTGCGTTTATTAACGTATGTGTAACGTATGGTTGACAATACATATGTAAACCACATGTTCATTAACGTATGTGTAACGTGTGGTTGACAATACACATGTAAACCATGCATTTATAAACGTACGTGTAACGCGTGGTAGCACATACCATATGTAATACGTACGTGAAACGTACGTAACACATACGTGTAATTCAACCGCATGTTTCACGTACGTTATGTGAAACGTATGTTGTCACACGCATGTTATCCATACGTTATACCACGTACGTGTAACGTGCAGTTGGAATACACGTATGTGTTACGTACGTTTCACATACGTGTAACATATGGTATGTGCTACCATACGTTACACGTATGTGGCACAATTAGCTGTGTAGTAAATGTTGAATTGAAGGTAACAGTAAAAGACTTCTTTATCATATAGAAGTTTTTCAATAAATCCTGCTTCATATGAATACAAAAATAAGTAGGTCTGCTAATAACGGGACACAATAAGTACCCAGGGAATTTCTACAGAATGTTGGAAGCCTTGATCACCAAAACTACATAGATTTTGTTAATAAGAAACTCAAGCATCTTTTTAGTATTAACTTCGGCGTTCTCTTGTGTACAGAATATTTTTTGACAAAATAATTTGCAAATGGCCAATGACAAGGGAAGTAAATTTACGGGTTCCATTTTTTATCAAAAAAGGAACTGTCTAAAAGTCTGGACTTTAATTTATCTAGGGGAATGGTTGTATAAAGTGTTGCAAAAAAACAGGCTATGAATCGATTGTATATTTAACTGAGAAACAAGAGTTCTTGGAAATAACCCTTGTTTTTGTCTTAACAAAATAAAAAAAAGTTGGTACTATCCAAGATGAAAAAAAAATTAAATGAGATACCACATAATCTCAACTGCATTTAGCATAGATTTGACCAGATAGTCTCTATATTTTCCGAAGTTGTCTGCATATTTTAGGCCATTTATTTATCTGGACATGTCCCTTTTATTGTAGAGCATCATCATAACTAATCCTTTTCTTCTTTAAAATTCATACTACACAGCACTTAGAACCATGTAAAATATATACATGTAGTTTTGTTTTATTTTACTTTGTTTTTGTTTGTTTTGTTTTGTTTTTGTTTGTTTGTTTGTTTTTTTTTTTTTTTGGTTTTTTGTTTTGCTTTAAGGAGTAACAAGGGGTTTATAAAATCAATAAGGTTGAAAATGTTTCCCCTTGTAAATATGATTGTTTTTGATAGATCAATATCCTTAAGGTAAAAGATACATAATGATAATTATTTTTAACAAAAATAGCAGCGCATTAATATTGAACTTGGCAGCACATTGATGTTGACGGTTAACATATTTCATTGATGACTGCAATATTTTTATTGCCCTGTGTAAAAAAATACCGCATGTTATATTGTATATGATTATCATTTTTTATAACGAATTTTGAGGACACATGTACTTCTATATACAAGGGCTACAAATGTTAAAAATTCTATAAACAGTGTTATTAGGTAGCAAAAATCCGCCAAAGATATCGGATACTAGTTATGCAATGTAGTATCACAAAAAGATTTAAGAGAACATAATTATGCCAACCGAAAATGAACTCAAATAAAAAATTAATTTGCTATCTTAAGGTGCATTCAAACATTCAAACCAAACAAACATATTTACATTTTAAAGCGACGGCATTCAATTAAGCATTAAATCATTATGTTTTGAAAGATGAAATATGTGGAGATAACGAACAGCATTTGAGCTCAAATGTCCATTAAACGTTACAAAATAGGAGCAGAGCAAACACGGACCTCTAAGACATAAAGGTGGGATTAGATGCCATGGAGGAGTGAGCATTCCCTGCACAGCATTTGACTTAATGAAAGATTGTATTTGCTGACAAGGTCATTGGATCGACCATAGAACTTATGTTCAATGATGACTTTAAACGAGACTGTTGATATTCTTATTTCATCAACTTGTTTGTCAAAAACTTACCTCGTTTAAGAAATTGTTCATACGTAGAGCATGCTCTGGCGTATCAAATCAACTGAAAGATATAAAACTCGTATGCAGGTGATAAGGGTATATTGCTGCATAAGTAAGGGAAGTTGACGATTGAAAAGTTAAAGTCATCACGTTTATCATAAAGCTTTGTTGTTAGATTACCATTAACGTCTTTTTCTAATAAAATATCCAAATATGATACAGATGTGTCAGACTCTATGGTATCTTTTATCTCAAGCTCACAGGGATACTCTAGAATCATCATTGTTCGTGGGGGACCAATGTTCGTGGATTTCGTGGTTCACCTTTACCCACGAATTAACATCCCCACGAACGTTTATTTTGTAAACATATTGATTCATTGAATCTATCGTATAAAGGAGTGACCCATGAAATTACGTTCCCGGGAACATGTAAAATTTTGTTTGCCCACGAACATTGACCCCCACGAATTAAAAGTATATCATGTCGACATAAGAATGGAAATAACCATTGTTATTTGACAATACTTCGTCGATATATCTAAATGTCGAGTTGAAGGCCACAGCAAGTGTTTTCTTCTTTTCACGTAAAAGATTTTTAACAAATTCTGCTTCATATGAATACAAAAATAGCAATTGGTACCCATGGGAATTCCAATAGATTGTTGGAAGACCTGGTCTCCAAAACCAGATATTGTCAATCAGAAACTCGAGCATCTTTTTAATGTCAACTTCAGAGTACTTGTGTGTACAATCAGATTGTTTTTTAACAAAGTAATTTTGCAAATGACCAATGACAAGGTAAGTAAATTTACGAGTTCCATTCTTATTGATAAAGCAGCTGTCAACGATGTTAAAATGTCTGGACAATAATTTATCGTGGGAAATATTTGTGTATAAAGTTGAAAAATCGTAAGTTTTTTTGGTGTTGATTTTGGTAAAATTTTGTGATTTCAAATGTTCCAAAAGATCCTTGGAACTTTTTAGTATCCACATCTGATTTACACCACTTCTCGAATATGTTGTTGCACAGTACTCTTGAAGTTTCTCCTTCACTACTGTTAATATCTTAGTGAGGAGTACAGAAAGAGGCTTGGTAGAACATTTACTGGAACCCCCTACGTATCTTTGTTTGTAAGGATTTTTATGAAGTTTCGGAATCCAAAATAGATATGGTAATTCAAATTCATTTTGGTTGTAGGGAATATTAAAAATATTCAAAGCTGACATATGATATTGAATAATTTCCTCCTTAGAAAGGGAGCTATGGGTATAAGTTGGATTACCACTTGTAGAATTAAGTTCTAGTTCTTCTAAAATACAATTTATATAATGAGCCTTACAAACAAAGACAATGTTGTTACCTGCTTTGTCAGGAGGGACCAGTACGTACTGATCGTGTAATCTATCTAATTCTTTTTTCACTTCTGAATTATTGAATACAGAGGATAGATGGTTTTCATAAGATTTTAGTCAAGGCAAGCAGTTAAAAATGTAAATATAAGCGTTAGGGCGTTACTCAATTTGTTTGCACACACCGTTGCAGCTATGAGACTACATCTTTCAAAAAATGATGATTCAATGCTTAAATAACATCAACAAAATTATTGATGGTGAGTCGGCATGTAAATTTAAAACAGAGAAAAAAAAAATTAACTTTAAATAAATGTTTCATGTTTTAAAACTGCTTTTATCAATAAAACATATGGCTTAAGATATTGTGTTTTAATGCTAGAGGAAAGAGAGTAATTTTATTAATTTTATGCATTTGATAATTGCTAAGAAAGTAGGACAGATAATTTTCCCGATTTTCTGATCTTTAAAAAATATTTTATTTCATTTTAACCAGAAATTACTTGCAAAACAAAATTCCAATTATTGTTACTGTTAACGTTAAATAACAAAAGAATCTCTTATAGAATGCCCTTTAACATATCTACTATTATACATTATGTTTCATTCCTCTGTGCATGAGTTTTTGCTATCAAAAATTACAAAATGATATATGTTAGATACTTATCTGTGTCTAAGGCTGCAAATTTTCTATGACATTATCAATAATTAACATTATCTATACCTACTGAAATTTTCTAAATAAAGACGGGTTTCTTTAATGTTGCTCCCTTGTTAAGTGAAACGTTGAGTTTTGGATAAATGTATGCTAAGGCATATATAGATAGGAAAGATATATACAAATGTAAGGAATATTTTTAAGAAATGTACTCATTTCTAATGTTTGATTTTTGTTGATGAAAACAGTGTTTCCCTCCATGGATTACAATCTAAGAGCGTTAACTCTAAAAGATTCTAATTCCATCAGTAAAACGTTCTCAACGTTCAAAAATAAGAGACTGCAAGAAATTTTACACTTAATGCGTTAAAAAAGGATTTTAAAAAATTATTAATACGGCAAACCCCATTAAAGCCATCCTTTTCCTATTTTTCTATTCCTTATCATACATGTTTATTTCAATTTTTCAACAGAAAACCAGTAATGAATTAATTTTCTTAAGTATCACCTCTGGAATACATGTATAGATTTTCAATTATTTTCCAAGAATGATTTCTTTAAACAGCTTATGCATTGAACATTTCTTTTAATGATGCAGTACATTAGAAAATATAGAGTTAAATGCTCACAGAGGAACAATCAATTGCAATTATATGATTTGAGGAGGAAAAGTAGTTTTCCAATAATTTTTTTAGTTTTCTTTCCTTTTTTTGATTGGGGCTGAAAAAAATAAGTAATTTGTTTTTACTTTACTGAAAGTGAAATTAGAATTTTTTCAGAATGACACGCTCTTATTATGTATTTTGATATCCCTCCTATTGAAATGATAAGCTATTTTACTGTGTTTTTCGTTATTTTCGAAAGTACAGTAAAACTTTCAAATCTGACAACTTAATCCGTTTCACTGTGAATTCCGATTTTTATTTTCATATCCGGTTTTCTTATTTTCATTTTCTTTACACTATGCTATCCGACACCCTGTCTATTCCCATTCAAAACCCGTGTCCCAGAGTATGCCAGATTGGACTGCCTATAGAATGTTGGCCTCGATCTTTAACAACTTGATATTGACAAGCAATGAAAACCATTCTAAGTTTCTGCAAACAATTTATTCAATCATCTCTTCAAATCTGCTCTACCTTAATCTATTGAACACAAAATCGAACATATGGACATGGGACATTGCTGCAATAACAAAAGTTACATATACACAATTTCCACTTATTTGTGCCCTTGGTTATTAGAAATTTGTTAACATGAAGTGAACAATTGTAAATAACCAGTAGAATGTACAAGAAGGCGAACACATTTTATCTTTCCAGATTGCATCTCAGTTTGGGATAAATCAGGCGGTATTGTTGAAATGTTCAGGCGACTTTTACATTATTCAAATGAAATATAATTAATAAGTTCGACAAACTTTATTCATTAGTATGTCTATGTAGTCCAAGAAAACCGGAAGTGCGTGATAAGATGACCAGAATTCCCAGAAATGTTATATCGTTGTTTTAATAAATCAGTCGTTTAGATGCATCGAATGGTAATATCACACTGCAAATATGCTGATAAGAAACCATTATTCGTAACACAAGGTATGTTACTATATATTGATTGATGGCTATTACAACGGAAAAAAGTGTGCAGTGTAAAATAAAAGCTTGAGGGATGTTTCAGAACGCATCTTTAACGACAGCCTGGACATTGAAAACGTTCAAGAGAAAAAAGTGTGCAGTGTAAAATAAAAGCTTGAGCGATGTTTCAGAACGCATCTTTAACGACAGCCTGGACACTTAAAATGTTCAAAAGGATATTCCAACAGGAACTTTTCAGTAAAATGAACTTAAGTAACTTTGAAGAGTATGCCAGTTTTATTTACGAATATTTGAAATACGACGATGAAAATTTACCAAGCCTAGCACTTATGGAGTCCTCGAGGATTACAGAATGCTATGTTCAACCGGTTATCTGTCTGACAGGGTTCTTCGGTAATCTTACTGCAACACGTGTCTTCACATCAAAGAATCTTCGTCTAAATTCCTCCAATCTGTACCTGGCTTCTTTGTCGTGTTTTACCAGTGTTTACATGCTGCTAGTTCTGCTGACATGGCTAGCGATGGTAAATATTCCAGTCATACATCAAAATGGAGTTTGTCAAACGGTCGTGTTTCTAACCTATGTCTGTAGTTTTATGACGGTTTGGTTGATTGCTGTAATCACCTTTGAACACTATGTCATTGTACACCATATTGGAGCAGCCAGGTTTGTGTGTCAACGTCGAAAGGCTAAAATTCTCGTTTCCTGTCTCATCGCCACCTCTGTTCTTCTATACTCTACTGCCTTATGGTCCACCCAAGTGGAACAAAGGTCTAATATGATGGTCTGCACACCAGGAAGTGACCAGCGAGCCCTACTGACCAGAGTCGTGTTTCTTATTGACATGGTTGTCACCTTTTTGCTACCAGGAATTATGACAATTACTATCATTTGTGCATGTGTTGGCAGACATCTACTTATGAAAGATATCAGAGTATCGTGTTTTAGATATCATCCAAATATCAGGATCTCAAGACGAGAAAGATCTCTTCTCCGAATAGCACGAGTTCTCTTGTTGATCAGTCTGTCCCATGTCATTTTCAGCAGTCCGTGTTTTATATTTAGGCTCTGCTACCAGATCTCGTCCTTGATGGCTGGAGAAGATACCTCTGATTTACGGGATGTTTATATTAATTCTATTCTTCAAAATATTTACTATTTCTCATTTACAGCAAACTTCATAGTTTATATGGCATTTTGTGCAAATTTTCGTCTTGGACTGAAGAGTCTCTTTACTTTTCGCAGATTTAAATGCTCCAAGCTAAGTCTATCGGAAACAACATAATTCTGCTTTTTTTAACTTTGAAAATTGAATTTTTACGGAAGTATATATTGCCAAAGACCATAATTAGTAACCCATTACAAAATACTGTGCTGTGCACGTGTTTATCAACATTGTATAATACTCCACTTTATGAATAGATCCTTCTACAAGAGAATTCCCTGAGGCTGTAGGTTATCCAGGTGGGCTGTAATCGTTTGCGTTGCGTGTATCATTATCATGCTAAGTACTGTCACAGAAATGCTCCATGTTGAGAATGGAATTGAATTATTATCTTCAATTAAAATCAGTCATCTCTTTGATCAGAATAAAAGCAACAAATATATGTTAGAAATTCAATTTAAGAAGACTTAATTTAGATTAGGATTGCGAAACAGGATATGAAAACATTCTCTACACAAAGAGTGCAAATGCCAAATTGCATGAAATGAATAGAAATAACAGATATAAGTGTATATCATCAATATATTCAAACTAGATATCATCAATATATTCAAATTAGACATTGATCATGGAAATAATTAAGTTGGTTTTTGTATGAAAGAAAATAAAAAATGAAAAAAAAACTTTGAACAATACTAATTCTATTATTTTAAGACCATGTCATTAATTAGTACCTAAATCAAATTTATCATCGCATGGATTTAAATTATATGATGAAAAAATTACAAATTTTCTTATTCAAATGATATTAAATATGATGATATAAAGACGATTTTTGATGCAAATGTTTGCAGCAATCTCTTACCTTAGTTATATAATTATTTTTCTTTTTATGTAAATCTTACCTGCAACATAAAATATATGAAATATTAACATATGATACATGATCTTTTGTGATTAGGTTCTCTTTGACATAAATATTAAAAAAAAAAAATACTTGTTTAATTTGTAAGTAAATGGTGTTGTCTCCCCAAAAATTGATTCATCAAAAATTTCTCGTATATTGAATTTTTTGGTTTAATTTGTTGGATGGTATATGTATCTGAGACTTTCACAGTATTTCTTTTAAATTGTATAGCACTCTTTTATCTATTATCAGTGTTATTTTTTTCTGAACCATTTCCATTTTTTTTAATTTTCTCATTCATTAGGTACTTTTTTCAGTTATTTCCAACTCCTTTTTTATCAATTTGAAATAGGAGTAAAAAAATTGAATCTTATTTTTAGAGACAATATTGACTAAGTTATAGAACTGACACTTAATAACAAAATACATATTAATGTTTAGATCTTACTTTTAGACTTTTCTTCTAAGAAAAACGGGAAATATGTGCTAAACTGCGCAGAGAAACGTAATATATATTGAACAACCAATTATAAACGCAACCTTTATTTTTTCGATGTGGATATAACCTGTAAATAAGGATAATCTGGTATTTTTTGTTTAATTCTTGTAATAAAAAACGACACCAGCCTACAACAGTTGTTATTAATTTTTTTGAAATGTTAATCCTGAAAATATATTAACCGTCTACATTTCGTACCAGGTTAACTTTAAAATATTTCATGCATATATTTTGCAAGACTATATCTAACGATCCGACTAGAAGAATAGATTTGACAGATTTCTGGCTTCTTTATAAAAATGAAATTTTAGCTCGACTTAGCTTTTTTGCTCCAGCAAGGTATAAGATATATCCACCCTGTCTGAATGGTCTGATATTCTTCAATTACTTCAAAACTTGAACACTTATTACGATTCAAAATTTGGATAGATCTACCACCTGAATATGTACTCATTGTAATAAAAAGAAGTTGTTTTCTTCATTCATGTATTTACAAAAATTTTTAAATCTATGTGTTACACTTTGACTAAGAAACTAGGTATTAAAACAGGTTAACTTTAACCGTCGGCAGTGGATGCTCACTCCTCCATGGCACCTGGTCTTACATCTGATGTTTTAGAGGTCCGTGTTTGCTCTGCTCCTGATTTGTATTGTTTAGACTTTTGAGCTTTAATACTGTTCGTTATCTCCATATATTTCATTGAGAGTTACATCATTGTTCATTCTAACTACTAAATAAAATTGGAAAAAATGTTAATAATCTGCATGTGCGAAAAAGGAAACACAAACGGGAAATGTAATATTTTTTGCAGGTTGAAATTCAAAATTCTTCGTTTAATATATTTTTTTTTATTTATAAAATAATGTAAATCCTGTACGGTTTGAGCATCACTGAAGAGACATACATGTAATTTGTCGAAATGCTCATCTTATGCATCAAAATTGCTACCGTATATGATTTACATTATGACTCCTGGGTCGAGGCCTCTGCTGGTGGACTGTTAGTCCCCGAGGGTCTCTACAGCCCAGTAACCTAGTACTTCGGTACTAGCTTGAAAATACGGACATATATTTAATCGCTGTGGTAATATTTAGAAATTTATTTCAAAATTAAGGATTATCTCCCTCATGCATAGCTCTGATCCTTCGACGTATTTGGCTCCAGTCTTGGCACCTTTTTCAGCTCTTCCAATTTTTTTTTAAAAAATATTTTGGATTCCCAACCTTTCGGCGTGAGCATTACTGAAGAGACATAATTTGTCGAAATGCGCATCTGGTGCATCAAAATTGGTACCGCATATGATTTAAACGGTACCAATTCTGACGCACTAGACGCGCACCCCGACAAACCACGTCCCTTCAGTGATACTCATGACGAAACGTTGGAAATCCGAAATATTTAAATAAAAAAAAAAACTTGGAAGAGCTGAAAAAAGGGATGCCAAAGACTGGAGCCAAATTCGTCGAAGGAGCAGAGCTATGCATGAAGGAAAGAATCCTTAATTTTGAAATAATTTTTTTAATTTTACCACAGCAATTAAATATATATTCGTATTTTCAATCTTGTACCGAAGTACTTAGTTACTGGGCTGTAGACTCTCGGGGACTAACAGTCCACCAGCATAGGCCTCGACCCAGGGGTCATAATGTAAATCTTATACGGTACCAATCGACGCACCAGACGCACACCCCGACATACCACGCCCCTTCAGTGATGCTCATGTCGAAACGTTGGAAATCCGAAATATTTAAATAAAAAAAAACTTGGAAGAGCTGAAAAAAGGGTGCCAAAGACTGGAGCCAGATAAGTCAAAGGAGCAGAGCTATGCATGAGGGAGATAATCCTTAATTTTGAAATAAATTTCTAAATTTTACCACAGGAATTAAATATATATCCGTATTTTCAAGCTAGTTCCGAAGTACTTAGCTACTGGGCTGTAGAAACCCCCGGGGGCTAACAGTCTACCAGCATAGGCCTCGACCCAGGGGTCATAACGTAAATCTTATACGGTACCAATTTCGAAGCACCAGACAAAAGAATTAGAGGTGGAACAAGCATTACATCAACATTTACTTTCGTTGTTTACTATACATGTATTTATCTACACTATCAACAATCAAACTTGATCAAAAGAAGAATTCATTTGAAAAATCAATATAAAAAGAAATGAGAAAAAAAAATTAAACAAATAAAAATCTGCATCAGGCTTTTAACTCCCTGGCACCTTTTCATGCTCAATTCTAAGATACAATCGCATTTTATTTGCTATAGTATATACAGTTCTGATCAGAAGTACGGTGATTGTCTCGTTTCTGTATCATAATAAGGTCATCGTAACCATTATACAAGTGATATACCGGTGTATATCAATCGATATTGTCTGTCTTTTATCCTTTCTGTTTGTCTGAACATCTGCCTGTATTTTTGTAAATTTTACATATAGCTTTTTCTTTATAACAATAGCACTCAGACACGGCAAAATACAATTTTACTTTAGTCTTTCTCTTTTAAAAGGAGAAATATTGAGATTATCAATCCGTAACTATTCTCTTGTAAATATGCATGTTGAAGTGTTTGACGTTTTTTTTTAAATAATTAATGTAGGCTTTACAACCCCTTCAACTTAAACAAAAAAAAAATACATAACAAAAATTGTTAACACTTTTGACATTACAGCAACTTTGGTTTTAATATATAACCTGTAAAAAAGTACATAAATATATATGCCTGGTTCTTGTTTTCGATTAAACGGCATCAAGACAGTTATTGTTCCTAACTATACTTTGAAATGAGAAAATTGAAATCTTTAATGCATATGTTTTGCAATATTATTTTACGCTCCTGATAGAACAATAGATTTTACAGAATTCTGGGTTTTTTAAAAGGAGAAATATTAGTTCAAACCAGTGTTGCTTCAGCAAGGTATTCTTAAGAATGTGCATGTCTCTGTCGTACTCATCTTCTTCAACTTCTTAGAAGTAGATCACTAATTCCAGTTTTACTCAACAAAATAGATATTTTACCTGAAGAGCAGTGAGGGATTTCTGATCCTCAGTGTACTAAAATAAAAGTTGTTTAGCTCATTTATGTATTCTGGCTTTTGTACGAGTAATTCTTATATATATTTCCCGAAGGACAAATATGTACAGAGAGCATAAAACCTCTGGAAATTCCAGAGGTGGGATCAGATGCCTAAGAGAAGTGAGCATCTCCTGTTGACCGGTCACACCCGCCGTGTTAGAGCTGTTACAGCAGACATTTCAGAACAAAATGTGTCATGAAGTTAACATTGCAGATTTGTTTGGTTTGGATTTATTGGTGACAATTTTTTTTTGTAATAGTGTTTTGATTTTCATATGCAACTTTTGATTATTATTGATTTGTCTCTAATTTGGTCAACAAATAGCAATCAATTTTGACAAAACCCACAAAATTTACAAACAATACAAATCATGAATTGGCCAAAAACCAAATGTGGGATCACGTGCGAAAGAGGATTAAGAATCCTCTGTCATCAGTAATATCCGCTGTGAACCCTCTATATTGAATCAAACATAGCCAAAATCTGTATGAAAACAAGTCACTCAAAATTAGACTCAATGATAGTTTGTATCTGCAAACAAGGTCATTAAAATGATCATATCATTGCAAAATGCTGATTTTAAACGATACGGTTGAAAACACTGTAACATTAATAGAATATGAACGCAGCCTACCTCGGTTAAAATATTGGTCGCATTTAGAACATATCGAATCCAAATTGGTTGGAAGACACAAAAAACTATATGCAGTCATATATACATAGGGAATTTGGTAATGGAAAAGCATGAAGACATTTCATTGGTCAAATAGTTCATAATCACAAAAACTAGCCTTTTTCAACCTATAAAAATGACATATATATGAAATATGGAGAAAATGAAGAGCAATCAAGCTCAAAAGTCAATCAAAACAATAAAAATAGGGAGCAGAGTAAACAGGGGCCCCTTAAAAACATAGGAGATTGGATCAGGTGCCATGGAGAAGTAAGCATATCCTGTCGACAGGTAACACCTGTGCTCCTTGTCTTTATCTGGCAAACAGAAAAATCCGCAGAAAATTCATTCGAGAATTTTTTATCCTTGACATACAATTCATGAAACGTTGTCCTGTTTTATTCAGTACTTAGAATAAACACTGTTGTATAATTAATGTGAAAAAGGGCCGGAATGAAAAAAGTGGATTAAGCAAGGAAGAGTGAAAACAATTACTCGTTTTCTAAATAATTTTAATTTTTAACATTGAGTGTAGATGATATTTCACCGTTCCTTCGGAGTTTATGGATTTTTTTTTTTTTTAGATCGATCACTGTTCGTTATCTTTACCTTTTACTCTTTGACTCTTAAATCTTTTTAATTAAAAAAAACTAAAATCTTTAGAAAAAACTTTCAAAAACCTTTTACTCTTTGATGATAAATTAACGTGTGTGTACTGTAAAATTAATAAACTTCCAGTGTGTCAAGATGATTTTTTCTACACCTGGCTAATTAAATTTTAGTTAGAATAAACATTACTTTTAATAATGAATAATAAAATCGTTAAATCAAGTGAAAAATAAAAAGATGCAAAGATAACGAACAGTAAATAATCTTATAAATCCTGTGAACAATCAGAATCATGAACAGGCAAAAACACGGATCCCTGGAAACACCAGAAGTGCCTAGGAGAAGTAAGCATCCCCTGTTGACCTGTCAAACCCACCTTTAGCCTTCTGAATGGGCTGGTAAGAAAAGTAATCCGTGGTCAAAATTAGTGCAAAACAATGCTCTAACAATTGGTAAGAAACATGTAAGTCATCATTCGACCAAACAAAAGGTTGTACTTAAGGCATTTTCTATTCCTATTTATTTCTTTGATTCAATATTGTGGCTCCATCCAAACCCTGTAAACCATGATACATAATTTTTGTCTTTTCTGGTTCAGTGGTACTTGATAAAAAGATTTTTAAATGATGCAACCAAATCTTCCCTATTTACTTTATTCATTTAAAAGAAAGGATGGCTCTTCATTCGAACAAATTTTCAATCCCCTTCACCCAAGAATGCTTTGTGGCAAGTATAGTTGATATTAGTCCATTGGTTCTGGAAAAGTCAAAACTAAGAAAGGTTTACTGAAGACAATGTCATACCACAGACGGAAGCCCAGGTTTCGGCTCAGGTGCGCAAAAAAGTTCGTGATGACATACAGCGTATGTATCATTGATAAAGGTGAGACATTTACCACCAATACCAATACAATACAAACAATTTATTGTCAAACCATGGTCCCCTAGTAAAAACATTCATATGTCGGCTCGATATATCCCAGTGATCCTATCACTGAGTCGTATTTTGGCTGACTTGTTTCATACCAATTGTTAGGCCTTTGTTTTTATAATAATTTTGACTACGGAATGTTCCGTCTACTTGATCAATACTTAGGCTCACGGCGGGTGTGACGGCTCAAAAGGGGATGCTTATTCCTCCTAGGCATCTGATTCCACCTGGAAATTCTAGGGGTCCGTGTTTCTGCCCTGTTCACAGATTTGTATTGTTTGTAGAGTTTTGAGATTGAACACTGTATGTTATCTTCACCTTTTTCATACAAACCACATAATATCTGAACAGCAATTGAAGGTACCGGGGACGATGCAGAAGGAAAAATTTGATTTTAGACAATTCTCATTTTTCTTTTACAAATATCAGTTCATATTAAGGGTTCTGTCTGACATTAACCTTAAAAGTTAACCTCTGCTGGATATGATTCCAGTCGGTAACATATTACTACTAGTCAAGAGTTTAGCTAGACAACTTATTGGAGCTATAAGGTGATAAGTTTCAGACTGTAAAGGGTGCAATCTAAGAGAAATCGGAGATGAGTTTCATTACATGTATATACTAAAGTGCAATTCACTAAAGAAAAAAAAGAACGCTATGTTTAACAGATAAACACATACAATTTAAGAATATTATTAGTTTTAAACACATCATGAATATAAATAAACATTGCTTTCAAAGAAAATTATGTTTGTTTATAAAGAAAATAAATAAAATGTGTTCCTGTCCTTCAATTCCCATACTTCACTTTTATAGTAATGTACTAAATTTTGTATTGTCTTTTTAACGCATGCCTTATTTGTCTATTATTTTGTATTAATCATCCATATGGTCATGTAATTTCTATATACTATTGTAAAATGGTGACGATATTCAAATAAATGAATGAATGAAAAAATAATCACCATTTTTATTTACCATTATTGGTGCATTTCAATTTCTAAGAGTCTTTATACTCTATCGACCACAGGGTTTTTAATCATTGACTAACACCTTTCCTATTATAGTTTTTTAATACATACCCATTGCTTCAGATTATTCTTGTTTCGTACTGAAGCACGCTTTGGAACTTAATGAAGTACAGTTTACTTGAGATAAAGAGTGCATGGCGATTAGTCCAAAGAACACACATGATTTATGCCTATAAAATATTCTACTATTCAATACAAAATTAAGTGTTACAAAATTTTTGCAACCTTTGAGACATGCCGTGTTAAATTGAAATGCATGGCCTCTATGGAATCATACGATTGTTTTTGAGATTATTTGTTATCATCTTGAATTAACACGACAACCGGGGGTTTTACTAGGAAATATTTGTTCTAGAAGAGTACAATAGACATCAGTAGAGTATGTGATTAATTAAGGTCATTGTGGCCCCGTAGATGCTAAAATAAACTACCTTGAAAAGTCCGGTAAAATAATCCTAAAGGAAGTTTGCTGGGTCTCTGGGCTATTCTACAAAAAGATAATGGTGTTGTTATTGTCAATAGGTGACTGCATGAGGACAAAAAACTACGTACAAAGAAAACATCATGAGAAATCACTCTGTTCTAATTAAAGATAAAAATAAAATACTATGTATTACCACTCCCATCTGAAGATTTAACTTAGAAAAGGAAATCACTTTGAAAGACAATCTTTGATGATCTGGATTATGCATTCTTTGTCTATTTTGATCTAATATTGATTATATTTTCATACATTTATACGGAGATTCCCACCAGAATATCCTCTTATAAAGTACAAATAAATAATCATGCAGCATTTCTCAACGACACCAGATAATTTTATGGAACGCAAAAGGGTACAAACACAAGTTATTTTTCTCTTAATTAACCTTCTAAAAATATATGTAAGACTAACATTAAATCTCATATTTTTATTACATGGGAAGTGATTTCTTATTAAAAAAAAAAACAACAACAACTCGTTTTTAAAGTGCACTCCCTGAGTAAATAATTCTCTATTGTACCTAATGTAAGCAATTACAATTTTTAAAATAATTATTTATGTTTGATTAGTAATTCCCCTTCCTCATTGATACTTTAATGTAATTTGCAAGGCGTAACAACAAAATTATGATCATTTTTCAAAGCATTATTAATGTCTGACCTTAAAGAAACTATTATGACATAATATCACTATTGAGAAACTGCTTCTTGGGATGCACGATTCTTATAATTATAGTGAATATCTGAGTCTGATGACAAACGACACGCTACATGTGTATAAGATATATCAAATCTGTTAACCTGCTTATTTTTGTTCCAAATATTTTTCCTTTTTTTAATTTTTACTAAACTATTTTTTTCTGAGAAATTCTCACAATCAACACTAAAAGTCCTAATTGTTTTTTTTTTTAATTTAAAAAAAAAAAATTAGTATTTCTTAGAAAAATTGTTAAATTTTCCCATTACATTGATTCTAAGGATCTATCTGAAGGAACAGCAGACTGAGAAAGTACGGTAAACATAACAGATATGAAAAAATGAAAAATAGATTTAATGTCCAAAGTATCAATGTATGTACATCTTTATCACCATGGAACATTTATTTTAACTTATCAGGACGCTGATCATTCAACAATTTGGGTTATTTTCTTAAGATGATTTTCGCATAATTCAAGATCATATTAGATTTCAGTAGTAGTAGAGCAATTAAAAAAAAAAAAAACAACTAAATCTGAATACATCTTAGGTTAGATATTCTTTGGGAAAAATAAGTATTAAGGCACTCCATTATTTTACTTTGGAAGTCATATGCATATATCAAGGATAAGTGCGTACTGAAAATATTAATTTGCATGAGACAATTATGTTTGTTTATCGTTATTTATGCTCATCATATCTAAGGAGGAAATTCTTCAAAATCATATGTCTGTTTTAAATATTTTTAAATGTCCCCTATAATGAAATTGAATTTGAATTGCCATGCCTATACTGGATTCAAACATACATATCAACAGCAGTGAAGGAGAAACTTCAGGCGTACTCGACAAGAAGATGTTCGAGAAGTGGTGTAAATAAGATCCGGATGCTTTATGAAAAAATCCAAGGAACTTTTGGAAAATTTGAAATCACAAAATTTTACCAAAATCAATATCATCAAAAGGTATGACTTTATACAACCATTTCCCACGATAAATTTAAAAAGTCGTACATGATACGATGTTATGATGTATTCTTTTTTTTTTGGGGGGGGGGGGGTCGGACGACACATTCCTCAATAATATATAATTCTTCCCAAGAATGTGTGATAGAAATTAGGCTATTTTAACAACTTTCCTTACAAAGAATTGTACATTACTAGGCATTTGTGCAAGATATCAGAGGATGATATTTCCTATATAACCCTACTGGATCTCACTTGAATTACTGATATAAAGTTTTCCGTGTTTTTTTTTATTCTTGAAGACATTTTCAAAACGGTTTAGGAATCATTGGATAGAAATAATTTTAATTTTTTTTTTTTTGTATGTTACAGATACAAAATCAGAAAATGCAGCTAAAACAACCCGTTTTTCCTTAAACTCCAATATGCCAACAAAGGAATTGACGCAGTTAATATAAGTAATATTCTTGATCACAAAAGGGTCCAGTCTTGTATCCCACCATATTTGTAGTTGAAGAATACACCTTGTATTTCCTAAAAATATACATCGACTATTGCTTCCAAACTTTTTAATTACAAATTACAGGGCTTGGATATCGAATATCTGAAACATAATCCTCCTTCGTGTTCATGTTCTTCTTCACCCTATAACTATAGTCCTGCTGGACATGTTATTACTAGTGACGTAAATATAGTTAATAATGAGGACATTAGATCACTAATTCTAAAAAGGTCCTAAATATAGGGAACCCCGATCCTTTAACTGGCGTTGTAATTTCATACATATTATGGATACTGTAGAGGATTCAATAATTCAGAAGTGAAAAAAGAATTAGATAGATTACACGATCAGTACGTACTGGTCCCTCCTGACAAAGCAGGTAACAACATTGTCTTTGTTTGTAAGGCTCATTATATAAATAGTATTTTAGAGGAACTGGGATTTAATTCTACAAGTGGTAATCCAACTTATACCTATAGCTCCCTTACTAAGGAGGAAATTCTTCAAAATCATATGTCAGTTTTGAATATTTTTAATATTCCCAACAACCAAAATGAATTTGAATTACCATATCTATATTGGATTCCAAAACTTCATAAAAATCCTTACAAACAAAGATACATAGCGGGTTCCAGTAAATGTTCTAACAAGCCTCTTTCTTTACTCCTCACTAAGATATTAACATTAGTGAAGGAGAAACTTCAAGAGTACTGTGCAACAATATATTCAAGAAGTGGTGTAAATCAGATGTGGATACTAAAAAATTCCAAGGAACTTTTGGAACATTTGAAATCAAACAATTTTGCCAAAATCAACAACATAAAAACTTACGACTTTTCAACTTTATATACAACTATTCCCCACGATAAATTAAAGTCCAGACTTTCTGACATCGTTAACAGCTGCTTTTTCAATAAAAATGGAACTTGTAAATTTACTTACCATGTCATTGGTCATTTGCAAAATTACTTTGTTAAAAACAATCTGATTGTACACACAAGTACTCTGAAGTTGACATTAAAAAGATGCTCGAGTTTCTGATTGACAATATCTATGTGGTTTTTGGAGACCAGGTCTTCCAACAATCTATTGGAATTCCCATGGGTACCAATTACGCCCCGTTATTAGCAGACCTATTTTTGTATTCATATAAAGCAGAATTTGTTCAAAATCTTGTACGTGAAAAGAAGAAAATACTTGCTGTGGCCTTCAACTCGACATAAAGATATATCGACGACGTATTGTCAATTAACAATGGTTATTTCCATTCTTATCTCGACACGATATATCCCGGTGAGCTTGAGATAAAAGATACCACAGAGTCTGACACATCTGTTTTATATTTGGATATTTTATTAGAAAAAGACGTTAATGGCAATCTAACAACAAAGCTTTATGATAAATGTGATGACTTTAACTTTTCAATCGTCAACTTCCCTTACTTATGCAGCAATATACCCTTATCACCTGCATACGAGGTTCATATCTATCAGTTGATTCGATACGCCAGAGCATGCTTTACGTATGAACAATTTTTGAAACGAGGTAAGTTATTGACAAACAAGTTGATGAAAAAAGAATATCAGCAGTCTCGTTTAAAGTCATCATTTCGTAAGTTCTATGGTCGATGCAATGACCTTGTCAGCAAATACAATCTTTCATTATGTCAAATGCTGACTGACTTTTTTCATACTAATTGTTAGGCCATTATTTACACACTGAATTGTCGACGGATTTTCCGTTATTTCCCGATCATGACAAGGAGCACACGGTGGGTCTGACCGGACGGCAGGGGATGCTCACTCCTCCATGGCACCTGATCCCACCTCTGATGTCTTAGAGGTCCGTGTTTGCTCTGCTCCTATTTTGTAATGTTTAATGGACTTTAATGGAGCTTGAATACTGTTCCTTATCTCCATATATTTCACTGAAGGATATTTTTTTCACAAAAATATTTATATCATTTTTTTCATACTGATTTTTCAAGAATTCATTTCTTCTTCTTTTTTTTAAATTTTAATTATGGTTGAAAGTTAACCAGTATACTGCATTTTTTAAATTTGATTGTCTTATATTTGAAAAATAAAGATTAAGAAATCTGTAAGTTAATATTAGTTAAACTATAGTTAAACATTCTTTAATATCCCAAGTTACCTTAAGTCTTCTAGGGTAAAAACTAAAAACAACTGTGAAAATAAAATTTTCTACCATTTTGCAATCGTAGAATAAAATGCTTATTATTAATTAAAAGCGCAACCCAATCAATCTTCAATACAAGTCATTTGCAATACATATCCTTTGTCCATACTAAGACTAGGAATTTAGTTCTGACTAAAGCATCCACATTGAAATTACCGATGAATGACGACTGTTGCTCATTTAAAATTTATGTGATGAATCGTAAATGAGCCACATATATAGAACTCGCTATGGCATTTTGATAGTCCATACTAAATTAAGTAATCATGCTAAGGTCTTTAAAACAAATTATTTAGAGGAAACCTATTTTCATCGTGCAAGTGGTTTCATAGCACAATGAATAGATAAATTTTCATGCACAAGCTTATGTACACTCCAAGAAAATCGTCATTTAATTGTTGTTTGAGGTATTCATGCAGGTAGATCAACGACATGTATATTTCATAATGTGAATAAACTTTGTCCACTTGTTATTTTAAGGAGGCTGGGGGGTCAACAAATTAACCACAAATTAACCACCAGATTTAACTTTTTTTTTTAGATATGATATCTTAAGCTGTCAACTATCATTTGGCAAAGAAAAATTTCATAAATTTTAGTTTTAAAATTTGATCATTTTCTGTATCTTCATATGGAGCTGTTCTTCTAAAGGAGATCAATATAGTCTAAAAATGGCCACAACCCCCCAGCCTCTTTAAAGAATAAAATGTCTACGTGAAAGTTAATTAATTTGTTAATTTACATTAGATTGAAATAAAGCATAAAAGATAAGTCCTTTGATCCAAAAAGATAAATTGTATTAAGCAAGTAATACAAAAATGCATCATTAAATGAATGAAAACCTGCTTCTGAACAGATAAATTGGTATGAGTCGCAAAAAGGTTACGTAATACATAATTGGCATAATTCAATGAAAAAATTCGTGCTTCTGTAACCATGACTTTTTTTTTGGTTAGAGTCACGAAGTAAGGATTTTGATCTTTACGTCACGGGTTCGAATCCCACTGTAAGACGTGGGAACCGGTCTTTCGGATGAGACCGTATAAAAAGTAGATGGTGGCACGAAAATAAATCCTTCACTAAAACAAATCTTGAGAAGGTCCAACGTTTGTGCGAAATTGGTCTCCTACCTGTATATGGAGGAGTAAAGGGAAACTCATCCCGATATAGTGACTTTCTAGAATTTAAGTTGTGGTAATCGAAGTGGTTTTATTATTATTATTATTATTATTTTTTTTTTTTTTTTTTTTAGAAAAGATGAAAAGCAACGTTGTCGACGTCGTAACCATTAAAAAGAAAAACAAATCGAGAATCTACATTTTGTTATAAGTTGATTGCAAATTTGATATTTGGAAAAAGACTTCGGTAAAACCATATTGTGACACTGCCGTAGCCCTAAAGTAATTTTTTTAAATAAAAAAAAACTTCAAATAATTATCCTGTAAATACCTACGAACATAAATATCAATCCCTCCAACACATCTTTATAGTCGCTCAAAAGATGATATGCTACAAGTTTCAACTTCCGTTTTATATTTACTGGCAAAGTGGTTTACGAGAGGATTTTTTAAATGGCATAACTTTATTTTGTCGCAATTTTCTGATAATCTTCCTTTAATACAACATTAATTGATAAAATTGAATATTGCATTGACTCAAGGATGCTGTATGAAATTGGTCGTGTGTATCGAAATCGAAAATAATGAAAAAGTTCACAGAAAGACGGCAAACAGAAGACAAACGACGAACAAGACACAATTTCAATTGCAAAAACTCTTATCGGGGAAATTCGAACCTTTGCCTTAAGTAACCTAAAGCACAATATTCATGAACTATGAAATAAAAGTTCTTGTTTCAAAATTTAAATTTTTATCAGAATAATCAGATAGTTTCACAAAATTCTTGACAAAATGAGTTCTTTTCGCGGTGTTTATGACCATATTTCCGACCATTCATAAATGGTGATAGATAACTGATTATGAGTAGAAAGTACAATGCTGATGGATTTTTGCTGATGATATTTTAAACCTGTGAAAATGGAATTCATAAGATTTGTGGATAGTACCGGTACATATATTGGCAAAATTACTGGGAGGGCACGCCCCATCCCATCCGTACGTGCTTCTCAGTTTGTACAGGCCTGAATTCATTTGGAAATCAATTTAAAGTCAGAAAGCGTAACATCCAGGATTCCTTTTTTTTTTTTTTTTTTTTTTTTTTTTTTTTTTACTTTTACACATCATAACTGACATTAAATTAATTCATTGATTTAGAATAACATTACAATGTACCATTACCCATGGTCTGCCATAGATTATCTGCAATTTCTATACTCATTACTGCTGAACTACGAGATTTGAATGGTAGCACATCTTCAACTAAAGTTTCGTCTTCCTAATCTCATGCATCTGTTAATCATATTGAATTTGTGAATAAAGAATAAAAGAATACATCTCCTATTTTTCAATATCAAGCTGTACTTTATACCAGCTTGAAATATTGTTCCGGTTTAGTATTGACTAATTTTCATTCATTTCACTTTCAATTTCCACAAATATCGGTACATGTATCTTGATTTATCTTGAGACCTTTATGTTCTGCAGAAATATATTTCATTGAACCTCAAAATATTACCTGATAACAAAACTTTCAAATTGATGCACATCTGTGTTTGTTGCATACTATACCTGAGGCTGTTTTACGAATAATTATGAATGATAAGCATCATACTAAGGCTTGAACTTGAATGTTTCCCATGTAAAAGAAAAAAATGAAACAACTTATATCCAGAAAATGAAACCTTGAAACATACCATTCACTGGAGTACATAAAATGTGTACCGAAAAAAACATGATCTACGTCCTAAAATGCCCTTGTTCTACAATTAATTAGCATTGCCATGATTTAAGACGTTAGAAAGTTTGTTATATATATATATATATATATATAACAATATATATATATATATATATGAAGTTCTTCTGGTTCCTGATTTATTGAATATATACTAATGCCCTGTTCACACGGAGAGTTTAATTCGAATTAAACGTAAGTTACTGCGAATTAAATTTGATCCGCGTTCACACGGAGAATTTAATGCGAATTAGTTTAATTCGAATTAGTTTACTGCGCATTAAATTACTTTGCATTAGCTCCGTGTGAACGCTAAGCGAAGCTAATTCGAATTAAATTTTACGCATGCGCAAGAGCAAAATTAAGTCACCTGGCACATGACGGTGGTCAGTTATAGGTACCTATGCCATTTTTAGTGCAAAACAAAGGAAAATTACGTTAATCACTGAAATGTGTATAGACACTATGACATTATGTCAAATGGATTTGCTCTGCATAAGGTGACGTGATTTGAAAATGACGTCATAATAGCCTTACTGAAAAGCCTTACTGTAGAAATAAAATTTTAATTCGCATTAGTTTACTTCGCATTATCTGTCGTGTGAACGCAATTTAATTCGCATTATTTTAATTCGCATCATTTTACTTCGCATTAATTTACTGCGAATTAAACTCTCCGTGTGAACAGGGCATAAGAGTATGAGTTCCTTTTACGAACCACCTCTTCGCTATACATGTATATTAATTGAAAGAGCATGGTCATCTTAATTAAAAGAACAAACAGAATTCTATATATAAATTCTAAAACATATAATATACAATTATTTTTGAAAATTTTACACAATTTTATTCTGATCCATTTAAGGATAGCATGTTCATCAAAAAAATATGTTATAAAAATTTGTAAAACTATTTGTTCAGGCTTTATCATTACTAAATCACATGTTTATCACGACGTTTTCGTTAAAACATCACATATTATTCTGCATTCTCCCCCAACATTTATATCATATTATCGCGAAATGTTTTAGTAGCGTATAAGGAAAATTTAGTGATAATATGATTTTCGTTATTAAATTAAATTGTAATTTGTTTTTTGAATTTGATACCTTGTTTTAATTTCTAAATTTTACATTCTGCTAACAGTACCTGTAAAATTAAAATAATTACATGTGTGGGTCAAATATTTCATAGAGAGTAGTTTTTTCCAAAAGAAAAAAAAATATATATTAAGATAAACATCTTGACTGCACGATTTGATAATTATGAATAGCTGAAAATAATCATAATTGGGCATTTTCATAAAAAAGCGAGTACAATTACTTTATTATTTCGTGCAACCTCGGAGTTTTTATCGGATGCTGCACAATATTTAAACCACGCAGACCATAAATTTTATTCAAATTTTCTGATCACTCGTAATCCATCTCTTTGAGAAATAATTCACAAGCATTGCTTCAATTTTGATCAGTTTCAAGAGAATAACAAGGCTATATATGGGTATTTTAAAAAAACACCTCCCCCCCCCCCCCAATTTAATCAATCGGACGTAATTTGTATTTACAAAGAAAAGCAAGCTAGTGCAAACAAGTATGAAAGTGTAAGCACACTTTAGAGCTTCAAAATCATCTTGTAATTAACTATCTCTAATTCGGATTATCTAAATCTATTTTTTTTTTACATTTTAGGAGCATTTGTCAATAGTATTATTGAATTGCTAATTTCTTAATTTCGTTATTCAAGTTACCCACCGCCGAAATATGGCTGAAACATTGCCGACTCGGCGTAAAACAATAATAATCAATCAATCAATCAAGTTACCCAAGTGACTACGTGACTCTTTCCTAAAACAGCTGCATATAATTAAACCAGTATTGGTACAATGAGTCACGTCCTCGCCGCTGAACCCGGCTTCGTGTGGACAAAGCTCAAGCAATTTCACTGAAACGTTTTTACTCCTCGACATACAGCATTCACACTAAAGACGGACGATATTTGAACAATGTACCCTCTACCAAAACATTTAAATTCACTACAACTCAACTTACAAATGGAAATGATTGATTAGAAGTAGACATTTAAATGGACTTTGAAAATCTGTTAAATCCTGAATATTAACTATCAAAGTTCAACAAAATTATCATAAACAATGTGCTTTCTACCCATGGACCTCTTTTTAATACTATGGACACCTTTGCAATACTAGAGACCTTTGTATACAAATTACCTGCGAGTTATTTTAGCATTGAATTGTAAATTTTGAACGTTTATCGTGTTAAAACGCGGACGGCTGTTCTGAAAAATTGAAGAACGCGCGTTAACGCGCTATGAAAGTTTTGTCTTTACGGTCCTGCATGTTATGACACGGTGAACATCCAAAATATGCAAAAAAAAAAAATTGCTTACGTTTATATAAATATCTACTAATTTCATGGTAGATTGATAAAATATCGCCTCTTTGAATACCCTATGCTTATCTAAATGATACAAGCAGCCATTACTGTTCAAAGTAAGGGTGAATTTTAATTTTCGTTTATAGCCAGGTTGTAACACGTCATGCAATGATCGAACTTGTACGGTTGACGACAATACAATTCAATTTATTCTCTCTAAACCATATAAATGTTACATGAGGTACAAAATCATACACGTCATCAATTAGTATACTCTTTGACATCATGATGTCAAATCCCAATATAAAACGTATAATACGTTGTCTACACGTACGGCATAAACGGGTTTAAGTTATCAATAAAATTCTTCATTCCTTGTTTTAATTGATCGATTTTATTTAAAAGTGATAAAACAAGAGAACTATCTCAACTTGCTAATGAATGATGAATCAACAAAGTTTGTTTGTGTTTTTTAAAATTTATTATTTATTTATTTAGAGTTATAAAATGATACCTTACTTCTTAATTAATGAGAATTAACAATCAAGCAAATAATTCATAATTATTCATTGTACATGATATCACTAGTATTGGTATTAATTTACATTTAGGTTTTATTTTTCATTAGAAATTAATCATAAAACTCCTTTCATGAATCTATGAACTCTACTTCTAACAAAAAGCATACGTATGTGTGTATAACTAAACACAATATTTACATTGACGTCAACGTCAAAATTACGCGTACACGTTGTGATGTCATATACACTTAACCTCTCTTTTGACGTCCAGCGTTTGTGATGTCAAAATAAAAACACCACATTTACTTTCTGACCTCCTCGAAGTTTTCAACAAACTTTATGAGAAATTTAAAATATATGTGGAATGTAAATATAAAATACAATTGAAATGGAATAAAAAAGGAAGTGATTAATAATTATGCCCCCGTAATCGAAGATTCGGGGGCATATAGTTTTTGCCCTGTCCGTCCGTCTGTCTGTCTGTCTGTCCGCAAAAACTTTAACCTTGCCCACAACTTTTGATTGATTGAAGCTATGGCTTTCATATTTCACATGTGTATTCCTTGTGACAAGACCTTTCTTTGGGTACCATCATATTTGACCTTTTGACTTTGACCTTGGAGTTTGACCCACTTTTGCAAAATTTTATGAGACTTTAACCTTGGCCATAACTTTTGAACACTTAGAGCTTGGGCTTTTAAACTTCACAAGTGTATTCCTTGAGAGAAGGCCTTTATTTGGATACCAACTTCTTTGACTCTTTGACCTTGACCTTGGAGTTTGACCTACTGTTGAAAAAACTTTAACCTTGGCCATATTTTTTGAACAGTTTAAGCTAGGTCTTTCATACTTCGCATGTGCACTCCTTGTCACAAGACCTTTCTTCGCATACCAACAACTTTGACCTTTTCCACTTGACCTTTGAGTTTGACCTACTTCAATTCTGAAAAATTTAAACCTTGACCATAACTTTTGAACAGTTAGTGCTAGGGTTTTCATACTTCACATGAGAAGACCTTCCTTTAGGTACCAACAACTTTGACCCTTTGACCTTGAAGTTTGACCTACTTTTGAAAAACTTAACCTTGGCCATAACTTTTGAACGGTTGGTATTAGGGCTTTCATACTTCACATGTATATTCCTTGTGACAAAACCTTCCTTTGGATACCAACAATTTTGGCATTGACTTTGACCTTGGAATTTGACCTACTTTTAAAAATTTTTAACATTGGCCATAACATTTGAACCTTGATTCTAGGGCTTTCACATTTCACGATCATGTGTATCACTTGTGAAAAGAACTTCCCTTGGGCACCATTTGACCTTGACCTTGCCGTTTTACTTACGTTGAAAAAACTTTAACCTTCGTCATTACTTTTCAACGGTTTGTACTAGGGCTTTCATATTTCACAGGTATATTCCTCAAGAAAAGACCATTCTTTGGGTACCAACATTTTTGATTTCTTGACCTGGAGTTTGACTTGCATTTAAGAAACTGTAACCTTTGCCATAAGCTGCCATACGGGGGCATCAGTGTTTCACAAACAAATCTTGTTTTTTAAAAAAAAAAAAGGAAGACATTTGGCCGATTGTTAAATATAAAAAACATTATTGAAAGGATATGCTTTAAAAAACGTTACATTTTTTAAATTCTAACTCTTTAACTTTATAGGGTGTCAAATTCTTTGACTCTACTGGTTGTCATGATCTTTTTTCTTTTCTGTATCTAATGTTTCTTTAACACTGAATTTTTCTTTCTCCATATCAACAGTCTCATCCACTCCCTTTGCTTCGTTCTGAAAGCGATGTCCCTTTCCCCAAGTAGAGAAATGCATTATCAATACCAAGACACACATTAAAATTCCATAAGCCTGCATAACGTAAAAGAAAGAAAGAGGGCCGTTGTTCTCGTAGAAATACCCTATGATCCACATGTAACAAACACCACCCAAAGCTCCTCCTAAAAGGAGAAAAGTTATTCCAAGTCCAGACAAGTGAACGTGAAAATCGGCCCATCCTACACCGGATGGAAAGCATGGAGCAATGAAAAAAGCCATCGGCTGTGTAAGAATCCAAAGCATAATAGAGCTGTCGTCAGCAAAGACATTCAGCAGTATCGCCGATACTAATGCCCCTGTTCCTTCTATAAGAAGGATAATTCGAATGGGAATCCATCTTGCAGCGATGAACCCAGCGAAACGCCCAATAGCAAAACTAATCCAAAAAGAGCTATTTATCAGAGATGCCTCATCCCCATCGAACTTGTTGTAATCGATAGCAAAGCTGCGGATGAATTTACCATAAACACGCTCACCTCCAACAGCATTAAAAAAGAAAAGGAAAAGTAGCCCTAAAATATGTACACCAAAGAGGCGATTTCCATTTGCACATGTTGCAGGGTCAAAGATTTCACGAATCGTTGGTGGGATATATGAATTCTTCTTTGAATAATTAACTTTAGTATTCCTTGACCATTTACCACAAAACTGGTAATAATAAAACACAACTGACAACCCTATAGTAATTATAGCGACAATCAAATATGCCCACTCTATCCTCGACTCCTGTAGATATTCTGTTATGAGAGAGTCATTAATGAATGCCTTTGTAGACACAGGAAGAACTGTTGATATATTAGGTGTTGATATATTAGAAGTATTTTGTGAGGCTGTGGTCTTGGGAACTGCTAAAAAGGGATTTGCTATCTGTGGAACGATGAAAGATCCAATCCCAAACCCAAAGTGTAAAATGAAAAGAGGAGATGATGCCTTTTCTCGCCAAATTTCCAAAACAAGCTTTTGTCCAACTGAAATATCAAGTATATTTTTTTTTATAATTAGCAACTTAATATCATCGGAAACAAAATTAAATACGAACAGGTATGGAGTTTCATATAAAAAATTACGTTATTTACCTATGTTCAGTATGCCTTCGAATGTTCCCTGCATTACAAATAGAAACCACATGAGACCAATACTTTGAGAAAATGGGAGAACAATGGTTGCTGTTCCCATTAGGTCAAGGCAAGCCGCTAGCATCAGGTCGCAATACGGATCAAGTTTGTCGACAAGCAACCCTCCCATTGCACTTCCTATAAAGTATCCGACGCTTCGACCGGAAACTGCTCTTGATACTTCCTCATAGTCAAGGTCTACCCGAAGCTTGAGGTCTTTTAGTGTTGGCCCAGCAATTTCAATGCAGAGTCCCTAGGCATAAGCATAATTATTTTAATATAAACAAGAGAAAGGAAATATTGAATATACAAAATAATAAGCTCCATGTTAGTAAAAGTCATAATACAAATCCAGCAATCCTACTTGTATAATTTTGCGACATTGAATAAATGTAATTACTGTTATTTGCTACTTACAATACATGTCCAAATGGAGACAAGAAAGACAGTCTTTATAATTTTTTGTATCGTAGATGGTCCTTTTGGTTGCACCTTAGGTTCGCAACTATCCGTTAAAGACATTTTAAATTACAATTTTATAGTGCTAGTTAAGTAAAAATCCAACAATCCATTTATCAACAAGACTGTAAATGTGACTGTGAATGATAAACTTTACCTGTCCTTATTGTGAAAATAGCCTCAAGGATTGAAATGTTATCGAAGTACTCCATATTTGTCTCTTCGAGTTTAAAGTGGTAAAGAATGTGTGTATTCTCTGATAATTTGTCCATGAGCCGTCATAATCAGGCATGATGGGGTATAAAATATATAATACTGTCTGTTATTTCAAACTCCAAAATAAACACCCCAGTTTCAAACAAGAGGCGCATGGGCCACAACGCTTACCAGAGTCATACTAGCATTGCCAATCTAGAGAAAAGATTCATGAAAGAGTTTTTTTCTCTCCTACTGTATATTCCGACAAAGATTTTGAATCCCATATTGTGCTCCCAATCTCCCACTTAAGCCATAATTTGAACGAACTTAAATCGGCACTACCTAGGATGGTAGCATATTGATATGATTAATCATGTCTTAAGAAAAAAAATTAATAATTTTTTTCTATATATTCTCAAGCAAATATGTTATTTCCCCTTCTTGGTGGCTTGATTCAAATTCTTTTGATGTGCACTTCATATCAATATGATCAGTAAGAAGCCTGCTTTCTTGATGAAGAATTTTCCCTATATATTCCTATGTAAAACTTTAATCCCTTGTATATTATGGCCCCATCCAAGAACCCCCCCCCCCTCCCCCCGAGGCCAAGATTTGAAAAAAAGAGTCTTCACTACCTGTAGATACTTGTTTATCATGGCTCTGTTCTTCTTGATTTTTCCCCTGTATATTCCAATATATAACTTTCTTTCCTTATTGCAGCCGCACCCTAGCCACAGGGGTCATGGATTGATTAAGGTATTCAATGTATAACGACCATATTTTGTATCTAATAAATGAACGGTCCTATATTTGTAATTAAGGTATCATTTTGAAGGTATTATGAAATAAAAATTCTCAACCAAAGAAATTTACATAATTTTGATTATTGTCAAATTAATTACACCTTGAATTTTACATTGAAGTCTATGGGAAGTGCATGTTTTATTAAGATATTGTAAAAAGTAATTTGAATTTCATAAAAAGCTCTTGGTGAAAATATGCATAGACTCTCTCTTTATTAAAATATGAAATAAAATTAATCATTTACCACAGATATTTTGACGAAATTAAAATTTTCTTCTTTGCATCAAGGGGAGATAACTCTTCAAAAACTTTTAACGTGCAAAATGACCAGCCTTTTATATGTTATCAGTCATGTGAATTTGGTTCATTTCACTTTAATCGTTATCTAAGAATGCATTTTTAACTAATTTAAAATGATTCAAAATTGTTCAAAATCCCTTCATTATACATTGAATACCTTAAATTTGATTCTGCCATATCTGGGGATGCTTGCATATTAATATTGGTATGACTAATCATGACCTTGTTAGTCTTGAGAAGAAGATTTTTAAAGATTATTCATATATTTCACACGTAAAACTTCCTGTTTCATTGTCGCCAAACCGTATGAAATGGTCATGAATTGAATAAACTTGAATTTACAACATGTTAAGGAGTTTCATCTTTTCTGATCAGTAATTCTTGACAAAATGTTTGAAAGATGTCACCAAATTTTTACGATTTCTTCATTATCTCCCCTTGAAAAGGGCCAGGGGAAGGCCCTTCATTTGGACAACTTCAATCCTCTTTACCCTAGTATGCCTTATGGCAAGTTTGATTGAAATTGGCCCAGTGGTTTTAAAAAAGTTGAAAATGTAAAAAGTTAACAGAATACACACGACAGACAGACAGACACCTTTCAGATCAGAAAGGCTTTCATCTCTGGTAGACTAAAAAGCTCTTTTTATGAAATCAGTCCATTAAAAATTTTTCACAGAGAATTAAGCTAGTAAAGAATTTGAATTGTTCAATAAATAACTAAGTACATGACTGGAAGTTCAAATCCAGCCGGGACCCGTTTCACAAAACTATCTTATGACTAAGATCTTTTTTAAGACCGAAAATTATCGTAAGGTTGCACCATAGCTGTTTCACAAAACTCCCATATCTTATGATAATCCAAGACGTACTGTCTTAATCTTGAGACTACTAGATACCTGTCTTAAGTCTAAAGTGAACATGTCGACAATATATCTTTTGGCTCAAAACCAAAGGATTTATAAAAGGGAACAGTTTTTAGAGATAGAGCAATTGTTTTGATTATATCAGCCCTCCCCCCCCCCCCCCTCCACCTTATAACTTTGCCCATAAATAATATACGATAGGAAACATGAAATGTACCTACTTTATGATTGTGCATAATCATTCTTTTTTTTTGTTTGCTTGTGCCACCTCCCAACTGAAATTGCCCCCCTCCAGACCCCCAGAACTTGCTTCTTTCGGCCATATATATGTAAGTAGGTAACCACCCCACCCCCACCCCCCACCCAGCCAAGATTTGAAAAAAAGAGTCTTCACTACCTGTAGATACTTGTTTATCATGGCTCTGTTCTTCTTTTCTGACCACCCCCCCCCCCCCCAAAGTACATGGAAGTTGATGCAATAAAATGTTTATTTCTGAGAGTGTAACTGCAGAAGAAATTACTTGAGATACCCTATTCTTTCAATATTTTAAAGAAAATGAAAGAAAGACAACTAAACTTTGTGTAAACATATTTTTAAAAATTTCCTTGTAAAAATGAAGTATAACAGTGCGACATTTAACTCCGGACACGACATTTGTCCGGACTTTCGCCAACCACTTTTCCAAAGATATGTGGAAACCATTTATGTCATCTGATGGGATTTTTTAAAACTTAACACATGAACCAAAATTTACACCTGATTATCTTCTAGGTAAAAAGATATTACACCTGAAACCAAGAAATCCCATGGGATAATGGTGGGATTTTTTCTCCTAACCAATATCCCACCATTATTCTGTGGGAGAAAAAGGTATTCTGTGGGATTTTTTCTCCCATAGAAGTTTGAAAATCCCATGAATGCTTTATAATGGGACAAAATCTCCCATATACTTGTATATAGAAGATAATCTCCCATCTCTTTATAAATGTGGGATTTATCCCATATTCATTACAAAATAGAAAAAAATTCTCCCATGGGATAAAGAAACAACAGTTTTAAACCAAATAAAGAAACTATTGAACAGTTTAACTACTATTAATTATTTATTTTCATTTAAGTTATGCGTTTCCTAAACCATTTTTTTTTTTAATTTCTTAAAATTAACCAATTTTGGGGTAATGTTTAATTTTTTCAATGATTAAAGATCAAAAAATCAAAAGTGGTTTTATCTCTATAACTTTCAGGTTTTTTTTTTTGTTTTTTTTTTTAAGTAAAAAGGCAATTTCCCTTGTATGTAGATTACCTTCTTTTATTCCTTGTATGTAAATTTTGAATGGGAAAAATAAAAAATGCAATTAAGAAAGAACAAATCTTTTTATGTTTATTTTCCTCCTAATCATTTAGGTTAATTTATTGCATAAGTGCCATTTGTCAAGCTTTACAACATGATCAGATCCATGCACGTTGTTAGATCTTTGCCTGTTTGCTGCACTAAACTGATAGGTTTCCAATTAAAAAATCACATGAAATTGGGTCGTATCAGTCACTCTGAGATTCTTAAGAGAGTTTTAAAACTTATTTAGACGTACAAACTGTAATAATTTACCTAATTTTTACTTTTAATTTTCTTTGTATGATCCTGATCATGCCTTGTTTTGTTCCAATGACAGCTGGAAATTATTTTACACATAACGAACCCGATCTGACAAATGAACAGAAAATAATGTTGAAAAAAATTCAACCATCTTCATTATGCACATTTACTGGTAGTTTGCATTAAAAATATTTAACAACCTTTTCACTAATTTCAAAACTTTCTACCTACACCTACTAAACATATCAAGAATTTTTGACAGTTCATTGAACCCGTTCAAAAATAAACATGATGAAAGGGCATGGATCCAGAAATATTTGCGGTGGTACTCTACTCATTGTTTCATATCATCCAGTAGAAAACAAGTTTTCCTTAGTTCTGTTACTTCTTTAATAAAAGCACTCTGCTGATCTTTTACTTGTTATTTTTTGGTACATATAATAACCATGCACCATTGACATGTATTCAACTGATAATAGCCAAGTCACCTTAGGCCATTGCAAGTTTCTTCTTTGTTAAACGTCAGCATGCACCTTGTTTTGGACACCCCATAACACATAAAATAAGAGGTCCAGGCCACAGTTAGTTAATGCTCACTGTTAATACCCACGCGGATGCAAATATAGCAGAATGATATTGGGTACATGTATTAAACTTTTACCTCAGCAATCTACGTGTAATTTAAATAAGATGTTAGATCCGCACGCATACTCGCTAAACTGACTGTAGTGACTATGTGAGCGGATCTAACATCTAATTTTAACAAGATTGGTACTTAAGTGGCTTAAATTTATTCAACTTCTTTCAGGAAGATTTTCAATTTTCTTGTCATAAATGCATATTGTCAATTATTATGCTTCCTGTCAGTTTGTCTCTACATAACCCATACCCTACTATTCTTGCATAGTGTTCTAAGGATTTAAATAGCATAAGCATACTATGCCGAAATAGTGCACGACTTCATTTTCTGAAGAAAAACTGACTGCGCCCACGCCTGGGAGCGAACTCACAACCCCGAGATTGTCAGTCTGACGCGCTACCGATTACAACACAGACGCCGTTATAAATATCAATGTACTATAATATATATAAACTTAGTTTCAAATATTTTACACTTAAGTAGCTGCAGAACTGTAGCTCTCAGAAAAAATATATGTTGACAGACCAGAGAGCTACAGTGCCACCCATTGAAAAAACTGTATAACTGGTTCTGAATTAATTCTTCGAAATTCTTACCTCAATTGAAAAAAAAGCTACATTTCAAAAAAGTCCTTACTCCTCTATAACTTTCGTAGTTTACACTTGTACTAAGTGCGTTGGACCGAATTCTCGTGAAGACCAAAATGGCAGTATAAATAGGCAAAATTTTCAATGATTTCAATTTCAGGGCCAGGAGGGCTGTTAAAAACAATTATAAGGAATGTTTTATTGTGGAAACAGTGAAAGAATATGTTAGAAACACACGTTTAGTAATATTTTGAGATGACAGTTTTAAAAACACTGAGAAATAAATCGAGAAACAGTGCACAAAAAGTGCACAATAAATATACAGTTTTTTCTATGGGTGGCACTGTCAATATATATTTTTTCAGAGAGCTACAGTTCTGCAGCTAACACTTAAGATGAAAAATAAACAAAATAATTCTTCTAAAATAGTTTCTTGCAATTGCCTCCATCACTCAACTACTATTCTCTAAAACTATCTGTACATTATACCTAAAGCCTCCGGCTTGTGCACCATGTGTCAAACCCTGACTACTTTTTAAGAATAGTGCATGCAAAATACAACACTATTATATAAATATGCACACTTCATGAGTTCCCTAGTTCATTGAATAAAGGTACACATACCTTCATTTTACATTTAAGGACATACGCAAGATACCTTACCTACTGATAATTTTTCAAGATATTCTAAATTTAAACTTATAATACATGTACCATATAACATACTTTTAAACAAAATATCAGCATGCATTTCCAGGGATTTTGAAAAGATATTAAAGTTTGAAAAATTTTGCATTATTCAAAGAAAAATGTACAAAAATTACAAAACATAAATTCCAGATTTTTTTTATCAAAATTGTTTTAGAAGAGATTTACAAATCCATATATAGACAATAAAAATATTGCACACAGGTCCTTCATTTAGTGGAACTCTTCAACTCCAGGGAAGAACCCAATAAAGTGCAAACTACGTTGCGTATGACCTTAAATGCCTGTTTATATAAGAGAAAAATAAATTAAAGAACTTGTTCTAATTAAAATAATGAAAAAAAAATCCTTATTTAAGCCTTTAAGTTTAATTTTTAATTAAGAAATTTGACAGATGAATAAGAAGAGTAATATACAATATAATACTTCTTAAATTAATTCTCTTGGTTCCATTCATTAGATATTCAATATTCGAGTCAACACTCAATACATGAATGAATTATCAAAAGTTTTGTCCTTAAAGTTTTCAATGGATCCACAGATCATGAGGTGATGTCTCCTTTTATGTGTATGTATCTGTGTACACTGAAAAAAAAGAAAGTCGCTGTGTGATGAAAAGGATAAACCAGAAGTCTCTGATGAGACTGTAGCTCTCCTGGTCTATATGTATAACAAAGAAAAAGTAACACTTGGATTTAAAACTTTGCAACAGACAGCAATAAATAGAATTATGTATCTAAGTGTAGTCTACTTGTGTGCCACATTATATTGAAATCATACCAAAATTGTAGGTGGAGTAGCGTTTTAAAGGAATTTTACAGAAATTTCTATTCTTAGTAACCATGGCAGCACCGTTCATTGAAATGTACCTTAGTGCAGTCTAAGTTATATTGAAATCAGAATAAAACTGTAGGAGGAGTAGTGTTTTGAAAAATTACAAACAGATGGACAGCTAGACAGACAGACAACTAGACGCCATGGACAGACAGACAGACGGACAGCTAGACGGATGGACGAGGGACACCTTCCTATCCCATAAGCTCTTCTGGTCTCTGACCAGTAGAGCTAAAAAAAAATATCAAATTTGATTTTTTTTCAATGTTAAAGAAATAAAACTGCAAAATTAAATTGTAAATGGTTGGTTGCGTACTAATTATTCAAAGTAGTTTTTGTTGTATGGTTTGAAAAATTTTATTATTCATTCTATTTTCACAAAGAATTACCTTTGCATTTCTTGTATCTACAAGGGGGACAAATCTTCAAGTGGTACATGTACACTATATGTCAGCTACTATACCTTCATTTTCTGTTAAAGAAAAAAAAATAGAATAAATCATACAATACCAATTACATGTATAATAACAAAGCATGGATTAAATTTTTCACTAAAATTAGAAAATGAATTGAATATCGATCACTCAAATTTCTCGATCCAGCCAAAATGACTGACGTTAAAATTTACCCCTACTGAGGTCGAAGTATAAAAGTATAAATTATTTTTATCTATCAATATACCATAAATGAAACTTTGTGCATGTTCTGCATTCATTTACCGGTATCTGTATATAGTAGTTTTATGCCCTTGAGAATTTTTCATGATGTCATGCCATAATATTTCCATGTCTGTTTTTTTTTTCTCTGTGGTAACTGTTTGAAAGTTAGCGGAATTGATTTCTTGATAATTCTATTGGAATGTAAATTAGGCAGGTCGATAGGTCAGGAGCTAAGAAGGCCTAATATGCATGAAAATCTCGTGCGCACCTGTCTCTGTGTCTGACGCTAAGGAGGCTAAATATGCATGTAAATCTCGTGCGACTACCTTTGTGTTTGACTTCAGTGGGTGAGGACTATTGAAATTGGCATGGGAGTCCTTGTGTAATTTAAATCTATGTCTACATTAACATTGCAGGTTATCCTGCAACATTCACGAGAATGCGGTCTTTATTTCTTAAACATCCAATATCCTATCAATTCTAATAAAAAATCATATTATTAGTAATAAAGCTAGAACTTTTTTTTATTTCATTTCCAATTAATAGAAAAAATATTTTTACAAATAAATATGTAAAATAAAAAAGTCCTAGCATTTTTGTCTTTTATAATTTACTTACACATAAGCATCTACATGATGTATATTTTTTCCCCTCAAAAGAACATGAACATAACTTAATAATGATATTCCTAAGTATGTATTCATGGTATAAAAAATGAGTGTAGCAGTATAAAGATTGATTTTTCACTCAAAGTTTTAAGACTGTTTTTCAGAGATTAAAAAAAAAACATTGATTATATCAATAATCATGTGGGTACATGTCCTATGTAAACTTCAGAGGATCAACCAATTTTCTAACAGAGAATTAGTAATTTGATATTTGGATACTTCCAAACAATATAAGTAGGAGTTTTGGGGGTTATTAATTATGTCCATCATGACATGTACTATAAGCACTGACCCCCCATATCTCAAAATTTATCTTGACACCAAAAAAAAAAAAAAAAAAAATAGTACTTGCAACACATGCAATGTTTGTTAATCCCTAGTACACTACAGTAGTAGGATACTTTTAACCATGTCTGAGAGAAGATAATTAATTTTCTAATCAGTAATGCTGATGACTGTGATCAAGATACTTATAAATTGTAACTTGCAAATTACAGACAAATTTAGACATGACAGTATGATTTTTTAAGTACAATCATCAGCTAGTGTACACATTGAGAATATTCGAACGAACGAATACTAGCCTACAACGTTGTCATTGAGGAAATTCGAACGAAAGAATAATATTCCGATGTGTATAATTTTCTGACGATTATTTACTTTGTTAACTTGTATAATGTACTACTGAATAACCCCATCGACTGCTAGCTCTGCAAACACTTTACAGTGACAGAAATTCATAAGATTGTTTCATCAGTTAACGAGGAATCAGGATGATCTATAGATCTTTAGACTTCAAAAAAAAAAAAAGAATCTATGAGCCATGTATTAACATGCTTTAAATGAAATAAATAACAAAATCAATAATTCTAAATCTACTTACAAAAATAGAGCAGGTCTTCGTCATAATTTTGTTTACAAACATCATGTGGAAATTCCAATATCCTCATAATAATCTTGTCGCCGTTTTTTTTTCTTTGGTTGGTATTGGGTAATTCTAGGAATATAATGCATCCGTCTGCACAGAATTTTTAAGAAGTGAATCCATAGATAGAATATTACTGCTTCTTTTTATTTATTGGTTTATCTTTTTTTAAATTTAAACAATGCATAGTTCACGAGAAAACAAAGAAATGAAATAAATTATCAGGCCTATTTTTTTTTCAGATTTTTTTTGTTGTTGTTGTAAATACTGCCATGGGTAATAATGGTAATTAAAATGCCCAATACCAAAAATATTAACATTTTATATAAATGGGACATCATCATGATCATTGATAAGAAGGAGGAGGGGTAGTGGACGGGTGGGTAGTCTCTCTGTATCTCTAAAATAAAAATTAATGTTTCCCTTGAAAAGTCAAGAAAATTTTATTTGCATGGTCAGTGGGATATTCAGTACAAGTTTAAAAGTCCAGTCAGTACATAGCCTCAATAAAGCCCCTTCTTCTTCTTTTAATTCACGACATTTTGATATATTGTTAACTTTCTATGATGTTCAAAATTGTATCATTCACCAACCATCCTTCATGTGATAATCAATAGTAACCTATAAATTTTTGTCACTTCAAATCCCATTTTTGTGAAACGTAGAATGAAAAATCAAAAGCTATACGAGCATTCATTTTACTTTCATAAACATGATTCAAGTTTATATTTTCGAATTTTTTGACAAACGTTTGTTTGTATCATCTGTCCTTAAGGGGGGGGGGGGGTATGCAATTTTATATTAATTGTTTGCTATCAATTATGAACGATGTAAAATTGTTTGGATTTAATTTTTAAATTGAAAATGAAAAAAAAAATTATGACTTAATCCAAAGGTTTAGTAAAAGCATGGAGTTTGTTTTTCATGAATTTCTATTGTAGATTCATTTGTTAAATCGACTTGCTGTGTGTTAATATCCCTTGTGTATGTTTTGTTAGTTCCAAGCAAATTGTGACAGTTTTGCTACCTGGGGAAAACAAAAGACTCTTAAATGCCTCTAGGTATATACATACATGTATCATACCCTATGGAGATCTGGGGTGAAGATATTGGTTTCTTGGAAGTTAGCAAGGGGAGGGGGGGGGGGTAGGTTTAACAGCAGACTTAAGTTGCTTTATTAGTATTCAAACATTTACTGCAAGATTAAGAAAAACAGGTAATACAACAGAAGTTGATTATTTTTCTGTGAAATCAAACTCAGATGACAAATATCAAAAAAAAAAAAAAAAAAAAAAAATCAGATTGAGCTTAACTTGGGATCGACACCCCCGTCCAAAAATATAGTCCCGTCCAAAGCTAAAGCGTTTAGAAGTCAGCAGAGTCAATATCTCGAAGTGGGTCTTGTGACGTATTTATGAATATGTCCTATTATTGTTTTTTATCGATAAAATAAAAATAAATCATTTATAAAATTATAGCTTTAACTCTAGCTTAAAGAATATCTATGTCCGATCTAGGACACTATAGCATAATACGATACTCTTTACAGAGTTATGTCCCTTTCTAGAATGTAAGTTATAGATTTTAAATACTTACGGTCTTTACGTTTACGTGATTTATTTTTTTCATCTAAACAATAATAGCCAATGTAACTTTTATTTTAAGAAACTTTGGACGAAAAGGAATTTTTTTTAAAGTTTAGTAGAAAAAAATGACAATTTATAGATCCTTGATTTAAATTATAGTAAATAATCAAAGCGGTCCCCTTAGGACTGTTGGTATATAAAGAAGATAATATGTCATTTACTATATAACTTCAATCACCTTGTTTTAATGTTATCCTGTAGATCACATTCGCATTTAAAAATATCTTTCGTGGAAGACCAAACTGAATAAATTGTAAATAGTAAAAATGAATAGAAATATATAATTTGATATTTGGAAGTTAATGATGTACCAAATGTAAATTCCGTGTGAAAAGTATACACATATACTTAACTTTCCTATCAATAATCTTGTATTCAAAGTGTACAAACAGTACATTTCAGATACTAGATGCAGGACTTGTGAAATAAAACAAAGGGCTAATTGCAGCCATATGTCTGCCGATAAGGCCACTGTTGTTTAATTTCAAGTCTATTTCAGGGTTTTTTTTATATACATGTATTGAAATCTTACGAGATTGTACAAACTTAGCACTGCACATCAACACCAAATACAGAGTAAGAGTGGAAAGCTAACGATTCACACATTTTATCGTTATTCAGTAAAACAAAAAATAAAATTAAAACAATTTTAAAAAATCAAGCAGAAGAAATGTTGCCCCCATATGCAGACGTCTCTTTTACGCTACGAATATTATGCAACAAAATTATAAAAGTTGTATGCTTCTATAAATTCTTCATCAGTTGAGCCCACCTCCTTACATGTACCCCACCCCATCTCAAAAGAGTACTGAAATTGCTTCCAAAGGCTTGATTGTATTTCAGTATCTTTGATTTGCTGAAGAATTTTCAAGAGATCTAGAGTAATTTATTGATTCTGGAAAATCTTATATAACGTTGTAAAAGAGTGATCAGATTGAAATCATTGAATGGATTCCAATTTCACACCTTTGAAAATATATTGTAAAATTTAGCCTGAAGGGAATATTCTCACACCTTTTTTTTCCCCAGAACTTCCATGTAAACAGTGATATACACATATATTCAACAATTCATCTCCACACCGACTGATGATGACTCGAACCATTTCCTGTTTATTATCAATTTGTGTATATACTTTGTTTTGGAGTACCTACTCTAAAAATTATTTTAAAACATTTTCCAAGAAAAAACAACAACATTTTAAAGTGTTGATTAATGGACATACAAAAATATGTATAGTTACAGTTTTTTTTACTGCAAAACAATGAAGATGACAATGGCTAATAATTAGTAAATATAGTTAACCTTGTTAATTAAGTTTAGGTAACAGCATGTTGGACTAATTATGTTGTTAGTGCTATTATCACATGAAAACAGTTATTGGTATCTGTTTCAAAAAAAAAAAAAAAAAAAAAAAAAAAAAAAAAAAAAATTCAAAATACATGTATTTGAATGTACACATGAGGCTTCATGGTTTGCTCATTCAAAGATCTGTTGCAACTCATTTTCATAATTAAAAAACCATCATTTATTCAACATTTTATTTTTTTCTTATTTAACAGATTAAAAATATATATTCATAAAATATACTTTTCTAACATTTCAATTTAATTTTACCAATTTATATATATGCATACATATAATATGACCTTTCCTATTACAATGCATTCAGTACTGTCTTTTATGGTGCAGATTACAATCACTTACAGAATTTAGACTCAATTTACCAGAAATTGTATTTTTCATTTCATAACTAATTGTTTGGGAAATTTAATGATAATAATAAGTGTATAAATTAAATGAAGAATATCTAACTGTGCCATATTTCATCGTAAGTTTTTGTATGAAGAAAAACTATATAGGTATACATCTCAGCTCTTTGATTCATTCCTTGAAAAAATTATCAATATAATTACAATCCTTTAAATTTAAAAATGACCCAAAATTTAAAGTTATACTGATATAGTAAAGAGTAGAAATTCTGATATTGTAAAAATTAAGACTTCAATTTTCATAGGGAACATTTGCCATGTTAATTAAACTCACCTAATCATACTGGTGTGTTCTCTTAAATGGCTATATATAACTTTTTTTATTTCTCAATGAAATTTTGCCAATTTGATATTATTTTGCTTGCAATAGCATGTACTTTCTAAATGTAAAATGATAAATTGTAAAAGGACTGAAATTTTCATAGGGAGAATCCATCATCATATTATACTCCGTCAATCGTACTGGTGTGTTCTCTTGAATGGCCATAACTTTTTTATTTCTGAATGAAATTTTGCCAGTATGATATTATTTTGCTTGCAATAGCATGTACTTTCTAAATGTAAAATGATAAATTGTAAGAGGACTGAAATTTTCATAGGGAGAATCCATCATCATATTATACTCTGTCAATCGTACTGGTGTGTTCTCTTGAATGGCCATAACTTTTTTATTTCTCAATGAAATTTTGCCAATTTGATATTATTTTGCTTGCAATAGCATGTACTTTCTAAATGTAAAATGATAAATTGTAAGAGGACTGAAATTTTCATAGGGAGAATCCATCATCATATTATACTCTGTCAATCGTACTGGTGTGTTCTCTTGAATGGCCATAACTTTTTTATTTCTCAATGAAATTTTGCCAATTTGATATTATTTTGCTTGCAATAGCATGTACTTTCTAAATGTAAAATGATAAATTGTAAGAGGACTGAAATTTTCATAGGGAGAATCCATCATCATATTATACTCTGTCAATCGTACTGGTGTGTTCTCTTGAATGGCCATAACTTTTTTATTTCTCAATGAAATTTTGCCAGTTTGATATTATTTTGCTTGCAATAGCATGTACTTTCTAAATGTCAATTGATAAATTGTAAGAGGACTGAAATTTTCATAGGGAGAATCCATCATCATGGTATACTCCATCGATAGGAATTGGTGTGTTCACTTAATTAAATTACCATAACTTTTTGTACTTTTCAATGAAATTTAGCCAGTTTGGAATAGATTTTTTTGTCATAGCATTCACTTAGTAAATCAAACCTAATAAATGAATTTGTGTATATTTTTTGAAACATTAAGAAAATGACCAATGGGAGACTTTTTTTCTACTCAAGACCAGGTTTTAAAATTTAAATAAATTATTTGAAAAGGGAGAGCTTTATCTGCCTTATAAATACAGTCATAATTACTATTCAAAAATAGAAATTAAGTTTTTAAAGTCAGATACCTGCATGCATATAACATATGAATTTATTTGACCCCTAAATTCGTCTGTGAAACCTGAGTGGACTACAAGTTTTCTCCTTTTATTTCCTGCAAATTCACTTGGCTGAGTACTTTTATTTGATAACGCTCTCCGAGTGAAAACGCTACCATGATTAAAAATAATTCAACATTCATTTAAAGTAGAAAAATATAGTCGTTATAGAACAATTGAATACTTTATTTAGAATGAAACGAAACGCCCGGAGTGAATCCACATAGTCGAGACGAATCCACCCAATCAACCGATCAAGATCTCCACTGCGCTTTGTATTCGTAGTAAAATTACACATTCTGTAAATGCATTGTTGCAACTGTGATGCAAGAACAGGGAAAGATGCAGTCTGCTGAAAGGATTAATTCACGTACTTTTAAATCAATTTAGTCTCATTTATATTCATTTTATTGAGATATTGGTTTAATACGTAATGCTTGAATTAGTCCACAATCACCTCAGCGCAATTAATAAGTCAAAAAGAAAGGTGCTTTAGTTCAGTTCAGTTATGGAATTCCCTCCTATGTATAAGGAGCACCCGAGAAGGTGGTTTCATAAAATACATTTAAAGGTCGGAAGTATTTCAGCACTTATAATTATAACCCATTACAAACCTATTTCAATGATATTTACAAAAATATTTTAGTTACCATTCATTATGAAATCATTTCAAGATAGATCCATGCAGAAGTCTATTTAAGGTTTATGATAAACACTGATAAAAGTAAAGAATAACAATTTTATATCTAGACCACAGCATGTATATAATATGACAGTAAAGTTTTTTTTTTATAGTGATATAAAGCTAGAGTAGAAATATTAAAGTAATGATTTTAAAATGTTAAGTTTGCAATGAATTATATGGCAAAAAGCTTTCAAAAATAATTTTGACCCTTGACTGTATTAGATTAAAAGAAGATGGACTGTTTTTCCCTGTACATTAAAGAGATAAAAACAATTTCCATTCTCCTGTAGGATAAAATATTCTATAAATCATTTTGTTAGAGAACTTTTAATCCTATTAGTGACAATTATAGAACTTCTTGTCCTATTTCACAAATTATGGGATAAAAAATCCCATGTAAGGTTAAAAATGGGAGTTTTGCTTCTATAGGAGAAAAAATCCCACAGAACTCATTTTTCTCCCACAGAATAATGGTGGGATATTAGTTAGGAGAGAAAATCCCACCATAATCCCATGGGATTTCTTGATTGCAGGTGTAATATCTTTTAATCTAGAAGATATTCAGGTGTAAAGGTTAGTCCATGTTGTGCGATTAAAAAAATCCCACCAGATGACATAAATGGTTTCCATGTATCTTTGGAAAAGTGGTTGGCGAAAGTCCGGACAAATGTCGTGTCCGGAGTTAAATGTCGCACTGTTTTATCTGCTTTTCTCAAAGCATATAAATATTTATCAGTACTCATTTGATTTAGAATGTAAAGAACTATAACTATACATGTCAAAGTATGAAAGCTTAAATATTTTAAGTATAAATGTTAGAGTTTTTTCATGAAATTGTCAAAAACGCAGGGATGTACTTAACTGGGTAAGATATAAGAATGTTTCTATTATATATTTTCAAGAAACTCATAGTACAAAAGAGGTAGAAGTTATGGAAATTCTTGAAGAAGAAAAAAAATCCTCACAGATTTCAAGATTCATGAGGTACATGAACTACAACGCTTCATGTCGGCATATTTATCATGAAGCGCTAACGCGCTTCAGGAAATAGGCCGGCGTGAAGCGTCCTAGTTCATGTCCTCATGAATCTTCAAAATAAAATTCATTTCTTAAATGAACTACAGGTATTAGATAAGGATATAATTGTTTACTATGTCTGAATTATACCTGTGCCTAGTGAAAACGAGACATCAAATTTTCCGTTTTCCGCTCCGCGTTTTAGCAACACCCCATAAAAGGAAATCATTTGGCTCCATTTCTGTTTAACATCACAGTCAAATTACTAGCAATTTCACTCAAGGAAAATGTAAATATCTAAGGTATTATTATCAAGCGGAAAGAGAGGGCAATATGCAGATGATTCATATTTACTACTAGATGGAAGTGAATCCTCTCTTAGAGAATCAATAAGTGTTATTGATAAGTTTGGCAGTGTTTCGGGATTGAAACTTAATACATGTATATCCAAATTACAGGCAGTATGGTTAGAAAATTCTATTTTTCAAATTCATTTTGGGATACAAAACAGAAAAGTTAAAAGATATACACTTATTGGGAGATATGAGGATGGTGGCTTAAATATGCCAAATTTATCATTCATTTCATATATCAAGATACATGTATAATGGGTCAAGAGGTATCTGGCCAAAAATTTAAGGTGTATGGCAACATTTGCTATACTTTGTATTTTAAAACTTAAAAGTGTTGATTTCATTTTTTATTTATCTAAAAGGAAAGTACAAGAATTTGTTAAAATCATTGATAATAATCTCATGAAACTTCGAATATAAGTTTCGTTTCTAAAGTACATGTATGGAATTTTACATTTACTACTGACATCATAAATTATCAATCATCCAAGACTGACTTTTTCAGGATTAGTTTGTTAATATGTCTGAGTCGATGTCAAGTTTTCATGAGCTAAACCAGAAACTCCATAAAAATACTTTCCTCTAGACGTTTGTTTTCCATACTCAGTGTGGATGCTGGTTCATTGGAAACATGCTGTGTCCCATATAGCAGAAAACCATTAAACGGTGCTAATTGGCATTTGGAGTTTTATTTCAATTGATATTTAGTCTCAGTAGATGTACTTATAAATTGTGATTTAATTATTCTGCGTTCGAAATTGTAAAATATTTTAGTTTCACGTAAAACAAATACAGTGTGATAAAGTTGCATGTCGTTTTGTTTTATTTTCAATATGTAAAAGTATTAAAACATATTAATTATCATAATTTAGAGCCCGAACAACTTCTGTTATCAGTTCAATTTTCAGACATGCTAAATAAGAATAAATGCATCTTTAAATACAAAAAAAAAATTAATTCACACTTCTCAAACAAAAAAGATAATCTGGGAATCGTGTTTTCCTGAGACGGTCGTTTGCAATAAAAATGAATGAACCGAGTGTTTGTTGCGTCACTTTAGGGTAATCCTATTTGAAACAAAGAACAATTGTGGTTAGTATTCAACAGATCTACTCATAACTTTATAAAATATCACACAGCTAAAGCAAAATGAAGATAACAATAATATGATGTTTCAAACACAAATTTGTATCTCCATGGTCAAAGAAAAAAAATTATGATAAAATAAATTCTAAAATAAAAATTCTTAATGGAAATCATGAATTTAATTTTTCTAGAGAGTCTAATTGTTTGTACAGACTTTTACAAAAAATAGAAATAACGAATTAAAACAAACATTAATGTTTTTCATTTACTTGTTTACTCTATGTAAAAAAAAAAGCTTTGATCCGCCTGTGTGCGCTTTCTTTCATCATAACATACAGCACAGGTGGATACATCAACAGCTATTTGAAAAGAGATTAAACAAAATAATTCTTTTCCCTCTACAACCATTGGTGTGTACAAATTAACGTACAATCTCTTGCTTTTCGTCACTTTGATTTACGTTAAACAGGTGAGGCGCTGGGATTATACTGGAAATAAGATTTGACCTGGATTGACATAACGCTCAGGTGAATCGGAACGGAAGCCATTTTTAGTCAAGGAAAACAACACTAGGTCTACAGTGCGCCGACGTGCAGTCTTGTTATAACACTCACTGGAGGATGGTGTGATGTTGTGCGTTAGGTTGTTGGATTAAGTGATTAAATTTAAATAACCAGCATGTTTTCACGAAGTGTGACAATTATTCTCGGACTCTGTTATGTGGTATGCACGTTACTACAAATAACAGGGTTTGCTACCCCGGCCTGGGTAGTTAGCGATTACAATGGAGAAATTTACGAATCCAATGGACTGTGGTATTGTATTTCATGTCGAGATGGTGGTGAATGCGAGGCAAAAACTTATCAGGAAATTCACAAAGAGTATAAAACAGCGGCAGGGGGTATGTACATGTATTTGATAATAAAACATGTACATTACAATTGTTTATATCAATCACTAGGAAGTACATTTGTAAATTTGTAAATTGAAGGTTTTTATTGATAAAATGTGAATGTTATCCACTATTGTAAATTGGTTCAGTTAAGAAATTTGAATATAGGTGTCTACTCTTTTTTCAACGTCAGAAAAGTCAAAGTTTAGTTTTCAGTAAAAGTTTAAAATATGATGAATGATATGGAAGTTAGTTTTGATATTTTATTTTGGAAAACAAAATTGAATTTACATGTGATTTTTAAAGGGAAAAAAGTTTTCATTGTATCAACCAATTATCATTCTATTTCGAATTAATTGTTGAAATGATTCGCACCCTAGATATGGTATATGCTGACCAAGTGCGAGAGATTGTGATAGCGACATTGTCTGTGGCTTCAGCCTTGTTTGCATGTGTTCTTCTTCTCATCAACATATGCGTGAAATACCAGCGACCAGTTCTCTCTCTTGTATCCATTCTGTTCACCTTTGTTTCAGGTAAACTTCTTTTGTGTCACATTGATTTTTCAAATATTTTTTAGCACAATTATATTGTCTTTAAGAATAAGAAGTTGCATAGACAATAAAAACATCAGAGAAACGTTTCTTTAATGAAAATTGCATTTTTATTACCATTAAATCCATTCTAAACAACGTTAAGTGTTTGATAAAAAGACAATTGTGGTTTCCAAGTATTATTGACGATGCAAGAAAATTAATAAATATCAATCAAACTTTCCAAATTTTATTCTATTGGCATACCACCACTAAGTTCTAAAGATCCGAAATGAAATATTCATGACAATCGGTGTGAATGTCAAACAATTGGAGGCATTTTTTAGCAATTGCTTTGATGAGATAGCGGAAACATCGTACAGAATATGTGATATGTTTCTAAAGATAAGTGATTAATCCAACAGTAATTCAATGTATTTTAATTAATATTTGTAAAGGTGCAAACTGTTTATACTGACTTTTATGTGGATTGTGATCTTTTATTTTTTTTTTCATCTTGTGGACTTGTGGTGAATATTACGAAAATTTTATGTAAAAAAGATTCAGTATGAAATAATTTTTGGATATCTGAATGAGAGAAATAAAACGAAAAGACTTAAAGTTGCAAAATATATTTCATTCTTTAAGACTTGCTCCAAAGTGTAATTTTAAACTAGATGAACTGTACCTCATAAATCAAGCTTCATAGCGACATCGTATATACTGCACTCAAGTAAACAAATATTCTGTACACAACATCGAATTAGTGAAATGTGATTTGTCAACATACATTCTGTATTTTCCTTTCACTTCTAACATCAAATCTCTCATATTGTTCGTACTTATAATTAAAGGCGCACAAAACTTCTTTTCAACGAAAGATGAAAATGTTAATACACGTACGCGTCAAGAAAATCCCATTGAAATATAAACGTACAAAGTGTATTCTGTTAATCGAGCAATTTGATTTATGGTAATCTCTCATCCTTCCGAAATTTGATATATGGACACAGGATGCAATTGAAGATGGATTACGCACGCTTTTACCTTTTCTCGGTCGGGGGTATATATGATTCACGTTCATGGTTGATAAAACTTTAGTTTGTTTATCAGAAAACGTTAGAAATAATTATGATAAACTGTTGGTAATAAATGATAAAGTGAATGTGTAAAGTTCCCAGCCCGTCGACAAAATGTGCAATATGGAGATAAACTCGCTTTACATTATTCAACATGTTACTCTCTTTCTATCGTCAGAAATCACAAGTTCATTTACAGATAACAGTACTTTTTTTAACAAAATCACGTATGGACCCATGCCTACGTGCAAATACTCAGTAAGAATGATTCCTCAGCAGAAAAGAATGTGATGGGTTTTTTTAAGGAACTTACTTAACCTTAAATTTTGAAATTGTGTAATATAAATTTCAATTGTCAAGAATTCCTCCAATTTTATTTCAGCCTCGCTAATATGGACTATAATCGCTTCGACTTTGGTGCCAATCGCAACAGAGCAGACGAAGACATACGGATTCCCTTACTCATTGTTCCTGTCGGCTCTCGGCTCTTTTGGGTCATTAGTACTTGCAATTATTTACTTGATCAGACTGTTGCAGGTCATGAATGCTCTTTCGCCCACCTATCAACCTCTCTAATAAAGAGCCAATTATGATGTTGAAAAAAAAAAATAAAATGGAGCAACATGACAGAGGAGTGTTTGATTTTGTGATATAATTTTTATATCTAAAATGTTCCATATCAAGAATACACACAATCGATGTATTTATTAATCCACGTTTTGTTCGTTTATTACCTTTGTACAACTGTATATATTCTTTACCCGTTTTGTCTACTATTAGTTTATCCTGCTGTTATAAATTAACTATATAATACAAATCAATTTGTTACGGTGCATTTCAACTGTACAGGTGTATGTGTTATGTTATTGTTTTATTCTCTTCTTTAAAATCCTCACTACGAAAATTGAAATTACTTTTAAGTGTTTTTATTGATTTTTTCCCCATGCTTTACATTGTACATATACGGCTGGATTTCTCTTTTTTGAGATAAATTGGACAAAAATCGCCATTTTTTATCATAACTCAAAAAAAAAAATTGCTTGATTAATAATAACATTACATTGCCATTCCTGTTTATTAAAGACCTGACAATTTTTTTAATGCAATCTTTTTAACACTTCCTATTTTGAATTTAAAATAATTTTAAATTGTTTTTACTTGTTAAAAATGTTTTATTGCATTTTATGATGAACAACGTTCTTTCCAAAAATTAAAACAAAACCTGTTGTATACTGCTGTTTTAAAACACTTGTTAATCTTCTCCGACATTTATTACTACAAAATAAATCTATTTTGTCATCACTGTGTCTAAGTTGGTACTCAAAGCTATAAATTTAACCACAAATAAGCGAACGACATGGGAGAGAAAGTCAGAAAAGGCTTTTACGACTTCCGAGTGATGGTTCATGTCTGTAGAGTCTAGTGAGAAAATCTGGTCAGCTGGACAAGTGTCCATCATCGCTTGCATAGAAGAAAAAAAAAAGAAAGAGAAAGAAGAAGACTGGTTTTCGATAATTCGACTTCAGTGAGATTATTCATGTAGCTGACGCAAGAACCCCGGCCTTTGAGATAAAATTAAATAGAAAAGCCACAAAAGAAGTATGCACTATGAACACAATCCTTTCATGTATCGTTTACAGAATTACGTGTTAAAAGATATATAAGTCAATTCATTTGTATGTGTATGTAGATATCTTTTGTTAACTCTTAATTTTGTTTCAAAATCGGGAAAATTATACAATTGATATCAACTCCCTACCCTGCGTATAAAGACAGGGTGATTATATAAAGACAAACGATATAAAATGACTCACCTAAGAGCATTTCGTGTGAAAATGTTTGAAGACATCACAAAAGTAGAGATTTGTGGTGGCTGGTAAATAAATATTTCAACTATTTTGTTCATAACATCGAATTTCGTTGCAATTTTCTTGCGCTTGTAAAAGCTTTAGAGGACCATGGAAACGCTTAAAATTCCTCGAGTTTTAACAAAATAATATCCAAAAAATTTCCATGAAAAAAGCCATAGAATGGCTCCACCGGAGTGCGAACCATGACATGAATTAATCTCATTTGAGAAGTAGAGAGGCTTTAACTTACATCTTCATCTCTTTGCAAATCTGCAAGCTGTATACATACAAACATGTATCTAATTATGGCCCTGAATTGAAAATCTTTGCGGTGATTATTTTTGCATCGCATTTATTCCTATATATTTCCATTCCACGTCTGTATGTTATGCTTTGGGGTACCCATCTCTTTTCCGCAACTCCACTTGTACAACTGAATAAAATTTAACGAGACACAAAATCTTTGTTACATCACGGTGTAGTACCTAAACGGTTGCTGTCAGAACAAAAAAGCGTTAAATGTTTCTATTAGAAATTTGTACGGCCGCTAGCTGAAATAAAAATGTTGGAGAAATTGGAACAAGTCGCAAAACTGTCAAAAAGTGACCCAATTCGATTAAGTCTCAGGTAAATCTTTGTGCACGGAACAAGTAAGGAATTTCTTTAAATGATGCCAGATGTATTTTGTAGAACAACCTTCTAAAAATTTAGATACAGTAAAATTTCCGAAGCCTGTACCCATTCTCAAGTCAGTATATTCCAAGTTTTCATGCTTCTTTTCATCATATATAGGTTAGATTGTGTTCATTTTGGTATGTGAAGATGTGTCAATCTATAATAATACGTAGGTATACTAAAAATTATTTAAAAAGTGTATTTTGAAAGAGATTTTTGGACAAAACACGATCTTCTTAAGTTACGGTTGCTATCAGAATCTTGGTATGTATACATCGGCTACACACTGAAAATAATGCATCGGCTGCTATTTGAAAAATAAATTCTTTTCAATCAAGAAAGAGAAAATTAACATACTTATGGCTGCACAGGGCTAAAAAATATATCTAAAACAGCGATATCCCAAACAGCATGTAAAACACTATTCTTCAAAAGGCACCAGTATACAAAATCAAAAAGAAAGTTATACAAAGGAAACGAAAATTTAATTTTAAATTAAATGAAAGAACTTTTACTATCAGTACTTTAAAACCTTTCCAAAGCTAGAGTCTTTTGGGTTTTTTGTGGCCTACATGTATACTTAGACCTAAATAATATCTAGATAAAAATTTAAGTATAATATTTAGGTACGCTCTAGCTACAGAAAATGCAATTAACACGCAATACTTAAACCGTCGGATCTTGAATGGAGAGGATGTCCGATTCCCCTTTGGATTTTCTGAATTATTTAATTTATACAGACAGAAGAGACCCCCCCCCCCCCAGCCACGAAAGAATGATGTTTCCCTTTTGGGAAAAAAAGGTTGTAGATCCGAACATGAAAAAGGCTAAAATTCTATCCAGTAAGTAATATATATGTACATTTAAAGAAAAGAGGATTACAATTATTAACAGACATATGTAGTCTTTTTCGAAATAGAAGGGGGGGGGGGGGGTAATTGTGTACAGTTCCAATTTCGTTCTCATTTCAATACATGCACATATTGTTTTGGACAATAGGAATGTTTGACCATACTGTACATCAAAAATTGAATTAAAAAAGCAATCATTAACAGCAAGAGATTCTTCTTGGAAAAAAGTGGGAGGGGAAAAGTCCTCCGATACGCCAAGCAGTAGTTGATTGGACTAGATGTATAATATAATTGCATCCATAATAAGGTCTGTTATTCGAGCAAGCCGCACACTTAGACCAAACTTGTAAAGATGGTGTGGTGTATCTAGGGATGCATTGCTTTTACATATCGATCTGGCCATCAATTTATTATTTGATTTCAATATAACCTGGTACATAAGTAGATTACACTAAGATACACAATTCTGTATATCGGTTTTTGATTTCAATGAACGGTGTTGCCATGGTTACTAAAAATAGATTTCTGAGAAATACTTTCAAAACGCTACTCCTTCTACAGTTTTGACCTGATTTCAGTATTACTTGGCCCACAAGTAGACTACACTACGATACATAATTCTGTATATCGGTTTTGGTGTTGCCAAGTTACTAAAAATAGGAATTTCTGTGAAATACTTTCAAAACCCTACTCCTCCTACAGTTTGTTTTCAATATAACTTGGCACACAAGTAGACTGCACTAATAAACATAATTCTGTATAATTATCGGGTTTTGATTTCGCTGAACGGTGTTGCCATGGTTACTAAAAATAGAAATTTCTGTGAAAAACTTTTAAAATGTTACTCCTCCTATAGTTTTGGTTTTATTTCAGTATAAATGGCAAACAAGTAAACTACAGTAAGATACATAATTCCCTCCATCAGCTTTTGATTGCGTCGAATGGTATTGCCATAGTTATTAAAATAGAAATTTTCTTGAAATACTTTCAAAATCAAAAATGCTACTCCTCCTACAGTTTTGGTCTGCTTTCAATGTAACTTTGCACACAAGTAGACTACACTGAGATACATAATTTTCTTTATTGTTTTTGATTTTGCTGAATGATGTTGCCATGGTTACTAAAATGGAAATTTCTGTAAAATTCTTTGAAAAGGCTATTCCTACAGTTTTAGTCTGATTGCAATAAATCTTGCCACAAAAAGAGACTAAACCAAGGATAATTATTCTATTTATTGCTGTTGCAGAGTTTCAAGTCCAAGTGCTACTTATATGTACAAACCAGATCAGAGACTTCTGGTTTGGATGAAGGGTTTCATACCTATTGTTAGGCCTTCGTTTTTATACTTAAGTTGACTACGGAATGTTCCGTCTACCTGGTCAATACGTAGGGCTCACGGCGGGTATGACCGTCAACAGGGATGTTTTCCTCCTAGGCACCTGATCCACCTCTGAAATTTCCGAGGGTCCATGTTTTATGCTCAATGTACATAGCTTGTAGATATTTTTGAGACTGATCACTGTTCATTATCTTCTGAATCACCTTTTTCATTCATATCAATTGGATGGATTTTCTACAATCATACGTGCAAATGCAGACATGATGATTATGCCAAGAGATCAAAGATCGTTTTTTCCTAAAATTTGTCATTCTGTCATGAAATTGACTTTCCTAATGACTTTTCAACCATAGATGCTAGAGACTTTGTATTTAGCAAACTTATGGAACTAATGTGAGGAACCACCTTGTCCTTCATTCTATCCGTTCAACCATGTCTAGGCCATTACTTTATAATGGAGAAATATTGGAAGCTCATGCTTAAAACAAGAGTTCTCTATCATGATGAGAACGTGCCTTGTGCCTAAATTAAGGTCATTTGTTCAAGTTCTAACGTGTTACATGTAGTAAAACATACTATTACCTTTAATATTCAAAATATTAAAAAAAAATTAAACAAATCTTGCGACAAGATATGTTTTCATAAGCACATTAGTACAAAAGCGATAATATGTAAAATTAAACATATTGAGCAATTTTGTATAGTTAGTGAAATTCAATACAATCATGTAGATGTAAGACGTTTTATAGGAGACAATGATGTCACTGAGTGCGCAAAATATTAAGCTTTCCGGATACATTGAGCAGCTTTTAAAAATCAGCACAAATTTAAAAGGCTTACGTTCGCACTTTTTTATATAGTACATCTCCACTCTCGAAATTGATTCAGCAAAATGGTATTATGCTAGCACTAGTTATCAAATCATCCTTGTTTATGGCCCTGGCCTTCGGCAGAGGAAGTTTCATGATCTTCATGAATATACACATAAAACAGAATCTTTATGTGTTGTTAATGTTCTTTAACAAAATCGAAAATTTGTTGATTATTGCTTCTTTGATTAATATTAGATGAAACCATCCTTCGTTCAGTGTTCTGCGCGTGGGTTTATGAAATCAAAGATGAATGAACGACTTCAGTTCTAATAGACATAATCATTTTTATTGACGACTTTCCTTTTGTCACAAACTGTTTCAAGCCATAATCATTTCAAGTGCGGATAAAAAGTTTTTTTTTCTTTTGAAATCATTAACATATACAGATCTGTAGTACCGAAATTCCGAATGATCGCGTTTCACGAAGTCTGTAATGTATTATTGCACACTTTATTTTCATTACGACTAAATAGTGTAGGAATTAGAAAAGGCATTTTTAAAAATGTGTATGGTGGCTTATTTCTGCGCCATACATGCAAGATGAACTATGTCAACATGCAGGATAACTATGTCAACATGCAAAATAATTTTGTTTACATGGGAAATAATTATGTGCAAGTTAGAAATCTTTTAAGAGAATTTGATTTTAATATGGGTAAATTTAGAGCGTTCGCTTCGTGATCGGTAGGCCCGGGTTTTAATTTTCGTTCGACGCGCCGCGTCTATTCCAAGACGTTAACATAGATAGTGACTGTTCCATCGCCAAGCGCCCAGCATTAGAAGTTGAAGTCACGGGTCTTTCGGCTCGTTAAAATGCAAGATTATGTGCGTATCACGGTAGGCGTTGGCATGATAAGGAACCTTTACTGCTCCATGGCCCTGAGTGCCGACTATAGGTCTTCAGTTGAAGCCCTTCAGTGGTATATGGTGACGTCTTTATATGAGTGAAATTCTCGAATGGGCCGTAAAACAACATACAATCAATCAATCTTGTCATTGAAAGGAATGTTATGACAAACAAAAATTTTCTGCGGTAAATTCTTTTGGCAAAAATCATTCAATGATTTTAACAAAAATTGGTATTCATGGGGGTTTGAATCCAAGCAACTAAAACCCTGAATATCAAATTTCGTTTCGAGACTAACATGCCAATTACTACGCTAAACCATTCATAACAAATACCGGCATCCCTTGACTAAATGGACTTAAAATATTTCTACGAAAAATACGAATTTGGTGTCATAAAAGTGTATTGTTATGGTAAAGTGGGTCTTTGCTCTATGTTATTTTTAATCGAAGAATATTTATATTTTTTCTTTTCTTATTTTTTTTTTTTTTTTTTGGTGTAAGTATGCTTTTTCATCTCAATAATTTGAGAGATTTTTGCGATTTGTGGAGATTTAATATAAAGTATACCTTAGTGTTAAATGAAATATAGAAAATTTTGTCATCCATGTAATTGAGATTTATTTTTTCAATTTCTTAATTGTTGCACAATATATACGCATTTTACTCGCCAGTCTTCTTTAGATGCAAGGATTACAAGTAAAGATACAGCCTATCAGAGACTTTTGCTTGCAAAACAAAATACGCCACTGTAAACCAAAAGGAAACAAAATATTTAGAAATCTCTATGCCTTTGAACAAATATCGGTTTTGTTTTGTTTGTTAATTTGTTTGTTGTTTAACGTCCCTTTTGAGAATTTTTGACTCAAATGAGAAGCCAACACTTGCCGGTGGAGGGCCGTAAATTCGGACCTATACTCATCACTCAAGGCCATTGAACAGTGAGGGATCATTTTTGTGCCAACACCTACTGCGATACGGGACCTCGGTTTATACGGTTTCATCCGAAGAACCGGCGTCCACGTCCCTCAGCAGATTCGAACCCACGACGTAAGGATCAGCTCCTTACTCCGCGACTCTAGAGCAGACGCTCTAACGACTGCGCCACGCGGGCGACTACATTTATCGGCAGTGGCCACAAAGATTATTATATTGGTTACTATTTCTCCAGATATCACCAGAGTAAATGCGGTATACATCGAGTGAACCGGTTTCTAGGGCTTGACTCAATTTTGTACTTGGTACCGAGAAGCAAGTCGTCCCTAAAGAAACGGAAATTGTTCCGGTTTTGCCCACAGATGTTGACTGCTATTCCTTAGGTCAAATACCTTGATCTATGTTTATGTGTAATTGTTGAAAAGTTTTAGGACGTATGTATATGTATAAAAATATCTTATGGAACATTTTAGCAGGGTATATCTTTATGTCTGCATAGTCTATCAGAGTTAGTTCACTGCTGGTAATTGCAAATCGAGAAAATATTCGTTTCGGACACCTGCTATTATTGGTTTACATCAGCGAGGCACCATAGGTCAATTATTAAACGTTCAGGCATTATAAAATATTTAATAAAAACGTAATTATTAATGTTCAGTATGTTTTTATGCAGGTAGAGTTGCTTAAATTCTAAGTTGACATGTATTGGGGGAATACACAAGTTTCGAGATTGTAGCTCTCCAACGATAGAGGCGCAAAAAGTATCCATATCAGTATGGAAGTGGGACAGGTTATCCATGTACACAAACGTGCATATATAAATGGATGATGGCCAGGGCTTTTAAAATGTATTTAATGTTATAGAAATATTATACATGAATACATAATGTCAAACAGGGATGATTTTGCTGATTACTAGTATATTGATCTATACTTTACGTTTTTTACAAAATCTACTTTTAATTAGGATACCTGAAATCAAAGGAAACCTCATAGTTTTTTTGTGTGTGAAAAAGACGCTTCCTTGATTACGAGGGGTAATCAAAAAGTTCGCGAACTATCTATATATTTACAAAACCACAATTCAGATCAGAATGAAATTTAGAACATATATAGTCATACACATATTCTATAAATAGCAGGTGTTACATAATGTTTTGCTCCGTGTTTGTGACGTCACAATGTGAAAATGACGTCAACATGTAGGTGACGTGACAAAATATTGTTGACTCGGTCGTACTCGAACAACGAACGGCTGTAAAGTTTAACGTATTTCTTGGAAATTCCTTTACAGTAGAATATGATAATTTGTACAAGGTTTATAAGACAAAAGACTTACCAGAAGGCAGGGAGATGGTTAAAAATGGTGTTTGTTCTGTTGCCCAGCGAAAGCAAGCCGGGGAAAAGATGTGTCCTTAGTTGAGCAATTTGTTATGAAAGATCTCCAAGTTACAATTAGAAAATAGTTGAATATCTTAACAATAATATAATTATTGAATCAATTAAATATCGTTTACTTTAGACTTTAAACATATGAGATATGATAAAAAGAGGTCGCCCATACTTTATCCACATTGGATAAACGACGCTTCCGAGACGGAGGTCTCGGGTTTTGATGATCACCATGCTAATTCTAGGAAGGGATGTCCTTATCCACCCACCCTATTGCCGAGATTTGGCCATTTCTGACATATTGACTGTTCTTGTTATAAAAAATAACTTGCATGTTAAGAAATATAAAACTCGGAAAAATCTTTTAGCTTCTGTGAACAGAACGCCACGGAACATGTCACGTGACTGCCTGGATCTCGTGATTCGCGCATGAGCAGAACAATGGCAGATGTGCTTTATAATCGGAGAGGACTACTTTAAAAAATAATGAGTACTGAAACCTCATTTTATTTCTTTTAAGGAAGTAATTCAATTAGTTCGCGAACTTTTTGATCACCCTTCGTACAAACCTTTTCTAAAAAATTGATGGACCTTTTGAAATTATCATAAGGAAAAAAATCGATGTGTAATTCAGAATGCCGACGTACAATTACACCTGTTTAACGTATTTTTGGACCAATTCATAATTGCAGTTTACATGTTACACACGAATTACATTATTTGTGTTAAAAATTATGTGTATATATTTTTATTTTAATCGTTAATGATTACATGTAAATATTTGTTTAATGTTCAACATGATTCAAATTTTGATGCAATATAAAGTTTATTTCTTAAAAGAAAAAAAAAATCGCCATTTGGATGAAAAATTACAGCCATCACATTACCCGTATGTACATACGCAGTGGTGCATTTTTTTTTGAAAAAAATTATATGGTGTCCGGCTCTTTTATACCGTAAAACTCCGTTTGAAAGTAAAAAAAAAAAGCATTTAGTTAAAAGCACGGTCAGCATCTATAAAATGAATTGATGAAACGTTTTGTATCGACAAAATGACTACAATTTATAAAACCTATTTTGTTTTATCAAGCATTTGTTTTTTTCACGCTTAATTACGTATGCCAGCAGCCACATGCACGTATTCAGTTGTCCCATTTACTCAATTAAAAAGCGTTTGTGTCAATGTTGTATGGAAACCAGTTGTAGCACTTTTGCTAGTCATTGGCATTCATTCTTTGGATTGTTAAAATGCATATTGTTTGCCCCCTTAATATTAAATAACGTTTAATTAAAGTTAGATTGTTTAATTAACATATCCAACTTCCCTTCATGCCATCTTTGTGTCATTCGAACGCGGATATATGACAAACACGAAGTAAATAACTATTTATATGTAATGTTTCAATGTTGAGCATCTTTCGGCTTTGAAAGCAATTCAATCGCTTAACTATTTGGTCAATTTGCTTTATGAAAATTGATTTTTATTTTGTTATTTCAAAGAAATAAAAATTAAACCAGACATTTCACAGGTGCCAACAGAAGCAACTGTCTGAAACCAATATAATCTCGATTCGCACTTTACCAACATCGTAGTTCACCTGAAACAAAGATCGAAGTGTCCTTTGCCCTTTTGTCTGTATAGGGTGTGTCGTCTGTAAGTTTTGCATATTTTTAACTTCTTTTCCAGAATCACAGAGATAATTTCAGTCAAACTTACCACAAAGGACTTGTATTCTTTAAAACCCTACATCAAATATCATTGTTTGTAAACATAACACGAGCTCTGCAATTGCTTTTGTTTACGTTTTTTCAGGTGTGATCGATTTGCTAACACTTCACACATCTAAGAACACAAACAGGCAACACTGCTGTGTTAGTTTTCCTTTCCTTCATTTCTAATTTGACTTTTTGGTTATAGTTGTAATATTTTTTTATCAAAACACCAAAGTTTCCTCGCTGTTCCTAAACATTACGGGTAAATGTTAGTTCGTGAACGTGCAAGGATGTATGTAGATCAAACTGGCCCTAAATTCGTAGTTATTTTAAAAATGCCAAAGCTTTGCTAGCCAGGGGTTTCTGATCCGCTACTCTCCTCACAAACCCTTGGCCTATAGTGCTGTCAAAAGACGGGAATGTTTACGTCACGTCATCTCGAATCTTACCACATACACACAGATTTCGTCATCGACAGAAATAAAAAGCAAATTTAAACACTGAAGTTCTTAGAGAATAATTATCAAGAAGGTATCGAGGGATATTTATTTGTTATTGCACATCAACTTAAGATTGGATGACACCATAACTATTTATAGAATGACACGTTATCTTGCGAATCGTTGTTTACTTGTGTTTTTCATTCCCAACACTAAAGAGTCAAGATACATGTATATCCCTAACGCAGATATCATCATTTAAAAGAAACAATTGCTGATTGGTCGAACTATATCAATCAACTCCAATCACAACTCAAGAAAAAAAATACCCAACTTTTGACAGCACCGTAGGCCAAGGGATTATGAGAAGAGTTGCAGATCAGAACCCTTGGCTAGCGAAGATGACAAAGAAGAGGAGTTTCTAATCGCACTTTTATAATGTTTATGTCTGAAACGCTCTTCCAAGATATAAGATATAGAATTCTACCAAAGTTCTTGGATACAAACGTCTGTGTCCATACCCCTTTAAAGGGGTCTGGACACAGATTTGAATATTTTCTCAAATTTTCTGTATAATATCATGACTTATTTGTTGCTATAGCATTTCACACGGAAATATAATCTAAGTACTAATACAGTACTCTGAAAGACGAGGTCAAATAATAAACTTCATTATTTTACAAATTTCATTACTTCATGTTGAAAATTTTTTGTAGGGCTTTGATACCAATTTAAATTTCTTTTTATAATTTGATATTAACATAAAATTAAAAAAAAAACACTGTGAAAAATATATCTTCACGTTTTTTATTTACACAGTAATAGATTAATCAGTAATCACTAGTCAAGAAACCTTTTTGAATTGTCCGAATTTCACCGGGTCCGAATTAATATGACATATCCGGAAGTAAACAATCGATGACGCGCACGCAGTCTTGTATTAAGCAGCCGAGTAGTTTGTTTACTAGAGTGGTTCAGTTTTTCACGTTTAAAATTTTCAAAACGCTTCTATGAGTAAGAAAATCTTCCATATCACTCTCTTTAGTTTGATCCAGCGTGTTTGTATTTTAATCATAACAATTTCTCACCCTTTCATTTAGCGTAGATTTACTTCATGTTCATGTGTTTTCCGCATGGCTTCCGTTTTGAAGCCTCATCTGACAGTAAAATAATAGACGGGGTCACGTGACCCCGTCAAATAAAATCGTGTTTAGAAACGTCTTTTATTTGAAAATTATTGAAACTACGAATTTCGGAACGCGTTTGATTGACACACCCTTGCACTTTCACAATGTAAACTTTATCCTTAATACTTAAAAAAGTAGAAATTTTGTTATGTATTAATGAAAAATATTAAAACTATAATCCAGAAAATTCAGAGTAGAAATATAAGAAAGCAAAACCAACTCACCAGTATTGTCAGTCCGTGCTCAGTGATGTGTGCAGAGTTTAACAAATTGAACACACCCGGTGAAACGTTAACATTAATGATTACAGTTTACAAAAACAGATGTTTGACGTGATGTAAAGAAGAATGTCGTTGTCATTGAATGATAAGAATATTCATGTAAGTTCAATTAATTTAACTGGTTTTATTTTTTGAATAAGCATAGAAATTTAAAATATAAACGATGCAATTGTGTCCAGGCCCTTTTAATGTATTGTGTAATTTGTATCAAATTTAAAAAAAAGGAGCAAAGTTACGATAACGACATTTTTCAATTTTTAACCTAAAGCCAAATAAAATAAAAAAAAACAGTACGGGTCTAAATTTACAGCCCTCCACCGGCAGGTGGCGGCGTATGAGTGACTTCTCGAAGAGACGTTCAACAACAAATTAATTCATATTTTGGAATGTGATTGTGAAACAATTTGGTTTCGGAATTTCAATTTTCATCCTAGGGGCAATTTGGGATCGAAAACGTTTTTTTTTTCTTGCATAAAACCTGGTTCCCTGAACTCTTTTATTTTTCTCAGTTGCCCATTCATATTTTTGAATGTGATTGGACGTATCCTGTTAATGTGCAGGAATTTCCATTTTCACCCTAGGGTGATTCGAGGTCAAAGAGTGACTTTTTCTATAAAAACCCTGTTCCCTGGACATTGTTTTCAGTAACAAACTCAAATTTTGGAATATGATTGGGGGTCCTGTAGATGTGCAGAAAGCTTTCGGAATTTCAGTTTTTACCATGGGGGCGATTGGATGAAAAAAAGGTCTTTTTTTCTACAAAAAAACCTGGTTACCAGATCTCCTCTTACATTTTTTTTTCAGTAATCAACTCTTTGTTTGGAGTATGATTGTTGGGGTCCTGTAATAATGCAGTTATAAGGTTTCGAAATTTTAATTATCACCTGGGGGATTTAGGGGTCAAAAACCTCGCTTTTTCTAAAGTGTCTAAAACGAAGTAAATTATTGACAAACAAGTTGATGAAACAAGAATATCAGCAGTCTCGTTTAAAGTCGTAATTTCGTAAGTTCTATGGTCGATACAATGACCTTGTCAGCAAATACATGTACAATTTATCATTGAGTCAAATGCTGACTGACGTTTTTCATACTAACTGTTAGGCCATTATGTACACACTGAATTGTCAACGGATTTTTCCGTTATTTCCCGATCATGACAAGGAGCACACGGCGGGAGTGACCGGTCGGCAGGGGATGCTCACTCCTCCATGGTACTTGATCCCATCTCTGAAGTTTTTGAGGCCCATGTTTGCTCTGCTCCTGTTTTGTATTGTTTAATGGACTTTTGAGCTTGAATAGTGTTCGTTATCTCCATATATTTCATCTACATAAAACCTGGTTCTCTGAACTACTCTGACAGTTTTCGCAGTAGCCTATTCATATTTTGGAATATGATTGGGAGTGTCTTGTAGATGTGCAATAAGGTTTTTAAATTTCTATTTTTACTATGGGGGGTAAAAAAAAATGATATTTTTCTTCACAACCGGGTTACCTGAACTGAGGGATCAGAATTTTGAATTTCATTGTGGGGACCAAATGGGGGTCAAAAATGATTTCTGGTTTCCTGAACTTTTATTTTTCACAATAGCCAAATCATATTTTGGAAGAAGTATGGATGTGTCCTGTTGATATGCATTTAGGATTCGAAATTTCGATTTTCACCCTGTGAGCGACTGAGGGTCAAAAACCAACTTTTTGTAAATTATATAATTATTGTGGTTTCCCATGCATGTTCCTTTAAATATGAATGCGAGTACATTTAGAGGCAAACACGTAAGTGTGGGTATTATTGTCTTATGACAACATCTAGTTGTACCTTGGTTTAATCTTTTTTCACATCTTACTTTGTCGTCGATCGAAAAAGGCGGAGAACTGAACATTCTATGTAAATAGAAGTTCACATCATCAATCTAATACTGACCAAATGTGCGTGAAGGTCAGAAATTAAACTATGATAATTTCTTTAGAACGACGTATTTTTCTCAGAATTTCAAGTGCACTTGCAGTTTCATTCTGACTAATAAACAGAACTGCAGAGGCTGACGAGTCAGTGAATATCAGTCAAATGTGCTTTAATTACGCATGACTTATCGGTCAAAATCTAATGATATCTTGGTAACTTATTGATTCTTATATATATTACAATATTGTATTGGGAGAAAAATATTCGAATAAATAACTTCAAGTGCTTACTTTGCGTTTTTTTTTCTCATTTCAGTACATATATCATACATGTAGATCACTGAGCTGCCGTAATCCAGCAAAACTCTCTGAAGTCAATTTTGTTATTTAATTTAGCATCCAAACTTTCAATTAGAATTCGAAATCGTTCTCAAAAATAGCAGGAAAACCATATGAAATAAATCATTTTGCATTTTAAAATATGTATTAAAAAAACAAAACAAAACAAAACCAAACCAAAAAACGGTTGCCATTCAATTCGTACTCATTTGCAATCGCAGTCGAAGTTCTAGATTGATACATGTAGTTGATATTTCAGTAACTATATAATAATGTACGTTTTCCTTAAATGTTCTATTCGTCGATGTGACAAGATGTCAGTTAGTTTAAATGAGAGTTGAGTTGTTTTTTTTTTTAAAAGACATGCATAATCGCTGCGTTAAGTATAAATTGTAGAACAAAAATAGCTAAAATGTATTGATGTAGTATTTTTAGCCACAAATGACAGTGCTTATGAGCCATTCTTCAATGTGAAAGACAACTGTGTGCACAAGTATCAATCAAAACAGGAAAATGACATGCAGGCTTCTACGTGCAAAGCGCGTTCTCTTCACCGGAAAATTCATTACTTCAACTGAATTACGTAACACTTAAAACAATCTAATGTGTATTACTTTTTGCCAAACATATTTTTTACTCTTGAAAATGTTCATGGAAAGGCTGCCCCCCCGCCTTTTTGTTGCGGTATAGTTTAATCAGGGTAATTCGTTAATGTATTATTAATTAAAGTTGGAACGTAAAATACCCACCCCCACCCAACAACAACACCACACACACACACACGAAATAGGATTTTGGAGTTTGGACATTTTCCTTTATTTTTTATTTTATTTCATTTTTTTTAAAATTTTTATTCTTCTTCTTATTATTATTATTTGGTTCTCAAATGCTTTTCAGTAAAATATTTTTTTCTGCTCTCCTTCTTTTCAAAAACGATACTACGTGCCTGTTAACTGTATTTATGTGCAACATAAAGTAATTTATACCATCTCTGTTATTCTACTGTTATTAGAGAATTTTTCCGGAATTTTCAGTGCCGCAATTAATTCTTGCTTCTATATATTTGTAACTTGATCTTGTTCACCTCCAGACCATGCATTCTGATGGAAACAAATTTTTGACCAACCTCCTCCCCTGCAACCACACAATATATACTCAACTGTATTTGATTCAATAATATATATATATTTACATTGAAGTAATGGTATGTTACTTGTTCTCAGATTTGCTATATTAACGATGTTATAATACATCGTACAGTGTACTTATTTTGTCGTGTTTCACATGCTTTCAAGATTGACGTGTTTGGCATGTATAACTTTTGTCCATATTTAATTAATTTGTTGGGCATTTTAATAAATGACCATGTGTTTGGGCGTGTTTGTTCTCCCATCTTTTTTGCTAACTCTTCTAGTCATATTTGTATTTTTTCGTCATGTATATTAATATCCTTATAAGGGATATGTTCAAATATGGGCATGTGTAATTTTTGTACATATTTGATTAATTTGTTTGGCCTTCTAATAAATGCCCATTTACGACAAATAATTTGTTGTTGTATTTGCCAAAAACAGAGCAGAGTAGACTCGATCATGGATGGAGAAAATAAATTTATTGAGGGAAGTTGAAGACGATGGTACCGGTATAAGGAAAAAATATGCTATTTATTTGCGTTTTCTAAGATATGATGAAACTGATTCAACCAGTATGAGATGTGATTTTGTTATGTTTAAAATATTGTGCGTTTATCTTACGTCTGATGGTCATTTATCTACCATTCATTTAAAAAGACCGTAGACATCCCCAAGATAAAATTGTTATGTCATAAATTATATGAATCTTTATCAAGCGTTAACAATCAAATTTTATCATAAGTTCTTCTTTATACCTTGACAGTCCATTAAGAAGCAGGGTTGTCCCAAAATTCCCTAGAAACGTCTGGGTTTCACCGGTAGAAACTCAGTGTCATAAATAAATGAGACTTTAAAAATAAATAAAACTGCCAACAACTAATATTATTAGTGTAAAACATTGCATAATTACACATATTTATCCTATTTAAATGAAATAATTCAATGTCTTATGTAAAGAGGTGGCGCAGTCCCAAAATTTGCTATTAAAAATCGGTATATGAATTTAAAATCTCGCAAATAGTAATTTCTAGTCAAAATTTCGTGGGGTAAAATTGACAGTTTGTTAAATGAAATAAATACCTTTATTCCAATTATATCGCATAGGCTTTCATTGATAAGAATTTTATAACGTTTATTTGCTCTGGTTTGACACTTGACTAATTATAAAAAAAAATATGACCGCGCATTGACATACTACTATGATAAAATGTAGTTGGAACTTTTTTTATTCACCCCAAGAGAAACGCATTCGAAGACGCAAATGTATGGAACACGTAGATATATTCAAGTTCGTTGTATTTGTATTTGAATGACATAAGCAGTTTTTCAAGGTATATGTGAAAAGACGCAAAGAGGGAGACAAGCAGAAAGAAATAGACAAAGAAATCGATGTCAACGCGAGACAGTGCAGCTCCATTCGAAAAGACGGACAAAACAATTCCACAGATATACAGGAAAATTTTATGAATTATTAAAGGATACATGTGTTCTATTCATTTTTGTTGTATATTTTAATGTTAAGCATATCAACTTTATACACAAGCATTCCCCACGATAAATTTAAGTCCAGGCTTTGTGATATCAGCTGCTTTTTCAATAAAAATGGAACTCGTAAATTTACTTACATGTACCTTGTCATTGGTCATTTGCAAAATTATTTTGTTAAAAAACATTCTGATTGTACACACAAGTACTCTGAAGTTGATATTAAAAAGATGCTCGAGTTTCTTATTGACAATATCTATGTGGTTTTTGGAGACCAGGTCTTCCAACAATCTATTGGAATTCCCATAAGTCCAGGCTTTGTGATATCAGCTGCTTTTTCAATAAAAATGGAACTCGTAAATTTACTTACATGTACCTTGTCATTGGTCATTTGCAAAATTATTTTGTTAAAAAACATTCTGATTGTACACACAAGTACTCTGAAGTTGACATTAAAAAGATGCTCGAGTTTCTTATTGACAATATCTATGTGGTTTTTGGAGACCAGGTCTTCCAACAATCTATTGGAATTCCCATGGGTAACAATTGCGCCCCGTTATTAGCAGACCTTTTTTTTGTATTCACATGAAGCAGAATTTGTCCAAAATCTTATACGTGAAAAGAAGAAAACACTTGCTGTGGTCTTCAACTCGACATTTAGATATATCGACGACGTATTGTCAATTAACAATGGATATTTCCATTCTTATGTCGATACGATATATCCCGGTAAGCTTGAGATAAAAGATACCACAGAGTCTGACAAATCTCTTTCATATTTGGATATTTTACTTGAAAATGACGTTAATGGTAATCTAAGAACCAAGCTTTATGATGACTTTAACTTTTCAATCGTCAACTTCCCTGACTTATGCAGCAATATACCTTCATCACCTGCATACGGGGTTTATATCTCTCAGTTGATTCGATACGCAAGAGCATACTGGTTTTGTATCTCTCAGTTGATTCGATACGCAAGAGCATGCTCTACATATGTACAATTTCTAAAACGAGGTAAATTATTGACAAACAAGTTGATGAAACAAGAATATCAGCAGTCTCGTTTAAAGTCATAATTTCGTAAGTTCTATGGTCGATACAATGACCTTGTCAGCAAATACAATTTATCATTAAGTCAAATGCTGACTGACGTTTTTCATACTAATTGTTAGGCCATTATTTACACACTGAATTGTCGACGGATTTTTCCGTTATTTCCCGATCATGACAAGGAGCACACGGCGGGTGTGGCCGGTCGGCAGGGGATGCTCACTCCTCCATGGCATCTGATCCCACCTCTGATGTTTTGGAGGTCCGTGTTTGCTCTGTTCCTATTTTGTATTGTTTAATGGACTTTTGAGCTTGAATACTGTTCGTTATCTCTATATATATCATTCGGGGGCATATATTTTTTGCCCTGTCTGTCTTTCCTTCTGACTGTTTGTCCGCAAAAACTTTAACCTTGCTCATAACTTTTGATTGGTTAGAGCTATGGCTTTCATATTTCACATGTGTATTTCTTGTGAGAAGACCTTTCTTAATCAAATTTGACCTTGACCTTGGAGTTTGACCCACTTTTGCTAATTAAAATTTTAAACAAAAAACGTTACCGTTTATAAACTTTATCATCTCCTCAAGTAACTGTTGACTGCAAAAAATATAAATTAGAATAAGACACATGTAACACCTATCATCAAAAATATATTTGACCTAATGCATATAAAACACAAACTGTGTAACGTACGTTAACTTTTAATGTTCTGAAAAGGGGAACTGTCGTTAGTAATTGATAAGCAAATTTGTATATTGCATTATAAGGCCTAAAAAAAATTATGTTTGTTTCCTGTAACCCGACCGACCCATTCAAATTACCTCCGGGTGGATTTTTTTTCCTGCCAAATCTGTGTCTGATCAATCAGCTGATTCAATTTTTACAAAAATATGTTAATTGTAGCTTTATTTGAGATATAAAATATGTCAAACTAGTCAACATTTACCTTAAATATAAAGACATCGTTTTTGTAACATCAAGCATTTCCCCCACAATTATTTAAAGTTTGTTTTCTGTGCTAAACGGCCATGTTGGGTGTCCGCTGTAAATATAACACCTGGTTAATTCAGTCCGGGGAGTTTTACCCCATTCATAAGCAAAAAAAAAAAAAAAAAAAATCTCGACCTACCGACCCTTGTTTTTTTGGGATTGTTATAGGAAACAAACAATTTTTTAGGCCTAAAAACATATATATTTTTAAAGATGTACTTCATGGAAGTAAATATATTGTGTATCTCGTAATTTATAAAGGGAAGAAAAATTCTTACGTATATTCTTTTTAATGTATAGTTAACTTTTAATTCTGAATAGCTTCTCCCACCTCAATTCCACACACCAAAACTTAAACTTCTATGCATAGAGCAGCCCGGTCCTGCGGGCTGCAATATTGATGCAAAGTGAGTAGAGTCAAATGAGCAAAAATAAAAGGGGGGCAAAAATTTCCCTGTATGCAGTATTTAATTTTTCCGGGAACTCGCGATCGTATCGAGTTGCTTTAATACATCATACATTCCCATAATGGGGAAGCAATTCTTGTATTAAAAAAAAAGAAAAAAAAAGGTAAAATCATAAATTAACGAGGTTCGCTCCTGAGCTTTCGAGCAGATTTTTATCTTAACCTTTATTTTAAAAATTATGCATAATGTTTTAATTCTTACAATAAATTTGGATTCTACAATGCTAATTAAACTATATTAAGTTAAAACTCCATGATTAAATTCCATACCAAAGGCATTTAGTGAGGAACTATATTTTGTGGCGGAAGGGTTTTAGAAGAATATGACCATTTTTTTCTCTTTCGAAGTATTTAAAGTACGTTAAGTTTGGATTCCTATTTTTACAAGCATTCTGCACTCAGAGTTATTTTGTGCAGTGAACTGTTTTATGCTGGTCCTTAATTATATATTAAATTAACTGTCATGAATTCTATCATCATATTTGATAAATATAGCAAATATATTGTGAAAAAACAAGAAAAAAATAGCCCTAACTTAAACTTAAAATTAGCACTATTTTAGTAATATCTAAAAATTAACATCACAGACCCCCACTTTTAATTCTATTTTCCGAATATATAACATACTTTTAACCATTCTTCTTAAATTCAGTAAAATGTCATTACTTTCAAATGATTTTTTGCTTGTTAAATTTTTAATTCCAGCAAAATGAAATTTTTTGAGTGCAAAAAGGTCAAATAATTATACATGCGGAGTAATTCGAAATTTTTTTCATTGTCACAAATTTTAATGCGTCTATTCACGATGAAATAAGACTGTGTTTGTTCCCATAATTTATTTGAATAAAAAATTTGGAGGAAAAACTTTAAAAATTGATTTATGTGTAAGACGTATTTACAGTGCAAAAAGGTCAAACTAAATGCTCTGTAGCGCCAAAAGAAGCGCATTGACCCCCATTTTTTGTTCTGATTTTTAATTAAGCTATGTGTATAAATACTAAAAATATACTTGATAAAAAATTCTCATTACTTTTGATGGCAGGATCCAACCTCCTTAATATCTTGTTAAAATTGGCCAAAAAATTTGAAAAGAATTAAAAATAATATTAATTAAGATAAACTATAAAACTATTTTTAAAATCATTAATTTATAAATAATATTTTTTGCATGTTATCAATTAAGAATTATTATATCAACAAATTTACACTTCTTGTGGATCTAGATTTGCGCTTTCACATGCATCTAGATCTTCATGGCTCTGCGCTTGGTGCATCCAAATCTTCATCTACGCTTGGTGCATCTATTTCTGTGTCTACACCTGGTACATTTAGATATGCGTCTGCGACTGACCTAAATTTGGGTCGACGACTGGCCCAACTAATTCTGCGTCTACAACTCTGGTGCGACTAGATTCGCGTCCACGCTTGTGAATCTAGATCTGCATCTGGGCTTGATGCTTCTAAATCTGCGTCTACACCTAATACATCTAGATATGCGTCTAAGACTGGCCCATCTAGATGTGCGTTTACGACTGGTCCATCTTGATCTTTGCATCTACGCTTACGCTTGATACGTCCAGATCTGCGTATGCGCCTGGTCCATTTAAATATGCGTCAACAACTGTCTACAACAGGATTGTTGAAAAACGTATCAATAAAATGATAAATAATCATTTCTTATAATTTCGATGTAATTATTCAATTGAGGGTTGGGGAACCATATTTTCTTTGATTGTCAGATTCATTTGCAGTCTTATACATGTACTTCCCATGGATTTTTTTCTTTGCAGGCAAATACATGAACTATCATGCTAACAGTAAATGAATATCTGACCACTCTTAGATTTATTTACATCTTTAATGAAGCTTTAAAGCAGGCGACACATGCTTTCCTTGGAACACTCTAGTCATTAAACTTGGGCGGCCATCTTGTGAAAAAAATGACATACTTTTGGCATGTCAGTGTATATTCCTTGGAGAATTGACTTTAAAAGTAAATGAAAATTTAATGACCACTCACTTTATATTCAGAAAAAAATTAACTGGGCCGAGCGATCGATCATTTTTAGCATAAAAAGATGGTCTTGAATACATTTATGTAGCCCCATGGACGGTTTCTTTGTCAATGAGAAACAAAGTAACGATTGATTATTTTATATTTTGTACTCGATGGGAAATAACAACTTACATTGTTGATGAATTTTTTTGTTGATCAATTTTATTGAACTGGCAACTATAAAGTACCGATCTTCATCCAATCGAGAACCTGTGGCGTGGTTTAAGCATTGCAAAGAAACTCATTCGTTCTCAAAACTGCCCTGAAGTTTTTCAAGTTTTCAGTGATGCATGAGATAATATTCCAATCCAATGATGTCAAGACCATATAAACATATTGCCACGATGAATACAAGCAATTATTGAAGCCTGTGGTGGATAGGATGTATCATGCAGCATGCAACCATTTACCTTCCACGTTTCATTGATATGCAAACAGAAACATATATTAAAAGTTCTATATAAAATTAAACTTAAAAGCTGAATATTTTATTATAAATAACAAAAATTTGGGAATTACTAATTTTTTTTTAATTGTGACGTCATATTTAACGTCAATAATAAAAAAAAGATAATATAATATTAATATGGGATTTACCAAAGAGCAATCGTCAGAAGTTTTGACACTGTTTTTTAAATATCAAAGCATGTCACCAGTTCTTGTGATTGAGGTTAAAATTTTGGGTTTCTTTTTGTTTGCGACAGGGGGCCTCGGTTTATATGGTCTTATCCGAAGGACCGGCCTCCACGTCACGCAATAGATTCGAACCCGCGATGTAAGGATTTACTCCTTACATCGCAACTCTAGAGCAAACTACTGCGCCATGCGGGCGACAGTGATATCCAGAATGCAAAGAACTTATTTCAGAGCAGAAGTTATACAAAATTGTTAAAATTTTGAAGTTTATGGAAAAGTGGATGATCAAAGAAAAGGTAAAATAGGAAGATCTAAGGCAATTATAACACATGTACACATTGGGCATGTTAGAGACGTTGAAATAATTGAGCCTCTGAACCAATGCGACTCAAAAATAAGTAAATCTAAACCTCCTTGACTTTTATCAATGGGACATGTAAAAGTCAGTTTATAAAACACACCTAAAAATTAAAAATCTAAAAATTAGACCAGGCACATTACACAGAAACATAAACTTGTAATGAGAAATTTTTGTATTGGATAGATTTATTTAAGGAATAACTGTCTAATTTTTTGGATTCATGATGTGATCAATCGAGTGGCTTGCGTGATAATTTGCATAAACGCCGAAGGCGTTTATGCATAAAATTATCACGCAAGCCAATCGATTGATCATCGTCATGAATCCAAAAAATCTGACAGTTATTCCTTATATTTACATGCTCCTGATTCTGCAAATTCCCGTGCTAATAGCCCCGCTTCTGTCTCTATTTGTCCCGCCCCGCACGTGATTTTTTTTTAACCGCGCCTATCGATGAACCAGTAGATTTATGTAGAAATAAAGTGTTTTTACAATTTGTAATTTTATCTTGGACAAAGACATTGGAAATGTAAATATTTAGATTTGAAGCAGAATTTATTCAAAAACGTGTTCACGAGAAAAATAAAACGTTTGCTGTGGCCTTCTACTTAATATTCAGATATATCGAGTATCGACGACGTTTAATCAATTACGAATTGTTACTTACATTCATATGTCGACTCCCAGTGAACTTGAAATAAAAGACACCAGAGAGTGTGCCATATCTGTTCTATACTTGGGTGTTTTACTGATTATAGAAAATAAAGGTCAACTAACAACAACACTGTATGACAAATGTGATGACTGACTTCAGTTTTTCCATCTTCAACTTTCCTTATTTATGTAGTAACATTCCGTTATCACCTGCATATGGTGTTAATGTCTCTTAACTTATTGGAGCAGGAGCATGCTCTAACTACGATGAATTTTTAAACTGAGATATGCTACTGACAAATAAGTTGACGTTTCATCCTTAAAGTCGGCATTTTACTCTGTGATGAAAATTATTGCTAAATTATATTCAATGCACAATGATTGAATGATGAGAACTGGAAGTGCATGTTTACTGTAAATTCCTAAATATACGCGTGGAATTAATTATCGCGTAATTTTGCGAGGAGAACCACTCACAAAATAAAATTACTCGCTTTTATTTTATTTTATTTTATTTTTTTTTTTGGTCTTGAAATCAAAATAAAACTTGCTGATCAACCGTCCACTCGCAATTTTTCTTGCGATTTGATGTCTAAGAGTCATTTCTCGATTTTAAGTACTCGCGTAAATCTACAGTACTAATATTTTAAACGTTGGCATGGTTGAGCTGTTGTTTAAAGATCTTTTAACAAAAATATTGTATGTTCTAAGTTTTGAATCAAATAATCCAGGTTGAATATTTGCCAGGCTGAGACTTCTTATTCTCTCTGAATTGAAAATTTGATACTTTTTTTTTATTCTTCCTAAACTCTTATTCTCTGGTCATAGTCTAGGTATTGGTTGCTTTTTGATGGTCAAGTATCGTGAAGTTTATTGATTTTATAATGGGACAGAAATAAGCTTCCTTGTAAGGTTTGGAAGCATCATTGTCTAAAAAAATGATTTTATCCAGTCCCATCAATAGATCTAGATTTGCAACGGAAAGAGTGATAACTCGATATGATAAACGTCTCATGTTGATAATTTGTGAATTACTTGATCTGTAAAACCTTTGGTATATACATGTGCATGCATATTAATTGTAAATGGAAAAATTATTGATGTTAGTTAGGTAGATGCTGCAATTACTAGAAAGCTATGATAATCCTTATTTATTATATTTTCACAATGTTACTTGATAGTATTTGTTATTTCGAATTTATAACTTTGATCCTTTATTGTCGTGTTATTGTACACTTTGATACTTTGTTATGTCAAAACCAGAAAACAACAAGAAAACATTGATGTAACCATCAATTGTCGCCCGGGAAATAAATAAAGTAAACAATGGAAATGAGTCTTTATCATCAAACCGCTTCGATATGTGTGAAAAAGGCATGCGTCTAAATGATGGAGACGATAGTCGAGAATATTTTGAAAACTTATAGTCGGATGGAAATCGAACAAAAACGATACCCTTTTTAACTTTATCAATTCCTCAAGTAATGTTGGCTGCATAAAATATAATTCGAAACCAGACACATGCATCACCTATTTTCAAAAATATCTTTCACTTTAAGAATATAAAACACGAACTGTGTAAAGTACATTTTTACGTTTTTATGCGATAAGTAAAATTCGATGTTCTAAAAAAAGGGACCTGTCGTTTTTTCGATAGTAAATGATAAGCAACTTTATATATTAAATATGAAAAACATATATATTTTTACCGATTCACTTTATGGAAGTAAATATATTGTGTATCTCGTAATTTATAAAGGGAAAGAACATTCTGATTAACAATCTTTTCAATGTTTAAAAAACCTTTAATTCTGAATAACTTCTCCCACCTCAATCCCCATATACCAACACTTAAACTTATATGTATAGAGCAGCCCGGTCCTCCGGGCTGCAATAAACCTTCTTGTGAGTTTGCTAAAAATACTGAAGAATATTGGGTTGATTTAAAACCAAAGTGAAAGAGAATTGAAGCAAATATTAATGTATTTATTAAAAAGGAAATGGGCGAGCAAAATGCCTATGATGCGAAGTAAGAAAGTAAAAAAAAAAATCCATGCGAGTGGTCTTGGCTCTATTTGTTTGAAAGTTTATCCTCAAAATATGTGTAAAAATATAAATTTTTCGGTGAACAAAAACATGGAGTAAAGCTATTCATTTTGTTTAAGTCTCAATTTCGTAACAACTTTTCTATAGAATTAAAAAAAAACAGTCTATATTTTTTCCTCTAAATATTTATATATACAAGCAAATTAAATACACACAGAGACCGAAATCTTATCTTTGGAGGAAGTAGTGTAATGAAAGCTACCTGTTGCCAAGTACCAATAAACAATTATAATGCAGGTTACATGTATTTCATCCTTTACTGTATTTCATTTATTAGAGATTTCGAGGCAGTTATTGTTTGTTAATCATCCAATTTAATACAGTTCGCTCTAGAGTCGCGGAGTTAGGAGTTGATCCTTACGTCGCAGGTTCGAATCCCACTGTGGGAGTGGAGACCGGTCCTTCGGATGACACCGTATAAACCGAGGTCCCGTGTTGCAGTAGGTGGTGGCACGAAATAGATCCCTCATTGCTCAATGGCCCTAAGTGCCGAGTATAGTTAAAAATTTGCAGCTCTCCGCCGGCAAGTGGTGGCGTCTCCATATGAGTGAAAAATTCTCGAGAGGGACGTTAAACAATAAACAAACATATACAGAAAGATCACTTGTAATTGAGGCTGATATGTATAATATACTCTGACTGGGATCAAAGATATGAAACAGGTGTTGTACATGTATGAATACAGTATGATGTACGTACATCACAACGCTGAATGTTTTTATGTGTTGAGAGAGACTGATGGCTTTGAGTACCGTTGAGTCGTTATCGAAAAATATGTGTCGGTACATGTATATCGAAATGTTATAATATTTTAAAGGGAAATGTTGAAATGTTTTTTTTTTCGCTATCAAGTAATTTTTATTCCCCCAAAATGTTTAATAAAATTCATAAAGTACAAATCAATTATTATCAGGAAATTATCGAAGATAACACTTATCAACATTTTGCAATAAAAGCCATTTTGTTTTGTTAGGTACAATAAAACAATTTGCAAGATTGCGATATAAGATACTCACATTTGTTTGTCACTATATACAACATTCTATGAACTCCTATGTAGCACATTACATTTTGTCAATTTCTGAATGTGATTTGCTAGTTTTACATTTATCTAGGCCATCATTTGTTGTATGGACCCAGTAATTATTATGAGCATCGGCAAGCTCGGAAAAAATTCACACCACCAGAAGTTAAAATTTTGCACGTTGAAATTAAATCGCTTCTTTTTAATTAAAGTACTGGCTAGACGGAGTTGATTCTCTTTTCTGTAGTTTATTTTAGGTTATACCGTATGTTGCATTCAATGAAGATCGTGTTTTAGCTCCTCACTCAGTAACTATAAGAGGCTCCGACAGAATAAGACCTAATGTACTTTAATTTTTTACAGAGTAGACGATAGAGACGAAACTTCAGAAAATACGTATATATTCAGATGATGATACAAAGTTAACGGTATCTTTTTCCTTTATGCCAACCGGTCACGGTAGCCTAGTGGTAGGACGCTCGCTTCGTGATCGGGAAGCCCAGGTTCGATTCTTGTTCGCCGCGCCGCGTCAAACCTAAGACGTAAACATAGGTAGTGACTGTTCCTTTGCCAGGCGCCCAGCACTAAAAGTAAGTCACGGGTCCTTCGGATGAGACCTTAAAAACCGAGGTCCCATGTCACGGTAGACGTTGGCACGATAAAGAACCCTCACTGCTCAATGTCCCTGAGTGCCGAGTATAGTTCTAATTTTGAAGCCCTTCACTGGCATGCGGTGACGTCTTCATTTGGGTGAAAAATTGCGAATGGGACGTTAAACAACATACAATCAATCAATCAATCCCTTTATGCCTACTGTTAATTTGAGCATGCGCATTCCAGTACAATAGACTTACGTAGGCAAACGTAACGTAATGCTGAATAAGATGTAAACAACCTAGATCAGTTTGAAATATCGATGAAATGTCAGAATACAATAACTTATTGGGATGCTGAGGGTAGCTTTGAACAACAATAAGCTTCGTAATTGTACATTAAAAATAACTCCATTTTAAATAATATTAGAAATACATGTATTATAAAGAAAATTTTCTTTCTTAATGAAATGATCAACGATTAACTTGATTGTTGAATTCCTTTTCTGCATGCAGACAGGGTTGTTTGATCTTAAAGATGTAAAATATTTTTTAAGCGCCGCTTTATTTCAAGTTCAAGGCAACTTACGTCCTAATGTTTCTTTCCTTAAAAGCAATAAGAGCTGAAACGTCGATGTCGGAAATATGTGTTGTAATATTGTAATTAACTAATTCAATGTCAGAAAAAAGAACGTTTATAAACTTCTGTTGTTCATATTTGTGATGGAAGAACTAAGCTTTGATTGAAGCAAAGTTACATTATTGTCGTCCTGTACATTGGATTTAATACTTTATTTTTGTCTAACTGATCTTAAATCATTAGTATACTATCATCTTTTGTTCTTTTAATACTTTCTATTTTTTGAAAGGTCCAAGACAGTCCAGTAAGTTACCTGTAACTGTCAAATAAGTTAAAAAAAATCTGTCCATTATTAAAATTAATGGACAGTGTTTAATAACTTACTGACGGCTACAGGTATTAAGTTATTGGATTGAGAAAACACAACAGACACAAATAAATATTTTTTAGCAATGAATCCAAATGTTTCACAATGTAATGAAATATATGTGCCAAATCAAAGAAACAACAATTAAAACTATGTAATTGTTCCGATTAATGATGAAATGTATATTCCAACTCACAATGAATGTCAAAACTTAAATTTAAGGAAATATCTCCGAAATCTGTTGGAATGTAACTTGCACCAACAACACACTGGGGATATCACTTCCCCTTTTTAATGTCTTCCTGGCAAGAATCAATCACACCTTCTAGTACTCTGAATAATTTTGCTCACTTAATGCAGGAGTGCATCGTTTCTTTTATTATAGGAATGTAAGGGTGTTTGGTTAATAGTCTTCGCCCGATTTGTGTCTGACTTATTTCTTTATCATCCAACATTGTGATGTCCTTAATCATGAAAACATTAACGTTGGGTACTGCAGACCTGTTTACCCATATTGTTGTCTCTCACTAGTTTTTAATTGATTTGTCAGTGAGATATTTAGCATTTGCCAGTAAGATTTCACTTTCCATCAATTTTAAATATGTTACTAGAGAACAACTACATTTTTGATTATCATTTTTGTCTTTTTTTTTTTAAACCACCGCGTTTTAGCAACCCAACATGACAAGTGTTTGAAATCTCTCTCTTTTTTTAGCGATTAAAAAGCTTCAACTGAGACAGATCATAACGAAAACTAACTGCTAGAGTCCAAACAAACGGATTTCCGACTTCCGTATTTTCATAAGACCAAACGTGAGACGTATTTTGGACTCAAAATCCGTAAAAAATACGGCGAAATCGTAAGAGTAAACAGGTCTGGTACTGTGTAACATTGTCAGTTAAAAGAGCACAGTCACTGCCCATTTATATTTCTGCTCCATTTTCTGCGATAATTCTATTCTAAATCATCTAAATATTGTTGATTTAATTACGGAAATATCTCAACGTTCCCTTTGTTTTTCTGCATCCTTAAATAGCCTTGACCAAAAGTTGAGAAATATTTGAAAAAAAAAACACATCCACTTTGAGTTCAAAGTTTATTATCTTGATAATCCTAAGCTCAAAATCCAAAATATCACTTGAGAATGACACCTGCATTACTACTAAATAACTCAGCATATCCGAATTTGTTTTGCATCAGAAATATGCTTTCTCCCTCGGAAGAAATTACATGTTTTCAACATTCACAATCACAAGAAAATGGTGTTCGAATCTCATGCTTTGTGTTTAATCTTTATTCTTTATTCACTTATTTAAAAACAACACTTACCTATAACTGTCCACTAAGTTAACAATTACAATAAATGTAAGTTTCTTTTGATTGTAAACAATCTTTACCTGAGACAGTCCAATAAGTAGACAATGCCTACTTAAAACAATGGATGAGAAACAATTCTAAGAGAGTACATGTACATTATGAATACAATAGAGTAAATGTTTTATGTAAGTTATAGGCCGAAAATTGTCCATTCTGTAAGTAAAAAGAACTATAATAATTGTCGGGCCTAACGGCCCTCCAGCAGTTCTTTTTTTCTCACCGAATGGACAGTTTTTGGCCTATAAAGTTTAAATTACATCAAAACAGTACAGCAAAATAAAATTCTCAAAAATGCAGCTCATATTGCTTTAATATATTACAGGACCTAGGAAAAAAATTTAAATTGCACATCAAGGACAATATTCCTTAAATAATTGCATGTATATAGAATGTAAATGGCTGGATCGACATTCTTGACAGTAAAATCACCGAGAACTTGTCCTGAAAACCCGAAGTGAAGGATGTGACGTCACTTCTTTGAAATAGTTTTATTATCGACCACAGGAGCGGCCGATCTATTTATGGTTGTGTTAGAATGTACACATGAGGAAATGAAACTTTATTTTTTCATTGTTTCTATAGAATAATTCCTTATTGATAACATAAATAAAAATTGTAAATAAATTTTTTAAAATGTGATTATTACGAAGTCTAAACGTTTTTAATTACGTTTCAATTTATTTTTCATTTCTCATCAGATATTTATTAATTTTATAAAAAGGTTGCTACACGGACACCTTTCCAGCATGGGTGTGTGTAAGATATAAACACAAAACGTAATGTGCTCCCGGATATTAATTACAGTGCCAAAATGATGAATAAATATTGAAAAAAAAATTAGAAGAAGTCAATTTTGTTTTGGATACACTGCAGCTGCTAATGACACAATGATATTTTTTCTGCACTTTGAATTTCTGTGATACAAGTCTATCACAACGAAAACATTGGCATTATCATGTGACAAAGATTCAAGGTATCGGCATGTGAAAAGTTCGATTCGTCCATTTGTCTGTAGCAAAAAACGTCATTTCAACCAATATATCTGGACGGATATTTTCAGTAACGTTTCATTTCCTGTATTTTAAGGTGGACTATGTGTTTCCAGTTACTGACTTAGTAAAATTTACCTGTGGCTATTGCAGATCTTATCTAGAGGGGAAGGAATTAGGTTAATTGTGTACACTTAAGAGAAATGTTTATGGGAAGTCTTTCGTTCTAAAAAGTAAACACCATGCCCCAATCTTACACTAAACTAGCTGTTTTCGTAATGTCCGAGTAAAATTTCTTAATGTAAAACTGCCAGTTAATGGAAAGGGACCATAATGACGATCACCTGTCATGTCCTTTAAAATCTCTGAATCCACGCAGACAACACCCCCAACAAATAAGGGTCATTAAGTTAAGCAATAAAACCTATCGAGTAAGGAAAACAAATTGTCACGACACAACAAGTTGTACAATAACACGTCCTTACACACCGCGCATCTAAAATGTGTGACAAGTATAAGCGGAAGTGAGGGCTCGCCTCACTACAGCTTTCTAGTTCCTGAGTTACATGTAGAGCGCATTCCATTTGCTCAAAATCAAGATTGCAAGATGGTTGTCGTGAATAAAGATGATATTACGCCTGTTTATGAAGCAGTTCGAGATGACAATAACGACACTAATTGGTGAGTTCATTTGCAATTGTTTATTAATAAAAGTTAAGTATCTTTCTGTATACCCGGGGCGTGGTGGAATCTAGATGTACCGCTAAAGAAAAGTGCTGCAGTTGCATTTGTTGAAACAATTGTTGAGGAAAATACACAAAAATATATACTTCAGTCCTTATTTAGATACGGTTTTGCATTTAAAAAAATATATTTGTGCCTCAGTAAAACTTTGATAATGTTGATGGAAATTAAGAGCTTTTTTTCTCAAATACCTTTCTACAATTAATTTAAAAAACTAATTTAAGTGAGGTTTGCTTTAGTAACGGGACAATTTTCTGAATGGGGAATAATCAATGAAAAATTTGGGTTTAATGCTATTATTTTTGAAAATTTGCTGATTCTGCAAGTTATACAAATACCATGATATTTTTTTTTTATATTTAGTACAACAAAGTCTGTAGAAAATAAATATACATATCATGATTTAAAATTGTATAATGCTATACATATCTATAAAGAAATATTTCAAAGCATGGGGAAAAATAGAGTTGCAGGTTAATCTTATCAATAGGAAGTTATTGTCTTTTTCAAAGTGAACAATCACGTTCATTTTTACTACGAATTTGAATAGGAAATATTTAACAACAATGCCTTATATGGCTTTATCATTGAAAACAAAAAATTCAGAGTAAGTTTGCGCGGAGTTTTAAATTATTATTAATTATTTTATTTTCAAATACAATGTTTGTTAGTCTGGTGGGGTGAGATTTTTTGTGCTGAGTAAAGTACTGTAGTATTTTTTTCCTTATATAGACATTTCTGTATGTGCTTCCTGTATACAAATCTGTCACAAACACTCGTCCCTTATTCACCGGCGAATTGTTACACTTGACTTACCATAACGTTAAGGATGCCACGAGAGCGACCGGAAATATCCCCTCTGATTACCGTTATCCAGAGGGGCATTAGTTGTATCCGCATTGACGAGTCAACTCGGAAGAATCAGATATTTTGTGCTCGGGTTGTATAAAATGAGTGTAAACATTTAAAGTATATGCTACCCTTTTTAAGTGTAAAGATGAACTGATTTAATGTTATCATAAATTTCTTTACATTCGCTTTGTTCACCTAAATAAATAAAATGTATACATCTTGAACATGTTGTAAAAACCGAGATTTTTACAGCATGTTAAAAAACTAATTATACAAGTTGTGTTCTCAACTTTTTATTTGCATATTTAAGAAATTGAATTCAGGGAAGTCCTTACAAAGTTTGACCTATATTGAACAGTTCTAGGTGTCTGTATTTACAATCTTATAACAATTCTTCCTTTTTCGATTATGTGAAATACAAATAAGGAAAACATTTTGAGAAATTGTCAACAAATTTCTATTTCAATAATTTTTACCTTATACTTATATTAGAAAACATCAACAGATTTTCCTTCATTAAAAGATGCATTCATACGTACATGTAGTAAGGAACTTCATCTCACTCAAAAACATTTTGATATTCCTTGGTAGAAAAAATTATTAAAAAATTCTTGATATTCAAACCATAATGACATATACTATGAGTTACTCAGTAATTTGTAACTTCGAATTCATTAAAAACAATCTCGAATATAAAAATATGAAACATTAAAAGATTAATTAATATCTAACTTTATTCTAACATGAATACAGAGAGTCAATATGTAAACTACATTGTACGTGTATCAGCTCACAGACTCTTCATAGAATTGAGCAGATATCCTAACATACATAAAACAGAAAGGATATGTAAAAATTGTACATGTATTTCAATATCTAAACTCATGATTTTATTTTATAACTTATAAAAAGGAAAAACATAAAGAAAATGTTTAAACTGTTTACATTTTTATTGCCCTTAATATTACTCCAACGAAATAGAATGACTGGACAGTATCAGCTTTTTATTCTGTACTTTTGATATTTCATTGAAACATTACAGATAACGTATGGGTTCCTTCGAAAGAAATAATAGTTTATGCTTTTCTATCGATCTTCACATACACGTACACAAATCAGCAAGTGCGAGCGCACACACAACAATATAAGTAAATTATCACAGTTTGAGCTGTAATGGGTCAGTTTTACATGTATATGACGTGCCTTCTTCGAAAAATTTAGTATATTTTCGTCATTAACAACTTAAAGTTGTACATCTAGTATATCGAATTTCAACATTCTTAACATCGAGGTTACTCCTGATGTAACAAGGTTGTCTCAAACATGTAAAATTACAAAACATTACCGAAATACAAAACATTTTTAATATTCCGTTCATATTCATGTGGAATAAATTGATATTAATAGATAACAGTTTCATAATCCATGCATAAGACAGTACAGGCGATAACATATATTTATACATGTACAATATATGTTACGAGTGGTTCCCGGAAAATCGAAATCCGGTTATACATGGATTAAGATTCCGTTATTGAAGATTTAATAATGTGCTTGTAATTACATGTACTTAATTTTACATACACAATTAGAATAGTTCTCGTTCAATGTAGCAAAACTTATCATGCACTTTTTAGATTTATTAATTTGAAAGAAACTGTAGGACTATCAAGAGGCACCATATATGGACTACAACTTGCAAACTGAAGATAGAAAGAAATATTTAGCATTCTTTTTCCATGATTTTAAAAGTATTATAACAATCATTACAAAGGGAAGAAATGCATGTACCTGCCACACTTCGTAGCCTTTGATATGGGTTTTCTTTTAAGTACTTTAGTATATAGTAGCCTTGAATCTCTACAAAAGTTCTTATGCAGCTACACTTATGTTAACTTTTGTTACATAGAATGAAAATAAGTGAGCAGTGCACTGTGTACAAAAATACAGTCGATTATCAATAAAATTAAAACATATTTCATGTGACACAAAAGTAAAATAGGTATCACTTCACGTGCAGTGTTTAATCAAAGTCTTCCAGTGATAGATACTTGTGAAATCTTAAAAAGCTCGTTTATTGCATGATATTTTTATACTTGTCGAAATGAATAAAAACTTTCTCGAAGTCTTGTTTTTATTGTATATATGCGATCCTTATTTTTAACCTTATTTTCATTTCGTAGGCTTGTTCTGAAGTATACAGACACGGAAATAACTGTGGATTCACAAGGCACAGATTACGAAGAATTTAAATCAAAATTTCAGGGTAAGGTCAACTCTCTTGAAATTGTTTTTTTTCACGAAAAGATAATTAAATATTTACTACATGTATGACTGCAGACAAAGATTAAAAAAAAACCTGGGTTCATGTTCAGAATTGTTTTAAATCGTTGTAATCATAAATCAGCATAATTGGATAAAGTGGTTTCTTATAAATATATATTCTTGAGCTCGGAGTTAAGTCAAGTCGTACTAAACCCATGCAATCTTTAAGGTCAAATTCAGAGGCAAAAGACCTCGGAAGGTACTAAGCTTAAGACACAACTGAAGCTCATAGAGTGTTGTACAAATATACCGTTATATAAACAACATGAAAATGTTCATAAAAATCTGTAAGAGAAGTAAATCATAAATCTCGAGGCTAATGAAGTTAATACCGTAAACCTATTAGCGACAACTTTTATTCGCGATTTGTTAGTCTCAAATCTACCCGCGACGACTAATTTTCACGAACTCGGGAACATTTTACACAGTGAAATAAACGGTTCGCGGAGAAAAAAAATATTCGCAATACAGGCAAGGTAGCGAAACTCACGAATATTTCTCACACGCAAATCAAACTGTTTACGGTTAAGCTTACAGATTCTGTTTATGCACTTCTAATCTTATTGCATTTTGTTTAACAATTTGCTTTCTTGTAACATCTCATTACGTAAGTGATTTCCAGGCCTAGAGATTGAAATATTCCACGGGCCGGGCCAGAGATACACAAATTGCTCTGTTATAGTGACTGAATCTTAAATTATTTTAAATGATGAGAACAGTTTTCCCCCCCACAAATTTACGATATAATCGTTTCCAGCACAGTCAAAGTAAATCAACGTGCTACTTGGAAAGGAAGGTTATCCAAAACTCTTTACATCTAGTATAAACACATGACGCTGTTGAAATTGTTTTGAAAGAAAATCGGGAATTCTGCAGCGCTTTGTCTTTTCACTGAGTTTCCTTATAGGTCCAGTGGAAATTTAGATTAACTTTTATTTTGCATCATGTGCAGAAATGTGAAAGATGGTGCAATACTTGTACGAATCAACCGCCTTGGTATATTATATTTCAATGTTTTATTTATATTTGGACTGATATCTGTCATACCAGTTGTTAGGCCATTGTTTCTACTATATTGACTACAGATTACTTTGTTTTTCCAATCAACAGATAGAGCTCAAGGCATGTATGACCGGGGGAGGGGGGTTACTTCTTCTAGGCTCCTGATCCCTTCCAGTGTGTCAAGGGGTCCGTGTTTTGTCCTATTCATGCAGTGTTGATGATTCATATTTTTACAGGATTTAATTAGTGGATCATTGATTTTTTTCCTTATTGTACAGATGATGAACGTGCATTCGGCTATGTCAGACTGATAACCGGGGACGAAATGAGCAAGCGTGCCAAATTTGCTTTAGTTACATGGATAGGTAAAAATGTAAAGCCATTGCAGAAAGCCAGAGTATCAACGGATAAAGCCTTCGTAAAAGAAGTTCTAAGGGTAAGTCTGATTGTAATATCATAAGGTAAGGCGGACTCTAATATCATTTATAAGGTAAATATGATTGACATCTTACAAGGTAATAATAAGGTAAGTCTAATTACTATATTATACGATAAAACTTATTGTAATATTGAGTTAGTCTGATTATAATAGTTTAAGATAAGTCTGATTGTGTTTTTACAAGATAAGACTAATTGTAATATTATAAGGACAAGTCTGATTGTAATGTTACAAGGGCAACTCTATATAAGGTTAAGTCTAATGAAATATTATAAGGTAAATCTGTTAAAAATATTAATTTATAAGGTAGATCTAATTGTAATAATATAAGGCAATACTTATTGATATATTATAAGTTAATCTGATTGTGATAGTGTAACCTAAGTCTGATTGTATTATTAGAAGGGAAGTCTCATTGTAATATTATAAGGAAAAATCTGATTGAAATACAATAAGGTAAGTCTGGTTTTTAAATTATAAGGCAGTATCCCATTTCGGAATTTTCAGGGGTCAGTGTTTATGCCCTTTTCTCATATTTGTATTGTTTGTACATGTAATTTTTATGAGATCGATATCTGTTCGTTATCCTTGCCCTTTTTCGTTTATATTAAGGGGTCTGATTGTAATATTATAAGGGTAAGTCTTATTTATGACCATCAAGTAAGTCTGATTGTAATATTAATACTCTTAAGGGTAAGTCTGGGTGTAATATTATAAAGTAAATCTGATTGTTTAAGCAATAAATGTCATCATAGGGCAAATGGTTGCAAGCATTTCAGAAAATTTAATGATGCACATCATTTTCCAGAAATGATGGCAAGTGTTATTTCCCCTACGATGACGATAAAACGCAGTTTATTGTTTATATTTACATCAAATTCACTATTTTTCTCAGCAAAATACCCTTTTCTTTTTTCCAATTATACAATTTTTTCAATTTTCAACAGTTTAAGAAAAAAAAAAATAAAAACAAACGTCTCACAATCAAGGATTTATGAAGAAGTTTAAAATAACTTTCAACTACTCTTGAAGCGCGAATATAGCAACTCATCGGTTGTGCGGTCAATAAATCGAAGAAATCTGGCGATCCCCGTGATACAATGTTGTTATAGTCAATATGATGTTTGTAATTAAATATTTCACAGATATAGATATAAGTAAGTGTTAATTTAGACTAAAAATATTCATTGAAAGACTGGTCCCCCACTAATGAACCTTAATCCTCCACCCCTAACCCCCAACCAAAACCTAAAACAAAATTTGAAGTTAAAAGAATTCATTTTTTGTGGGGGCTAATCAAAGATTTTTTTCAGCTGTCATTTTTCCCTGATAATGCCCCCCCCCCCTTCCTTTTCAAAATTTATTCTGTAAAAGAGCCTTACATAATTTCTTTTTTTCATAGCAACTAAAACCCTTCGGGCTCTGTGAATATTGTACATCATCAGGTGGCTAAATCATCGTATTGACCTCTAAAACAGCAATAATTGTATAACATTACAGATGTAAATATAATATTTTAACGGTAAGTCTGTTGTATTATAAGGGTAAGGCTGATAATAACATCGTAGGGTAAGTCTGATTGAAAAATAACAAGGAAGAGGCTAGTGCTTTAACATCACAAAGGTATGTCTGATCGTAGATTCATAATGGAAAGGCATGGATATATCTGATCATATCATCATGACTGTTAGTTAATCGATTGAAGTTGAGCTGATCGTAAATTTTTTAAGGGCAATTCTTATCTTAATGAAAAGGTTCCTTTACTGTGTACAGTTTGAATCTCTAAATTATTATTTCAATTTTGATGTCATTGATTCTAAAATATGAGAAATATTTATTTATTCCAGCGATATTTTTGTTACAGATTTTTGCTCTCGAGGTATCGGCTGATGACGTCTCGGATATAACCGAAAACAAGATTCGTGATGCTGTTGTAAAGGCTGGAGGTGCAAACTATGGAACAGGAAATTGAACCTCTAGTCAAAGAAATTTTAAGAAACTTTATTGAAACATGAATTTCAATATGGGAGTGAAAAAGAGAAATTGCTTTAGGAAAATGCCTTATCTATTCTTGTGATATATAACAATTGTTTCGATTGTATATGAATCTCGTCTTCAAATGAAAAAAAAAGAAGATTTTTATGTTTCTTAATTCGTTACTTCTGTTGAAATCATTGGCGAGCATAGTGTTCATGCTCTACATGATAAATTTCACATAAATACTCTGGAGGTTAAAGTTAAATCATTGTACAAGGTACCGTATATTTTAGTCACAGTGTAACAGTGTAGACAAAAGAAATATGAAAGTATGAATTAATTTTTCAACTATTCCCGAATTTATATATATGAAAGTAGAAATACGTATAACTATATATATATATATATATATATATATATATATCGGCTAAAACATTTAGGGAGGGGGCACAGTTTGGCAGGCCAATTCTTTTTCTAGAATCTTTAAAATATTTTCACTACTGAAAAAAATTCAAGCAACTCTTGTTTACATCTATCCATGTAGGGGAATCTTAAATGGTTCTTGTCGCCTTTTTAGCTCACCTGAGCCAAAGGCTCAAGTGAGCTTTTCTGATCAAAATTTGTCCGTTGTCTGTCGTCGTTGTTGTCGTTGGCGTTGTTGTTGTTGTTGTAAACTTTTCACATTTTCATCTTCTTCTCAAGAACCACTGGGCCAAATTCAACCAAACTTGCCACAAAGCATCCTTGGGTAAAGGGGATTCAAGTTTGTTCAAATGAAGGGCCAAGCCCTCTTTCAGGGGGAGATAATTAGGAATTAGTGAAAAAATAATGGCATCATTTAAAAATCTTCTTCTCAAGAACCACTGGGCCAGGAAAGATGAAACTTATGTGGAAACATCCTCAGGTAGTGTAGATTCAAGTTTGTTCAAATCTTGACCCCCGGGGGTAGGGTGGGGCCACAATGGGGGATCCAAATTTTACATAGAAATATATAGGAAAATATCTTTAAAAATCTTCTTCTTAAGAACAGCAAAGCCATGATTGGTCATATTTTTATGGAAGCATCCTCAGGTAGTGTAGATTCAAGTTTGTTCAAATCATGACCCCCGCGGGAAGGGTGGGGCCACAATGGTGGATCCAAGTTTTACATAGAAATATATAGGAAAATATCTTTAAAAATCTTCTTCTTAAGAACAGTAAAGCCAAGATTGGTCATATTTTTGTGGAAGCATCCTCAGGTAGTGTAGATTCAGGTTTGTTCAAATCATGACCCCCGGGGGTAGGGTGGGGCCACAATGGGGGATCCAAGTTTTACATAGAAATATATAGAAAAAAAAATTTAAAAATCTTCTTAAGAACAGCAAAGGCATGATTGGTCATATTCTTGTGGAAGCATCCTCAGGTAGTGTAGATTCAAGTTTGTTCAAATCATGACCCCCGGGGGTAGGGTGGGGCCACAATCGGGGATCCAAGTTTTACATAGATATATATAGGAAAATATCTTTAAAAATCTTCTTCTTAAGAACAGCAAAGCCAGGATTGGTCATATTTATATGGAAGCATCCTCAGGTAGTGTAGATTGTAGTTTGTTCAAATCATGATCCCCGGGGGTAGGGTGGGGCCACAATGGGGGATCCAAGTTTTACATAGAAATATATAGGAAAATATCTCTAAAAATCTTCTTCTTAAAAACAGTAAAGCCATGATTGGTCATATTTATATGGAAGCATCCTCAGGTAGTGAAGATTCAAATTTGTTCAAATCATAACCCCCGGGGGTAGGGTGGGACCACAATGGGGGATCAAAGTTTTACATAGAAATATATAGAAAAATATCTCTAAAAACAGTAACGCCATGATTGGTCATATTTATATGGAAGCATCCTCAGGTAGTGAAGATTCAAATTTGTTCAAATCATAACCCCCGGGGGTAGGGTGGGGCCACAATGGGGGATCCAAGTTTTACATAGAAATATATAGGAAAATATCTTTAAAAATCTTCTTCTTAAGAACAGTAAAGCCATGATTGGTCATATTTATATGGAAGCATCCTCAGATAGTGAAGATTCAAGTTTGTTCAAATCATTACCCCGGGGATAGGTTGGGGTCACAATGGGTGATCAAAGTTTACAGAGGAATATATAGGAAAAAGTCTTTTTCTGAAGAACAGAAAAGCCATGATTAGTCAAATTGATATGGAGGCATCTTTCGGTAGTGTAGAATGAAATTTGTTCAAATGAGGGCCCCCGGGGGTAGGGTGGGGCCACAATGGGGGATCAAATTTTTACAAATGAATATATGGGAAAAAAAATCTGCTGCTCAAGAACAACAAAGCCATTTGTTATATTGATATGAAAGCATCATCAGGTAGTTTAAAATTCAACACCCCCCTCCCTGTAAACTTTTCAATACTGTACTGATTTTTGCTTTTTTTCCTAGCCAATGTGCTCAGGTGAGCGATGTGGCCCATGGGCCTCTTGTTTGTCCTAGGATGTCATATTCAAGACTGGAAATGCATTTTTTTTTATATGAAAAACCTCTTTTCATAAATTATTGTTAATTAAAATCCATGATTTATAATTTTGATCTAAACCGGCACAGCGTTATTCTAAGGAGCTTGTAAAATAAAGAATGAAAAAGATCACTAACAAGTGCATCCATGATATATGAATATGGGTATAGGTTTATACAATTCAAACGACACAGCCGTGACTGCTCAAACCCAAGAGGAATTACGATTTATAGATTTACAGTCCACTTGTACAACGTTAACTACATACATGTATATGTAAGTCAACTCAGAAACCGGACACCATGGCTTCAGCAAAAGTTGTAAAGACCGTACTCGTTAGCATCCCATGTTTCATTGTGCATTTAAGAATGAATGATTTATGGAAGTAGAATTTTGGAGATCTTTTTTAGAGAGTATAACATTTTTAGGAAAAGGAAGTCGATTCAAAATTTTGTGCTGTAGAAATACAGAAAAAGGGCATGATGTAAGAAGATATTTTGTTGACAACGTATTTATTAAGACTTAGTGCTTGTACATACATCAATTAAAAAAAAATCCGAGACTTTAAAAATAAGATCCTTTGTATGTTTTTGTCTATGGGTGAATGAAAATAAATCCTTATATAAAACTGTAGTATTTCTGACGAATACATCTCGTAAATTAAGATGAGATATAAAAAAAAAAAAAACCTGTACTTTACTGACTTATGCCTTATGAATATCTGTGTCCACAACATCCGGAATGAAGCCATGCTACTCTGGCGGAGAAGAAGGTGTTTCTTAATGTAAACGCCATTACACATATACCAGTGTACATTCAGTAAGGTCTTTCAGTAATTGAGGCAAAACCAATCACGACATGAAATTTTGGCAACATCAATCAGTACATGCAATTGTGGCAACACCAATCAGTATATATAATTGTGGCAACACCAATCATTATACCATCCTCTTCTAATATAATAGAGGTACTTTTTTAGCCATGAGTCCACTCTGCTCTGTTTTTTGCCAAACAGTTAACATAACACCGAGTCTGTCGAAAAAGAGCATTTATTATTGAAAATGCCAAAAATGTTTCCCAATCTTAAAAGTACATATGATACTCGTAAAAATTCTAAGGCACAAAATAGGACAGTAAATCTCACGTAAAATATATCTCATTACATGTACACAAAGATAAATGTGACTAAGAATACTGACATAGAAATAACAAATGTACAATAAGTATTGCCCATTGGAATAGTTATGGCAAAAAAGATGGGACTAATCCTTATAAAAAACGCCTAAATACAATTATGATTTATTTTTGGAAACTGCAGCTATATTTCGCGTAATTTTTGTTGCATGAAAATGTATCGTAAATTAACCATTACCCGGATTATTTACTTTAATGCTTCACAGAACGATTTATTGCAATTAAGATATACAAATTTGATTCCGTGAGTAAAATATATACATGTAACGTAATGAACTTCTTCCATTTATCACAACGGGCCTCCATATACCCGTAACATGCAGACAAAAATCATCTTTTCTTTAGTAAATTCGACAAACCTCTTTCAATGCGGGTTGAAAGTTTTCTGTTGACACGTGTGAGAAAAATTGAGATTCAGTCTTTCTTGAATACTACGACAATCACTGGTTGCTATGCTAAAAATGTAACTTACATTTTAAAAAGTGTGTTCGCATTATTAAACGCATCGGCATAAAATTTAATAAATGTAAGGGTGCCAATTAATTAATGTCCATTTTTATACCCACCATGACTTGCGCTTTAAACAGCAAGCATGTTATTTAATTAAATCGAGGATTAATACGACTGTCATCCTGAAATTGTAATGGAATCTCATTATAATAGTGATATATCACTATTTTAGCGTAATTTACGTTTCCCCCCAACTAGTCCGAAATATCTGACGTTTTCCAGGCTTTTTCACGATTTTTATATTTTACGTGCCAGGAAAAGGTTAGAACCGGCGCCATTACGAAAACTGGGAATTCGCCGCCTCCAACCAGAGGCGGCATTCTCGGGTTGATTTTCGATACTTGCAAAGCGAATGAAATGTCAAACTCACAATTTATCAATAGATCAATGCTTTTAGTACTCATCAAAATCGTTTTTATGGTTTGTTTCTAAAATATACAATCCGATGAAAACATTTTATCTGAATGTCGAGATTTGTTTTCATTTCGTGCATTTTCAAATCTTTCAAGTCCTGTATCGAAATGATGAGTGCTGTTTTCTTTTTATCGATATTGGTGAGTACTAGAAGCATTGTGCTATTGATAAATTGTAAAAACGGCATTTAATTCAGTTCCCAGGTATCGAAAATCAACTCCGATTGGAGACGACGAAATTTCCAGTTTTCGTAATGGCACCGGTTCTGACGTTCTCCTGGCACGTAAAATATAAAAATAGTAAAAAAGCCAGGAAAACGTCAGATATTTCGGACTACCCCCCAACCTGTTAAGATCTCTTATAAATATCGGCTTTTAAATCCAACATGTTAAGTTATTTTCTTGAAGAAAGCCATCATCCTTTTCACCAACTCCATCAAGACTGGAAAATCCATGAGTACCAATCCCCCAAAGATCAAAGTCACGAATACCACGCTGAAAGTCCCCCCAACGTAAGTAGCAGAAGGACGGGGGTCCTCGGCACTGGTTTTGCTTCTGATTGCGGAGGACAACGTGGTTTTGTCCACTTCAAGTTCTTTCTTCATTCTCTGTATTTCTTCCAGAACTTCCACGGTAAGGTTTTTTGCAACACTATGCGTACATGTACAATTGCAAGGTGCATCTAGAAAACAAGAATTAATTAGAAATACAGTGCCATTTTTAACTATAAAAAGTCAACAATATCACATAAATGTTCTCTTTGTGGAAACTTTCATCGTACCCCTAGAAAATTATCTTATTGAATAATAAGGATATTTATATAAATATCAATATACCGTGACCTAAAGTGCAACACTGGCGTATTAACAGGAGTAGTGGTAATCGGCACTCACCGGTAGATATGGCGATTTCAGATGCTGTAGTAAGTGCAGCAGAAGGGGTGGTTATAGGTGCTTCGGTTGCTGTGGTGGTAACTGGTGCTTTGGTAGATGTGGTGGTAACTGGTGCTTCGGTTGCTGTGGTGGTAACTGGTGCTTTGGTTGTTGTGGTGGTAGTTTTGGTTGATGTGGTTGTAGTTGATACTTCGGTGGTGATAAAACATTAAAGAGAGTTTTGTTTAGGTCATTACAGTATGTGAACCAATAAACGATATTTTTCAATAAATGAATAGATGTTAAAATTTTAATTATAATTTTTTAAAGTCGCTTGGTCCGATTGTTATGGTAAAAAAAATCTTCTTGTGAATCAGTATGAACTACTTGAAGTTTAAGGCCAAATTATGTAAATACGAGTATTTTCCATCATTCATTTCTGGTATTTAAGAGTCGCCCGGTTATAAAAAGTACAGTAATTATGACCTCTGATTGTTTTAAATAACATCTTCATTGATTATGTCTGGTAATTAATGTAATAAATTATTACTACATATTCGTTTTACAATTACAATGTTATCAATTAATTAAATATCACTATATGTTAAACATATAATATGAAATGTCAATGAAAAAAAAAACAGAGAGGAACTAACATCAGAGAATAAACAAAGCTACAATATTGAAAGTGTTCCGATCCACTTTCTTTGTCAACTGTAGATAGGTAAACTTCATGAACTTTTGTCAAAAATGAATCCAACATACCAAATACCACAATCTGACTTGAAGATATTTATAAAAAAATTGTGTGGTCATAAAATTTGTTATTTTGGTATTGAATTAAACATGTGCAATATAATTACATTTCAAAGTAATTGACAACTAGTCTAGTTCAGGAAGTAAAATAGCCATGGATATGACAAGATTGCAATTAATCTTTTTACTTACATGTACTCATACACAGGGATCTGAAATTGGCTCCGGTCATCATAACATTGTACCATTTCAAAATATTCGCCACTAATCGTACTGCAACATGATCCTCGTTCTGGAGAGTGCTAGGTTCTCCTTGCTCCCATTCAGCCCATGATTGTTTATCATTATTTGTCATACTCCTGAGTTCATTATTTACAAATTTGTATCCAATATAGAACCAAGAACCTGTGTATCTGTTAAAAATAACGCGTTAGACTGTTTTATAAGCATCTCCCGCAGAGGAGTAAATAAATATGGACAACGAACATGTGGACACTAGCTAGGAAATTGAATTTAAATGTTTAACAAACCCTTTGGCTGTAATAAGTTCCGCAATAAAATTGTTCACTCCCGGGTCCGGGATCAGAGCCAACATCCCATTTGAATCTTTGCATTTCTGTTTCGCGTCCGTTGCAGAAGTGCTTAGCGCGGTTATCCAGTAACAGAGTGTATTGCCTACATTAGGGGTGTACATGGAGCCTCCGTTCTCGCACACATTACCTAAGAAAGGTTTGGTTTTGTATTTTATCAATTTGAAAGGAATTTAAAAAATAGCTTTTAAAAATGAGTTTAGGAAGTGCTGTTTATAAAACAGTAAAATACAGAACATGTGTATATATGTACACATATTAAAGAAATGCAGTATAATTTTCCCGAGTTTATTTTGAATCTAACGAATATTTATTTGTTATGGAATGTATATCATGAGGTTAAAAATAGCTGCTATTCTATGGGAATCAGTTTTCCAAGAACCAAACATTTTTATCCCTTATATCTTGGACTATATATCCACAACTGGTAAGGACATTTGATTTATATACTCCAATTCTGGAGAAAGAAGATGGGTGAACAAGGCGGGCGAAGTGCCTATAGTGCGACAAACAAGAAGTGAAAAATAAAATCTAAATTATATCAAAATTTTCTTTGATATTTCATCTCACATTAAAGTATATTTTATGTAAAATCTCTACAATTTACAAAAATCTCACAAAGACTGAAATTATTTGCCTACGAAATAGCATACACACACTAAAGAGGACAAAAAGGATCATTTTCTCAAACTTTAACAAACATTTTCGATATGAGTGGGTCTTCGCTTCATTGTTTTGAAAGTTAATCCTAAAAGTTTGCATAAAAATATAAATTTTTTGGTTTACAAAAACATGGAGCAAAGACCCACTATACCTTAAAAGTGCACTTTTATGACAAAGCATTCGCATCTTTCCGAGAAATACTTGAAGTCCACTAAGCCAAGGGTCATATCACAAACATGATTCAAATGACACTATTCATCAGTAGCTGTGTAGCGTAGTGGTTAGCGTGTTTGTCTCAAAGCAATATGATACTCCGGATTTTTATTGTTAGGGGTTCGAATCCCACGAATACTATTTATTTTTTTGAATAAAAGAATACTTTTTTCCGAGATCTTTTTTTTTCTCAAAAAGGTTTTGTTGATCATAATTTTATAAATTTCAATAATGAGAACTTTATTTTAAATACTTAATTCACAAATTGAATATGAATTTTTTTAATATCTAAAGCTATAGGCATTCTGCACGCCTTTTTCACCCATCTTCTTTAAACGAAAGCTACTTACTAGAAATAGTGGTAACTGATGTTGTGGTGGATACACAAGATACCACGACATCCAAACAAGGGACAGCACCACTGGAGCAGGACTGTAAGTAGAAAGGTTACGCCAGGTAATTAATTAATCAGTTCATTAAAAGCTATTTTGCTGAATTGCAATTTCTTAAAGATTTGCAATTCATGTTGTCGACGAAACTATTTTTCCTCATTTATGTGATATGATAATCGGTAAATTTGCATCGTATCATTTGAAATATAGTTTTCCTCTGATTAAGAACTGAATTTGAATGACATTATGATATTTCTTTATGCAACAGCTGGAGTAAAATTGAGAAAAATAAGACTCACTGGTGAAACAATTGTCATAGCGTTACCCAAACTTTCTTCCATTGTAGTTTTCGATTGTGTTGCTGTTATTATAACACCCCCATGAAAGAATCCACATGAATTTTCGACTGTAAAACATCCAAGTGAGTTTATATATTCACGGGATGTGAAGAAACATTTGGTATTATCATCATAACATTTCACTTTTAAAATGTCTTTGTTTAATTCCATGTTATTTCCATTAGCCGAAAAGTCCAGCCCGCAGCCCTGATCAATGGACATAGAGAATTCGACTTTGCTTTGATGGTCTACACAGAAGGTAGTCTTTGATATCTGTTGTTCCCAGGGAGTTAAGTAAAGAAAAAAATCCCTCCCACTGTCAACTGCAACAAGAATGGGGTGATTCGAACTGAACACGACGGCAATTCCTATTGTCAAGGCTATTTCCAATTTGTCTCCTTCGTTAACGAGAATATATTCCTGGCAATGTGTTTCCTTTGAGACCGTTAGGGTGGTTTGAGCTTGGGAGGCCACAATAGTTGCTCGACAGGTCTCAACAGCCACGAAGTCGAAGGATCGGCCTAAGCGGGTACGGTCGACAGCGTGCTCAACTTTATGATAGAAGTTCTCGGTGTTTGTTTGTCCAGTATAGTCTAGAAAGTCATAGTCACATCCGGTAAATACGGATACAATATCAGTGGATGATATCAGAGCTCCAGTAAGAGAATGCATACTCGTCAAATGGAGCACAGTGTATTTTCCTAAGGTAACATTTATTTTTTCTCCGCCGTGATAAACTTTACCGTACAGTGTCAGAATGGCCGTGGCACGGTCTCCAGGAAGGGTTACAAGCACCATTGTTCTTATATTGGTGGAAACAATCTGCACCTGACTGTACGTGCTGCTAGCATTACATGGAGTGATAACAAAGTACTGGCTTCCGAGTTCTGTATAGGGGAATACCATAGTAGAATCCCCTGAGAAAGATCCGATATTAATCATTTTCAGTTTGATAGGTATCGTGGACATTATCTCAAATCCTTTGTTAGACATTTGTATTGTCTTGTTCAAGCCGTACTCGTCAGGAATATCAATCCATGACGTCATTAAAGGCCCAACAGTCCAGTGATCGTTGTTTATTTTGACTTTCAGGCTGTGGTGTACTGTTATTTTGGTAATATTCGTTGGACTAGGATTGTACAAGAGAAGTTTGCAACTCTCTTTCCCAGCAGTTTGTGGCTGACGAACCATGGATAGTATAAAACGAGTTCCTACATTTGGAAAACCTGAATTTATAGTGGCACCTAGAAAATTAAGACAATGTCATGTCTTCAACGATGTAGGATGTAAAGAATAAGCATTTTCTTTTTGTCAAGGACTGATGGTCTAAATGGAAACCAATCTTTCAATTTCATTGACATTTGAAATAATGGAACCATAGATAAGGAGAAATGCATTCAATACGGAGATCAAGGGCCGATATTCTTATAAATGAACTTGTATACACATTAACTTTGACAAAAAGAATATCTACCATAAATCTTGTTCAATAGTCAATACTCAATCAAGTTTTAGAGCCAGAACTAGTAAAATTTGATTTTCACAATATCAAAATTTGAACCTCATTATCACCTTTTAAAAAGACGAATCTACATGATGTAGGGATACTTTTCTGTTTATCTTTTTATTCTGCATAAGAGAATATTTATAAAGAAATGTATTTTTTCTTCTTTTTTTTTCATTAGTTACATTTTCCCCTTTTAAATGCACATTCTTCATTTCTACAGTCTTCAATTTTCTCTACTCAAAGCTTCGAGCCAAGTTTATTTGAGGTTAAATTTAATCTCTGAGCCGTCTTCTTGGTTTTGCAGGATCCGTTCCAAATACCTTTGTACATAGGTGAGTTGTACAGTTGATAAATCCATTCAATATTGTAAGTTTTGATTTTTTGTCCGTCAAACAACATTATTGAAATTTATTAATGTAGTCAACTTTCTTGTAAATTGCTTTAGAGACATTGAATGAAAACGTTCATTTTTCACATATATTTTATTAATGGCAAAAATGGCTAATGCGGCTAATTTTCCACCTCCTGCAAAAAAAATCTAAGCAATCATCAACTTACCTAATAAGACTTTGATAATCAGAAATAGAAACACTAATCCTGTAATTAGTAGATTAATTCTAGCATCCATTCTTGAAGAACTATGAAATAACACTGCAAGTGAACGATGTCTAATTGATTATTAACCATTTAAAATCATTGTGAAAAATATGTTAAAGCAATTATGTTGTTGAAATATTTGTTCAAAATGCTAATGGGATGGCATTGTCCGTTTTCTATCCCTATTCAATGTTAACTTTTAGAAACAATGCAATATGGGAGTCATTGCAGGGGTTTTCAAAACCCATGGGGATCTCAGACTAAGCTTAGAATTGAAGGGAAAATCACAAAATACAATGCAATTATGAATTCTGTATTTTAGAGAATTTTCAGATATATTTTGCTGCAAGCTGTACATTGTAACCAAATATACGTTAAGCTTCCATCGCCTAAGGATGAATTATGCAGATAAATGTTTACCTGAAGATTTTTTATTTTACATTCAAAATTAGCTTAGTCTTTTGTGATGCCAACTTTCTACGTTGAGCAAGTAAACATGCAGAAATATGCTGTTCTGCCTCTAGGATAACTTTCTGTTTGGATTTTTCTTAAAAAGTTTCCGGTTTAAAGGGGCATAAGTACAGTTGCATTGCTGATTTGTTTACAATTTTTATCATCACTGATATTGTTTTTGTTTTTTTCCCCCTACATGTGGGTGTGTTTGATTTGCTAACACTGCACACATCACTGAATATGAAAAGCCAATGCTGGTGAGTTGATTTTGCTTTTTTACATTTCTATTCCGACTTCTCTTAATTATAGGTTTAATCTCTTTCAAAAATACAATACAGAGTTCCCACTGTTCTTAAATATTAAGGATAAATTTTAGTTCATGAAAGTACCATATGAAACACACCCGAGATTTGTAGTTTTGATAGTGTTCAGATAAAAGAAGTATTTAAGCACACTTTTATAATACGAGAAACACTCTTGCAACATGTTAGTCATGAAATTCTTTCAAAATTTTGATGAATTTGAACTTCAAATATACCAAACAGCATGCTTAGAACTAAATGCAGAAGATAAAAGCGTTTCTTGTCTTTGTGTGTTGTAATAAAAAAATTGTAACCTTGTCGGAATTTGCAGGTAGGGGCCATCTTAACCAGACACATCTCACATAGATACAAGCTTACATACATGTACTTTCTTCAAGTTATTTTTTGAACCTATAAAGGCCAGATATCATTTTGCCATCTCCTCTACTTTCGCTACATAATTTAAGTAAAACAAGGTAATGTGATTTTAACTTTTTATTTATTATCTCGTATCAAGCATCGCACAATGTCTTTTTTGCTTAAATCAAACCCAGTGTAAACATAAACTGTACAATAAATTACAACTGAATTTCCAATAAGCTAACGTTTGAACACATACATACATTTGTGCATCCCTGCAACCCCAAAACTCAAAAAAATGTAAAATTAACGCTTATTCCACATAAAGTTTTCCCAAGAATACACACATTCTTGTAACATTTTATATGGGAATGAAGTAATATATTTATCAAAATAAACTGAAATAAGGATTATTGAACAAACGAGCTCTGTATAAAATATAAATTGTAGGGAAAGCTTGCTAGTCTGTGGCATATTTGTTAGTACACCCACTCTGTAAATTCCTACTTAAGTGATCGAAAGTTTGCACTTTATACTAGGAAAAAATATATAATTTTGTAGATTGATTTAATTAATTCTGATTTTGGATTTCACGTGAACAAGTATTTTAAAAATGTTTCATGCATTTCTACAAAACCATACTAGAAAGCAACCAGCTTTAATTTTCTTACGTTATGTAATAGGCTGGGCTCTGATGCTCAGTATCCACTGTAAAATTCTCCATACCTTGATTTTCAGACATTTTTACAAAGCTCATTGGAAGTGCACAATTTTGCTGGAGATACATAATACATTTCAAAGGACGGAATATGAAAGAGAAGGATTAAAAGATACTGATATTTAACGACTTCACTCATTTTTAAAAATGTCACTGTTCAGTAAGTTTATGCACATGTTGGACTTGATTTCTCGGCGATCTTATCATTTCTGCCCAGTGTTCCTGTGCCGAACCCCCAAACGGTAAACCAATATAGATCCGACCCAAAAGTTTCTGTTCCGAGTTTTCCGTGTTTAAAGAAATCGCACTGATTGCTACATAGACTTTCTCGAGCTCATGGGTGGGCACATCAAACGGAAAGGTTTCATCAAATTCAGGGTTCGATTCCTCCGTTTTAGTTCCTGTTCTGGTTTTCTTAAGTGGTTTTCCATCATGCATAAGAACAACTTTGATATAGGTGTCTGTTAACAAAAATCAATGTTAGCTATTTCTTCTTTAAAATCGTTGATTTTATTTAATTACTGACTGGTTGGAAATACACGATTTACAGTATGAAACTACAAACCAATCAATGACCGAGTAAAAAGAAATTAAAACCAAACAAATTTTTGAATTTAACCTACCATACATGTACAATGTAAAACAAGCATCGAATGTGAAAGAAAACGTAACAATTATTACAATAATTATGAAATACTTATATTCAGACTAAGAAGGGTCAATGCTTCAACACACAACTTTGTTTTCACTTTATGCCAAATTACCGGATACTTACCGAGTACATTCTGAAGCCTAGTTTTTCATTTTCTAGGTAGATACGAACCGAGTACATTCTGAAGCCTAGTTTTTCATTTTCTAGATAGACACGTACCGAGTACATTCTGAAGCCTATTTTTTTCATTTTCTAGATACGTACCGAGTACATTCTGAGGTCTATTTGGTGTCTTATAGATTTTCATTTTGACCACGTTGATATAAAGTTTTTCTGCCGTGGGAAGATAATTCAGTCCGATTGATATTTCTCCTGATTCCTCCTACAAAATGCCAACTTCGATGAAAAACTCATTTAAATTCAATGGTGCATATATTGTATAAATAATATAAAAAATATGACCCGGAGCCAAGAAAGTACTTTTATTTACCTAGTTTTGAATTTAAGATGATCTATCTGTTTCTAACAACATATAACCATTCATCCCCAAAACTCTTATTTTATTAGAATTAGTACGTTATATCAGTCGTGCCGTCCTTTCTGATATACAGTGAAAATTTAATATTGTTTTGCTGCTTTCAAAATATAATTGGAGTGTAACAAAAGACTTCGGCTAAAGATAATTTGTTGTATTACTGAAGTATTGTGTTGTAGCATATAAATGTACTAGTGTCTGATACATGGACTACTGTATTAAACTGCAAAAAATCCATACATCATTTATTACATACCGCAGCTGTGGCGTTAAAAATGTGTATTCGTTAGTTTTATCGACCTAAGCCATAGCTTGAATCATTACTCAACACGATGTTTTGCATAACAATAATGATAATCACGCATAAATCACGTAATACATCATTTGCATTTGCGTCCATTACTTCTTCTAACAAAGCAGACTTATTCAAGTCAAAATAAGGATGGTCTTTATTTCTTCTTCGTTGATAAAACTACGAACAATAAAATTTTAAGAAAAGACCTATAAGACACACTCAAAACCTTGTACAGGACTGAGTTTGAACGTGTAGTTTATTTTTACTGCTAAATTTATTACTACAGTGTACATGTATTTATATTTTACAATAAGTTGATCTTACTAAATGACAGCATGTTGTTACACCTTAGCTGCAGAACTATAGCTCTCTGCTTGAGAAAATTCGGACAGATAAAGCAGATCTCTGCCTCTCAAGCAGAGAGCTACGGTTCTGCAGCTAGTTAAACCTCTGTTCAATTCTATCTGTATCACTGTTATCTACTCGACAAAAATTGCTCCAAACAAAGCAGTCTCGTAAGCATTACTGAAGAAAATCAGGGGTTAATTTTTTACTAGTTCTTCATTACTTTTTTCAACATATTCCACAAAATGACCAATAAATTTATTTTCCAATGCCCGAGTACATGTACTTTAAAGTAACTATCCAAAGTCAGGTTCCCTATTAAAAATCAACATTGATATTCTTCTGTTTCGCAAAATCCAAATGTAAACAGTTATAAGATTTTATAAATATTAAATCAGTTGTTAGAAATACACACCTCTATCGGTGCCCTCAACTTTTCCTGAAAGACTTTTTCCTCGAAATCTTCCAAATGAATTTTCTTTAATTTCATAAGGCACTCTCCAATTACTATCTTTCTGGAATACTTATCCAAGTCACACAGTTGAAACTTAATGCTGATATGTTTTACGCTGGTGACTGCAATGGATGTCTTAAACGTCTCATTAAAAGTTAAATTGTCTTTGAATTTCTGTATCCGGGTCTTGAACTCGGTATCAACATTTTCAACTGCACCGGTAAAAAGTTGTCTATGAGATCTGTATAGCCTAACCCGTATATATGGAGACAAAATGGCGGTTTTATCTTCAACATTGAGATCTGTAACCTCCAAAATTTTAATGAGTAAGTCATTGTCAAATTTGTCGTATTTGAGAGAGAAGTGCAGCGTTCCATCATGAATCTGTGAGACTAAATGCAGGGAGCCAATTGATCCATTTGGAACGTAACCGGGTGACATAGTCTGTAAAATTAGTATTGCATGAACGAATTTTCTTTTATTAAAATTTGAAAATAAAATTTGGTAAATATAGTACCCAATTATTATTTAATATTAGATCATGGATTTATTATTTTAAAATTGAAATCACAAATAATTAGATCAAAGTCGATGGAAATTTCTAAACTTGCTACATCAAAACTTAGTAATAATTAAGTCTATATTGGTTATTTCTTTGTAAAAAAAAAATAATAATAATAAACTTGTTTTATAGTATATTGCTATGACTGTAAAAAGTTGGAAAACATAACGATATAATACCCTTCTAAGCTCAAGGGCACTCTTTGCGCTTGCGTCGGACCATTCGGAAGACTCTTCTTCTTTTATAGACCCCAGATAAGATCGCCTATCGTGCTTGGATTCCCTCATTATGTCGGTAGATCCATAATTTATCAAAGGCTTTCCATCTTTAGAAATAAAATCATTATAGAGTGCTTATAAATTAAAAAAGCCTTGGTAAACATTGGCTTCCACATAAGTTATACTTTTTTCAATGACATTTTATCAAACAAAATAATACTTAAAAAGTTCTAGCTTCATTAAGCTTTCTGTACCGAGTTAATAGACATTCATCATTTTGCAATCGAACCAGCTAGAAATGTTAAGTTAAAATTCCTGAGTTCATATATTTTAGAACTCTCCCAGATCTCACACCAGTCTCTCAAAAATCTCACAATGAAATATTTTATTCATTACGAGATACATTTTGACTAAACAACAGCATGAATGCCTGTAATCGTAATCCATTTTCTGAGTATTATTCGTACCTAGTGGATTCTTTACCCGGAACGGACAGTATGGATAGAGACAACAGTAGGGAGAGAGAACACACATCAACATCACTATGACCAAAACCATAAACAGCGCCACGCCAACCAAGATCAGTAACTTGTCCCACACATCAAGGGCAATTAACTCCTCTGTCATGTTGTTCTCTTAAGGAGTCGAATCTGGATACTTATGAATTACGCAGGGATACATGTCCAAAGCTATATAAGTTACTCTCAGGTATTTCAAAACATCACCTGCAATTAGATTTTTTTTCACTCAATCAGTTAAAATGCATATGTACACCCAATGCATTAAAGATCTTGATTGTAAGAGAGTTTTCTGTTCTCAAACCCACTAGTTAAAATAGCATGCCGTACTCGATAAGTTGATATGCATCTGAATAACTAAAACTCAATACAGATATGCTTTAATTATGTTTCCTAGAAGTACACTTTAAAACATATGTATATAATAAATTCACGAATAAACTGAAAAAGAATTTCTACTGGTCAGTGGAGTACACTTACTACCGCATGATTTGTGTATATCTTTACAATGTACATATCTTTGATGTACAAATACATTTCACATCAAACATGTGTCTCAAATATATCTTGCTGTATCAATATTTTACACAGTGACCAAAAGACAATTTCTATAGCTTCCAATTTGCTTACTATTTATTCTACGTCTTACTGATTCAAGAAGTTTGTATCGGCAAAATTCCTACTTTTTAAAATAAATTGAATACATTTACCTGTCCTCAGACAAGTACACTGACTACCTGGAGCGCACCCTCCGTACAGCAAATAAAAGATACTTTAACGCTTATCAATCCCTGAACACCTTCACTTTATCTCTCTTTTTTTTCTATGTAAATATCGTCATTTATTCAGATGATAAGCAATTTTGTGAAACTTTCACCAGAGAATAATTTTGTTCGTATCAGAATAGGTGGTGCCATTAGACACGTATGATTAATCAAACGCCATTGATGACCTACTTCAATTTACACATCATAAATGGGTGACCTATAAGTATTAATTGAGGCATTTACACATTTAGTTAAAGTTTTACACAGACGTCAATGAGAAGTCTGACACATTGTAATGGATGGAAGTGACTTTTCCACTAGATGCTTTTATCCACAATGGTTCCGATTCTACAATTCAATGTCAGACATCCCTAACATTTGGCGCAACAATTTAACACATCTGGAGTCTTTGATAATTTAATGCATAAATAAAATTCATGTACATGTTTCACTATTCGATTTTTAAAGTCTTAATAATTTCTCATTTGTGATCATTTGTGATCATTACTTACTCAGAAAGTACACACAACACATGTATATGTATACAGCCTACCTTTCCAAAGAGTCCTGCATGCTTTATCTTTAAAAATATTGCGAACACTCCTACACACTTCTGGTGAGAAAAATAAATTCTTCCCTGATGTTTAAATATTCCCAGCTTTATAAAAGGTTAGTGGCATACTTGGTCCTAGGCCATGCACCTTTGTATCATTAGATCATTAATTCCTATCAATTCTTCAAGCTTTGTTTTATTAATAATCAACACTTAGGGTGCATAATCAACTGATAAACATAAGTCATTGACACGATATATAAAACTATTGTAGAAACATGCTGCTATTTTCAGTGAAATACATAATTATCGAAATAGTCATAGATTTGAACTTTTTATGACATATAACTTGCTGTGTGCCCTTTAGCCTGCACTCGGCAGATGTTGCCATAATTCTAGATGGTCAAACATGTTCTAACATCTGGACTTTTTATAAATGACTGTTAACCGCCGCTGTTGCAGTGTTAAGTGAATTTCAAACAGCAACAGGTTTTACTGAGAGTCAATAAATTATATGCATTTAGTTCTGGTCATTCTAAACTGACATTAGATATGAATTGAGAACAAATAAAATACTTTAAGAAATAAATATTAACTGACTAGCATGTAAATCTTTGGGAGAAGTTTTCAAAGGAAAGTTAAAAAACTCATCATTAAATTACTCTTCTTTTTTTTGAAATTAGAAGTAAAAAGCTGCTTGACACTTTTAAGCTTTTCAAAATCTGTCGTATTGTTCTTATTAATTAAAATTCCAACTTTTCATGTGATAAAAAGCCTCTTGATCAAAATGCTCTCCATTAAGGGACTCAGGATCCAGTCCCGTAATTCGAATGAAGGGACTCTTCTGTCTAATTCTAACATGTTCTAACATTAAATGCATCAATTATCTGTATTAACAATTTCAAATATTTCTGTCCGAAATATAATAATTATAAAAAATAAGAGACCTATGAGCCACATCGTTCACCTGAGCACTTTGGCTAGAATAAGGCAGATTTCTGTTCATTATTAAAATGTTCCAATATGTAAGTGGTTCCATCCTACTACCCCCTCCCCTCACCAGGAGGTCTTTATTTGAATAACCTTAATCTACACTAAATGAGGTCTGAGAATGCTTCCATATTTCTTTGGCTATGTATGGCTTTAGATTTTTAATTTTTCCTATATATTTCTATGTTAAAGTTTGATCTTCTATTGTGGCCCTGCCCTACCTCTGGGGTCATGATTTGAACAAAACTGAATCTACACTACCTGAGCAGCTTCTGTAGTAAAATGACTTATCTTGGCTTTGATATTCTTAAGAAGACTTTTAAAGATATTTCCTATCGGTTTATATTCCTGTGTATAATTAAAAGAAACACAAAAAAAAAAAATCCATAGGCCCTAACACAATTTAAAAGGATCTATTATCATAAGTATGCTCATACAAAAAAAAAAACCCCAAACAAACAAACAATTTTAAAAAGCCAGAAATGCTTTGAATCAAGGAGAGATAAAACTATTCTAAGGATTTTTGCAATGACGGTGTACGTGTTCAGATAGAGCCTCGCTTCTGCATTCCATATTGTTACAGTTATTATTTTTTACTGCATGGATGTTCAAACTTAGAAATTAAAAAAAAAGTTTTTGAGAAAAGATCGGTGATTGACTGCATCCTTTCCAATATGTGGGCTTTTCACTTGTTATTAAATGTCTAATATGTCAGCCTGGTATTCACTTTATTCAATTAGCGGTTTAATGTGACTGGTATGTATAACATCTTCTGATTTTGATTAATAAAGATTTACAAACAAAATTACCAAGTCTAAACTTAATCTCCGAGCGAACATTAAACTGTGCAAAATAATCAATTTTGCTCATACATGTATATCCCCTGTACTAGAGGATAGTGGAAGATACTGCAGAACACAAGGGAAGGTGCCCTCTATACTGGTACGAATAAAAGACATCTGAAGGACAAAATTCTACCCATCAGCAGGATTTACACCTACCTTAATCTGGATACTTACATACAAATCAAAGCTCCTGATTTAAAGTGTATTCTTGTTCTTCTACATGTAACAGAGATTAAAGAAGATGTACCCAACGGAGCAAAACATAAACAAACTTGCTTGGTTTAAATTTCCTCTAAAACCCGGTTTTAAAGTACACTTCCCTATGACCCCTTATGTTTTACTTTTCAATACATACCTTAACCGTGACATAAGATTTTTTCATCTTGCGCAATGTATGTTATCTTCTGTGGTTGATTTGTAGGATTCCAATGTTAACACGCAGTAATTTTATATCTTTATGGAGGTTAATAAATTGTCCCCTTTTCTGTTCAGTATTCGCACTTAGAGTAAAACCATAGGCCACACAATTCTCACATTCGATCAGTCACATATACAGCTTGTAAAAAGGTTTCCGGATGTTTTATGTTCACGATTCATTGCACCAGTTTTATTCCTTTTAAATAAAGTTTAAAGAGTTTTTAATACACGGTTGATATATATCTGTGAAGGTGTAGATCTAGAAATCCGGGAGAGCTGGAGGCTTTTATCGGAAACCCTCGTGACTCATAGGCAACAGCTGGTACTAATGTCATACAATTCACTGTGATAGATAAATATTTGTCTCTGGCCACGATCTTATAATCTCTTCTGCAGACCTTAGAAAGCATTGTTTGTCTCTTTCTTTTTTAAATGCAATCATTCTCAATTAAAATTAATTTAATCATTTTTTCCCTGATTTTATCAATTGCTAAATGCAGCCTTTGCGTGATAATCAAATGAAAAACATTTATTTCATCAATATGGGAATCTTCTATTTAAAAAAGTATTTTGTAAAAGACTATAGTATATTATATGCTTCTTGATATATATTTCCCTGATGAGTTAAAACATTATCCTTACATTTGTACTAGGGAAGATGTTTGCAACATCAAGATATAGACCAATACAATATAATGCATTAAATTTCATAGTTTTATTACTTTGAATTAGGATCTTATAGATCTGTAATATACGTGTAGATCTGATTCATAATCGATAGAAGGCCAGTAAGCTAGGGGCTTTATAAGTTACTAAAAGATATAAATCCTACGAGTTATAGAATAATTAAAATTTTATATGGTCATGGTAATACAACTCATACTTGTACCTTAAAGTATATCGAATCCGTTGGATAAAAACAATAATGATAAGATCTTATTTACTTTCATTGATTTGCAAAACATTCCACAAGACTTAAAAAATACACGCTTTATTATGCATATACATATATACTAGTATTGAACAAGAAAAAAATTATGATTTATTCATAGGATTTATGAGGAATCTTTGCCTATATTACTTGGAGCCCTTACATAAGAAAGGCAGACGTGAAAAAAGAAGTGAAAAAAAATCTGAATTTGATATTTGGAAAGTTCAAACGACAGTCATAAAAAGTAGGACAACGGGGAGGAGGAAACTTTTCCCGTAGTTTTTGAAGAACGTCTGGGTTTATAAAATTCTTATCCTGGTCCGTCAGTCCACCTGTCTCAGTGAGATTGGCAGTGTGCTGTAGATGTAAAATTTTCAATTTTACCCTGGAGAATTAGTGAGGGTCGAAAAAAAAAATCTTTTTCTACAAGAACCTGCTTTCAAGAACTCTCCTTTCATTTTCATTTTTCGCAGTGGCCAGTTTATCTTTTGGAGTATAATTGCTGGTGTTCTGTAGATGCGCAATTTTAAAGTTTCGAAAATTTCATTTTTACTCTTAAGGCTATTTAGAGGTCGAAAAAGACCTTTTTTTTTTTTTTTTTTTTTTTTTTTTTTTTTTTTTTTTTACAAAAATCGGTAGAAACCAGTACACCTCTTACATTGTTCGTGGTAGCCAATTTATCGTTTTGGAATATGATTGGTGGTGTCCTGTAGATGTCTAGTAACGTAAATGAATTTTCATTTTTTATTCGGGTGGCCAACTGGGGGTCAAAATCGTACACTTCTGGAATATTTAATTTTTAGTGTGCTGTATATATTTTCAATAAGGTTTCGGATTTTCATTTTAGTCCAAAAGACGAAATAGGGGCCCAAAATTTCAAATGTCTTTTTCTAAACACATAAAAACTTTTCCAAAGTTCCTTTTTAATGAGAATTTGTGCTTCAATAATTTTTTTAACTTCAGATTGGTAATTAAGATACCCAGGTACAAGGGAAATTCGTTAAGAGGCAAACATTCCTGTCAACATCTAGTATTTTTTTTTTAAATTTACACTATTGACTAAAAATTTGAAATTACGTGTGTTCGAATCTCAGCCAAAACCAGTGCTAGTGTGAGATAAAATTGTATCTTATTTGTATTCGTTTTGCGATTTATCTCTCTTTTAATAGCTATACTATTTATTAGTTAGATGGAGAAATGACCTACATGAATAGCGCATGTAATTAAAAACTGTGTCCAAGGTCCTTTATCATGGTTTCGCTGAAAAAAGCTCTGGATCTTTTTTTTTTGTTGTTGTTTGTTTTTGTCGGTTTTAAAAAATAAATGAATTTAAGATTTGCTGCAGTCCCAAATAAGGATTTATCTATTTTTAGTATTAAATTTTACTGTTATTATTCCTGTACACAAAATTTAGTTTTTTTTCGAAATTCAACTTTATCTCTGAGCTAACGCTTGCAGTTTACTGATATTCAGTTAAGACCGCGGAACATTAACTGGCAAAATTGGAAATATGCATCTTACGTCATTTCCATCTGTCGCAGTCAAACATTTGATGATAGACAATGAAATGGGCGGGTACAATTCGGCACGGACGTCTGCGAAAACATTGGATTGAAATTGCAATTCGAAATTCATTTTCAATCCACCTGAGCTATTTTTCGCAGTTATAATGTATGATCGAAACAACAAATAATTTCAGTTCCCAAATGCGTATAGTTTGAAATTAATGTATAACAATTTTTTATTTTGAGGACAAACAAAAGTTATAGGAGATATAGCTACATGTATATTCTTTTAGGGGAAGACCATTTGATTCTAGAAGTTGGGGGGTGGGGGTGGGGGGGGGGGTGGCAAATTTTGTCGAATCAGATTATTTATGGTTATGTCTCACATGAAAGAATATATTAAATATTTGTAGGATGACAAAAGACATTATTTATTTTCTTCTTCACTGAAAAAAATATGAAATTCAACTTCAATCCATCTGAGCTGTCTTCAAACCTAAAGTGTGAATGTATGATTCAAAAGACAAATAAATTCAATTCCCAAATACATATTGTTTGAAATTCATATTTATATGAGTTTTTTAGCCTATGTTTTAAGGACACGTCAAAGTCCTAGAATACAGAGATTATTTTTTCAGGTGATGGCCATTTGATTCTAGCAGGGACCTACATACTAACTTAGTATATAGGTCCCTGATTCTAGAAAGGGGGGGGGGGTGTCAAAAATTGTCGAGTCAGATCATGCCTTCACAGGAAGAATATATTAATTTCTAGGACGACAAGAGCTTTTATTTTTTTTTAGTTTTTTCTTCTCTGAAAAATGTTTGACAAACAAAAACAGGGAGGGGTTGTCCAAACTAAAATAAAACGTTCTTATTCATTTCCAAGATCGTTCAGCCCCCCCCCCCCTCCAACCGCCCAACCACCAAACACACACATACCAAACAGAAATCAAATATTTGTCCCTTTATATTTCTTTAAAAACATGGGATAGAAAATTCTGATTTATATATATTTCAAATTATTTGTCTTCTGTGTCAATCAGTAACACGGTGCGCTCTAGCGTAGCTGAGGTGGATTGAAAGTGAATTTCGAATTGCAATTTCAATCCAATGTTTTCGCAGACGTCCGTGCCGAATTGTACCCGCCCATTTCATTGTCTATCATTAAATGTTTTGACTGTAACAGATGAAAATGACGTAAGCTGCATATTTCCAATTTTGCCAGTTAATGTTCAGCGGTCTTAGAGATAATGCTTATGATTGGGGATGAGGGATGGGAGTTGGAGCTGAGGTCTTACTAGGGGTTAGGGAAAAGGTAAGGATAGAGGACTTGGTAAATCAAGGGGAAGACATGTACACCAAAATAGTAAGATGGAATAAAAACGCCCTCAGATCAGGCTAAAAAATCACTGAAAATGAAACACATTGTAGCACTCCGTTCTTGAAGAAAGATCTGAGTATGTGTAAAACACCACAAAACTACCGTAGTCTATTTGTTTGTTGTTGTTTTTGATTCTTTAATACCGGCAGATGTTTTCCCCTTCCCTGTCCCTATATAGCCATCAATTAAAGTCTTTTACTTGATTTATACATCGAAACAGGACTAAGTGTTGCAGAGGTATATCCGGGACACGCTTGTTGCTTAGTGTCCTTGACCCTTGAAGTATGACCTTTTGTCGAAATCTTTCCATTCAGGTTATGGGCAACAGGATATGCAATTTTGAACCATTCCAATTCGGATTTTGAGGCTTGTGGCCCTTACAGATTTTATTTATAGAAAGACAGATAGACAACAGCCAAAAGCAATCTATACCCCCCATTATGGGAACAAAAATGTAGCCAATATATAACAATAAATAATATTTAAAAAAAAAAAAGGAAACGAATTTTATCTGTTTTAATCCAGTATACTTTCTGGATTGATGCATACAACATTATCTTTGTTTTCAGAATGATGGGTGTATTTTTGTAAATCCTGGAAAAAATAATGTATTTAATGCGTTCTTTTTTTTTTTTTTGAATTCAGAAGCCAAAAGCACAGATGCATTCAAATCATTTAAAAACAATCTCTGACTTTGGGATAATAAAACAACTTGCAACGGAACATTTTTCATTATCTTTAAGATATTTATTAACTGTTAAGTAACATTCTTTTTTTCTGATTAACGGTATATTGGTAATATATTATTTTACATGTTTATTTGAACTGTTTTACTTCAGAGCAACATTTAAACTATACGATGTTTTCTTTTTTATTTTATGCTATCGATATATTTTACTACAAAAAGACATTGATGGCAAGCTAACAACTAGATTTTGTGATTAACGTGATGACTAAAAACGAGACAGGCTATTGCTAAATAAGTTGATTATACAAAGATAACAATCTCGTTTAAAGTCAAATTTCGCAAATTTTAGACACCTGATCCCACTTCTGGTGTTTTCAGGGGTCCGTGTTTTTGCCCTGTTTACGATTTGTTGTGTTTACTGGATTTATGAGATTGATGACTGTTCATTATCTCCACCTTTCCCATTTATATGAAAATATTTATTCGGACAGTAGCTTAAATTTTTTAGAGTACGTGCATAAGGTATTTAGTAATACCCGTAGCTTGAAAATGTAATCAATAAATAAAGAAAAATTGAAAATAATCAGATGAAATTCAAGTAAAAGATAATGGCTCATATTCTCAATTTCAAATTAAATCTAGAAAGAAATATTTCTAATTAGGTGGTTAATTTTTTTATTGAAAGGGTTTTTTTTTTCTTCTGAAACATATAAAGAAGATTTAAGCGATCTATACCAAACTTTCACAGCTATTTGTGGTTGTCTGGTCACATTATTGAAAGGACTCTGACAAAAAAAATCGATGACATTTATTTTTTTTTCATTTTCATGTCTCAAAGCATTCGAATTCTGTTTGATAATACTAGATGTTTTGTGAACTTCTGAGACTTTTTAATACGAGAAACACAGCGTATATCATACATGTGACAAAACCTCATCCAGATACATGGTCTGGTTTTTTCACAAGATTTGGCTGCTATTTGCAAATACCATGTAAGTCTAAGCGGTTGGTCTTCTCATTTAGTCCCCTACCGCTGAAACCGGACGAGACTACCGGTATAGTTTCCTCCTCGTCTGTCTGTCCGTCTGTCCCACTTAGTTTTCCACACATTTTTCTTCATGCTTGCAGATATTAAACTAATTTTTGGTATATGAGTGTACCTTGATGAGCTACAGATCATCTTTACATTTCGATCCGCTTAGATAATTTCTGATGGAATTACGGCCTTTTTAATCTTTTATGGGGAACCAGATTTCCCACTTGTTTTTCCGCACTTTTTTCCCTCAACGCTTGCAGACATTGAGCTGATTTGTAGTTGGTGAATCTACCTTAATGAGTTATAGTTCAAGTTCAATTTTGTTCCGCTTTTATGATTTTTTTTAATGGAATTATGGCCTTTTTAAATTTTAAGGGGAACCGGATTACACTTTCTGGTAGGGGACTAGCATAGCTTAAGCAATACTCTCAGAATCAGAATACTTGTTTTTAAGGTCTTATTTTTTGAAATTCTGCCACACTTAATATCCATTTTGATTTTTTGACCATTTTGTTACTCAGAGCGATCAAAGAAAGCTTGTTAATTTCTAACGAAGGCGATTTCTACTTTACATGTGGCCCCAACATGAGACGCCATTTATTTTACAGATCTTATATTTTGAAATTCTGTCAATCTTTCAATTTTGAATTAGAACGATTTTGTTCATGATCAGAACGATTAAAGAAAGCTTGTTAATTTTTTAAGGCGATTTCTATGCCCTCCACACAGACACCTACGATTGCGCAGTGTTAATTAGTGAGCCAGTGACATGTGTTTTTTTGCTGGTCTTATTTAGGTTTAATCTTTCCGGTCTATCCTTTTTATTATACAGTATACTATGGACATATATGGTCAGTGTGTGTATTTGTGTGAGTATTTCTTCTCTGCAGTTCTCAATAGCCAGGGGTGGGGAAGACGGTTCTGGACTTTCGTCTATCAAGGAAACACAATTTTGGTGCCAAATAAGTTGTGGAATGTTTCAATGTATTTTACTTAATCTACATGTGTACCTATTTATATTTTTTAGATTGAGTACTGTTTGAAAAAATGAACTCAGTAGCATAAGAAACCACATACTTTGCCCCTGGGGTCCTTTAGGCACAGATCACAATACTGAACATTTTTCATTTGTCAATACTTTGCAAAGAGACATGGAGATAGGTCCTCCGGTTGAGACCGTATAAACCGGGGTCCCCTGTCCCAGTAGGTGCTGACATGAAAAAGATTCCAATCTGTCCTAAGGCAAAAGTGTCTAGTACACTACAGGTTTAAATTTGCAGCTCTCCACCGGCAAGTGGTGTCTTAATATGAGTGAAAAATTCCTGAAAGGACGTTAAACAACCAATCAAATAAAACAAAAAGCAAAAAGATTTTTAATGAATTCTAAATGAGATAAATAGACACATGACAAGCCTATTAAGCAAAATCTCTTTAGGTTCCAAATTCCTAAACGTTATTACATGTGAAAAATGACGTGGCAAATTAATTGGAAAAGATTTTTGTGCTGCCAAATAAAGCATGAATACCCGTTAATAAATCATTAAAAAAAAAACAAAACACGGTGCAGACGTGTGCAGCGATTATTTATGATTACGCCAACCACTCATCAATAACCAGTGACTGCGCTAAATTTTTGAATACGTCAATTTATGTACACCTACGATGGTCATTCAAAAAATACGTAGACAATGCCTCTCATTATCATACTATTTTTACATGATTTAAGACCAACACTTTTTCATATGTAAAAACATTTATTTTGTCGATGTGTAAAGTTTCATTCCATTTGATTAAATGGAATATATGATACTCAAATATAAAAGCAATATGTTTATCAGCACGGCGTGCGCTTAACAACATTCTAACGTCAAAAAAAATGTCGAGAAAGTTTCTCAAAATTACTCTGCCTCTTCGTCTCACACACGGTTTGTTATGTCTTACCCATTCATAAAAACATATCTATAACACTTGACACATAGTTTACTAACAATTGTTCAAGTGGCTTAAGTTAGATTGTCAGTGATTTCAACTTTTTTACCGCGTAACTCTGCAGAAGTTCCGAGACAGTGAAGCGCACATCACTTTTCACGATTTTACTAACTCTTTTGACCAGATTTTTTTTTCAAATATTTTGTTTCTTCGCAGACCGTCCATCGTCCGATTCAAAGTCTTTACCAACCACATGTGTATACAAATGTACGATTCATTTCTGATATATTTCCTGGTTCTTCCAGCATTTTCAGAGTTTGTTTTAAAGGTTTTTAAGGTTTGTTTTAAAGGTTTTCAGAATGCATAGCAAAATTTATCGCTACTCGCTGCTCCGTGGCGTCCTTCGACGTCGACGTCATCGTTTATTTCTTTTTTTTCTCTAGAAATTGATATCTTTTAAACGAAGCAATGTATTACATTACATTTTAGAATCTGAAAAAAATAGAACAATACTAAATTTGAAAATTTAAAATTTATTTCGTTTAAGCGCCATTTATTAGAGGTATGACTACAGACATTATAAAGTGTATAATTAGTAAATAACTCGATTTTGACTCTGCTCCGTGACCCCATTTTTACTGTTTTAAATCTTTTGATAAATATCACGACATATTCCAATTTTAAGTCATTTTTTGACTTAAAATATTTGAATCTATTGTTAAAATATGTGTACCAAATTTGGTTATATTATGACGTCAAATAAAAAAGTTATGACAAAAGTCTACGAATTTTTTGAATGACCCTCGTACGGTATCAGAAACATTTTTGACTAGTAGTGGCAGAAATATCCCACAATACTAGTCATCTAATACATTAAATTATAGTATAGAATTGTAGATGCTCAGAATCTTTTTCATGACGATTAAGTGTTTTTGTTTTTTTAAAGGCTACCTCTTATTGAAAGTCAATAATTTCATGTGACTACTTCAGGGAGGAAAACTGTGTAAACAGCTTTTCAATATAATTTTTTTTACAAAATGCACCCGCACCTCGTTTTCTGTTCCTTATCAATTTCCGTTTAGTATTTTGTCCCGTGTTTTAAAAAGGTTTACATGATGTTGAACAAATAAGAATATGACGTACAACTTTACCTAGATACTGTTACACCATCTAAGTGGGCAGCTAAATTCCAATAGTGCTAGACTTCCTTGTAGTGGACGAGACATCATGCCAACACATCCCACGTACATTTATCACATATTAATAATTGAAAATTGGATTACTGAGTTGGACATTGTGTTTACAAGCATGATGCTGGCAAATAAGTTTTTCCTTGCAAAAGGATACTCTGCCTTTCCGATCTTCCGTCTTTCATCATTGTAGACTTTGAATTTACCGGGTAGCAGTGAATTCCTCCCCTCCCCCCTCAACCCCCCCCCCCAACAAAAAAAATTACAGCAGATTTTTGTACTCAAACTTTATTTAAGATGTGCGAATGGAATTCAGTTTCATGAAAATAGAAACTAAACCTTAGAATTGCGATCTAGAAAGAAGTGTATTTCACCATACTGTTTTAAAAAGTTAATCTACGTTTTATTTTCTCAATAAATGCAAACTAGGAATATTAAATTTGCTTCTAATTATTTCTTTATAAATGTTAAACTTTTGCTTAAATAATTTTCCATATATTAGTAATCGTTAGAATTTTTTGTATTTTAACATAAAAGCTTAATGCTGTACTAAATTTCCAAACAAGTATTTCATATAAATTCTAATTTTTCATCTTTTGTGCATATTTTATAAATCAGTTTATAGTGCCATTGAACTGGATTATATTTTGATAGACATTATAGTAAATAGTATTCGTTGGGTTATTCATTCATCTTTTAATTGCTTTGAGAAAATATTACTTTACTATAAACTTTTATAGCATTAAAGTATCAATTATCTTATATCATTCACAAACACAAACTTTTTTTGAATTCAATAGTATGCATTGAAACTGGGAACAGAATGAACATGAAAACATCGTTTATCGAGTCTACAAAGCTCTGCTTTTAGATTAATTCTGAAAGCGTTTATTATGGTGTTCAAATATTCATCGTGATAGTCAAAAATGTCTTCAACTTTAAATCGTCTAGATGACATATAGAAACATTAATAATTCTTTTATATTTATTGTGTTGCAGGAAAAAGAATACGAAATGAAAAATCTTATTTGTGAAAAGAAGAAAACACTTTCTGTGGCCTTCAACTCGACATTTAGATATATCGACGACGCATTGTCAATGAACAATGGTTATGTCCATTCTTATGTCGATACGATATACATGTATCCCGGTGAGCTTGAAATAAAAATACCACAGAGTCTGACACATCTGTTTCATATTTGGATATTTAACTTGAAAAAGACGTTACCGGTAATCTAACAACCAAGCTTTATGATAAACGTGATGACTTTAACTTTTCAATCGTCAACTTCCCTTACTTATGCAGCAATATACCAACATCACCTACATACGGGGTTTACATCTCTCAGTTGATCCAAGAGCATGCTCTACGTATGAACAATTTCTTAAACGAGGTAAGTTATTGACAAACAAGTTGATGAGACAAGAATATCAGCAATCTAGTTTAAAGTCGTCATTTCGTAAGTTCTATGGTCGATACAATGACCTTGTCAGCAAATACAATTTATCATTAAGTCAAATGCTGACTGATGTTTTTCATACTAATTTTTAGGCCATTATTTACACACTGAATTGTCGACGGATTTTTCCGTTATTTCCCGATCATGACAAGGAGCACACGGGCAGGGGATGCTCACTCCTCCATGGTACTTGATCCCATCTCTGAAGTTTTTGAGGCCCGTGTTTGTATTGCTCCAAAATTTGTATTGTTTAATGGACTTTTGAGCTTGATAATTTTCCTTATCTCCATATATTTCATCAACTTCAGCGTACTTGTATAAGAATAAGATATTTTTGACAAAGTCCTTTTGTTGATAAGCAATCACGATTTAAAAATTTTTCGAGTTCTATATTTACTGAAGAAGCAGTTGTCTGTGATGTCAAAACGCCTCTAGAGGTTTTAATTTATGGTGATGGGGTTTTGTTTACAGATTACTTCGTACATGTATACCCGATGTGGCAAGTTTGACTGGTCGAAAGGAGATACTCTTCCATGGCACCTGATTCCACTTCCGATGTTTCTGGAGGTCCCATTTTGCTCTCCTCTCGATTTGTTTTATTGTATTTTTGTTTACCGTTCGTTATCTTCGCATCTGCAAACACGTAGTTTCGATTTCTTGGATTGAGACTTATCATTTAAAGAGAGAGAGAGAGAGAGAGAGAGAGAGAGAGAGTTTCAGTTTCTGAGTACCTTGGAATTGGAACAAAATCGGAATTTTCTGTTTTTACAGGGGGTTAGTATTCAGTGTAATAATGATAAATTACGGGCGCTTGTTCAGACAGTGGCGGTCTGAAGAATTACCTAATAGCATAATTGGTCGCTCTCAGCCCTTCATTTTCAACACACCCCAAGTTGTAATTTTAAAAGATAACAAAATTATTTAATAAGTACATATTCTGCAATTAGTATCGACTAACTGGTATTAAAAATTGTAACCAGTTACCATCTTTCCGACTGATTAGTCGGTTAATCGGTTTACCGTTGTCATCCCTAATAAATATAACTAATTACAATGATGAGAACAAACTGTTTTCATCATTATCTAAATAAATTATACACTGTAGGAGAGAAGATGGAAAATACGCTCATGTAACCAACAAACATACACATTGTATACAGAACAAATTAATACAGTTTGTTAAAGGATTGGCTAAATTTTATTTTGTTTATCAGCAAAGAACAATGAAGCTAAAAAAAAGTAATCACTTTTCCCCACAAAAGTGTTTGACTATATGATATTTTGATTAATAAGAAGAATGCGATTCATCCTTTTTAAATTTTATTTCTCGATTGAGGAAATAATTTATATATATAGTCAGATAAAGTTCAGTTTAAGTGACAAAAATGCTACTTTTCGTACTCCAACAGCTGCGTAGCAATAAATCTATTAAAAAATATTTTCTGAGAACGGATTCAATAGCCTGATGTGTATAGTATTCCGAATATACAATTTTTGAAAATAACGAAGTAGTGATCATATACTCTAAATTCTATTTAAACAATAATTGTGAGCAGAGCCACAGGGACCTCTGAAAAAAAAAAAATAGTGGGGCCAAGTGCCATGGAGGAGTAAGTATCCCCTGTATGCCGATTGCCCCCTGTCATGATCAGGTAAACGGAAAAATCCGTCAATTCAGTGTGAAAATAATGGCCTAACAATTTGTATGAAAGACAAGGTCAGCATTCGACTTAACGACAAATTGTGTTTAGTAGCAAGGCCAATATAGTCAATGAAATAGAATTTAATTAGTTTTAATCTCTAAATTTCTCTTCACCAAATAAAATATGATACAAAAAATGACGTACATTTTGTAACTAAAGAGAATACCCCCCCCCCCCCCTTATAAAGTAGTTTGTTGTTTGATTTTAATGGCGCATAAAAAAAAAGGTCCAGTTTTTCTTTAAAATAAATGATGGTGACCAATCAAAGCATTTATACTGGCATGTCGATGCTTAGGGGTGAGTGACATACATGTAAAATTTGAGAGCACCTAAACAAACAGAATGCAATTTTACTCGCAAAGATGGTTTATAAATGAATAACTTTAATAAAAAAAAATCAGAAATTGGACTAAATTAGACCCGAACAGGAGTGAAATAAAAATCTTGAGATGCAAAGACCGACGGTCATTCTCTGTAAGCACCGAAGTGGGTGTAGGGTTACCTTCATTAATTTTGTCGTGTAATTATACTCTTAGTCCCTTTCTCCAAGACAGATTGCAAATGTTCTATGGGCTGCTTTTTTTTTTAGTGATGAACAAGGGTGCTTCTTACAAACCTTTTAAAACTTGTGGTCCCAGGATCCGGGGTTCTGATGTTTCTCGGGGGGGGGGGGGGGCTCTTGATATACAATGAAAATGTGTTAATTCTTTAAAAATCTTCGACTCAGTGCAAAGTTATGATGATGAGGGTACCTCTTCCAAATTTGTGATTTTCATGACCCTAGATCATGGGTTCTGGAGGTAGGGTAGGGCTATGTTGAATCTGTAGTGAAAATGCATGATTTCTTTGAAAATGTTCTCTGCTCCTGGGCAAACAAGGTAAAAATTTTAATGTTTTAATTCTATTAAATAATCCTGTCTGCTCCTTAATTTTAAGCAGATAAACAAATGGCATAATTATGATGAATAGGGTGCTTCTTACAAAACAGGGTCAGGGGTTCTGGTGTTTCTTGGGATGGGGGAGGGCTCTTGATAATATAGTGAAAATGTGTTACATGTTATACTTTGAAAAATCTTCAATTAAGTGCATAGTTGTGATGATGAGAGTATCTCTTCCAAATTTGTGAATTTCATGACCCTGGGTCATGGGTTCTGGTGTAAGGGTAGGGCTTTGTTGAATCTGTAGTGAAAATGCATTATGAAAGTCCATGTTTGGATTCTTCGACACCAGAATACAGGCTCGGATCTGTGATTATGGACATTGCAAAATCCGTCACGTTTCACGAAAGAAAATACTACTCCAGCAACCCCTTAAACTTCAATATGTCCACAAAGGAATTAACGCAGTTAATATAAGTAATATTCTTGGTCACAAAAAGGTCCAGTCTGCATATGCATTTCACCATATTTCAAGTTGACGTCCACACCAATATATATCGACAATTGCTTCCAAACTTTTTAATTACAAAAAACTACAGTGCCTAGATAACAAACATCTGAAACATAATCCTCCAATGTATTCATGTTCTTCCTCGCCCTACAAATATAGCACTGCTGGACACTGTTACTGGTGAAGTTAATATAATTAATAATGAGGACCTAAAATCATTTTATTATAAAAAGGCCAAAATTTAGGAAACCCCGATCTTTCAACTCGCATCATAATTTCATAAATATTATGAATAGTGTGGAAGATTACGCCAGACGATGGACCAATTGTGAAAAAGAAAACCTTGAAACTTTGTGAGAATTGATTAAAAGTATCAGATAAATGTTGAAATCTCGCAATAAGCGATTAAGGGGCAATATGAAACCATCTATCCTTCTGTCTTCCACAGTGTGGAAGTGAAACAAGAAATAGATAGATTCCACGATCAGTATATACTGGTCCCAGCTGACAAAGTAGGTAACAGCATTGTTTTTGTTCGTAAAGACTCTTTATTTGAAATGTATTTTAGAGGAACTAGGATCTAATTCTGCAAGTGGTAATCCAACTTTTACTCATAGCCCCCTTCATAAGAAGGAAATTCTTCTAAACCATATGTCAATTTTAAATATATTTAACATTCTCAACAATGAAAATGAATTTGAATTACCATACCTATACTGGATTCCACAACTCCATAAAAATCCTTACAAAGATACATATAGCGGGTTCTAGTAAATGTTCTACCAAGCCTCTAATCTTTACTCCTCACTCAAATATTTTAAAGCAGTGAAGGAGAAACTTCAGGAGCACTGTACAACAGTATATCCCAGATGTTTTATTTACTCCTCAATCAAATATTTTACAGCAGTGAAGGAGACACTTTAGGAACACTGTACAACAGTATATTCCAGAAGTGGTGTAAATCAGATGTGGATACTTAAAAACTCAACGGAACTTTTAGAAAATTTGAAATCGCAATTTTTTCCCCAAGTCAATAACATCAAAACGACTTTTCAACACGTTATGCAACAATTCCCCACAATAATTCAAGTCCAGGCTTTTAGACATCACAGACAGCTGCTTTTTCAATAAAAATGGAACTAGTACTCGTAAATATACTTACCTTGTCATTGATCATTTGCAAAAATATTTTGTTGAAAAACATTCTGATTGTACACAGAAGTACTCTGACGTTGATATTAAAAAGATGCATGAGTTTCTGATTGACATTATCTATGTAGTTTTTGGACTCCAGGTCTTCCAACAATCTGTTAGAACTTCCATGGGTAACAACTGCGCCCCTTTATTAGCAGACCTATTTTTGTATTCATATGAAGCAGGATTTATTGAAAAAGCTACATGAGAGGAAGAAAACGCTTGCTATGGCCTTCAACTCGACATTTAAATATATTGACGAGGAATTATTAACAATAGTTACTTACATTCATATGTCGATTCGATATACCCCAGTGAACTTGAAATAAAAGACACCACAGACTCTAACACATCTGTTTTATATTTGGATATTTGACTAGAAAAAGAAGTTAATGGTAACCTTACAACAAAACTTTATGATAAACGTGATGACTTTAACTTTTCTATCCTAAACTTCCCTTACTTATGAAGCGATATACACTTATCACATGCAAATGGGGTTTATGTCTCCCAGTTGATTCGATACGAAAGAGCATGCTCTTCGTACAGTCAAATTTTGAAACGATGTAAGCTATTTACCAACAAGTTGATAATAAAGGATATCAACAGTCTCGTTTGAATTCATCATTTCGGAAGTTCTAAGGTCGATACAATGACCTTATCAGAAAATACAATCTATCATTAGGTCAAAGCTGACTGACGTTTTTCATACTAATTGTTAAGCCATTATTTACACACTGAAATTTCTACGGATTTTCCGTTTACCCGATCATGACAAGGAGCACACAGCAGGTGTGACGAGTCGATATGGGATGTTTACTACTCCATGGCACCTGATCCCGCCTCTGATGTTTTTGGGTGTCCGTGTTTGCTCTTCTACCGATTTGTATTGTTTGAATTGACTGAGATTGAATACTGTTCGTTATCTCTCTATATTACATTCTTTGAAAATTTTCTCCACTCCTGGGCATATCGGAGGCAAACAGAGTAAAAGTTTTAATAAGCTAGAGTATTTTTACCAGATTTTTGAACATCTGGATTATTTGGTCAAGTTTTCTGGTCCTTGATTTGTATGCTACTGAGAGAAGTTATTACCCTTTGCCATTCACTTTGATAATTAATCACTATATAAATAATGTATTTGAAAGGTTAATAGAATAAGAATTTCATAGTTTTAATAATCAGGTAGACTTGTAAATAATGAGACAAAAATATTTTATCTTATTAAATGTTGTTCAAAGACCAGAATAAGCCAATGTGAGAGTTTATTAGTACAGAAGCAATAACAGTCTGTTAGTAGTCTGCATCGTGATAGTGATAAATGGGGGACAAATCAAAACTTAATTTATGATTTGTTACTGAATACAAGACTAATTACTTCGTGGATCCTGACCATCCTATTTCTTTTGCTTTTGGGCAACAAAGCTTCATTTATCAGTTTATTTTATACTCTATTGATCCTATAAATTGTTGTATTACTTAGGTGACCGTTAAGGTTTTTGTTATGATAAAGGGCCACCTTTTATCATCAGATACATTACGCTACCCGAACACAGGATGAAACTGTGCCATTCAGTCAACTTAATGATTACTGAAAAGCCTGCAAAGATGATCAAAAGGCACAACTCTGCCATTCAGTCACATTTCAGTAGTCTTTTAGTTAACTGAATGGTTTAGTTTCATCCAGTGAAACATCAACATCAAGAAAAGAAAATGGGGATGGAGTGCATTCGCTGCGCAGATCACAAGACAATGTCACAAAGCAGGATCTTGAATGGAATCCACAGGAAAAGAGGAGGATTGAGAGACCTAGGCAAACATGGTCAAAAATCTTTTTAGTGGCAGAGACAAGAGAGGCAGAATTTTCCTGGGTCCAGTTGAAAAAAGCAGCCCAGAACAAAGTCTATATATGTGTATAGAAAACATAGAAAACGATGTTATTATTTTGTTTTACTACAAAGGTATTGTGGGCCTGGTAATAATACTAAATTTAAAGCCTAAAATATAATCTCAATTAAAAAAAAAAGAAAGAATGTAAGTGCCCATCAAACTACAGTCTGGAGACTTCGAAAGCTTTAGCATTACCAATGCTCTAGAATGGACAAAACATTCTTTACAGAAATTTCGATATCAGTGTAATTAACAATGGGTAAAATGTGACGTAAAAATGTAGTTGTTAAGCAGGTTTCTCATTTTATCAAAGGGTATCATGTTTCATCAATTGAAGTCTTTTGATAATAAATATTCATTTTTTTTGTTTGCCAGCAGCATGCTCATGTCATGCATTATAAATCGGTGTACTTGTCAAAATTAAGGATATAGAAGAATTTTTTTTATATAAATTCATTTTAAAAATTTAATTCAATCATATTCTTAAATTTTTAAAACTTGCAAAATCAAAAATACATTTTCTAACCATATATCACTTAATATGTAAATGGTCATTATGAACAATATGTTACCAGAGTATTTTGATAGATATTTTTAACAAAATTACTAAATTTGTCTTTATCTTTTTGATATATTTGATCGTGATCGTGGTGTTTTTATCATTATTTTATGTACATAATTTCACAAAATTTATTGAAATTCATTTCATTTAAATTGCAATTGGAGAAATATTTATTTAAGAACTTTAAACTTTAAACTTGACTACAAATACATGATAAAATTTGAACTGTTAAAAAATATTGTTATTGATGTTAATCCTGAATTGTAAAATATTTTCATGTAAGGTCTTTTTTTGTATTTATGAATTGTGATTGTTATGAATGTTGAATGATGAATCGACTTTGACAGAAATGCCATCAATCTGGAGGGAGAATGATGACGTAGGCATTTCTGTATTGTCTCTCCATGGCATATTTTCTTCATGACAAGTGATTGTCAGTTAAAAGTTAAAGCATTGGGTGTATCATAATGTAAATCATGGCTCTCTTGAGGAAGGAAGAATTTTTTTTAGAGTTGTTTTCCATCAATTTCCCAATCTGTTATAAGGACTTTGATCAGAATTTGATAATTTTTTCCAAGACCTCTTCCTTTTGGTTTAAATTTAAAGGAAATATTTTGAAAATTATATCTGAGTGGTGATTTAGTGCATTTATAAGCTTTGATATTTGAAACCCGCAATAACATAGATGTATTTTAAACGCCATGAAATCCGGCGTCATTTGCTCCTCTGTGCAAGCGGTAAAACAACTTTGGCATTTACTTAATTTTATAAAGATTTGTTCTACATTTTTGGTTCTAAAACGTATTTACGCGCCATTTTTATAGCTTCTTTTACTTTCTTTTAGATATACAAGTATTTAGTTTGAAGCCATTACAGTCTAGGTTCAAAGAGTAAGGGACATGTGGACATGCATTCAGTCAACAGTGCCGATTTTACTGTTGTAGGAGCCATTAAGTCACGTAAATGAAGAATTGATTATTATTTTAAACAAAGAATTGTGCTGATAGATTGTGAATGGCTTTAATTCATCCGAAAATGCTCCAATATATAAATAAAAGAGACCTTAGAAGATATATGTTATACTAAACAATTTACTCTAAATAATATGGAATTGGAGGGAAAAAATTATGTCAAGCAATATTCCAATGGTATAAGTTTGTTAAGGTATGTCATTCGTGAAATTAATTATATCAAGGGTTTTTTGAGAAATATACTTTTGATAAGTATATGTACTCATATAGCATGTCTCAAAATCACAAAGAAAATTGGGGGTCGGTGTGCATCTTACGGTACAATTAACTTGACCTTTTTACACTTAAATTATTACTCTAAGGTTAATCGCTTTGTATCAAACTTCTTATGACTTTAATGCTGATCGCCTGGAAGTATGTGTTGTTTTAAAACAATGAAAGAAAAAGATGGGGCCATTGATGTAAATTTTGAGATCTCGGTCAAAATATGCAATTATCAGGCCAAAAATAAATTTTATCTTGATTTCTTCAATATATCTTCATTTGTTGGCAAAGTCTGTTTAGTGAATGTGTAAAATTTGTTCTAAAAACATTAATTGAAATTTATATTTAATATTTCTGAGTAAAAATATGTGCGACTAAAGTTCCAAGATATTAAGTTTAACAAATGTGTAGATTTGAAGAATTTTCTTTTAAATATGCTTCCACCAAAAAAAAAAATAATTAAAAAAAAAAAAAAAAAAAAAAAAAAAAAGGTTCCCCACAAATCGTTACTTTATGTTTTGTGACCAGTTTTTAAATTGAATGTTATATAATTTCCATTGTTTAATTCAAATATGTTATAAAAATTGATTTTTAATAAATAGTTTTGAAGTGAGAGGTTCTGACAGATCTTATCTCAAAAGCTGACGGGTGACATACTTTAATGGGTTTTCTCCTATCAATATAGGGAAAGTAAATGCTAAGCTTACAAGCTAAATTACATGATTTTCTGCGAAGAACAGGTTATATAGACGTTCTGAATGAGGAGTCTCGTCCTTTAATTTGCTAAAACTTCGTGACAATGAATCTGTTCTACTATGATTATAGCGAGTAGACTTGTTCTTATATCAGTTCATACCTTTAATCGTTCGATATAACTTTCAGGGCAAATCTTACTAGGTAACCAAACAAATTCAAATTGTAGTGTTCTAGCTTTTAATGAATTATAACATGAAATATAACAACGTGATAATACAAGTGTTGATGATTGTCGATAAAGTTGCATTCAAGTACACACATAATGAGTTATTTCTGATTTTTCTCTGTAAGCTTTATTAGAGAGTTGAAGCAAACCTGAACACTTTTGATTGTTGTAACAATAGTAAAGATTTGACATAGGTATTCTTGTACTGAGTATTTCAATTATTGAAAATATATACTGTGAAAAGGTTTAGGATCTACCATTATAAACAGTTATCATATACTTTCATAATTCAATATACAAAAAAAAAAAAAAAAAAAAAAAAACACCTTAAAAGTGTGTTTTTAAACTTTTTTATATTTCAAAACTGGGAAAATAAACATTTACCCAAAACTTTCATTTTGAATTTTTTGAAAGATAGAATTCGGACAAACTTTTATACTAACAGTCTAACGGTAGGACTAAAAAAGTTTTCAAAAGATATTGCTCAGTTACTTTTTTCTCTGTTTTAATTTGGCCATATTTTTAGGTTCTGCAGTGTAAATTTACAAAATTAACCACTTTAATCGTATTCAAGGTTAAGCATTCATAAAAATGGTCAATTAGGGTTTAATGTATGGTGGTAGAAGCACGAGGAAGCACCCGGTCAATACTTTAACAAAGTTTTAAATATAAAAATTCAATTTTAGAAAAATACATTTTTGCAGCGAACAAGACCAGCTGCAGGATTGCATTTAGGAGTGTCTTTTAGAAAAATCTCAGCTTAAACATCATGATCTTTAGGTGACACGAGTCCTCTCCCTTTTTAATGTGTAAAACATAGAAAATTTAAAAACGTGGAATGTAATACAGACATGATGGAAGTGTTATTCGATTATCTTTAACACTTTTTGTTCAGTATAGCTCTTGGAATTCAGCACACCCTATCTTTCTTTTTTTTTTCTCTCTCTCTTTAAAAATACACAGCCTCTATGTCTTGGTATGGACCTACACCGTCTGGAACCTGTCGCTCGTTAGAGAAATTGGATTCGAAAGAAAGATCAACAGAGTTGGAATTTTTAGTGGACTTCGGCCATGGAGATGAATCAGGACAACTCCCTTCTTTCCTGTCTTTTGAGAAGTATAGTCCAGTTTCTCTTACTTTTGATTCTGCGAAAACCGAGTCATCGTGCTCGGAGAAAGGATCTGTAAGACTTGCCGGGGATATTCTAGAGACGATGGCCTGTGTTTTGAACTCAAAGCTATCATCACACTGGTGATTATCAAAGAATTCTCCCATGTCTGTGCATTCTGAGACAGATTCAACATAAGCACCATTACAGCTACAAAGGCTTTCCCTGCTATTGTAACTTGCATTTAAAGCTTCTTCAAAACCGCGATCCGTATTTTCGTCGAATCTTGGTGAAGTAGAAATACCCGTACTCTCTGATGAAGAAATACATTGATTATTAAAGAATGCATATTCCACTGATTTCTCCCTATCAAACAGATCTGGGACACTATCTGGTAAGTCAGGATTTATCCAGGGCAAACGGGATTTATTGTGTTGACGTGAACTTTGAATTTGTCTTTTATTTTTGCGGTTACTTGATAAATATGAATAAGGTTGTGAAGATAAGAGTTCGCTTGTTGTAAATCCATCAAGCTCTGCATCAGTACTTTCACATGCAATTGTTGCAGCTGAATTTGATTGTTTATGAATATTTAAGTTACACTCAAAATGTTCTTCTGCACAGTTTGCCATACATCCAGAATCGTTCTCATCCGATAATTGTTCTTTATCTTTCTGATGTGGATAAAACTGTTCTTGTCGTGTCAATGGTCTTCGTAATTTTTCGCCCTCGTAAAATATCTGTGGTCTTTCAATGAAAGTCACTGAGTGAATTTCAACAGGCTTATTCTGAATTTCCTCTGAGCGCATTGAACTATTTTCTAGAACATTATCAATGTCGCTTTCACAGTATTGACCAGCCACTCCCTCACTTTCGCTTCTCTCACTTGATTGTCGCGGAACCACACGACCCCTCACTTGGATTTGGTGTGTAGAAGGTAAGGTAATATTAGAGGACTTAAAGATTGTTCCACTTGCCGATCTTGAATGACCATAGATATAGACATTTCCACTCGAGGACCGTGAGTGTGTTTGATAGAGACTAGATGAGCTCCCAGAATTACTTCGCAGTCCCATTTTTGGTGGCTTCTTTCTGGGAATACTACCAAATGAACCAGAGTAGATGCCTGTGGATTCTTCGTACAGTCGAGGAAAAGAATTGGAACCGTATCTTTCAAGGTATATCCGTCCGTCGGTGATTGTGGTGGGGTTACTGTACGATTCCTGATATCCCTTACTTGGAATTCTGGGTAAGCTGTCAGTATTAAGACAGTCTGGATGATAATCACTAGACATGTAATACATAGAACGCATGCTTCCTGATTCAGATTTATGGGCGGCCAGAACCACTTCATTTTTTGCCTCCGTATTCATACGTTTTGGTGAAGCACTCTTAAGAGTATCATTAATAAATATCGATGGAAGATTTTTCTTTCTATCTTGATCGTTTCGTGAGCCCGAGGACCCAGATCTGTGAAATTGACTCATATCTCTTGAATCTATTGACCCGCCATTACTATGTACATCAACGTTAACTTTGCTTAAATTGCAAGCTCTAACTTTGTTTTGAATATTAAACTCCATGGAAGATTCTCCGAGGCGCCCCCTTGTGGATGAGCTTCTGCTTGTTCTTTCAGATGGTGATAGATTGTTAGGAACGTGAACTTTGCGTGGCAATGTTTGGACATCTTTGATTTTTCTTGTAAAAGACTGTAACGTGCATGAATCTGGATCTGAAGTTTTAAAAATATATTTTGATAAATTACAAATGCCCTTGTATAAACTATCAGCAAGGAAACACTAGAGAGATATTAACATGGTTATAAAAAAGGTTACAACACACAATGCAATATGAAGCTAACCAACAAAACAAGATTAATTAGTCAAAACAGGACCTTTTGTTTATTTTACATCCCCAGCAGATAGGAATGATGTTCCTGGGCAAATACTTCAACAACTGAACAGATTGGTTATGTAAATTAATCATAAAGCAGCGCAAAGCAACTACATTAAGTAACTAAGGGATCAACTTTTCTCCATGTTCTATCAGAATCAATATAATAGCTTACCCATCCAACCATGTTTCTGATAGCAATTATGTAAAGGGTAAATACTAAATATAAATTGATGCGAAAGTGGCCCATAAAGTAGTCGCTCTTTTGATAGGAAAAGTGTATGATATAGAGTCCGGTCGGACAAAGCCACTTAAATTACCTGTAGTTATAATGTAGGCAATTACATAAGATAATGCTGGCGGGACCTGATTTCGTTTTTTATGAATCACAAGTAATAGATCTGCAGTGATGCATTTGTTATCAGAGACTGAATACAACTCACTTTCTTCGTTGTCATGGTCACGACGTAAGATATGCACTTTGAAGACGTAAGTAATTGCGTGCTTATATCGTCTGCTCCCAAACCACAGGAAATAGGGTAACACCAGAGCCTCGATCAGAGATAACCACGTGACCAAGTCTTCTGATAATCCCCTATCTGTTCCGATGCTCATGTATAGAAATTCTATCACCTACAGAAAGAAATACGTACACATTTGTGTTATTGTATCCAACATATATAAATTATAAATTCCGTTTGGAGCGACTCTTAAAATGGTACAATTAAGAATAGTACGTACATGCATCAGTATAACAACAACATTTTTAAAGTCTTGTCAAATTTATGGGCATTACCAGTATAACAAAATTGTGTTGAGTGCTGAAAATTTTAAGGAAACATTTTTAATTCGAAATTTGATTTGATTATGCAACAACAACAACAAAACAAAACAAAAACGAAACAAAAAAAACACAACCCAAAAACAAAACAAAAAAACCCTTAAATCCTTAGAGGTGTCAATGTTATAATGGGATAGGATATAATTCTTATGTCAATAAATTGTTCAGGGTAACACCTTGATGTTAATGTATAATAACAGATAACTAAACATGAACACAACGAAATCCAAATATAGAAAAAGATGACAAGTAATCAATATTTTAATTATTGCATGAGATCTTTCTTTCGGAGTTCCTTAGATTTATTTTCTTCTTAAGCACTAAAACATCTACATCTACTCTTCTAGAAAATTAAAAATAACTTTCTGCTCGAACATTTTTATGTCCCGTTGGGAATTTACTGCTTAAAAAACAGATGGTGATGGTTAGCAACACCCTTCCTTTTTTTCCCTATTGCTCTCTAGCACCATTGATTTACCCTTATATCCTCTCTTACTTAATCTCCTTATGCTATCTGGAACGACATTTTGAAATCCTTTGTAGTAATAATACAATTATCAGAGAATATTATACAAATGAAACTAATGGTAGGGGTAAATTTTCCCCCCAAAGCCACGCGACTCCCAGAAGAGGTTTGTTTAATTTCAGTAAAAGACTTCGTCAGAGTAGAGCTTAATGGCTGGGGAATGTCATTACCCTCCGTAATATCCACAAAATTTGTATCACGACGATATTTGTCACTGATTTTCGGTGGCTTTGACATTAATATCATTACTCCAGTAAGACTATTAGTTGGTTCTGGTGGCCTGAGGATATCGGACGAGGAATTACTGAAATATGAATCTCAATTTGCAAATTTACAATTTATGCTGGAGCATCTTGTGGAACTTCTCATTTTCATAAGGGATGAAAAATACTAGGCGGCTCAGATGTGACCAGTACTAAAAAACAACTACTCTAATTTTGTAATATTACAAAGTGGTTCGTCTAAAATTTTATAAATTTTAATTAAGGTGGGTGGACTTGGTAATATCCACTCCAAAATAAAAAGCAATGATAAGCATAGTATAGAAGATTTATGCATATTTTCTACGAAGACTTGTGCGTTGGGTATATACTTACAACACATGGTAAATGATTAACAGTGAAACTGAAACACGTCACAATTGTCACCAGACGACAGAGATCGGCGGCAAAGTTCAGCTGTCCATACCGCTCGTGCACGGTGTAATTTTCAGCTAGACCATCGTTTTTCCTCGGTAAGTAAAACCTCCCTGCTCCGTATTTGATAAATGCAATCTTCTTTGCATAGTGAATGAGAGCAATGGAATCAAATGAACACACAAGGGAGATGCAAGTCATTGTTAAAATGAACACCATCATAAATATCAGGAAACCTAGACCCAGGTCGGAAAGCAAAAATAAGCAGTCATTTTTGGTTTTGAAATTGTCAGGAACTGCTCCAATTACAGGTAACAGTCCGACAACAGCGGCCACGCCCCAGAAAATAGGAACAACTATCTTCACAGTGGTAGTCGTGCTGACTTTGATTCGTTTTGTTGAAGTCCTGAGTATTTTTGACCAGTGAAAAGATAACAGTGCCAAATTTGACACCTGGACCATTCGTGTGGTCAGTGCAGTCCATACAAAGAAATTACACAAGTTTTCATTCCATTCCGAGTTGGTTATATTCAACAGCGAAGGAGTAAGAGGAATCACCAAGGCGTTTAACACCATACAGACGAGAATGGAGATGAAAACAACATCGGTCCCGTGAAAATGACAACGGTAATGACACAAGATGGTGACTGAAAGTAAATCTGTAAGAACAGCCAAAGGTGTGAGTACGATCCATGGCAAGGGACCTGTAGTCATATTCCAGGTCAAAAAAGCACAGTCCTCATGCAATAATGGCTTCTAGATCGATCCCGAAGCCATGAACCTCTGCTGGAATTAAAGTGTTCGCTAATCGCTGAATAAGTTTCCTTAGAGAGCCCGTAAAGTTAGGGCCTGGCACAAGATAATTAAGCATGCTGCTAAATGTTCACTGGATCCGGGTGTTGTCATGCTTAGCCGCTTCATCCTTCAGGCCAAGCCAAGGTGCCATAGAGTTGTCTTCTTCTGAAAGTAAATAATTATGAGGTCTTGATTACAAGAATGAATACCATGCAATATCGGTAGTATTGATTGATCACGAGAAGAGAATAGCCTCTCCAAAACTTAAATTGCAGGAAGATACAATGAATACGTCTCTCCCTCCTTTCTTTTTCATTCTATCGCAACGGAAATGGTGCAAAATATGTCCTTACTTCATTTCTTTTACATCTCTGAGACTCTTGTAACGACTTTTTTTTAAAAAAGAGAAACATACAAAAAATGTTTTCTACGTTGCTCCTGGGGCCAGCTCTGATCTTATCAGACTTCAAGATGGCTGTTTGATTTTTATCTCAACAAGTATAGGTTGTTGCTTTCACACGTTATTTGCTTATATTACATGTAGGTCTATAATGAAATCTACAAATTGTGAACCTTATAAGACTAACGTTCTAAATTAGACAGAAACACGACTGGTCATATGTAAACGCTTGCCGAGGGTTTGAACAGAATAACACAGTAAATGTACTTGTAAAAGGAAATACTAGTATGCAGGCGCATGTCGATCGCATGTCCTTAAGGGGAACTACTTAAATTATAAAACTAAATGAAGTATTTCAAACTATACATGACATCGTTTAAAAATGTTTCATTACATGTAAAATAAAATTTGATACGAACCAAGACGAATCTAAATGTACCTAAGCCCGTTGCTTTATTTATTTGTCCACTATAATTAAGAGAAATAAATGTTTTACAATGTTGAAGGACGGTATGTAATTTTTTTTTAAAAATTAAAAATACCACTAAAATATCTTTCTTGTTTATTTTTAATTAATGGACTTCTTCAAAAACATCAAAGTCTACAGGAGAAAAACACATTGATTTTGAAGTTGATATTACAGGTTGTATAAGCCTATGGAACACATGATGGCTTCATTGGGCGTGTCGAATGAGTTTTCCTTTCGTCCAACAAATCGATCTATTTGTCCTCCAAAGAGATACTGATAGACAATAGGCTCGGTATGTCGGATAATGATTATCACATTGTTTTAGTCCCACCATTCTTCCCTGACAATATCCAATTACCCTGTCAGATAACTCACTTCCGGCCCGATTAATCGTACTTATTTGGAAATATGTAAACACAGGACAGGACAGTCGAAATGGAAACTGCTTCAATGAACCAAGTCGAAAGCAGACGAGTTATTGAATGTTCCTTTAACTTTTTTACTTTATCATTTTTTTTTATATTCTAAACGTTCAAATGGCCGTGTCATTGAATGCAATACATATAAGAGGACATTGGGACAAATCAAAAGAACATATAATTAAAAAGACCCTTTCCGAAAACAGAGGAAGTTTACTAATTCTTATACATTTCATTAAAATGATTTCTAAAAACTCTCTCTCTCTCTCTTTGACGATTGAGTAACTGAAGTGATAAGTTCTCGTTCTGTCATTTGCAGCAATTGCGGATGAAAACGTTTGACGAACTAAGATTTCTGGCGATTTAGTATTCAAATACAGTTTTCATTTGCTCTCTCGCTAACCAATAGAAGTGATAAATTCATTAGCATTTTGATTTATTTGGTTATTGTAGACGGGTCATTTATTTTTCCACCCTTTCCATTATGGTGTGATTGCTTCTGTATCAGGATTTTCTCTGTCTGTAGAATACGTTGGCAGATTCCGCATTACAATGATAAATCTGTTTCACCTCGAGAAACCCACTTCTATCCACTTTAATGCAGACGTGACTCTTCTAACTTGCTTACAGAAAGAGAGAAACTTGATGTCGTCGAAGTAATTGGCTGATGTTCATTAGAGAGAAGCATACTGTCATATTACATTGAATTCTTTCTTAAAATTTTGTACAAATACAGTGCACTGCTAGGGTTCCTATTACACCAATTCTACACGAACTACATGATGTACACATGCAAACTCAATGTCAGATTCAACTACATTGGAATAAAGTTATTGAATTATTGTAACATACTTGAAGTTAATTCTCTGTTGTGTACACATAGCCATATAATGACAAAAGGAGATCAAGAATTTGAGTCAAGACACCCCGATGCTTCAACTGATAAAGTCTGATAGTCCTGTGCTTTACATTGTGAAACACATTAGCTTGACACGACTTTATTATGGATGCTTTAGAATTAAATATTTAGGTTACTTTTTCTACTTTAAATTTTTGGATCGTTTAGAATTAAATATTTAGGTTACTTTTTCTAATTTAAATTTTTGGATCGTGAACCCCCCCCCCCCCCCCCCCGACGAACGAGAAAGCGTATAGAAACATACTGTTCATATTATGCGACATTATAATTTTATAATTAACGAGTCAACTGTAGCAGGAGGAAATGTTATATAATTATTGATATAAATCTAATATTTCTTTTTCTTTTTTTTATCTCTAATACATGTACATAGATATCTGGAAAAAGGATATAGGATTTCAATGAATATTTTATATATTTGTCTACACAATAAATTTGGTTTAGTTTAAACAATATCTTATTGACAAAATTACAAACACGTCTAAAACAATTACAATAGAACTTTCATTGAGAAACAAGCCAACAGGCTTAAATATTAATCCCGCTCTCTACAAATACAACAAGTGAGACAATGTAGATATTTTAACTAGTATATAAGACATCCAGAAAAATGTTTTCATATTGTGTACAGTCTCACTTGAAGTGGAATCGAAAAAAAATCTCAAAAAATTTATTTTTTACATAAAACAAACACTAAGCTCACTCATTTATACCAGGACCCTGGATCATGAAACAGACTTTGACTTAAGTCAAATTTTCAATCGACTAATAAAAATGTTTATTAATTATTGAATTATTCTCTAAATTTGCAGATAACTACACTTCTGTAAAACAATATTGAAAAATATTTAAATTTTGGTCTGCTTGACTTCTACATCATCTTGGTAAAATATAAAGATTTTGACTTAAGCTTAAGATTCTTCATGATCCCGGGGGCCAGATCACATACAGATTTTTTTTCCACTAAAACAATGATCAGATCAAAGTAATATATCTTAAAAATAAATGGATAACAAATAATTTTATTTAAAATCTTTCAAATAGAAAATTCTGAACGATAAGGAAAATGTTTTCCATTTCTGAAAGATTTTGTGAACCATAATCTCTCTCTCTCTCTCTATTGAAATATTGTAAGTATAGTTCTATTTTGCGCTCACACAAAATAGTCAGTGTTTAAGAAAATGCTCGATAGTTTTAATCTCACCATATGAACATACTAAGTGGAGAAATACAAAGATTTCTACGGAGCATACAAATGTATGCATAAAGATTCAGAGAACTACATTCTGTCAGAGTTTTGTATGAAGAACTGGATAAATCAAAAAAATATATATATCAACCAAACCACTATGAAAGCACTTCAGTAACACTAGAAAGTTACTTACAATGTAGATGATTGTACATTTATTCAAGTTCAAACCAATTCTTAATTTATGTAATCGAATGACGTTCTGTTTACCAAAATATGTTCAATATTTTGAATGGGCATCTTGTAAGGTGTGTAATGCATTACCTGAAGTTTCAATATTACAATTTAAAGATTGATAAGTCTGGTGTATTCTTAATTCATAATTTATAGATGCATTGTACAATACGAGTGGGAAGTCACACAACACTGAGGCTATGAGTATGAACTAGGTGTGTTTCTTTCGTTTACTTTATTGGATAGCAAAACCTGGATACAATGGTGATGGTGCATAATAGAAGAGGAAATTATACGTGACTTTTTTACTTCCTCGATATGTTGACATTAAAATATGAATATCTTTTAGTCTAATCTGGATTTCACTCCAGAGCATTGTAAAATCCGGAACCAGATAAGCCTATCAAAATTGAATATACATCTATGGTAATAGTAAATGTGGTTGCAGACTTGTAGCTCACCAATCAGGAATATTAGAATTTGATACTTTAAAAAAAAATAATGAGTAATAAAGTATAAATAGTTCCTTTTCTGTATGTAAACCATAAGTTGTATAATTGTCTTCGATTTTGATATTGACTTAATTAATTAGATCGGGTGTATCGACAGAGTATAATAGCATACAATCAAAGTATGATTGCAAAAGTATTGCCTCAGACAGGATATGACATTTAATATAAATAATGGATACGAAAAGTTATTGAAGTGTAAAAACGAAATTCTTCATATCAGTTATCGATAATATTCTGCAATATGTCTTTTTTATGGGCTGGGTTAGGGGGAACAGGACGTAAACAAGCAATATAGTGGATTTTCAATTTCATAGTCATGAACAGTAGCTTAATAAAAACTGTCAAGCTATGTAATTTTGTTTCAGGAACTGGCGTAGAAAATCGAGGCATGTTGATCGATTGGTAAATTTCTTCCTCTAAATAAGGGAGTCTTAATTCTTTTTCATTTGAAGATTTCATTTTGATATTTTTGTTTTTATTCATTTTTGTTTTGATGTGTATTTTGCTGACAGTATCGAAACAGAAGGATAATTTCCTCTATAATAGGAATTATAACCTTCATAGTTATTTCCTTGATTTTCCTGGAGTAAAATGTGCTTTTATTAAAAAAAAAGTATTATGGAATAAAAATATACACAGATTTTGGTCATAATTTACAGTAAAAACGCAGATTTTCTTCAAAGCATTGCTCCTAGTACTTTTTTGTGGTGGTGGTGGTGGGGGGGGGGGGGTCTTTACGATAACGGGTTTACAGTTTTTGGTCGATGAATATAGAAAAAAATTATTCATACAGATTGGGACTAAATCGGATTTCTCTCATCTTTTTCCGAGTTATGCCTTCAATCCTTCAATCACAATACATGTCAGTGATTTTTTTTACGTTTCAAGATGATGATATACCGTTGTCAAAAGCAAAAACATGCTCAAGTTAGAACTCCAATCAACACTGATCAAGGATTCTTCAGTTACGAAGCTACACCTAATTTATGTGTCTTATTGCCCGTCGACCTTGACTTTAAAAATATCTGAATCAAAATCATGACATACCATAAGATGATGGGCAACACGATATACTTAAGTTTGAACTCATTCCAATTTAAGGTTCGAGTATTGTTGCCCAAATACTATTACACTATCTCATTGCCCAATTGATTACAAACAATAACGTGTACTATAAAAGTTTGAACCTTAACCAATTCGAGAAAAAAAAAACAAAAAACGGCCCGCACATGATTTTTTGAAAACACATACTACCATGTAAAACCCAATTTGTCTCCTCCGGCTAAGATCTAAAATGTTCAGATCTTGATAGTACTGTTTACGAACATGCAGTGTTTTATGTATATATTTAAAAAAAAGCTTGTGCTAATCGCTGCCGTAGGTGCTACAAGGGTAAGGTCAATATGAACTGTACATATAGCAAAGTTTTTTATTCAGAATATATATATGTTTGAAAAATACGCTTAAAGCTTAATGAAATATGTATGTTTAATTTTTAGTTGTAAGTTATAATCGATGGCATGGGAAGAATTTTGAAGCTTTACTTATGGGGAAAAAATTGTATAGCAGACCCCATTGTACTTCAAATAAGATTTTCGGATTACTTCTTGGCAACCACATGTAACCATTAACTATAAACATTGGAGAGAGAGAGAGAGAGAGAGAGAGAGAGAGAGCATCCAATACTTATCAAGGAAGTGTCCTTTATCCAATATTTAATATCATTTGAATAAAAAAATTAAAATAAAAAGGTTTAATTATACATTTTTTCGAAGACTTGAATACAAGTAGATGTGCAGGCGAACTGTGATTTTCTGTTTGAGTCCCTTGTTAACAAAATCGTGTGCGGGGGATCTGACAATATTACTGTTAACATTGTGGCATATATCACCAGCAAATAGTTCTCTGGTATAGATGTCCCATAACGATCGGAATATTGCGGGTTTACAAGCATTTAACACCATTAATGTATGGTCTACATTTTTTATTAGCATTAAAGACATGTAGGGGTACGAAATTGATTTGAATAAAAAAAAAACTAAAGGAAAAGCCTTGGGGACATTTATAGATATTTAACAAGCAGATGTGACGATGATTCAGCATAGGATAAAAAACGTGATAAATAAGCTTGCTTTAAATCTTTTAATGATTTATGTCGGTGAGATTTATACAAAATAATTGATTTCCGTCATAAAATAGAACATATGTACAGTAGCCATACTATAGTTCTTTTACTACTGATTGCATTCTTGGACTTTTTTCAACAAAGCAAAAACGAAATACCTGTATGTAGTACACATATATATAGGTAGGAAGGTGGATTGTAGCTACTTTGGCTCCGTCATTGACCACTTGATGGACTTTAACGGACAAACCAACATGAATTATTTAATCCTAATCGATACATGACAATGAATACTTTAAGCTTTTACGGGATTATCATAACTACAAGTGGCGTGTTTGTTACTTATTTACCTAATGTCAGAGCATGTTCATCCATAGATAATAGCCTTATATTTAACAACAGATGATAGGAATAAATCGTGTTACCTTAGAAATCAATGATCACAACAGGTGAATCCCAGATAAATTCAAGTTGCCATGGAAATTTGATCAAAATTTGTTCTACAATCAGAAAATTATATTTCGTGCAGGAAATATTCAGTGTTAGCGTAAGCATATCAATTTGATCTTTTCAATTCAATTGGAGAAAATTTATATAACGCATGAACAAAACACAAGGAAACGAGAGAGAGAGAGAGAGAGAGAGAGAATACCTGTCCAAGTTGTGATTATTATCATCCTTGAATTTAATAATACAAAATGCTATCATTTCTTTGTTATTGAAGTCACAGTTTTAGGAGCAGGTGTCTTCTAATCTATCGTCACACACTGGATAACTCACAATGGTTCATTCAATTTTCTCACCATAATACTCGCTTTTGTACGATCAAAATCAAGATTATCCAAGCATTTCGACACCGTGCCCTGGGAACGGGTCACTTCTGTTCTCATATGTGGGCGAGGGAGGTCTTAATTAAGCTTACCTGTGTAAGGCAACACATGGACCCCGTCATAGTTCAGGGTGTTGTTCTCTATACAGATGCGCATGTCATTTTTTTTTCTTCCACATCGATTTCTGACAAACACTGCAACATGTGTTTAACAATAAAACGGAACACACGTTTTCTTTCTTGAAAGGATTATCAATAAAGAAAAAAAAATCTCCTTGAAAAAAAAAAGATTCCAATTACTGCACTTTGTCAAAATAAGTTTATTGATCCTTCGTCACACTTGATCTGATGCGAGAATCGGCAACACAATCCATCAACAGAATTAAAGGGATAATATAAATATTCATTAAATTCTTGATTTAAATCAAGGATTTGCGAGTCTTTTATGGCTTAAAAACAGTGTACTTCAACAAAACCTTTCTAAAATCAAACTATCTGTGAGTGTTTACTCGTGTTTTTATTCCTTATTATTTCAACTTCAATCGAATCATTTGAAAACTTTTGGTATAGATGAAGAAATGTGATTAAAAAAGCAGGACGTGTTTTTTTCTGCTATTCTTAACTGACAAGCAACCATTAGATTTACGCATTGTCGTGTAATGGGATAAAAGAAATGTGCAATAGGATTTCATAGCAAAATGAAAAAGCACTTTAATATATGAAATTTGATCCTGATATCGAACCGAATGACTGTCCCTCGCTCAAATCGACAAGTCTTTTAAACTGACCTCCTGCCCTTACCTACTAAACTTTCAGTGTAATGTTTTAATAATTGCACTTCCACGATGATATTCGTATTTATAATTATAAGTGTTTATCGTTTGAAAAAATTACTTCAGGAAAGGAAAAATTACACACACCTATATGCTAATCAAGTTAAACATCTACTGTTCTGCGATATCCAAGTGGGAAGTGGGGTATCGTAAAAAGCATTTTTCAGAGCAATCCAATCTTTGCAAGCTATAAGGGTTTTCGGAGTGGAACAAAAATCCTCGGCATATATACAAAGATGATCGAGAGCCAGTCTTTTGATAATGAATCAAACATGGATAAAGTGATATGTACATTAAGTATGGTTTGAAATGTACATTAAATTGATGTCTCACAGAAAATTTATAGTTCAAAAATTAGATTTCATTCTCTTTTCAATCACGCAATTTTTTTCTTATTCGTTCTTTGGTTAACCAAAATGGGTTGGGGATGTGTATCTACAACGTACTGGATATGTTGATTAATACATGTACAGTACAATGCTACATAAGAAATAAAAGACCCATGGGCTACAACGTTCACCTGCAGGCCCGTAGGAAACAATTTCATTGGGGGGGGGGGGGGGGGGCACAGCCATACATTTTCAGTTGGGGGCACTATCAACAACCAAAAAATCCTCGACAAGCGAAAAAAAAATAAGGTCATCAGATGTTTTTATCGAGGGGGCATAAGCATATAGTAGCTGTTTTCTACAAGAGAGGGGGGAGCACGGCCACGGCCTGAGTCACTATGGCCCTACTGTTCATTTATCCCCTATACTCCTATGTAAAATACTGATCATATATTGTGGCCTCACCCTACCCCCAGGGGTCATGGTTTGACCAAACTTGAATCTACACTACCTGAGGATGCTTCCATATAAATACGACTGTCCATGGCTTTGCCGTTCTTTGAGAAGATCTATGTAAAACCACTCCTCGTTGCTCCACCCTACCCCAGAGGTCATGATTTAAACAATATTGAATCTACTCTGAGGATGCTTCCATATAAACAAGATTACCCATGGCTTTGCTGTTCTAGAGAATTTTTTCTACAATACATATTAAAATGTAAAACTTTGATTACCCCCCCCCCTTTTTCCAAACACTACTTTTTACTAAATGTTCATTGAAAGACTGGGTGCCCCCCCCCCCCTTTTGTTGTAGTATAGTCAAATAAGGGTAATGTAGCATTGGATGAATAAAATTTGGTCCTGAAAGAAGTTGGAACCTACAAATATATTACTGACCTAAAGTCCTTTAAAACATTTATGTTGCAAGGTTAATGACAAAGAAACACAAAATCCACTGAAAACTATTCTGTACTGCAAACACTCATACTTTATGTATAAGAAGTCTAAATAATAATTCATCATCCTTATTTGTAATGTTGAGAGAATCATAGTTGGGTACATACCAAGGTCTGTATATAAAAGATACAAAAAGAACAAACTAATGTACAGTTGTCACAGCTCGTATTTATTTAACATCCTGTTGAATATTTCCCCATACAATGGTGTTTCCTCAATGGTAACAGGTTTTATTTTTCTCCAACACACACAGAGAATATATCAATATCTGTCTCCAAAGTCTTACTAGACTGGAAACTTGGTATTGCAACAGTTGTTCAATCATGAGTTTGAGCATTATATTCACCCTTTTATAATGTGAGTACCAATGGAATTAAACAAGTTGCAGTGGATCTTCTTGAGGTATACTGATAGTTAGTAAATACAGTCATGCTTAGTAAATCCAGACGCTTGTGTTCCCAAGAAAATTGTCCAGATAAAAGAACATCCAGATAACTAAAATGGACTTTTTACAACTGGCAGAAATATTAATTTTGTTCCCAGAAAACTGATCAGGAAATTGAAGCGTCTGGCTTATTGTTGTCTGGCTCCATGGGGCTCCACTGCACTACACTGTAAAAGTGTGTGGTCAAATTTCCACAGCTACATAATGCAAAAAACTGCAATACATGTTCACTGTAGCATTTGAGATATATTTTAAACTTTAGATAAAAAATTCACTCTCAGTAAGTGCTTTTTAACTTCCACAGGTTGTATATGATGATAATAATAAAGATTTATTTACAAAATTGGAGAAAAAAATCATCTTAATGAAGATGGTTCTGAACACTAACTTTTGTGAAATTGTGAGGTAAATAATAATATATTACATATATAAATTAAGTGCTGATCACTGTTTGACAGTGGGAAGAATACTCATGTTAGAGCTTCACACTGTAACATGGAGTTTATTATAAATTTGGCACCATCACAAAAATTAATGTGTCAGATAGAACAGTATAACAATACAAAAGACACATTGGTACAAAATCAAAATAAGTTATTCCTTAAATAATGAAAGCACCTTTTTCTTATGGGAAAATCCATATTGGAAAATTTGTGAACAATTTGACACATGCACAAAAAGCATTAAAACTTATTTTGAATTGACCAACAATTCACATGTTGTAGAATTCTAAAACATCCTGTTTTATCATCCACAACAGCATGTTATATCACAATTAATTTTAAAGCTTCAAATAAATTTAGCGTACTTCTAATCCCAAACAGGAGCTTGTAATGTACATGTACTTCTAAATACATGTATCTTGAAATAGGCATTTCTTATTTGAAACTCCAAATGTCATCCTCTATACAAATCAACACATGTATACTGGTAAAAAAAAAATTAGTTGTAAAGCAATACCAGGTAAAATTGCATTGATTGCCTACATCTAATATTTTTTAATCAGGTATAGTATAAAAAAAGAAAAAAAAAGTTTTTCACTCAAGATGACAACAATTTTCTCATTATTCTGCATTTTCCCCTTCCATTCTCATTTAGAACTTGGAATAAAATCTTTCTTTCTGGTATTTTCACCGATACATTTTAAAAATCCAAATGAATGTACATGTGGCATAGATCTTGTGAAGTGCCAAAATTAAAGCAGTGATATCTCTGGCTTGTTTATCACTGACAGATTGATAAAACAGATGACATTTCAAATTCAGAACTAACTGCCAAATGTAAACAAATCTAAATATGAAAGACAGGTAGGATGTGTCTGCTGTATAATATTCTATCTTCTTGTTCTCCGTATCGGTTTTCTGATTGGACGGGGCTTGGCCTGATTACCGGTATTTCCAGATCCAACACTGAATGTAGGGGTCCCAAAGTTAGGCTGAGTTATGGGCCCTCCACTTGGGGTTCCAAATGAGGTATTACCTCCCCCTGCTGAAAACACAAATTTTCTTTAATTTGTATTCATACATTTAGATTCAGAATTATTAAATGAAATGACATTAATAGTGTCCAAAACTATTGAAAATTCAAACATATCTAATACTTAGGGATGTCAACGAATATTCGATTATTCAAATATTCATTCAATGAGTTGATATTCGAATAAGAATTTACTATTCGAATATTCGGTTTTTTCCCAGATTACACACAAAAAAGATAACTATGATTAATTTCGAGGACAACAAAATGAAACCCTTCTTTGTCGGTCTAAAAATGTGAAGAGTTTACTTGACAAAATAAATTCATTGATCATTGAATTACATGTTTTATAGAATTAGTCTGTAATATCGTAAAAGGATCAATTTCAGAATAAACTGTGTTAATTACTTGATTATCTCGGGTTGTATATATTCCAAATTTTAAAAAATCATTTTAGGAAAATAGTAAATTACCTACGAAAATTGTCCTTGGAAGTGTTTGTTTATGTTTTGAAAACATTGTATCAAGAATTATAATTACAACTCTTATTGGGTAGATAATTGTAATTAATTACACGCATTTAAATTTGAACAGTATCAGACCTGCCTACCCTTTTCATTGCGAGGGTGTAATTTCAATACTCATTTTGGCTGAATTTCAGAGATTACGGCGTAATCCTTTATGTTTCCTTAGTTTGATGTTTTGTAATGATACTATATTGTCTAAATAAACCTGTAATTGTACATCATTGAACAAAGCAAGCATGAATGTTCCGTTTTCAAATCATTTATTGAAAAAGGCTATGTGTTGTAAAACTGGTATCCTAAATGCAGTCATATCAAATTTATTTAATTTACATGCCTAATGAGCTTTTGGAAAATTTATAGAAAATCACATAATTCAAAGTTTCATTTGCATATTAATACAAATTCTACATTATTGCGCTATTTCGTTTTTGTTTTCCTTACATTTACTTGTTCTAATGTTGTTCTAAGCAATGTAAGAATAAACGGAATTCAAAATTAAACTGACTTTACTCATTGCACATTTCATTTAAAACTTTTTTTTCCTTAATTTTGGCATGCCTCCTGTTTAAAAGGCATAACTACAAAGTATATTAGGTATGTTGTTTGTATCGTAAATAATCAAATCGTGAAGAACCGAAACCCCCTATTAATTAGTATTAATTACCTTCTCGTTTTTATTTAGGAAAGCCTTCACTTTAACTTCCAAGTTAGCCTTTCATTAAGTTGTCTAGGAAAAATATTAAAAGTGTAAACTTAAAATTCATGGCGTAACAGCGTAATTTCATGGTAAAAAGCGGAAGAATTACGCCAAAAGCGGAAGGGTAGGCAGGTCTGCAGTATACGACAATCTTGCCGTTGGTAAGACGATCGGCTCATTGTTTAGAGCTTCAAGATATAATTTTTAGAATTATATTTCGGATGTTTACATGTGCACTCAAATCAATATATTTATTTCAAACATTGACAAATAGCAAATGTAAAATTCCTTACTGTAACCTACAAAATTCTACACACAGTTTTTCTTCAAATCTGTCATGAGGGTAAGATGATGCATATATAAGATTAACTAAATCTTATCGAATATTTGAATACATTCAAATACTTTCATTGAATATTCGAATATGAATTATTGACAAAATTGACATCCCTACTAATAATAGATTTTATATCCCTACACATTTTTAATAATCCCAGTAGGGCAAATAATGCTTAGGGTTCCAGGTTAAAAACAAACTAAATGAAATAGGGTAAGACTTTCTCATCAAACGCATGGTCAAATAAATTAATTATATTCACCATAATGTACAAGTTAAAAACATTTCATTCTGTATGGTTTTATTTTAAGAAATTAGGGTTGAGAAGAGAAAAAAATGGGGTCAGTTGGTAAACCCTAAATGTAAAATATTTTTTTAAAATTTCTATTTCTTTCTTTCTTTTTTGGGGGGAGGTGGTGTGGTGTGGTGTGAAGGGGGGGGGGGGTGTTTTAATTGGTACATACCTCCAAAGTTAAATGCACCTGGAGCTAATGATTGTGAAAAGTCAAATCCTTTGCTTGGATTTGCTGGAGTGGACTGGTTTGGAGTTGCACTGTTATTCTGAGGTGTTCCAAAATTAAATGTTGTAGATCCTGCTGAACTCTGAGAGTTTTTCAATGGTGTTGCCATACCAAAGTTGAACCCTGTGCCACTACCATTCATACTAGAAGTTCCAAAGTTTGGTGAACTAGCAGATTTGGTGAATCCTGGGGCACCCACTGACTGCCCAAAAGCAGGAGGATTTTGAGACTGTCCAAAAACAGAGCCTGGTTGCTGTCCAAAACTTGGTTGCTGCTGTCCAAATGTAGTCTGTTGGGTTGAAGGCGTCTGTCCAAATGCAAAAGATGGCTGAGGAGCTGTTTGCTGTCCAAATGCTGACCCAGACTGGGTGTTTGGATTCTGCTGTCCAAAGCTGAAGGATGGCTGAGCTGGCAGCTGTCCAAAACCAGAACTGTTTGTACTTTGTCCAAAACCAGATGTTCCTTGTACAGCTTGACCAAATCCTGTGTTTGTTTGAGACCCTGCTGGTTGTCCAAACACTGCTTGTGTGTTGCTGGATTGTCCAAAAGTACTGAGGGAAGTGTTGCTTCCAAATGCTGGAGTCTGGGATTGAGAAGTTTGAGCAGGTGGCTGAAATTGTCCAAAGACAGAACTAGACTGAGGAGCAGATGGCTGCCCAAACACACTGCTGGCAGCTGTGGTGGTCTGTCCAAATGTAAATGTTGAACTTGATTGAGACCCAGCTGACTGTTGTCCAAATGTGGTGGATGAAGTTGATGAGTTCTGGGTAACTGCTCCAAATGTAAAGGCTGGCTTTGGTAGGTCTGATTTTGATGTAATAGTAGCACCAAATAGCCCTGATCCTGCTGAAATAGATGGATTACTTTTGCCAAAATTGAAACTTCCTCCTGCTGTAGAATTTGAAGCACCTCCAAAGTTAAATCCACCACTTGTTGAGGAAGTTGTGGATGAAACATTTTGTCCTCCGAATGAAAACACCCCTGCAGCTGTTGAAGTTGTAGGTTTGGGAGCTTGATTCTGAGTCCCAAAGTTAAAACCTCCTGTAGCAGTTGATGCACTTGAAGGATTGGCTGTCACTGTACCAAAATTAAAACCTCCTGGAGGAGATGTAGTGGAAGCTCCAGAGTTTACACCCACTGATGGAGCAGATGAATTGCCTCCAAAGACAAATGTGCCAGAGGTTGTGCTAGCAGGGGTAGTCTCCTTCCCTACTTCAAAACTAAAGACACCTGCAGGATTTGCTTGAGTAGCAGTTGTGGCTTTGAAATTAAATCCACCAGGGGCAGACGGAGGCACTGCATTAGTGGCTGCTGGACTACTAAAAGAAACCCCTCCAGTAGTTGTCACAGTTGATACGGTTGTAGTTTGACTTCCAAAATTAAAGCCATTAGGCATCAATGAAGAAGCAGTAGTAGTGGTTCCACCAAAGTTAAATCCTCCCCCTGTTGATTCAGATGTTGTAACACTACTTGCTGATGATATTGCACTTGAACTTTGACCTCCAAATGTAAATCCTCCTGCTGTTGATTTAGTTGTTGTAACACTGCTTGCTGATGACAATGCACTTGAACTTTGACCTCCAAAGCTAAATCCTCCAACACTTAATGTAGTGGTGGCTGTAATTGGTGTCGAGGCACTGGAACTTTGGGTTCCAAAGCTAAATCCTCCTGGTGTACCAATGGTGGGTAATGCAGATACAGCACTGCTGGTTGCTGAAACCTGTCCACCTGTTTTAAAACCTCCTTGACCACTGGAAGAAGATATGAGTGAATTTGTTTGTCCTCCAAATACAGGAGATAGAGCTGATATGGAAGCTGTGATGGTGCAGCTTGGTCCACTAGAGAGTATTCCTGATATGGTAGTTGAAGCTGGAGTAGAGGATGTGGAGACAGCTGCTGTAGCTAGTGATTGTCCAAACTGAAAACCTGCAACATAACAAGAGGTAAATTGTTTTACACTTTTGAAATAAAATATAAAATTTTTACAGTTTGACAAAGAATCCATTTTCTGAACTTTTAGAGTGTTACCTGACACAGGGCTAGTTTTTGTTGCAGATGAAGCTGCAGTTGGGAAACTGAAGGGTGCAGCACTGGATATAGCCCCTGAGGCACTTGTCACAGTGGATGTACTACTAGACAGACTGGCCATGGAACTAGACTTGCTAACATCACTACCAACACTTGGAGAGCCACCAAATGAAAATCCAGCTGAAGCCAGAGGTTTGCTGGCTGGTGAGACAGAGTTGGAAGATGTGGTGGTATTAACAGAAAACAGGGTTGGGGAGGCTACAGAGGAAGCCATTGTACTAGAAACTGGTAAAGAGCTGGTCACAGAAAGAGGTGTGGTGGATCCAAGAGTTACTGGGGTGGTGATATTAGCCAATGGAGAAACAGCTGAAGTTAATGCTGGAGCTGCTGTTGAAACAGTAGTGGAGCTGGTAGTCTCTAAAATAGATAAAGAAGATGCAAGTTAAAGAAAAAACCTTGAGAAATATAAAGCTCATTATGAAGCATCAAAACAAAATCAAGTATTTTTTTAGAGATGGCAATCGAATACAGAATTGCTAATTGGTTAACCGCAAGACGTTCCGACCGATTAACCGGTTAATTGTATCGTATCAAATTACACATTTTTGACTTTTTTCATGTATTTGTATTTATATACACAAGAAGACTGAAAGAGAGACGCAGTTAGAAGTTAGAAACATTCTGCTCATTATCTTGATCAGGAAACTATATGTACATATAACTTATTTTATTTCAATTCCAATAGTTAGACAAAAGAAAAATAAGAAAACCATGAATCTTGCCTGAGAAACCAGACACAGAAAGATATCTTTCCAGTGCAGATGTTGCACAAATTCATACTTCATTGTCACAGTAATCAAAGTTTTGTCCGAACTTTCTTCTAATAAAATAATAGATAACGGCAAAAGATCGATATGTATACATACTCATTAAAAGTACTCAGTGGAGATTATGTAAAATCACTAAAGTATAACGGGACGATCAGGGTACCAATATAATGTTTTTAAAAACAGTAATTAACACTTCACAAATGGACCAATTATTACCCTGCGATCTCAATCCGGAGAGCCATAATTACCTCCAAATCAGCTTAATAATGTGTAAAAACACTGAACTATCAACTTTTATGCAGAGATTTCCTTTTTTTAAAAATGAAATTTAAGAAAATTGCGTTCAATTTTACATACATGTTTATTAAATTTTCCGACTAACCGATTGCAGATTTTCTAACCGATTTCCATCGTTCCGACCAATTAATCGATTAACCGGTTACAAATTGCCATCCCTAATTTTTAAAATTCTTTTGATTTTAATACAAGTGAACATAATAATATATCTTTTTGATTTCCAATGGAACTAGTGCTAATTGTAACGGGAACCGTTACAGATGTTCCCCAAACGGCTCTCCAATTCCGTATGATGCCCCATTCCCTACAAGCTTCCATAAATTAGACAATACTTTTGTAATATAAATGAACACTTTATTTTTAAGGGTATTTCATTGGAAAACTACTCCGATACAGCCATATGGGTATCAGCCAATCAAATTTCAGCGCATGTGCTTTCACATTAATTTTCTTATAGTGTCTCACAATACATACATTGTGTTAAATATTAAAGAATCTCATTGAAAAATAAGAGAGATGTAACCCTTTAAGTATTAGCCAATCAGAATTCAGCATACACGCATGCATGGCCTTGCATTCAATTTTGATAGTATCATAATGTAGGAGCTCTATGTGCCTATCCATGTCGTAAATTTCATCCTGTTTTGTTGAAAACCAAGGGAGTAATAGACATTTAAAGTTTCAACCAAACAGATTGCAGCACACCTGCATGCACGTGTTTTCAAGAAATTTCCTATATAACATGTTGTAGCACCTTATAATATATACTTATATTCTAAATTTCAAAGTATTTTGTCAAAAAACATGGAATTTATTGAGATTTTTGTATCAGCCAATCAGAGAAGAGCGCACGTGCATGCGCATGAGTTCATGCTAATTTGACCATGTTATCTTGTCTAGACTACTAATACATCTTTATATTTTGAGTTTCAAAGCAATTCATCAAGAAATATAAAAGTTACGGCTTCATCAAGTATATCAGTCATTTCACTTATTGCACGCGCGCACGTGCATGCAAAATGAACTTCGTTCCAAACACCTACACAACATGCCTATTAACCCTAAAAAGGTTTCATGTCAATCGGATGAGTGGTTCTATGAGAACACTCCCGGACAAAAAAGTATTGGAGAAAAAAGTAGAAAAAAAGAATAATTAATAATAACTAGAAACTCATTACTAGTAATGAGAAGTTCCTCCGTTATACTACTTCCTGTTTGCATGAACATGTCTTATCCAACGTCGCTATCAGCCTAAAACTTATGTAGAAACAAAATAACTTAAAAAATACTTTTTTGCTTCGTTTCTTGTCACCACCGGAAATAATGACGAACAACGATTTTTACACGAAGCAAATAAACTGATGACTGACTATAAGTCCTGAAAGTTTTAGACTTCAGTCTTTAACTGTTGCCGAACAATTGTGAGAACAAATTCTAATTCTGAAGACAGGAAAACACACGACCGGAAGTGAACTGAATAAAAATCTCTGAATTTTCTCTTGACTTTTCCAGTATCTACAGCATATGTAAAAAAACATTTCAAATACTTATCTATAAGTGATATTTATGAGAAAGTTAAACCACGAAATAACGTAGTTTATCTCTTAAAACCGGAAGTTTAAAGTTTTTTTTCCGGTGGAATCTAACATATTTCAAAACAGCAAAAGGGAAGCAATTAAGTGATGAAAGTTTTAATTTTAAAAAGAAAAGTTGAAATTTTCGATTTCTTCGATCACTTGCTGTCACGACCGGAAGTGACGGCTGATGCTTTTAACCCCATGTGTTTTGCCTTCTCACCAAGTTTTATTATTCCTCTAAGTTTGGTGTCTTACTTTCATGCCGTTTCCGAGATCTTGCTGAAATAGCTTTTCATTTTGAGGACAAGAAAACACGCGACTGGAAGTGAATTTTACTAAGATATTTCACGTCACTCTAGACATCTGCAGTCTCAATAACATATATAAAAATCATTTAAAGAACTCTATCTATAAGCGATATGTTGGGGAAAATTCAAAACCCCTATTATGTAGTTTTTCTCTTATAACCGGAAGTTGTCGTTTTTTGTTTCCGAAGGGACCAACACATATCGTAACTGTGAAAAAAAAACACAATTATATGATGCAAGTCTTAATCCAAAAGAGAAAAGTTGAAATTTTTGATTTCTTTGATCACTTCCTGTGACGACCGGAAGTGACAACTGATGCTCTTAATTCAAATGGTTTTGTCTACTCTTCAAGGTCTAATATTCCTATAAGTTTGGTGTCTAAATCTCTTACAGTTTCTGAGATCTCACTCGGATAAGTTCTCATTTTGCGGACATTTAAACGCGCAACCGGAAGTGAATTTTACAAAGATATTTGACATTACTCTAGACATTTGCAGTCTTGATAACATATTCAACAAGAGGCCCATGGGCCACATCGCTCACCTGAGCACACTGGCTAGACTAAGGCACAAATCAGTTCAGTAATGAACGGGGGTGGGGGGGGGGGGGGGGGGGGGGCTTGAATTTAAAACTACCTAATGATGCTTTTATGCCAATATAACAAATGAATTTGTTGTACTTGAGAAGATTTTAAAAGAATTTTCCCTTTTATTCCTTTGTAAAAATTTGATCCCCCATTGTAGCTCCTCCCTATCTCAGGGGTCATCATTTGAACAAACTTGAATCTACATTACCCGAGGATGCTTCCATATCAATAAGACTAACATAGCTTTTCTGTTCTTGAGAAGAAATTTTTTTTTCTATATGTTCTTATGTAAAACTTTCGATCCCCCATTGGGCCCCACCCTACCCCCGGGGGTCATCATTTGATCAAAATTGAATCTACACTACCTGAGGATGCTTCCATATAAATTTGACTCATCATGGCTTTACTGTTCTTGAGAAGAAGATTTTTCCTATATATTTCTATGTAAAACTTTGATCCTCCATTGTGGCCCCGCCCTACCCCCGGGAGCCATGATTTGAACAAAATTGAATCTACACTTCCTGAGGATGCTTCCATATAAATATGACTCTTCATGGCTTTACTGTTCTTGAAAAGAAGATTTTCAAAGATATTTCCTATATATTTCTAAGTAAAATTTTGATCCTCCATTGTGGCCCCGCCCTACCCCCGGGGGTCATGATTTGAACAAACTTGAATCTACACTACCTGAGGATGCTTCTGTATAAATATGACTCTTCATGGCTTTACTGTTCTTGAGAAGAAGATTTTTAAAGATTTTTCCTATATATTTCTATGTAAAATTTTGATCCTCCATTGTGGCCCCGCCCTACCCCCGGGGGTCATGATTTGAACAAAATTGAATTTACACATCCTGAAGATGCTTCCATATAAATATGACTCTTCATGGCTTTACTGTTCTTGAGAAGAAGATTTGTAAAGATTTTTCCTATATATTTCTATGTAAAACTTTGATCCTCCATTGTGGCCCCGCCCTACCCCCGGGGGTCATGATTTGAATAAATTTGAATCTACACTATCTGGGGATGCTTCCATATGAGTTTCATCCTTCCTGGCCCTGTAGTTCTTGAGAAGAAGATTTTTTAAAGATGCTATTCATTTTTCGTTAATTCTTAATTATCTCCCCTTGAAAGAGGGCGTGGCCCTTCATTTGAACAAACTTGAATCCCCTTCACCCAAGGATGCTTTGTGGCAAGTTTGGTTGAAATTGGCCCAGTGGTTCTGGAGAAGAAGTCGAAAATGTGAAAAGTTTACAGACAGACGGACAGACAGACTACAGACAAAATGTGATCAGAAAAGCTCACTTGAGCTTTCAGCTCAGGTGAGCTAAAAATCAGTTCAAATACGTTATCTATAAAAAAAATTTATGGGAAAGTAAAATACTCAAATTATGCAGTTTTTCGCTTATAGCCGGAAGTTGACGTTTTTGTTTCCGGTGGGACCAACATATATCGAATCTACAAATAAGATGCAACAATGTGATGAAAGAAAAAAAATCAAAAAAGAAAAGTTGAAAATTTCGATTTCTTTGATCACTTCCTGTGACGACCGGAAGTGACAGCTGACAATCTTAACCCAAATGGATTTGCCTACTCCTCAAGATCTATTACTCATATAAGTTTGGTGTCTTAATCTCTTACCGTTTCTGAGATCTCACTCGGACAAAATATTTTTGAAAAAATGGAAATCGGACATATCTGACGACCGGAAGTGAATTTTGAAAAAACTGAAAGATACCTTTGTAGGTATTTTCATTTTCTATTATCCCTGAAAATTTCAAGAAAATCCGTTAAGCCATCTCTGAGAAATGGCCCGGAAAAGAAAAGGAAAAAAAAAAAAAATAACTAGATGGGTCTTCCGTCTGATTTTGGATAAGATTAGTCAAGATCTTGACTGAGATATTCGTCTGTAAAAAGTGAAAGGATGCATATTGTTTAAAACATTATTCTGAGCTTCTTTTGTTCATTATTGCTTATCAAAATATTTCCTCTTGCTCGAGGTGTCAAAAAATTAGCATTCTGGACCCTATGTCCCCTTATTACATAACATATGATCCAAATTTTATAATATATAGTTGCAGAACTTTAAGATAAACATTTTTGCTTCAGTAATTTATAACAAAATATTGATCATTAAAGAGTTATAGATAAAAGACTTTTGGCCCTTCTGAGCCCCTAATTTGAGGGGTCAGCCCCTTTTTCTTGATATCAAATAAAAGGTCTTGTGATTTTGAAGACTTTTTGTTCAATATATTTTAACAAAATATTTTTATTTAAAATGTTATTATAAGAAATGTCTCTAAAATTCACTCAAAAATTTCGTCCTAAATTTCGACCCCTACTGAGCCTCCATACTTCGCACTTCCGGAAAATTTGAAAACCAAGGTGCACATCTAGAACATGTCCTCTATCACCACTGAAAGTTTCAATACTCTAGCATTTGTCGTTCTTGAGTTTTTGTGCAGACACAAGGTCTATCTAAAAATCGATCAAAGGGCGATAACTTCTGACCGGAAGTGATTTTTCAAAAACTGACATGGCGTTATAAACTTCAGATAGTAACACATTAACCCTGAAAATTTGAAGCAAATCGATCGAGCGGTCTCCAAGAAATCTTCTGCACAAAATCGGTAAGGAAAAAAAAAAGAATAATAACTAGATGGTTCTCGTTGCGAGCAACGAGTGGGTCTTCCGTCTGATTTTGGATAAGATTAGTCAAGATCTTGACTGAGATATTCATCTGTAAAAGTGAAAGGATGCATATTGTTTAAAACATTATTCTGAGCTTCTTTTGTTCATTATTGCTTATCAAAATATTTCCACTTGCTCGAGGTGTCAAAAAATTAGCATTCTGGCCCCTTATGTCCCCTTATTACGTAACATATGATCAAAATTTTATAATATATAGTTGCAGAACTTTAAGATAAACATTTTTGCTTCAGTAATTTATAACAAAATATTCATCATTAAAGAGTTATAGATGAAAGACTTTTGGCCCTTCTGAGCCCCTAATTTGAGGGGTCAGCCCCTTTTTCTTGATATCAAATGAAAGGTCTTGTGATTTTGAAGACTTTTTGTTCAACAACTATTCAGAAATTTCCTTTTGTTTAAGAGATATATAGAATAACAATATTTAGGGGCCAGCCCTCCAAGTCCTTAATGGGGATGTCTTGTAAAAATTATAAGGGTGTATATTGTTTAGAACATTATTCTGAACATCTTTTGTTCAATATTGCTTATCAAAATATTTCTCCTTTTCGAGATACAAAATGTCAAAGATTTAGCATTCTGGCCCCTTATTACGTAACATATGATCCAAATTTTATAATATATAGTTGCAGAATGTTAAGATGAACATTTTTGCTTCAGTAATTTATAACAAAATATTGATCATTAAAGAGTTATAGATAAAAGACTTTTGGCCCTTCTGAGCCCCTAATTTGAGGGGTCAGCCCCTTTTTCTTGATATCAAATAAAAGGTCTTGTGATTTTGAAGACTTTTTGTTCAACAACTATTCAGAAATTTCCTTTTGTTTAAGAGATATGTAGAATAACAATATTTAGTGGCCAGCCCTCCAAGTCCTTAATGGGGATGTCTTGCAAAAATTAAAAGGGTGTATATTGTTAAGAACATTATTCTGAACATCTTTTGTTCAATATTGCTTATCAAAATATTTCTCCTTTTCGAGATACAAAGTGTCAAAGATTTAGCATTCTGGCCCCTTATTACATAACATATGATTAAAATTTTATAATATATAGTTGCAGAATGTTAAGATGAACATTTTTGCTTCAGTAATTTATAACAAAATATTGATCATTAAAGAGTTATAGATAAAAGACTTTTGGCCCTTCTGAGCCCCTAATTTGAGGGGTCAGCCCCTTTTTCTTGATATCAAATAAAAGGTCTTGTGATTTTGAAGACTTTTTGTTCAACAACTATTCAGAAATTTCCTTTCGTTTAAGAGATATATAGAATAACACTATTTAGGGGCCAGCCCTCCAAGTCCTTAATGGGGATGTCTTGCAAAAATTAAAAGGGTGTATATTGTTAAGAACATTATTCTGAACATCTTTTGTTCAATATTGCTTATCAAAATATTTCTCCTTTTCGAGATACAAAGTGTCAAAGATTTAGCATTCTGGCCCCTTATGGCCCCTTATTACGTAACATATGATCCAAATTTTATAATATATAGTTGCAGAATGTTAAGATAAGCATTTTTGCTTCAGTAATTTATAACAAAATATTGATCATTAAAGAGTTATAGATAAAAGACTTTTGGCCCTTCTGAGCCCCTAATTTGAGGGGTCAGCCCCTTTTTCTTGATATCTAATAAAAGGTCTTGTGATTTTGAAGACTTTTTGTTCAATATATTTTAACAAAATATTTTTATTTAAAATGTTATTATAAGAAATGTCTCTAAAATTCACTCAAAAATTTCGTCCTAAATTTCGACCCCTACCGAGCCTCCATACTTCGCACTTCCGGAAAATTTGAAAACCAAGGTGCACATCTAGAACATGTCCTCTATCACCACTGAAAGTTTCAATACTCTAGCATTTGTCGTTCTTGAGTTTTTGTGCAGACTCAAGGTCTATCTAAAAATTGATCAAAGGGCGATAACTTCTGACCGGAAGTGATTTTTCAAAAACTGACATGGCGTTATAAACTTCAGATAGCAACACATTAACCCTGAAAATTTGAAGCAAATCGATCGAGCGGTCTCTGAGAAATCTTCTGCACAAAATCGGTAAGGAAAAAAAAAAGAATAATAACTAGATGAGATCTCGTTGCGAGCAACGAGTGGGTCTTCCGTCCGATTTTTGATAAGATGAGATAAGAGTTTGACTGAGATTTTCGTTTAAATATAATGATATAAATAAATTGTTAAGACGAAAAATTTTGCTTCAATAATGTTTAACAAAATATTGGTCATTAAAGGGTTATAGATTAAAGATTTTCGGCCCTTCTTGGCCCCTAATGTGAGAGGTCAGCCCCTTTTTTCTTGATATCATCTTAAAGCTCTCAAAATTTTGAACACTTTTTCTTCAACAACTAGTCAGAAATTCTTTTTCGTTTCTGAGATATTCGCAAAAGAAGTATTTAGGGGCCGGCCCTTCAACTACTTAATGGGGACGTTTAGTAAAAAATGAGAGGTTGCATCTTGTTAAGAACATTATTTTGGACATCTTTTGTTCAACATTGCTTATCAAAATATTTCCCACTTTTGAATATAAAGCGTCAAAGACTTAGCATTCTGGTCCCTTATGGCCCCTAATTATGTAACAAATGATGTGAATATCATAATCTATAGTTGTAAATTGTTGAGATAAACATTTTTGCTTCAGTAATCCATTACAAAATATTGATCGTTAAAGAGTTATTGTTCAAAGACTTTCAACCCCTCTCAGCCCCTATTGTGAGGGTCCAGCCCCTTTTTCTTCATATCATTTTAAAGCTCTCATGATTTTGAACACTTTTTGTTCAACAACTAGTCAGAAATTTTTTTTCGTTTCTGAGATATTCGCAAAAGAAATATATAGGGGCCGGCCCTTCAACTCCTTAATGGGGACGTTAAGCAAAAAGTGAAAGGTTGCATCTTGTTTAGAACATTATTTTGGACATCTTTTGTTCAATATTGCTTATCAAAATATTTCCCACTTTTGAGATATAAAGCGTCAAATATTTAGCATTCTGGCCCCTTATGGCCCCTAATTATGTAACAAATGATGTGAATATCATAATCTATAGTTGTAAATTGTTGAGATAAACATTTTTGCTTCAATAATACATTACAAAATATTGATCGTTAAAGAGTTATTGTTCAAAGACTTTCGGCCCCTCTCAGCCCCTATTGTGAGGGTCCAGCCCCTTTTTCCTCATACCAATTTAAAGATCTAATGATTTTGAACACTTTTCGAACAACAACTATTCAGAAATTCTTTTTCGTTTCCGAGATATTAGCAAAAGAAGTATTTAGGGGCCGGCCCTTTAACTCCTTAATGGGGACGTTTGGAGAAAAATGAAACGTTGCATATTGTTTAGAACATTATTTTGAACATCTTTTGTTCAATATTGCTTATCAAAATATTTCTCACTTTTGAAACATAAAGCGTCAAAGATTTTGCATTCTGGCCCCTAATGGCCCCTAGTTATGTAACATATGATGTTAATATTATAATATATAGTTGTAAATTGTTGAGATAAACATTTTTGCTTCTGTAATGCATTACAAAATTTTAATTGTTAAAGAGGTATTGACTAAAGACTTTCGGCCCCTCTCGGCCCCTAATGTGATGAGTCAGCCCTTTTTTCTTGATATCATATAAAAGATCTTGTAATTCTACACAATTTCTATTCAATATGTTTTTAGAAAATCTCCATAGTTTTAGAGGTATGATAAAAAATGTCTCGAAAATTCACTCCTGATTCATGTCCTAAATTTCGACCCCTACTGAGCTTCCATACTAGGTACTTCCGGAAAATTTGAAAACCCAGGTGCAAAACTTCAACATGTCGTCTATAATCGCTGAAAATTTCAGCGCTCTAGCTTTTGCCGTTTTTTAGTTTTGTGTCGACAAAATGGTTATCTGAAAATCGATTAAAGGGCGATAACTTCTGACCGGAAGTGAATTTTAAGGATTTGAACAAAAAAGGATCATCTTCATATCAAAAGGCATTACCCCTGAAAATTTCATGAAAATCGATCGAACCGTTTGCGAGATATCTTCTGCACAAAAATTGTAAAGAAAAAGTGGAATAATAATAATAATAATAAAAGTGAAAAAGAAACAATACAATAATAGAAGGGTCTTCCGTTGGAGACGGAAGACCCTAATAATAAAAAGAAAAGTGAAAAATCAACAATAGAATAATAGAAGGGTCTTCCGCAGAAGACGGAAGACCCTAATAATAAAAAGAAAAGTGAAAAATCAACAATAGAATAATAGAAGGGTCTTCCGCAGAAGACGGAAGACCCTAATAAGAAAAAACAGTAGAATCACTATAAGGTCTTCCGTCTGAAACGGAAGACCTTAACTAGACGAGCTTGTTGCAAAGCAACAAATAAGTCTTCCATCTAAATTTCAAGGAGATGAGATCGAGATTGAGAGACATCTACAGATAAATGAGCAAGAATGAGCCATCTACCATTACTTCCGGTTTGACCGGAAGTGAAGTCATTTTGACGACTTTCAATGATCTCCTTAGCTGCTGCTTGTCATTTTGAACAACTTTGCTTCTATGATGTTATACAAATTCTCAATACATTTTGAGATATCAGGAAAACACTTTTGGCCCCTCTGGCTCCCTAATGTTAGGGGCCAGCCCCTTCTTGTTGATATCCTTTGTAAGATTGTGACATTCTACACAACTTCTGTTCTATATGTTCTAACAAAATATTTACAGGCAAAAAGATATTGTAGAAAAGGTGTTAGAAATTTTGAAATTCTTGATAAGACTATTTTCGGGCGATAGCGAGCATCGGCGCTTCGTACTTCCGGTGATGCTGATATACAAAATTCACTTCTCTATAGTTTGCTTTATCATCACTGAAAATTTCATACTTCTATGTTTAGTGGTTTCTGAGAACACTGCCGGATAAAGTGACCCTCTAAAAACCACAAAATCGCGGAAATCTCCGAACCGGAAGTGACGTCATCAAAACAAAAAAATATATATCTAGATTTTTTGATGTTGTATCAGACCTGTAAGTTTCATGAAAATCGAGCGAGCCGTTTCCGAGAACTCGCGTGCACAAAATCGGTAAGAAAAAAAAAAAAACAATAATAAAAATAGTGGAAAAGAAACCTAAGAATAACAAGAAGGTCTTCCGCTGAAGACCTTAATAATAATAATAAGAAACAGAGTAAAAACACTAGATGAGATCTCGTTGTGAGCAACTCACTAAAATATGAAGCCCGCTTTTTTAAGTACACATACAGTAAATAACTGAAGATAGCTATCTAGATATTTGAGAAACTGTCACAAACAGTCTGGATATGAAACAGCTGAATGGCTACACCTTGACCTACATACATCTGACTTGTTATAAGTATATTTTGTGGTAACCATTTATTCACCTGCTGCTGTTACTTCTTTCTCTGGTTCTCCAATCTCTGCCATCATCTCCTGTGCTCTCTTTTCCTCTTCTTTTCTGTCCTTATCATAATCCTCTATCTTAGCTATAACATTAGCTTGTGGAACCTGTTGTCAAGTCCAATGAAAATATCGATTAATATTCAAATTTACTAATTTAAATTATTTAGATCTGAATGTATGGCTTACACATTGTACATGCTTCTTGACATAACATTTGTATTAAGTGACTGTTAGTTGATGATGTTTGAGTGTTTCATGGCATGGTTGTGGACCCCTCTGTCAGGAATCCATAAATTCTGACATCAAAATTCTCATGCTGTTCCTTATATAAAATTCAAGTATGAATAATCAACATTTTTCTTATATAGCTAATAAATAGTCTATAATGAAAAACTACTAAAAGTTTAGAGAATTTAAGTGTTCATTATCTTGGCGTTTTATTGAACATTGAGTTTGTATTACGTAAATGAGTATACCCAAAAGATTCCGAATACCAGCGTTCAATATCGAACGCCCTGTTGTAAACAAAAAATGTTGTCTGGTCAATCTCTCAAAAGCAAATTTATGAGAGGTAGTGGCAGCTAAGTAAGATGTGTTTATTTTCACACAGAACTGAAATTATTTATTAATAATTTAGTATGTATTCAGTGATTCATTTTGAAAATGGTTATCATGGGTCCAAAGGACCCCTCTTAATGAAAATAATGAGTCCATGCCAAAATGTATGCATCCAAAACCAAGGGTACCGCATATTAAATACTACAGAGGAAATTCTGGTGAAATATAAAACGGTATTGCACGAAAGTGCATATGTTTTATTGTAGCTGTGAATGGGTCTATACTTTGACTATTGAATTGGAAGTAAGAATACATGGTTTTGTGGCATAAAAATAATATATTGTCAACTGTACACCTTGTTTCTATTTTTAGATCATAAGTACGATCTTCGTCATAAAAAGCAAAGAAGCAGATCAGTTGTTCTATTCAATGAAGTAAAGAAAGTTTTTTACAAAATGAAAATAGTCAGAAAGAAAAATGATCAAATTTTATACATGTACTTCTTGGCTTCTAAGGAAAAAAATTAAAATACACAGGTTACATCTTTTAATACAAAGGTATAGTATACGCTTCAGAAATGTTCCACAGTAGACATAATCGAACTATGCTATCTAACTTCTAAATATTTTCTGATAATTGCTTGTTAACTGCAATTTAACAGTGATTGTGAATCTGACCTGTTGTTGGCGAACTTATGCCTGTTATAATCGCTCATGCATATTGCTTAGCACATGGAAATGATGCAATCGGTCAAGTTATGAATCAGATTATATGGAAACAATTTAAAATAATAAATGTCCTTCTATAAATTTATTGCGTACATTGGGATGCACAATTATTGAAATAATGCGTCCTGAGCAAAATTTGAGCGTAATTTACACAGGATGAGATCAAAATGAATCACTGCGTATTAGCCTCAATAAAACCCCAATAAGCAAATCATAATGCTTGGAAGGGTCATTGGAATGATGCAATATTGAACACTTACAGGACAGACGTTAATTTAAATACTGATACTAAAAAATTCTTAATAATTAGTTTTTCTTAATTCTTAATAAATAGTTTTTAACTGAAATAATTAATTTAAATCAATGGGAGATGTTTAAGCTATATAATAAAGGAGTTATTGAACTTATATTGGTGAATACTGGCACTCGTTGGCTGTACAAATGCACACGCAAGCTCGCACATTTGTACCGCTAAATTGTGCCAATATTCACCAATATAAGTTCAATAACCCTATAATATTCAATTTCTTCACTTAAGCAGAAAAATTGGTTTCATTACACTTAGTTTGAGACTACAATCAATCGTTACCAGTTAATTAGGAAGTTACATGTCATGGTAAGATAATATGCACCATGATTGTACAGTGAGTTATGAATGCAGATCCACTTACATTTTCATATGTCTTATTGAGACCTGCATACAGGGACATGTCTCTTTTTCTGGCTGACACTTTCTCTGATAGAGCTACTCGTTTAGGTGTTCTTACAGATTTGTGTGTCTACAATAAATAGATAAGAATAAATCTTTCAGATTTAAAAGCCTGTTCTTAATCTCTTTACATACACAATATCACGAGCAACTGTTCATGATAAATACAACAACCAAAGCCCAATAGGCCACATTGCTCATCTGAGCACTTTGGCTAAGAAAAAGCAGAAATCAGTTCAGTATAAATTTAACAAACTTGAATTTACACTACCTGAGGATGCTACCAGATTTCTTTGACTAATCATGGCTTTAGAAGATTTTTCAAGAATTTGAATTTTTCCTATATGTTGGATCTACTATTGTGGTCTTGCCCTACCCCCAGGTACATGATTTGAACATACCTGAATCTACACTAACTGAGGATGCTGATGAATTAATATGACTAACCATGGTTTTGCTGTTCTTGAGAAGATAATTTTTACTGTATATCCTTTATATTCCTTTGTATAACTTTGATCTCCTGTTGTGGTCCCTCTCTACCCCTAGGGGGTCATGATTTGAACAAACTTGATTCTACACAACCTGAGGATGCTATTCCTCACTAAAACTTTTATCGCCTATTGTGGCCCCACACTACCCTCAGGGGTCATTATTTGAACAATTTTGATTCTACACTACCTCAAAATGCTTCCATATGAATATGACCAATCATGGCTTTGCTGTTCTTAAGATGAGTTTTAAAGATTTTACCTATGTATTACTTTGATCGCCCATTGTGGCCCCACTCTACCCCTGAAGGGGGGGGGGGGGTTCATGATTTAAACAAACTTGATTCTATATACCTGAGGATGCTTTCATATAAATGTGACCAATCATGGCTTCGCTATTCTTGAAAAGACGATTCTTAAAGATTTGTCCAACGTATTCCTATATAAAACTTTGATCACCCATTGTGGCCCCAACCTAGCCCTGGGGTCATGATTTGAACCAACTTAAATCTACACTATCTGAGGATGATTCCACATAAGTTTAATACTTTCTAGCCTAATGATTCTTGAGATTTTTAACAGATGCCATTAATTTTTTAGTAATTTGTAATTATTCCCCTTGGAAGAAGGCTTGGCCCTTCATTTGAACAAACTTGAATCCTCTTTACCCAGTGATACTTTGTGGCAAATATGACTGAAATTGGCCCATTGGTTCTTGAGAAGAAGTTGAAAATGTGAAACGTTTACAGACAGATGGACAGACAGCAGACAGTTGGATGCCAGACGAAATGTGATCAGAAAAGCTCACTTGAGCCTTTGGCTCAGGTGAGCTAAATATACACATTACTTTTAACAATGTTTTTTGGTAAATACCCCTGACTGTCCAAGAAACTCTGCAACTGATGTTTCCAAATCAGACAGCTGACTTTTTGAGACATCTTCTGTCTTCTGAGCTCTTGTAACAGGGATGTCTTTATTTTCTGGCAACAGGACAGTTTCCATACTGTAAAAAAAATAGTTATACTAATCAGGTTAAAGTCTAACTTAACTTTACAATTAGTCCTTCTTGTCAATAGTTTCAGGTAAGTCACATTATCATTGTAACTCAATTCATTACAAGTTTAAAATGTATTATTTCAATGGCTAAACTTTGGTATACTTCAGCTGGTTAAATTTCATTTCAATTCTATTCCAATTTTGATCCAATTTTTGTTGCCTCACCTCAACCAATCAGAGCTGAGGGTATGGATCAGACAGAATAACTTGAACAAAGACCTTTGGTCATGTCCATGACACACCCTCAGATCATAGGTAATATTTATGTGAAGTATGAATTTCAAAAGTTTCTGTTATATTATGAACTAGACATGACTTTTACATTTTTATGTCCAACACCTTAAGTCTACTTATATGATCTTGGGTCATTGTCAGACACACCTTCAACTTTTCTGCAACTGACCTTGAACTTGCCCAAAGACTTTATGTCAAGATCAAGGCACACTCTCATGTCAGAAATAATCTTTGTGTTGAGTTTGAACTTTCAATGTTTCGTCATTAGAAGGTTACAATTCTAGGGCATGAATTAACATACTTTTTTGTGCCTTGAACTTTCCCAAATTGACCTTGAGTTAAGGTTCATGACAGAAACATAGAATGACAAATTTTCAGACAGGACAAAAAATATGCAACAGATTTTTGGTCTTTTATTTCCTTTAATTCTACTAATACTTATCTATACATAAAACAAGAGGCCCATGGGCTGAAACACTCACCTAAGTAACTATGGCTCTTCTTTTCTTTATCAGTTGATTTTTTCCCTATATACTCCTATGTAAAATTAAGATAACATATTGTGGCCCCATCCTACCTCCAGGTGTCAGGATTTGAACAAACTTGAATCTACACTTCTTGAGGATGATTCCATATAAAAGTGACTAATCATGGCTTTGCTGTTTTTCAGAAGACTTTTAAAGATTTATCTGATGTACATGTATTCCTATGTATAGGCCCTAGAGGCCCCACCCTACCCCTGTAGGTCAAGATTTGAACACTTAAATCTATACTACCTGAAGATGCCTTCATATAAACAATGACAAATTGTGGCTTTAGTGTTCCCTAGAAGAAATTTTTTTTTTATATTCCAATTTAAAACTTAGTACATATCATGGCCCCATCCTACTCCCAGGGGTCATGATTTGTACAAATTTGTGTCTAAGTTATGTCAGGAAGCTTTCACATCTTTTATGGCCCACTAGCTCTTGAGAAGATGCCACCCAATTTTCACTATTTCTTAATTATCTCCCCTAGAAAAAAGTTGTGGCCCTTCATTTAAACAAACTTGAATCCACTTCACCCAAGGATACTCTGTGCCAAGCTTGGTTGAAATTGGCATGTTGGTTTTGGAGAAGAAGATGGAAATGTTATGACGACAACAATTACAGAGAACAAACAAATTTTTATCAGAAAAGCTCACTTGAGCCTTCGACTCAAGTTAGCTAAAATTCCTTTCAGCCTTGGAATTTCAGTTGGGAAGATTGTTTATAATGTACTGTTTTTTGAGAAGTCCATTAATATTATTCATGTTATCTATGCTATCATATATCAGGTCAAAAACAATGTTGGAGGAATTTTTAATCATGGCAGGGAAATCCACATTCAGATTTTATAATCTATTGTTTAGCAAATCAGTTGTTGGTATATCCTATTATATGATAAGGCATATACTAAATACAGGGATTTATCAGCCTATTTTGGGAAATGACATTTTTTTTTGAAATGGGAAAATTCAGTGACAATTTAATAAAATTGGGGAAAAAATAGGGAAGACTTAAAACTCCTGATGTTTACTTCTTAAAACTCTGAAAGTTTACAACTTAAAACCCCCTTTTTACCTACTTTTAATAAACCTTTTGTATGCCCACAAAGATAAATTTTATTTTTTTAATAAAATGTAAAACTTTGATTGCCCATAGTGGCCCCAAACTACCCCGGGGGGTAGGGCTGTCACGAGTACCCGAAATAACCGAGAACCGCGGTCCAAGTTGTTCGGTTCGGTTTAGGTTCCATTTTTTCGGATTTCAGTTCGGGTCTGGTTTATATATTAAGAGTCTGTTCAATACAAAAAAATGACGTCGAAATCAAAGGAATGATGACAATAACAGTGATAAATAAACATCACAACTGAAATTTACTTCATTCCAAGACAAAACACTTGTCATGGAAGTATTAGATAATTATCAAAACGAGCATGAATGGTCAGGTTGTGGCTAATAGTAGGCCAAGTAGTTCTACACACCCATGTCTAGACGTTCACATGGTTAAGACTTGTTTTCAATGTAAATTTAATGTACCAAATAAAGATTTTTCAAGTTAAATTCATGAAAATAAGGTTTAAAATAGATGTAAATAACTGAACCCAAAAACCCGAAACTGAACCAAAAATTTACAGAACCGACCCGAAAAATTTTGGAACCGTGACAGCCCTACGATTGGGTTAATGGTTTTAACAAACTTGAATCTACACTACCCAAAAAACTTTCACATGTTTCATCTTTTCTGGCCTTGTTGTTCTTGAGAACTTTTTAAAATTACTGCACCCATTTTTCACTTTTCTAAATCATCTCCCCTTGGAAAATGTGTGGCCCTTCATTTGAACAAATTTGAATCCACTTTACGAAAGGATACTCTGTGCCAAGTTTGTTTGAAATTGGCCCAGTGGTTCTGAAGAAGATGAAAATGTGAAAAGTTTACAAGGATGACAGACAATGGACAAATTTCAATCAGAAAAGCTCACTTGAGCCTTCAGCTCAGGTGAGCTAAAAACAAAATCCATTCTCATAATTTTTAAATCCATTTATAAACTTGTCATTTTCAACAGGGTTGTGGTTAACTTTTGAATCCTTAGGGGCCATGTGGGCTCCTAACTTTTCAAATTTTACGGGCCCACAATGTGATCCACGGGCCCACATTATATGAAAATTAAAAATAACAACAAAAAATCCTAATTTTTTCTAACTGATCTTTTTTATTCGTAGTATCAATATATTTGCAGTATATGAATTTTTGCCAAGTTTTCTCTTTAATTTCTAAAAACTTTGATCGGATAAAATATTCATTTCATCATGTACATTTTGTAGTGTTTAACCTTATACAACTGAAGTGTCTATGGTTTAACAAGGGGGCATATTCAATAATAAATGACATACAACCTGTGATGAAGTTTGATCCCGATCTTTTAATGTGTGCATTTGACACGGTAATTCAAATTCTATCTGTGAATAATAGTCGGATGGAGTGTGTGACAACTATAGCCGATTGTCACAATATTTCTATTAGAACAATCTCAAACATTTCCTCTCGTATCAACAGATTTAACTGAGATAAATCGCCATTTTGATCTCAGTCACATACATGTTTCAAAAATATGCTTTTACGCAAGATAAATAATCTAGGTTAGTAGAGTGTTTTCTTTTAAAACTGAAAGTATATAAAATATAAGACTGAAATGTGACTACGTTCCGGAAAAAAATCGTTCACCATGTGGACGACCAGATTTTTAATATCGAATCGCCCACAGCAAATTTTACTCGCATTTGTGAGTGGGCAAGTGGTTATCCACAACCCTGTTCAAGTCTGTAAATCTAAATGTTAAATAGCAAGATTTGTCTACACCTATCCCACGCAAATTACTTTCATGCACTTAAAATAAGTAAACATGACGTTCTCAATGCCCTTAATTGTCATTTTAGAGAAAATATTCATATCTGGTTTAAAAAATCTTAGATTAAGAGCCAGTGATAAATACAGACTAATTATCACAAAATATAAAAATCCCAATGAATAATATATACATGTACAATATTGGTAAACAGCAACACTCTCTATAAAGGGATTGGTCCTCTGTCTTAATCTATGGAATGTCAACCACTAAATCAGTAAATTACTTTTCTCACATTTGTGTTCATTAGCAACTTTCAAAACTATCCAGAAATCTCCCTGGCACAATGTTTTTGCAATTATAATTGAAACAGGAATATTGGACAGTTTTGTCAAATCATGGAAAAGCTGGAAATGGCATAGGAGTCTTATGTTTAATTTTTAATATCATAAATATGAATAACATGTATATCAAATAAATGGCAAAACAAACATGATGAATGAGAAAAAAAGAAAAATAAATAAATAAGTTTTCTTTTTCCCCTTGGAGGTAATTTCGTTCATTCTCTACCTGAAAAAAAGATCTCCGGCAATTAATATGACCAACTTCCAATACATATATTACCACATGTTACAACCGGGCCTTTTAATTTCAGTGGCAAATCTGCCAATTGATCACACTCGCAATTTACAGTGGCCATAAATTCACAAATTATATATATATATATATATATATATATATATATATATATATATATATATATATATATATATATATATATATATATATATATATATATATATATATATAAGGGATGTCAATTTTGTCAATAATTAATATTAAAATATTCAATGAAAGTATTCGAATATATTCGAATATTCGATAAAATAAATAAAATCTGGTTTATTTTAAATACCGGTATGCATCATGCTACTCTCATGAAAGGTTTAGCGTAGTTATTCTTATATTGGAAGTAAAATTGTATGAAGACTTTTGTATATGTACAATAAGGAATTCCATTTGATATTTGTCAATGTTTGAAATAAATAATTGATTTAAATGTAGAAAAGTATAATTTTAACAAATGATACATGTGTATTTATAGTATCTCCGAGGAACCAGTCGCCTTACCAAGGATAGTCGTATACTGTTCAGATTTCAATACATGTAATTAATTACATTTATCAACCTAATAAGAGATATGATTATAATCTTTGATACAATGTTTTTAAAATATAAACAAATATTACCATAGACAATTTTCCTAGGTAATTAACTAATTTCCCGATAATGAATATAAAATTCAAGATTATGTACAACCCGAGAAATTTACACATTTATTCCGAAATTGAGCCCTCTACAATATTAATTACAGACTAATTCTATCGGACAATCATTCAATGATCAATTAAATTTATAGTTAAGTTTACTCTACAGGTCTTTTAGACATTCTAAGAAGGTTTTCATTTTTTGTCCTCGATTCTAGATCCGATCGTATTTATTTAATAAAAACTAGGAAAATATGTTTTGTTATTATATATAAAGCATTGCTGTATAATTCTTTAATACCTTACTCAAAACAAAATAATTCAGTAGATATATTCGATAAGAAAGTAGTGAAAGAAATCAGGCGATCAAAATTGATCGCTAGTAAATTAAACAGGGATAAATCCAGTACTGTTCTAATCAAAATTTATTAATCACAGTACTTCTTTTATGAAATCTGAAAAAAACACCGAATATTCGAATCTTAAATTCATATTTGAATATTAACTCATCGAATGAATATTCGAATATTCATTGACATCCCTAATATATATATATATATATATATATATATATATATATATATATATATATATATATATATATATATATATATATATATAAAGCACTAAAAATGACCAACGACAGGAACAATAATAATTGTCAAATTTACGAACAAGTTCATTCTCTCTATATAGTGTAAACTTTACCGTTAATTCGCATTAGCAATTCTGGAACAACCTACCCAAATATTTACAGCTTACATTTTTGTTTATTTCTTTTATCAGATTTCCAAATTTATAATATATCCAAATTCATATTTTAAAATTGCCCTTCCATATTATCTTTAATTTCTTTTTATCATGTATAGGTACGCTATTTTGAGAGAATAAGACAATGTACGATTTACTGCTTGGTCGTAATTAATAAGCGATAATTAATTTGTTCAATTATGTAAATCGCACTTGACCAGCGTACACCCGATAGACCGGACGCAATTCATAGCGCTCCGGATTTCTTTGTTCACAACTGTTTATAAACTTCAAATTAAACATGTAATACTGTAAATATTTAGTGTTTAGTAGTAGTGCTAGTTGTTTTTGTTTCTCTATTTCCTTTGTTTTTATGACTTCTTAACTTTTTTCTTTGTCCTGAGGAAGGGACAGGTCGTCCCGAAAATTTGACAATTATTATTGTTGGTGTCGTTGGTCATTTTTAGTGCTTTATATAAATTTCCATCCGTGACCTTGTACCTACTTAGTAGATCCGACACTTAGGATATACAGTGTTGTTGGTTTTTAGTGCTTTATATATATATATATATATATATATATATATATATATATATATATATATATATATATATATATATATATATATATATATATATATATATCCTATTTATTTATTTATTATAGTATTCCCAGAAATTATTGAGAATTTTTTTATGATTCACTCACCGGTATCTAAAATGTCAGATTAATAGCATACAATATAATTTAATGTTACTATTTTATTTAATGACAATACCCTGTACTTTCTAATGAATAATGAAGTTTTCATGGGTAGCCTCCCATTTACTTTATATACTTCCTGTTGTCTGCTGCTGTTAAAAATTACTGCTATTGAAAATAGGAAGCATATTTAAGTAATGTATAATCAAGGAATTGTTAAATCTGGTGATATTTCTGAAACACCAAATATTTCACCATCTACTCTGTATCGTATGATACAAAATATTTAAAAAAGAAGAGAAATCCAGTTAAAGAAAAGAGTTTGTAGGCCTAGTAAACTAACATTCACAGATCAAAGAAGGCTTGGATATTTGCTCAGTAAGAACAACACTAAGTGTAGAAAAATTGGGTTTTATTCCTAGCTCTACCAGCTCTTTCCCTCTGCCAAGAAAATATTCTCAATAATTTCAGGGAACACTATATTTAATGAATTTATTTTTCTTTTTTCCCCTTTCATCATACTTGTTTTGCCATTTGTTTGATATGTATATCATTTTGTGTTTGATATGTATATCATTTTGTGTTTGATATGTATATCATTTTGTGTTTGATATGTATATCATTTTGTGTTTTGTATTTATATTTATCATATGTTAATCCTTAATTGTATATTTTACTTTATGCTTTCACATAATCCTAAAAATGAAGGAAATAAAGTATGAATGAATGAATGACTACTTGTTTTCAATAATATAAAACATTTTATACTTCTTCACATTTTCAACTAGATTTTTTCAGTTTTTTTTTTCATTAGTACTGTCCCAAAATATGGAATTCCGTAATAAACCCATATGTCATGGGCAATTACTGCATTAATTTGAATAAGGCCATGGACATTAAAAGTCACCTGAGTATCAAAAGGCAAGTTCTTCCAAGGCTGTGCATGCCTATGTAAAACTTGTTAGCCCTTCACTTGGATCTAATAGCCTCTTGGGAAGAGTTCAAAAATTCAAAGGCCAGAACAGCCTCAGCAACAAATTGCATTCATAACATTATTCAAGTCATCAGGTTCAATTCATGGGCTTTAGGCAATATACATGTAATTTTCAAACAAGAGCAAGGAAATGAATTCCCTGTTCTTCACAAGAAGCAATGCCTCGACCTTAAAATTTCCAACACTAAATTTTCCCACACTAACTCATCTGAGCATTCAAGCTTGAGAGCATTGAGAAATTTCTTTTTTAAATCTACATTTCTATCAATTTACCTTTGTAGAGATGGCTTCTTGGTGACAGGTGAGTTCTGACCAGATCTGTCTTCTACCAAGCCAGAGTTTTCTTTGGAATCATTTTTCCTTTTCATAACAGCCTGCAGACAATTATTTCATTTAATCTCCAACAAAGCAGTACTTTTTAAATCAATAAATACAGTCACGCAGCTTTTGAAAAATATGGAAGTTTCAAATCTTTTTTATGAGATTTCTCTTTATTTTTCTGATATTTATGAATCAATTTTATCTGAACCTTAAAAAAATACTTTTCTAACAATATGAAAATCATCAAAATAATTTAAGAAATGAAACAAGTACTGTATTAGGAAATGTAACAAGTACAGATATTTCCTATATAAAAGAATGATTGTGTTATCCAACTAAATTTAAAAAGGATTTGACAGTCTATCCATGATGCATTCACATAAGGCAATTATAAAAAAAAATGTTTTGATTAAAACTGTATTTGAACCAGAATAAACTAGAAATATGTCCATAGGACATGAATGCCCCGCCGAGGGTGTATAAAGGGTCAAAGGAAAGGTCAAGGTGAAAAAATATTGATGCAGTTGAATAGCTTACATCAGTATGTATCAGCATATGAAGTTTGACACTAATTTAAGAAAAGTGGGGTCAAGGTCAAAGGAAAGGTCAAGGTCAAAAATGTTGATGCAGTTGAATAGCTCTCATCAGTATATATCAGCATATGAAGTTTGATAACACTATCTTGAATGGTATCTTTAAAACTGAGCTAAAAACTTATTTCAGAAAAGTGAGGTCAAGGTCAAATGAAAGGTCAAGGTGAAAAATACTGATGCAGTTGAATAGCTCTCATCAGTATGTATCAGCATATGAAGTTTGTTAAAAATATCTTAACACTATCTAAACACTAATTAAAGAAAAGTGAGGTCAAGGTGAAAAAAAATGTTGATGCAGTTGAATAGCTTACATCAGTATGTATCAACATATGAAGTTTGATTAAACTATCTTGAATGGTATCTTTAAAACTGAGCTAAACACTAATTTAAGAAAAGTGAGGTCAAGGTCAAAGGAACGGTCAAGGTCAAAAAATGTTGATGCAGTTGCATAGCTCTCATCAATATCTATCAGCATATGAAGTTTGATAAAAATATCTTGGATAGTTTTTTTGAAACTGAGCTTTGAACAGAGCTAAATGCAAAGTGTGACGGAAGGACAGACGGAAGGAAGACGGACATGACAATAATTATTTGATCCTCCATTGTGGCCCTGCCCTACCCCCGGGGGTCATGATTTGAACAAACTTGAATCTACACTACCTGAGGATGTTTTCATATAAATATGACTCATCATGGCTTTGCTGTTCTTGAGAAGAAGATTTTTAAAGGTTTTTCCTATATATTTTTATGTAAAACTTTGATCCTCCATTGTGGCCCCGTCCTACCCCAGGGGGTTATGATTTGAACAAACTTGAATCAACACTACCTGAGGATGCTTCCATATAAATATGACCAATTTGGGCTTTGTTGTTATTGAGAAGAAGATTTTTAAAGATTTTTCCTATATATTTCTATGTAAAACTTTGATCCTCCATTGTGGCCCCGCCCTACCCCCGGGGGTCATGATTTGAACAAGCTTGAATCTACACTACCTGAGGATGCTTCCATATAAATATGACTCACCACGGCTTTGCTGTTCTTGAGAAAAAGATTTTTAAAGGTTTTTCCAATATATTTCTATGTAAAACTTTGATCCTCTATTGTGGCCCCGCCCTACCCCTGGGGGTCATGATTTGAACAAAATTGAATCTACACCACCTGAGGATATTTCACTATGAGTTTCATCTTTCCTGGCCAAGTGGTTCTTGAGAAGAAGATTTTTAAAAGACGCCATTACTTTTTCACTAATTCCTAAATTATCTCCTCTTGAAAGAGGGCATGGCCCTTCATTTGAACAAACCTGAATCCCCTTCACCTAAGGATACTTTGTGGCAAGTTTGGTTGAAATTGGCCCAGTGGTTCTTGAGAAGAAGATGAAAATGTGAAAAGTTTACAACAACAACAACAATGACAACGACGACAGACAACGGACAAATTTTGATCAGAAAAGCTCACTTGAGCCTTTGGCTCAGGTGAGCTAAAAATGTTAGTGTCAAACCTTTAAGAACTTTAGCATGAAGTGAATGAGAAAGTGTTGACTTGATAACCCAAAAAAATATCTTAATTCCTGGAGGTTAAAAAAAAGTTTTGAGTCGGGCCATTTTGAGCCAGACGGTCAGGAGAGGGGAACCAAACAATTTTTCAAAGTTGGCCTAATTATGAAATTTAATGATATTTCCTAAATAGCAGAATATCTTTATCCATCTGCCTGTAAGGCCCCCAAAAATTAATCTTTAGTTTCTCGGGCCAAAAAGGATCACTTCTATATGAATAGGGATCTGACCTATAGGGCCGGGCTTGGTTTTTTTCTCTACAAAAAGCTTGTCGATTTCCGTTCTGATTAATGACATTAGGCTGAATACATAAAACAATTTGTTTTTCATAAATCTTTATTTCAGTGAGTAGAGGTAGGAGGAACACTTTCATTGATATTCTGAGTTTGTTATCTCCAAATGTAATAATTGATATTTTTCTTTACTTCTCATTGTACATAATGGTAATGTCTTCTGTCTCTGGAACTCTGTTTTTTATGTCTAGGCTATTTATTTTACAACACATTTCAGTTGGATATAATAAAAACATGCAATTAATGCGTGCAAATCATACGGGCCTAAATGAAATCCAAGGTCCCGGAGTACAGTTACTGATATATGTAGCCCTACTGTTTCAAAACTTAAGATCATAAAACATTGACTGAAAACAAAAGTACATGTATGTTATTCTAAATATATTAAGCTCAAACAATTCAAGCAATACGTAACATTCATGTACTACATGTAACCCAGACAAGCACTAGTAGCACAGACAGAATAAAAGCAATGTGATTAAATTCTAAGGAATATATACAATTGAAATTCATCGCAGCTCAATGCTGCCGAGAATACCTGTATCGAGTAACACAGAGTGAGTTATTCTTGTCCTCGGAGAAAGTGTGCTTATACTGAGATTTGTTCCGCCTGACTGACAACTGTATATTGGATTGTTACGATTTGATCTCTCTCTTAAAGTGTTTCTTATATCAAGAATGGGAATGCATAAAGGATAGATAATTGAAGAAACATACTCAAGACTATAAAAAAAAATTAAAATAGTCTTTGAAAAGGCGAAAATTTAAAACTATAAAAGTGTGGCAACAGGTGGATTCGAACCCCCGACTTTAAAAATAAAGTACCCACGACATAAAAGTCAGCGCATATATCAAATGAGCTATTCTGACTACAAGATTGAACGGTATAAATTTGAAGCAGATTGTCAAAATCAAGTTTACTTATTTTTTATAGGTTTTTTGTGAATTTCGACCGTAGGGCAGGGGTGCCCCTAAAAAAATCCTATCTTAAATTATTCCTTATATCCCAACCTATCAAAATATCATAATTTTATTTAGGGGCAGGTCTGCCCTGAAGGACTTCTAGGCCAAAATTTATGCAAAATTCAACGCTTTAAGGGACAAAATGGTGTTTCGGCCAACTTTGGAGGTTTATTGTGAAGTTGTAAATAATAAATTTTAGTTGTAAAATTCAAATTTGAAAGACATATATATATATGGTAGAAAACAACAAAGAAAGATTGATTATTAAACGTCACTTTTTCCAGGAAATTGTTCTCTGCTATAGCTCAATTCTTTTGTAATAGTGAATACATCCTTTCAAAATTCAATGCGGCAGACAGGTTCTTTGCTTTTTTTGAAGACGGTGTATTTTTTTTCCATGTCAGTAGTTCAACAAAATGATATCAACCAATTCTTTTTTTTCTCTTCTTTTTTTTTGTTTTTCTTAATTATACTATGTACTCAACTAAAAATAATGTTATTACAAACATCTATTTAAAATTTAACTCATAAAATACCAAATTAACAAGAAACATATTGTTCATCTAATAAAAATGTCCATATATTAGCATGTGTGAAATGGGGAATAACTGAATTTTCTTTTTTCAACTTAAAAAATAGAAAATTGAGTTATTTCCCTTTTCAATGTCAATAAAATTGATCAATGCGGCAGTTTGGCCTAATGGCCTATAAATTAACAGTATCCTTTCATTGCATTCACAAAAAGCAGTAAAACCATAACTTTAGTCATATATACATGTATTACAATTCCTTAGAAAGAACATTTATAAACAAGCATTCTGAGAGTATTGCATTAGCAATACTAGTCCCCTACTGGCAAGCGTTTAGAAAAAAATTGCAGAAAACTCTGAAAAATTGAAAAGGTCGTAATTCCGTCAAAAATCATTGAAGCAGAACGAAATGCAAACTTGATCTGTAACTCATCAAGATACATGCACATACCAAAAATCAGCTCAATATCTGGAAGCGTTTAGAAAAAAGGTGCGGAAAACCAAGTGGGGCAGACTGACAGACAGACAGAGGAACAGACAGACAGAAGGACAGCTAGACAGACACACGGACGGACAGACTCAGAGGAAACCTATAGTCCCCTTCAGTTTCACCGGTAGAAGACTAAAAAATGTATTTGAACCAGAATGATGTGACCAATTTATATAATGCCAGACTTCAGTGAATGCAAGCCAAAAATCACTAGCAGAGAAATGTTTTAATGAATCTTATCGCAAATCTCGCTTGAAAGTATACACTTCGACCAAAATAGTGTTGTGTTGAGTGATGACACAATTGGATTTGACAATTGAACAATTTGAATCACGGGTTACATTTTATAAAACATGCGTTTTAATTGGTTGATTAGGACCCGCCCACTCTCATGTGGTATACATATACTTGGAAAGCATCCAACAGCCTCGCCAATAGCCATGTTTGATGGTCGAAAATAATGTTGACTTTTTGAACTTAAAAAAAGAAACAAAGCACAAAATCATATTTCAGCATGTGATATTCCTTTCAAATACGGTACATGTATATTGTTCAATGACAAAAACTGTGTTATCCTACATGTATCTGCCAATTTCCTCTGCAATAAATTGAAGGCATTTTCCATTTTCGGTGTTCGTTAAATTGAATAGTCTGTGCGACTTTTCAGTGCACTAAAAATCTTTTTCTCTATGTTTTAGTCCCTAGTGATTGTAAACAAGTGAACTATTACAATGGATAGGCCAACCCTAGTTAGAATAATCTAACTGTCTCGGGGCAAGCCCTCACCACAAACGGGGTCCGTAGGACAATATCATTTTAATGATAGAACGTTCTATCTAGGGCTCTAGGCAAACCCCATCTTTGCCAACCAAGGATTTCCGATCCGAAATCTACTCGGATCGGAAACCCTTGGCTAGCGAAGATGGGCAAACCCAAGTAAATTGAAAACTCAGGTATTATTGTAAAGCATACCCAGCTGATATCGGAGCACTTATTATTGAAAAAAAAAATACTAGGGGCTAGTCTATATTCATAGCTGGTAAAACACATGTGAAACATCGGAATTATTCAAAAGTTTACTGTTTAATTGCCACAACCATCAAAAAATACCATATTTCAAATGTGTGTGTGCTACTGCATACCCATTCTAACGGACGTCATGGCACTTAACAAGAAAATTCGAAATCTTGTGTTTTTTTCAGCGCAATTTTTACTATAGCGGCGAATATTATTTATATATTCATGATAAAATAATAAATATCATATAAACTTCCATGTTAAAAAATAAATAATTAAACAATATATTCACCGAATCTAAGTATTTATGTACTAAAGAAGAAAACGGGAAAAACGGCCGTGTTTTTCAATCGAAGAATTAGGCCCCGGGGTACATGTACAGATCTAGATGTATGAAGTCAACTCCTGCCAGACCTGGCACAGATTTTATTTGCAAGACCATTTTACAGTTTACCAACACTCACAATCATTTAATAAGGTATTGCATCGTCCCACTTATTCACCAAAAGAAAATACTGAAGCTCTTTTGCCCGTTTTCTATCTTGGAAACATTCCACGTTTTCGGCAATACATTTGAGAATGTGGGCGGACCTATTCAAAATGCACCAATCAGATTCTTTGTTGGATTTCGCAATGGTATGTCAGTCATAATCAATTGTATTTCAGTCAGATTCAACAGTGTCGTCACTCAACGCATCACTATTTCGGTCGTAGTGTATACTTTCAAGCAAGATTTGCGATAATGTGACAGATAAAGATTAGGCTCTGGATCTTCTACAACAGGCAATATAATTAATCCCTGGGGATTCATTGCAACTATCAGATGTTTACAGTAGGAAAAGTTATCTCTCTTTACAATTCATTCTTACATTTATCCTTCTACCACAGCTCATAAATGGATGACACACAGACTCAAACTTGGTATCAAAGTATGCCTTACTGCCAAGAGAATCAACATTTAATAGGATAATCATTAAAAGAGTATGAAGAAAAATACAAGAAGTCTGTGAGCCAGTGCTCACTAAGATGTGAATACACAAGTTCAGTTATGGACAGACACAGTGATAATCAGGAAATTGACATCAGATTCGTACAAAAATGAATCCCACCATATGGCATGCCTAAACAAAGGTGTGCTAAAATTTCAAGCATCTGCGATGAGTAGTTGCTGAGAAAACTGCTACCAAAATTTGTTATGTATGGTATGGACAGATGCACGGATCAACAGGAAGTTGACATCGGATTCATACAAAAATAAATCCCACCAGATGGCATGCCTAAACAAAGAGTGTGCTAAAATTTCAAGCATCTGCAATAAGAGTTGCTGAGAAAACTGCGACCAAAATTTGTTACAGACAGACAGACACACAAGGGTAAAACAGTATACCCCCCTCTCCTACGGAGTGGGGTATAATAAGTAATTTGTGGATGGACAGAATGAAACAGATGGACAGACAGACAATGATTACTATCGGGCACCTGCAAATTCTTGCAGGGCCCTAATTAACAATTACCTTGACCAGATTGGCCCATACCTGTCTCTCCTTAATCCTTCGCATGGAACTGAGTGAGCTAGCAATGGAATTATACTGAGCTTCCCGGCGAGGTCGTTTCTGGCTGTTCTCTCTTTCATTATCCTCCCAATCTGTATCTGATAAATTGGTCATGTTCAAAGTGCGTTTGAGGGTGGGGGTCTTCAGACGGGGAATAGTGTAGCCTTGGGTGGAAAGGTCAGGAAGATTATCAGGCAGAGAGGGGAGAGAAGAGGTGGAGGCATTAGATTGCTGGCTTTCTTGACGCCTACAAAATAAACAAGAGACCCATTGGCCACAACACTCACCTGAGCAACCTTGGCTTTGCCTTTTTTCTGAAAATTTTAGAAAGGTATTTTTCCCTTGTTTCCCATGAAAAATGTTGACCCTGTATTGTATCCAAACCCCAGCTTCAAGGGATCATAACTAAACCAAACCTGAATCCATGCAACATGAGGGCATATTTCCAATCTTACCAGTTAATGTTCAGCCTTCTGTGATTTTTTTTACTATTTCATAGGCCTCATAATCAAAAGAAGAATGTGAAAGAAAATTATACACACTGAAATTAATATCAAAATTTACATATTTCTTGGTAAAAAAGCAAATTAATTTTACCAGATTAAGTTTTGTTCACATTAAAATCAATAAATAATTCAGATATGATCTCTTTTTTGTGTCCAAATTTTCAAGCAGACAGTTCTAAGTTTGAGAATTTAAAAATTATCTGAGATTTCTGGTAGTCTTTCATCAACTCTGCAATATCAGCAATATGATTATACATGGACCTGCTATTCTTGAACAATATTTGATCCCAATGGTGGCTAAACCTTATTCCCAGTGACCATGATTTTAATATAATTAAATCTACCAAAGGTCAGGAAGTGTTCCTGTTAAATTTGTTAAAAAAAGGGGGATTAATGCCATAAATTGAGATAATATCAAGTCTCTCTGATTTTCAAAATTTTCCTTATCTGCTTTGAGGGAGAAGTAAATTCTCCCTGAGCTTTTGAGTTTTAGGTTGAACCCTGCAGATGTGCCAAAAAATACTGCAAGTTCTTCTAAGCTAAGCCTTCATCAAAGTTATGAGTTTAGATCTTATTGTCAAATGATTGAACTCATGTCATGAATACAGACAAAGTTTACTGTTAAACTCAAACTGTAGCTGGTGATCTCAAAGATGTAAAAACAAGGCTGATTAAGTTAAGTTGCTCAATTGACATCAATCAAATGCACTTTGATTTTTGTGCTAAAATATGTTTGGATTTGAGTGGTAAACAACTTTTCTCGCCAGCACTAAATTCTTTCAAACGTGAAATTGACTGACATGTTGAAGTTCACTTTATTAAACAAGTATGACAGGAAAACAAGATAAGGTTTTAATAGAAATCATTGTAGCTTTATATTCTGTAACCATTCTAATGTGAAAATATGTTTATATGTTGCAATCACTTCAGTAGCTTGAGATTTTTTTGTAATACATGTAATTACAGAATGATTCAGAACCAGCAATGATCTGGAACAAGGCCAGAGACTGTATATTTTTAAAAGATCTTCTACTTTTTTTTGACTCTTTGATTACTCTTGAGATGTTAAAGTAATACAGAAAAATTCATGTATATAAGATATACCATATAAGTAGAAAGAACGAGTGCACTTATGGGCCCCGGTAAAATGTGAAAAAATGAAGAATCAAATTAAGGCCGAAGTTTTTATTTTTTTTGGTTTACGATTTTCTGTCTCAAAAAAATGCATTGGGTGGTCGAAAAATAAAAATAAAAATAATTTAGGATTCAACAATTTCATTTTAAAATAACAGCAATGTTTATTTTAATGAAAATAATACACGTCAATAGTACTTTTAAGTTTTATTGTCTAGATCACATAACTCTTTTTATTTAATTTTAATTCATTTCTAACTTTAGACTGAATGTCATTTTCATTTAGTTCTGATTTTTGTTTATCAATCAGTGCTTGGTTCATGATGTTCAACTTCTTTTTGTGCTCTTCAGTGATATGTGATGTGTTATAAACCTTAGTATCCCCACAAACTAAAAATAAGGATCCAAATTTAAGTTAAATCTAGATTGAAGAAAAATACTGTTTAACAATATTGAAAGTAATTGACATTGAAATAAAAGTTATAATAATTTGATCATGCAGCTATCAAATTTAATGTTCAAATAATTTCTCAATCAAGTCCTTCTTTAAATTTTGTTATGTACCTGCACAGTAGGCAATGCTCATTATTTACTTAGTAATTCAGAGGGCTCTGATCTCAATTGAGTATCAAATTTACAAAGATTTGTAAATTAAAATTACTTCTATAAATTAACAAAATGTTTTATACACAATTGAATTTATCCAGTGAAATACCAGTCAGCTTTACTTCAACTAAGATGTATCTCTCAACGCTAAATTGGCTTCACTATTATCCATGGATTTATCAGCCTATTTTGGGAAACACCATTTTTGGGGAATTGGGAAAAAATTATCGGCTATTTGATGAAATTGGAAAATTTTTTAAAATGTTGCTTAAATCATGTATTCAGGGGTAATTCATTTAACATTTCAGCATGAACTCTAATTTGGGCAACCAAACCACAATTAAATATGATCCCTCTTCATCATACAATGATACAAGATCAATTATGAATAATAGACTAATAAAGGTAAAATGGACTTCAATGAGTATAAAGTATTTATACAACTTAGGGTAGTACATGTACATGTGTGTATAAGATTTCAATTTAGGTCATTATTGTATCTGTTTCTGGAGATTATAAACCTCCTGCAAATTATTATACTAAGTACACATTTTCTAAAAGTCCTCTTTTAATATGTATTAATGCAATGAAAATAAATTTTCCTATCTGAAATAATGCCTAAAGTCCTTACCATTCACTCGCAGATCAATTGAGTAGGTGGAAATAACTTAATAAATCTATATAATTACACAATATCATAATTTTTAGAAAAACGGAGGAAATTCAGATTAAAAGTTGGCGATGTTTTTTCAGTGTTTTTAAACATGTGTTATGACTGTAGCTTTGCTAAATGAGTTAAATAGATGAAAATTACAGACAATCTGACAATTTTACTTTTTTCAAAGATAATTAAAAATAAAAGCATTGTTCACCAATTGGGAAAAAGTACTGCCAAATTGGGAAAAACTGAACTCATTTTCAATTGGGAATGAGGCCGAATTTCGGCCCATGAGAAGGCACTGATAAATCCCTGTTATCTATAGGTGTATCCGTGTCTGCTAGGTCAGTCAGGGTTGGGCATACACTCTCCAATATTACGGTATGAATTTAGCCAATGGAGACATCGCAATTAGAGAAAGGGATCATGCATTCAAGATTTTATTCACTTTTCCATGCAGAAAAAGTTCTTTAAGTGTGTGTCATTGCTTTCAGTGAGGAATTACCTTGTTACATGACAAAACCGCCATTTTTGGTTTGCACATGTGTTTATTTACGTTCACCTAAATGTTTGTAAAGGTCTCATATATTTATAAGCGCTTATTTGACAAAGATGCATTCTAAAATTTAAAACCCACCAGTTCAGCTGAGAAAAATCCGGAAAAATATGTCGGAAAAAGACATTATTTTTATTTTCATGATTGGTGAAAATTAGGGTCAGCAGAATCGTACACCAAAAGAAAAAAAAACTTTGGCCTAAGCATAATTTTTCATCTCAGATCATTAATTGATATCTAAACCATAAGATTCAACAAATTTTATAGCTGAAATTCATGAATATACAAAGAGCAAAGCTATACAAGAGGCCCAAGGGCCTTAACGGTCACCTGAGTATAATACAACAATTTAGAGGATCCATAGAGTACAAAATGAACTGAAAGGTGAAGCTTTTGTTGCCCAAAAGCAAGAAAAATAGGGTGATCAGGATTAACAAAATAATTAGTCTAGTATTCATTAACAGTTCATAAATTAGGTTCTAATCTGTTCCCCATTTATCACTCTCACCAGACAGTATATTAAGAAACTATCAGTGCTTCTGTACTCTTTTGATTACTTGTGGAAATATCTTACATTGGCCTGAGTAAGACTCTTGGTCTTTGATGAACATTTAAGGTACTGGTATTCCATCCCTAATAGCCTCAGATTCAATGAATTTGAATACATAACAGATGTGTACGGGTGGAATACTCAGTATATTTAGACATAATCTACATTTATTACTATTAGCATGTAAGAATGGAAGTGTCCTAATTTATGACTTGACCTTTGTTGAAGAGTTATCTCCCTCTTTTTTTAAGTAATAAAAATCAATTTTAAAAAAATATACGGTAAAAAAATTGTTTTCAATTGTCATTCTATTTCTAATGATTTAATGGATCTTTCCGCCACAGTAGTTATTGATATTCTTATTATCTGAATTTTTATTTTAAAAAAATCGCTTGTCTCCATAGACTTCAATGCAATTTCTATTAATTAAATACTGCTTAGTTAATTACGTTTTTGAAACTTTCACTTGGTAAATCCTTTTCTACTGTAAAGTTCTTTGAATTAATATCAGAGTATTATATACGTGATTGATATTTAAGGATAGAGAATTAGTTCCTATTAGGGATGGAAAACCTTAATAAGACAAGTCTACCTGATCATTAAAACTATGAAAGTACTTTTTGTATTATACAATAAAAATTCTTGCATAATTCTCTTATTCTATTAACCTTTCAAGTACATTATTTACGGTGATTAATTATCAAAAGTAAATGGCAAAGGGGAATAACTCCTCTCAGTAGAATACAAATTAATAGAGCCCTGGCCTGGACTAGAACACTTGACCAAATGGTCTTGATGTTCAAAAATCTGGTAAAAATACCCTTCCTTATTAAAACTTTGACTCTTTTTGCCTCTGATATGCCCAGGTGCAGAGAAGATTTTTAAAGCATTAATGCATTTTCACTATATAATAAATAGAGTCCCGTCCTAACATCAGAACCTCTGATCCAGGGGTCATGAAATTCACAAAGGATGACTGCACTTAACGCCTGTTTTTGGGTCTTTTTCGGTTGCTTCTGTTGCTTTTATATCTAAACCTTAATTCACTTTTGTATGTTTATGAAAGAATCCTGCCAATTTGGAACCAAATTTAAATCTCAAAATGATTTTAGACTGTGATACAATAAAATGATTCAATGTTTTTTGTCCTTAGTGCTTTCCAAATATAGTGAATTTACACTTACCTGCCCTTGATTGAACATTAGATATGCATGAGAGGTGGAGCTAACATTGTAAATATGGGTCTAAAATTAAACTTGATAAATAACAATGACATGTTTGAAAAAAGAACGTGAACACTCTTTCCAATCTCCCTCTCCATTCCATATGGCACAAATAGACTTCTGACAAAGGTTTCAAAACGAAACTAACAATATGAGCACGTCAATGTAATTAAAGCATTGTATATCCATGCCAGATGACTTAACGTGTTCGAACACAATGTCCTAGTTAGCACAAAACATGCTACCTTACAAGTCACGTGACGGAATTTAGTATTCACAAAGTTACCTGAGGTAGGACATCACGCGGTTAATTATAATATTCAACATGTCACAATCCTTGGTTACAACACAGAGAGCGAATGTAAGAAGAAGCAGTTTTTTTCTCTTTTTAACCATGAGCGCATGTTTGTCTATTAATCTCCTTTTGACACATTATTATTTATGCAAATATACAACTGCTGTGAAACGGAGAACAATAGACAAACATGCGCTGACTATGTATAAAGTCAGTAAAAAAGTGGGCGTCCTCATTATCGTACGGAGATTCAAGAAATTGTGATGACCCCTGCCTTTGAAAACAGATTCGAACTTCGTAAATACACACTTTTATTAAACGTAATTACATAAAGTTGCAGATTGGATGTTGGCTATTCTTGCAATGAAAAGAAAAATGCTTGTTTTGAAAGTTTATTTTGTCGCAATTTTCGCATGTCCTTAAGTGCAGTCATCCTTTGGAAAAGGCATCCTTGCTTATCATAACCATGTATTTGTTTAAATAATACCCAGGAGAAGAGAAGAAGCTTTTCAAAGAAATAATGCACTTTCACTATATGATCTATATAGCCCCACCCTAGCACCAGAACCCCTGACCCAGGGGCCATGAATTTCACAATTTTGGTAGAGTCACTCTTGCTCATCATAACTATGTATTCGATTTGTTTCAATAATACCAAGGAGTAGAGAAGAAGATTTTCAAAGAAATAATGCACTTTCACTATATGATCTATATAGCCCCGCCCTAGCACCAGAACCCCTGACCCAGGGGCTATGAATTTCACAATTTTGGTAGAGTTACTCTTGCTTATCATAACTATGTATTCAATTTGTTTAAATAATTACCAGGAGTAGAGAAGAAGATTTTCAGAGAATTAATGCATTTTCATTATATAATCAAAAGAGCCCCACCCTAGCACCAGAACCCCTGACCCAGGGGCCATGAATTTCACAATTTTGGTAGAGTCACTCTTGCTTATCATAACTATGTATTCAATTTGTTTCAATAATACCAAGGAGTAGAGAAGAAGATTTTCAAAGAAATAATGCACTTTCACTATATGATCTATATAGCCCCACCCTAACACCAGAACCCCTGACCCTGGGGCTATGAATTTCACAATTTTGGTAGAGTCACTCTTGCTTATCATAACTATGTATTCATTTTGTTTAAATAATACCCAGGAGTAGAGAAGAAGATTTTCAAAGAAATAATGCACTTTCACTATATGTTCTATATAGCCCCGCCCTAACACCAGAACCCCTGGCCCTGGGGCCATGAATTTCACAATTTTGGTAGAGTCACCCTTGCTCATCATAACTATGTATTCAATTTGTTTCAATAATACCAAGGAGTAGAGAAGAAGATTTTCAAAGAAATAATGCACTTTCACTATATGATCTATATAGCCCCACCCTAACACCAGAACCCCTGACCCTGGGGCTATGAATTTCACAATTTTGGTAGAGTCACTCTTGCTTATCATAACTATGTATTCATTTTGTTTAAATAATACCCAGGAGTAGAGAAGAAGATTTTCAAAGAAATAATGCACTTTCACTATATGTTCTATATAGCCCCGCCCTAACACCAGAACCCCTGGCCCTGGGGCCATGAATTTCACAATTTTGGTAGAGTCACCCTTGCTCATCATAACTATGTATTCAATTTGTTTCAATAATACCCAGGAGTAGAGAAGAAGATTTTCAAAGAAATAATGCACTTTCACTATATGATCTATATAGCCCCGCCCTAGCACCAGAACCCCTGACCCTAGGGCCATGAATTTCACAATTTTGGTAGAGGGCTAAATGCTCATTACAATCATGCCAACAGTTTGACTGCTTGATGTCCAGGAGTAAAGAAGAAGATTTTTAAAGATTGCATTAATTTTGATGGTTTTGGCCCCACCCCTCAGGCCCCAGGGGGGCAGGGGCCACGAATTTCACAATTTTTGTTCCCCTTCACCCATAGATGCTATATGCCAAAATTGGTTGAAATTGGTTCACTGGTTCCAGAGAAGAAGCTGAAAATGTTCAAAAGTTTACGACCGACGACGGATGAAAAGAGATAGCAATAGGTCACCTGAGTGACTCAGGTGACCTAAAAATGTGGTAGGGGTCAGCCGACATTCGTGATTTTCTATGGTAAATCGAGGACGGTCATTCATTTCAAAGCTTTTGTTTACTGTCAGCCTAACGTTGTACAAACTTGTGCGAATGACAAAAAACGCATTATACATTTTTACAACTTGTGTGTAAGTAGGAAATTTGTACAAGATTAGGCTTGTACTTAAAATGTTAAAAACGTATGAAAAGTTCAATGTTTTTCCTGTAGCAAGCGATAGCTATTTACCTGTATGACCTATGTTGAACTCACCCGTGGAATAAATTATTTAAAATACCGGTAGTCATGGGAGTTCTACCCAGGTAAACATTCCTCAAAGGTGCTCACTGTAAAAGATAGCCACAGCCACGTTTTTTATTATTATATCGAAGTTGTGCCACATAGAAAAGTTTGTATGTATTTGGTTTTAGGAACACAGGAGAGTTAGAAGAGTTTAGTGTCGTTAAAATGTCATCATACATAATAGCGTCAAACATTAAAAATTCAAGCAAGACAATGGTACCTGTATTGAAAGCCACCTAAATACACTTTTTTTTTTTTTTTTTTTTTTAAATTAAAGGAACTAATGTTAATACTTATTGTATTATTTCAAATGCAAGTGTGCAAATTTTTTAGTTTGATCACTATGGCTACAGGCATCTATACAACTTCATTCGATTTTTTTTTCTCAGGTAAAATAGCACAAGAAGCATTATTCGGAAAACGCGCCCGTCAATGATCCACCATCAGATTATTCAAGTGTCTGATTTAAATGTCTCCTCCCCTTGATTTAAATAAACGAAACTCAAAATAGGTTTGGTACGACTTTTCCGGATTCTATAGACATATAGAAATCTTCATTTGTTTCAAATCCATGCTGATTTAGGTGATGTTTTAACGTAATTTTAATTAGAAATATCCACTTGTGTTTAACCATTACCAAAAAAACTAGAAGATATAAAACAGATCACCAACACTTCGTGAGAATGCAGCAGTAAATTTATTTGGTTGACCGGTTTCGACCAGAGACGGTCGTCATCAGAACAAATATACACGAAATGATTATAATCATTTCATGTATATTTGTTCTGATGATGACCGTCTCTGGTCGAAACCGGTCAACCAAATAAATTTACTTCTGCATTCTCACGAAGTGTTGGTGATCTGTTTTATATCTTCTAGTTTATAACTTTAGGTACAGACCCTATTGAATACCTTTCGGTATCCACACGTGAGAATCTTCCGCAATTTGAACCTCAGGGTGTTGGTCTCCAGTTTTTATTGTTTTGTACATTACCAAAAAAGAACAATTTGGTAATATATTCTAAAGTAAAATGGCACTGAAAAAGGGCCCATTAAGCACTGCTTAAGTGCACTTGTCCTTAAGCGAGGCATAATTTTTCGCCATTTATCCTTAAAAATGGGTATATATTTTTAGCGATTAAATTTTTTAGCGATTAAATTTTAGTGATTAAATAATGTTCATTAATGAAGCTATATGTATTACAAATAATATGCAATTAATTTTTAGCTAGATTCAATTTTAGCAATCTTAGCACCCTCGCTAATAATGCCAAAATTGAATCCCCGCTAAAAATTCTGCTTATAAGGTATATTGACATATATTTATAACTTTTTAAATTTAGTATGACCACAGTATCTCACACACGCTAAAGAATCTCCACAGAACTTGATACTTCTTCCTCAATTTATCTGTGGGAGAAGTAATGTCTCCCTAAATTTGGGGACTAGTTTGGTACCTTATATAATTTTAAATGCATGCATGCTAAAAAGTCTCCCTAGATTAAAAATCTTCTCCCTAAATTTCTCTGATAGAGATGTTATGTCTCCCTAAATTTGAGGTTTAGGTAAGTCCCTGGACAGTAATTCTTTTTATCCTGACATCCATACCTTCGCTTTGCCATTTGCCCTTGAACATCTGATATAGTGACATCCAATCCTTCCATGGTTCTTTTCCTACTGAAAATAAATTTGAAAAATAAAAGATTAAAACACATCTACTACACAAAACTGTTTAGCAACAAGTTAAAATGGTCATCAACATGAACTAAGAGCAAGTTTTACTTTATGGCCTTTCTGGCTCTGTGAGTTTCTGAAAAATTAAGATGCTCAGTCTTAGTTGACAATGCATTAAATATCAGTTCGATCATCTTTTGAAAATGACATAATTTTCTTGCTAGTCAATAAATTATGACATCATGATATACATCATTATAACCTTGAAAAATTCCTTCAAAAAATGGTCGAAAGTTTAAGCTATTTTTCAATATTTCGTATAGAGCACAACTTCTGATCAAAAATGTGATATGACATAATGATGTATCTGTTAATAAATTATAAAATATGTTTTATTTTTAGGATTGAAAGGTATGCTCATATTTTAATTCTTTACTGAAGGTACCCTACTCAAATACATCTGTTTTCTGCAAAATACAAGAACAGTCTTCGCCAAATCTTTTTTTCAGTACATGCCCTTCGGGCAGGTTTAACCACTTATTACACTAGCCTGAACAAATATTTACCGTATTTGGCCGAATACAATACGCATTGGTGTAAAATACGCACCCCCCTTTTTGAGCCTGAAACTGGGGAAAAAAATGCATTTCGGTTGTATTATACGCAGCAGAAAATTTTACCAAGCGGTGTTCTGAACTTTTGAAAATCGCGGTAATTTTCTATGAAAATCGGCGCGGAGATAAAGTGCCGAAAATTTACAGAACACAATATTTTATTCAAATGCGTTTTTATTTCTTAATCTTGACTTTCCATATCACGGCAATCTGGACGAAATTATTTATTTTTAACAGAGCACGAGATAATGTTGCATTAAAGTATTAACAGAGTTTATTATTAATTTTTTTTAGCATACGGTGATATTGAAATTATACGTTGCTGTATTCTAACTACTCTTTGTAGAAATAATTTTATTTCAACAAAGCACGAGGTATTGTTGCAAGTTTAAGAGTTGTCATATTTAATTTTAGTTTAAGGTAATCATGTTGAAAATTATGTAAAATTAACAGGGCAAGCGATATTGCAACATCAAAGTATTCATAGACTACGATTTTCCTCTTTTGAACTTGAAATTAATTAATTAATTAAATAAATAGCTGATGTTATAAAAATAAAATCAAAATTTAACAAGTGTGTAATGTTTATGTTGAAATGAATTTTCTCTGAGTTATTTAAAACCTAAAATAAATTTTATTTTATTGTATTTCATTAAAAAAAATGACTTATTACTTTTTTTGACCAAGTGTCCGGCTGATTAGGTACATGTGTACTATAATTACGGAAGCACGTGGCAAAGGAATGTGTCAACATCTATAAATAACATCATTAATGGTGGCTACACAGAGACGATGAACATGCAGCTCAAATTAATTTTAACTTGCTCTTAAATTTAATTTAACTATCAAAAGGTTATAAATATAACATTTTTAACAAGCCTACATTCCAACAATAAGTTCCGAAGTTTTAAATACGGCGATAAACAGCATGAAATTGCATAAGTCCCTAGATAATACTACGGTATGTGCGTATGATAGCCATGTTTCACATGAAAGAAAAACCTATCAAAATCCCATTGTGGTGTAAAATACGCACCCCTTTCTCACAGAAAATTATTTTGGAAAAAAAGTGTGTATCATATTCAGCCAAATATGGTACATGCCCAGAATTTTATCAAGTAATTTTATTCTTATTTGCCTTTTCATGGCAAGGAAATGATCCGAAAATCCATTTCTATCGATCTATTGTCTCGCCATTAATACTGTTTTCAACCTGTACACTTTTTGTGTCTCCTTTGCAAAAGAGTTCCTTGGAAACCTCGGTAGAATAAACTATCGTTAAAATTTTATTTGATGCTCCACTTTAGATGAAAAATCAGACTTTTAAGTACATTTAATGTTATTGGTATTATTTAATTTGATAATACGAAGGCTTAGGCCTCAGAATTTACATGCCTTTCGGGCTTGTAAGTATGCAATTTCCACATGCCCGCTTCCAATTTTACCAGGTCCCGGGCTTCGGACTCCCGGGATTTGTCGAAGACTGCAAGAACATCGCAATTTCACAAACCCTGTATTTCAATACCTGGACTCTCAATAGAAGAAAATTTGATATTAGAAATAAAAGCATTAATTCCTTACTTTATACTGATGTTAGAAATGGGACAGAGGGTGATAGTCAATTAATTGGAATAAGGACAGGGCCATTTTATGTATAAAAAGAACACAGCTCTTTCATTTTCAAGTTCACCTTAAAGAAACAATGTAAAACTGGTCAATACATGTATTAAAAAAGCAATTCTTATCTTGCTTCAATCCAAATATCTAAATTTAGTCCTAGCACCATTTACATGTAATAATGAACTTGTTTACCTGAACTAGATTTCATGTAATGTTTTACATTGATTATTAAATGTGTTTGACATATCATCTGATATAATAAGTCCCTGTATTCGATAATAGTAGTGCGCTTTATCATATATTATTATACCTCTACTGTTATTACTCTATATAAAATTTATACCATAAAACTGTCTATTTCCCTGAGAAGATACTATTTCCCTAATCTGAGGACTACTCCCTGAAAAATCAGAGCTACTCCCTGGGACTACTCCCTCATGAATATTTATTAATATTTTAACCAATTCAAATGAACAGTGGGCGGAGTGTTCAAGGAATCTTGAGTCTGTGAAGTAATGTTAATAGAAATGTAACTATGACGTCAAAACATTTCGACATGCGATGTCAAATTCATACTGGAATTCTAGCAAAATGAAGACAACGATAATCCTTCAAAGTGTCAGTGAAATTATTATATATTTTTTGATAATTTTATTTTCCTCAGTATTGAGGTATTATTTATCTTACAATATTTTTAATCACATGCATTTGTGATTATTTAAATGCCTCTATATTGTTTTAAAAAATGCCTGAGTCTCTAGTTTTATAAATCTCCCATGATTGTTTCAGTATAATAAAACAGTTATGGAATGGGTACTTGGGAAATGACGGGAAATATCAAATTTATGGTTCCCCTCGGCAGGATTAGAGACTTACAACCTGGGGTAAAAAAGTCAACTTGAAATTCTTATAAGATTATGCACATCAGTGATTTTTCTACATCCAAATCTCATTGATTAAAACCCGGCTTTATATAGGACAACAAAGGTACATTACCTCACTCATTTTCAATGTTGATGTTGAAATTTTGATGTTATTGATCTAATATACAAGAAAATCATATTGTTTGCAGGTTCCTTTAAATGTGCTACAGTGCATACATGAAAATAAAATTTGGTTAATGAAGAAATATGTTTCTTTTTGTATTTGACATTTGTTTATCATTTCATTTTTTTCTTAAAATGGCCCATCAGAATACATAGATGGCCCATTCATTTTCAAAATGGCCCATTAAAAACTTTGACAGTTGTGCCATAGTCCCATTGACCATGATGGCCTCCCAATCACCGAGACAGCACTCTATAACTTACCTTTTCTCTTTTAAGGCCGACAACACAGCTTGTGTGTTTGGTGTAGTCTTTGCATTTTCATTTTTTACTTGGAATAATCTGAAATATATGCCATACACAGTTACCACTTGTAAATTCTTGCACGTAAAAGTGTTCACCAGAGAAGTGTTTTCAAACATAACTATGTGTGAATTTATTTTTAAGTGGAAAACTTGAATTTCATATTTCAAAAGAAAAAAATCAATGAGTGAGTAAACAAAAATCTATCTGCTAAAATGAACATTTTAGACCTTGCATTATTAATTCTTCTTGCATTAGGAGGAGCTATCTTCACTGTGTTTGGGCTTCTCCCTAAAGTTCTGGAGCTTGGAGAAAACAGGGGTCGCTCTCGTCTTCCCAGTCTAACTGCAGGTAGAAAGCCAGCCATTGGCCTCTCCGGATAGGCTGCTGCAACTTCTGGAGTTTTTGTAAGAGGGCTAAAAGGAACATTAAGGTTGTTGAATGTTCGCAGGAGACCTTGCATTAATGATATAAAAGTCTCAAAGTTTATAAACTAATCTATGAAATGTTGAAATTTCTTGTTTTGGCAGTAAGATACAATAATTTTTCCATGTATTAGACAATGACATGAGCTATGATAATAAATTACAATACCTTCTGGATACATTATCGAGACCAAGAGCTTTTCTCACGGTAGGTAGAAAAGGAATGGATGTTAAGCGACTGTCCGTGATCTTTGAATTATTAAAATCTGACCTCCTACCAGCAAACGAATGGTTTCTTGAAACGGCATTACGATTTCGAATTCTGTTGTCCAGCGGCGGCGAACTTGATCCAACTTTCCATGGCGATCTGGTAGTTGATTTGTTCACTTTTGATTTATCTTGGAATGACCTGTTGAAAAACATGTTTGAAAAACCACCATTCGTAACCGAGAATCTTTCCTTTTCGCCACTTTTTTGTTTCTTTTGCAGTCTCTTATCCGCGCGAATCCAACCACTCGACGACCATCTTTCGAACAATACACTCGCACATAAAATGGATATCGATGTAAAGATAAAAGTTTTAAAAGCTATTAAATTGATGAAAACTGCAATAAAAAGGAATGGCAAGATTAAAACCACTCTAAAATCAAACATTATTTTCAGACGTATTACATTTTCACGCGGTTTCGTCGAGATTAAATTCTGACATCCGGTGTAACTGCTAAAGGAAACATCGAGCCCGACTACATATCAGGGATAGAATTTTTCTTTTGTTGAAACTCGTTCTTTAAGGACATTGGCAAGTCAGGGCTTTCCGGAGAAAAAAGGTTTAATACATGGGTTTTTTCACTTGTAAAATAGTGATTGAGAGTGATTTCCCGTGTAGAATTCTCTAAGCGGTGAAAACCAGTAAAGCGTATGTTATAGAGGTAAACAAAAGCACGTGTACTTCCTTCAACGGGTAGAATCTTCTATACAGCAAGAAAGAAAAGTAGTAATGGCTTTGTTGTACATTGTATTCAGGGACAAAGAGCAAACAGGTCGTCATTTACCATAGTTATGTTCAGTATGCTGGGAAGGGCAAAGATGTGACATATGCTGAAAGGTAGGTCGACCATGCCGACTGAGAACAGTTCTTAGGTCGTGTGAAGGAATCAGCATTTAGTAATTACGAATAAAAGTTAAAAATAAATCCATGTCAATATTTTTATGACAATGTATTTCAATCAATTCAGTCAATTACATGATAAAAACAATCAACCAGTCACTTGACCAATTTTAGCTGTTAAGGGACGCAACTCAAAAATGATGATCGGTGCCGGTATATCCATGTCTTTTTTCTATAAATACATTTTCAACCAAAATATCTAGAAGTCATAGGAAATGAAGTTACAATAATGTATACAATACAAAAACTGTATGAAATAAATGGGTTTTGAAGAAATATTATGGTGAAAATTTATGTAGGTCCCTTTTATCAACATTTTACATAGGAAATGCATTAAGAATTGTAAAAACACTAATTTGACAAAATCTAAAAAAGAATGCTGGATTAGTAGGTAAAACGATCCAGAATATAGCCTATTTAGTACATTTAAACCTACTCAAAAGTTCTTGAAAAATTCTATACGATAACCAGGAACCTTGCCAATGTCCTTAATATTACAAACAATTGATACTGAATTAAAAAACAAACAAACAAAACAAAACGAACAAAAACATCTTCTCCTCTGATTTTCTGTCAAATTCTGGAATTGAATAAAAGAAGTTCACAACTAAAGACGCACGTCTCTGTTACATCTTTTTTATTATTATTATTATTATTTTTTACATTGTTGGAATACACTTAGATCAATAATAATAATTTATTTCTTCTGTTTTTAAAAACTTTTTTAATGAAGGTTGGTGATTTAAATTATGAAATGTCAACGAAAACAAACTAGAGTATGCCAAGTTTACAACAATGATCAAAGCATGTTTTTGCATTTGATATCTATGTTAATCGACCTGGTTCTTGAGAAGTCGATAATGGGAAAAAATTACAGAAGACAGACACTTCTTGATCAGAAAGCCCACTTGAGCCTTCAGCTTAAAAGTTGTTAAAGATGCATAACATATGGAATAGGAAGATTATTTCATTTTTATTTCCAGCAGACTTGTCATCATACAATGTATGTATTAGCAAGAGTTAATATAATTTATCAGATTTTCATGACATCCAGTCTTTCCAGTCCTTTGATTTCAGAATTTTCATCGAAAAAGTCAACGTTTTCTTGCAAGACGTACACTGATTCTTTTATATCAAGAAATTTTACTCTCTCTAAAAGTTATTTATGAAATAATGAATAATAAAATATTTGAAATTTTGAAGTAACTGCAGGCCGCAAAACGGTCTTACAGAGAATGCTCCTTTCTAAAATAAGGAAATCGTCAATATTTCAATCCTTCAATATAACCATGTTTACAGCATGTTTATGGACCAAAACGCAGAAAACGTTTTAGATGCACATTTAGAAAAGAATGAGTGCACTTTAGTACGTCATTTGGAACCTTTTCGGCTACCCATTTTAAGCTTTACATTACAATATATCGCTTAATTAATCTATGATTATTGTGCAAGCATATTCTTTTGATATTTATTCCTTGAATTTTTTGTCATACATATTTCTATAATTACAGACAATGTCATTGAAAAGAACATATACAAACCTTAAATTCCGGAAATTTGAACGGGACCACTTACGAATTTAAGGTATCCGCAAATAGGCGGAGTCATTTAAATCGCATGGATGTGGAATGTAAACATTAGCACATATATGATTTTTTTTCGCACTGCGAATTTAAATGGAGAAGAGAGAGCTTGTGTAGTTTTATGGTGCACAAATAATAAATGATTCTAGTGTTTAGGGATGGGGAAGATGTCTCGCCCTGCAGACCATTATACAGAGGCGACTTGAGCCTGTACATGTACTTACTAATCACACTGTCAATACCAGAATTCTTTCAAAACACCCGTAATGAAAAATGCAAAGTAAAATAAGAGACATATAATCTTCAAACCCTATTAAAATTTGCGCAAAAATCTTCCATAGTTTGAAGTTGAAAGTACGATAGATACTGTCACAATAGAAACTTTCAATAACAAACACAATGAAATGCTCAATGAAAGCCTTAGCGTAATTCGAACAGTGGAATGTCACGTGAGTAAAGTGATTATAATATCAATCGTTGACACTCGGTGAACTGTTAATTTAGTGGCTAATTCGACCGTAGTTTGGAGACTTTTTCAAAAAATTAGATATGAGCCGCAATTTGTCCAACATTGTCCTTTGGATATGTTGAAGTTTAAATCAAAATACACATTCTGTGCAAATGAGACCAATGGACAAGTTGCGGCTCGATGTAAACAATGTCGTTGAAAACTGGTATGCATATGAATAACAATAGAAATGTGACAAAACTGTTAGACCCCCGTCTCAAAAGCTAGTGTCGCTCGGCATTATTCAATACTTTCATGTAGTATAATATACCAAAACCTGCTCTTAAGACATTGTTTAATACCTATAAAACATAAAGTTTATGAACTTTGGAATTTTATTTTGCGCAAAACACCGGGACCCAGCTCTCATAGCTTAAGTGCACTCATCCTTTTTATTGGTATACAGCGTGTTCGATTGATCTTCTCAGAAACATAAATCGTTATTTATCCCCTTCAAATCAAATTGAATTTAACGCTTGTACACTTCTTCCAGCGCATCACATTGACCAGCTGTTGACCAATTTTTTAACGTAGACCCCCCTTTCTTCCAACTATTTCAGTATGCATGTTTCGTTCCATTTTCTAGCATGTAATTTTTATCTGCCTTATACTTCCATAGCTTTCCCTTCAAGGTTCTCTGATAACATAACACTGAATTCATAATGCTTGGTCAGATATTATCTGTTTTATATATATATATCTATATCTATATCTATATCTATCTATCTATCTATCTATCTATCTATCTATCTATCTATCTATATATATATATATATATATATATATATATATATATATATATATATATATATATATATATATATATATAAGAAATCCCATTTCACTTTTGTTTAACGTATTTATGTTAAAAATCGGAATGTTTTGGTTTCGTACTTTGAGTGTCGTATTGAACTTGAAATTATTCTGCGTACTCCATTGGCCATCACATCAACGATGTGCAATAAAGTTTTGGAATTTCGATTTAACGACTGCAAAGGTCTAAATATATGTGCTTTGAAAGACCAAGCTTGTCATTAAAACTACATTTTGAGTGGTAGCATTAATTTTGCATGTGATTAGTCACGTCAAAGGGTTAAAATTGTTGGTACCCATGGAAAGGTCTTATCACAAGAAATAAACATGTGAAGTACGAAAGCCCTAGCTACATGTGGGGGGGGGGGGGGCTACCATCATATTTTATCTCTTGACATTGACCTTGGCATTTGGCCCACTTTTGCAAAATTTTACCAATTCCTTAACCTTGGCCACAACTTTAGACCCCCCTCCCCCAAAGATATTGTCACAAGGAATACAGTTGTGAAATATGAAAGTCATAGCTCCAATCAATCAAAAGTTATGGACAAGCTTAAAAATTTTGCGGACAAACAGAAAAACAGACAGACGGACGGACAGAGGAAAAACTATATGCTCCCGAGTCTTCGATTATGTACAGGGCATAAAAAGAAAGTAATGCAAAAAACTGCTTATTCAAGCCGAAGCATAAGTAAGTCCTCTCGATCCCAACTGTGTAATATTGTCAAATTTTTAGAAATAAATGACCCATTTTTAGTTCTATGGCAACGGCAGCTATTTTGGATATTTAAACACCAGAATCTTGGAGAGACACTTACAATATTGTGTACATGTAGTTTGAAATACAATTTGAGAAAAAAAGTTATTCAAAATAAAATTCCTTTTTGTTTCCATGGATACTGTTTAAAATTATCCAATTACATTGTACCAATTATTTATTTCAGAAACCAGTTTGACCACCTGATTGATTGATTGATTGTATTTTGTTTTACGTCGAGAATTTTTCACTCATCTAGAGATGTCACCATATACCGATGAAAGGCTTCAAAATTTAGACCTTTACTCGGCACTCGGGGCCATTGAGCAGTGAGGGATCTTTATCGTGCCAACGCATACCCTGACACGGGGCCTCGGTTTTTAAGGTCTCATCCGAAAGATCCGCAACTTTCACTTCGAAGTGAAAAAAAAAGATTTTTAGTGCTTCAAAAGAATTGGTTGAACAGTTAATGAGAACAAGCAAATTCAAAGAATTGTGGTACTCCGCAATCGGTGTCTTAGTGGATGGGATGCCATTATTTATGGCATATTGTAACTGTTTTGTTTGTGTGTTCTGTTGTGTCTGTGCATTATACAAAAAGGCATAAATTATTGAATTAATAACAGTTATGGCAAGGATTAAAGCTTCTCAAAACTACATCAAAGTTCAAGATCAAGGTTATGAGGTCAAATACCATAATACAATCCGAAAGGACTTGTCACAAGTAATGCACATGCATGTGAAAAAAAAAATATCAAAAACCAGAGTATACAGTCGGAAAGCTCTTGAAACAGGTAATGCACATGTCAAATGTAAATGCCATATCTTCTCTCAATCAAAAGTTATCAGCAATGTTAAATTTTTTGAAAATTAGGCCAAACTTCAAGGTCATGAGGTTAAAAATCATAGTACATTTGGAAATGCTTGTCACAGGTAATGCACGAGTCAAATATGAATACCGGTACCTTATCTTCGCTCCTTCAAAAGTTAGCAGCACTGGTGAAATGTTTGAAAATTAGGTCAAACTTGAAGGTCAACTTCACGGGGTCAAATATCACAGCACATTTTAACACAGGTAATGCTCTTGTCAAATATGAAGGCCCTATCAAATGTCATTCAAAAGTAATCACCAACGATAAAATTTTTGAAAATTAGGTCAATCATGAAGGTCAAGATCAAGAATCATAGCGTGCTAGGAAACACCTTGTCACTGGTAATGCACATGTAAAATATGAAAGCCCTATCCTCAATCAAAAGTTATAAGCAAAGCTAATAATTTTGAAAAGTAGGTCAAACTACAAGGTCAAGGTCACGGGGTCAAAAACCATAGTATATTTGGAAAGGTCCTGTCACAGGTAATACAAGTATACATGTACAGTTGTATAATATGAAAACCCAACTTTTCTCATTCAAAAGTTATGACCAATTTAATATAATAATTTTTTTTTTGAAAAGTAAAAGCAAAACCAACTCACCAGTATTGTCAGTTCGTGCTCAGTGATGTGTGCAGAATTTAACAAATTGAACACCCCCGGTGAAACGTAAACATTAACAATAACATAGCTCGTGCCCTGTTTACAAAACAGTTTACGTTCCACTGGGTGTGTTCAATTTGTTTAACTCGGCACACGTCACTGAGCACGGAATGACAATACTGGTGAGTTGGTTTTACCCTCTCACATTCTACTCTGAATTTTCTGGATTATATCTTTAATATTTTTCATTAATTCACAACAAAATTTCTACTTTTCCTAAGTATTAAGGATAAAGTTTACTTTGTGAAAGTGCAAGGATGTGTCAATCAAACGCGTCCCGAAATTCGTAGTTTCAATAATTTCCAGATAAAATAAGTTTTTTTAAATTATATTTCCGTGTGAAATGCTATAGCAACATATAAGTCATAATAATATACAGAAATATGAGAAAATATTAACTTCAAATCTGTGTCTATGCCCCTTTAAAGGAACTCATTTTAATTAAGTCAGATAAATCAGCAAGTCCGAAAACTGAACTAAAAGACGGCAAATCCTCCGTAACAAGAAGTTAAAACTTGAGATCAAAGGCAAGACGAGAAAGGACAGATAAGTCAAAAATAATTTCAACAGGCACTAACGTTTATTAGGGACGGAAACCGCTAACCTGAGGAGGTCGAAAGTGAAAGCTAGAACATCATATAGGAGAATCGCACATCACAAAGAAAAGGAACTAGAAAAAAGGGGCAAGAAAGACGTGAACAACAATAATCACAATGCATATATGGATTAGACATAGAAATGGTCTAATCGCCGCCACTTTATTTGTGTAGTAGATGATTATATGTCATTTGTCCATTTTTTAAATACCAAAATTGAAAATAAACCTTTACGCAAAGTTCACTTTCTAAGGATGAAATTCTTCAAAATTACATATTTCAGTCTTTAAAATTCGATCTACCCTACCTTTACTGGATTCCTTAACTTTATAAGAATCCTTACAAACCAAGATACATTGCCGGGTCCAGTAACTGATTTACCAAACCCCTGGGCCTATCTTCACTTCACAAAAAATATTAACTATTATAAAGGAAAAGCTTCAGACGTACTATGCTACAGCATAATGGAGAAGTGGTGCAAATCAAATGTGGATTCTCAAAAATTCCAAAGAACTTTAAGAAATTTTAAAATCACAATCTTTTTTCAAAAGTCAGTAACATCAAAACGTATAACTTTTCTATATCTTATTGAACCATTCCTCTCAATAAATTAAAAACTAGACTTTTTGATATTATAGACAACTGCTTCTTTAATAAAAATGGAACTCGGAAATTTTCATATTTTGTGATTGAACATCTACAAAAATCACTCTGATTCTACACATAAGTACTCTGAAGTTGATATTAAAAGGATGCTAAGTTCCTCATTGATAACATCTACATGCATGTAGTCTTTAGAGACGAAGTCTATCAACAATATGTTGGAATTCCGATGGGCACCGATTAGCCAATCTGTGTTAATATTCCATGTATTCAAAAACTTCTACATGAGAGGAAGAAAACACTTATTGCGGCCTTCAACTCGACATTCAGATATAATGATGCGCATTGAAGTGGTAAAATTTTCGTTTGAATGGCACGTTTGAGTCTTTCTTATCGAACGTCAATTGTTGCATAATGACACGCCCATTTCTTTATTTAACTGAGAAAACAATATTCGTTGCAATGTTTTAAGATATCCTTCTGTCGAAGACCAGCAACGCAAATTATGCTGAAATGGGGATATCATGAAGTTGGGAGAGAGAGAGTGAGAGACTCCCTGCTTTTTTAAAACTTACGCATTGCAACAAAAATGTACGTTGTTACATGTGTATGTATTTATCATGTCTATTTAGTTATCATAGCACATTTATCGATCGAACACGTGTTTACCCGGTGTTTATGTAGACTGCCAATATGATTGGCTATTGTATGTATGGAATACCTGTTCTACAGGTATTCGAATGATTGATTGATTGATTGATTGTATGTTGTTTCACGTCCCATTCGAGAATTTTTCACTCATATAGAGACGTCACCATATACCGGTGAAGGGCTTCAAATTTTGACCTTTACTCGGCACTCAGGGCCATTGAGCAGTGAGGGATCTTTATCGTGCCAACGCCTGCCGTGACACGGGGCTTTTTAAGGTCTCATCCGAAGGACCCGCAACTTTCACTTCAAAGTGCCGAGCGCATGGCGAAGGAACAGTTGCTACCCATTTCATATCGACTTAGGTCAGTCGCGGCCGAGATTCGAACTCACGACCCCCCGATCACGGAGCGAGCGCTCTACTGACTGAGCTACCGTGAACGGTCGGTATTCGAATGAAGCATGTGAGAAAATTTCAGACTTTCAGACAATCGATCGAGTGCTCTCTCTCTCTCTCTCTCTCTCTCTCTCTCAGTGCAGACTGATGTTTCACCGCCTACTCTCCCCTACATTAAACCGCTTTCTCCTTTCTGAAGAAATGGGCGTGTCATTATGGAACAACCATTGTTCAAAAGAAAGCTCAAAACATTTCATTCAAACGGAAAATTTTACCACTTAAATGCACTTCGTTGTACATGTATATATCGACGACGTTTTATTATGCAATTAAGAATAGTACACCACAGAGTCTGTTACATATGTTTCATTTGGGTGTTTTACTGACTATAGACGAAAGGGCCAACTAACAACTAAACTGTATGACAAGCTAGATGTCTTCAGCTTTTCCATCGTCAGCTTTCCTTATATATTTATGTAGCAATATTCCATGCACTATCACCCGCATAATGATATGGTGTTTATATCTCCTAACTTACTCAATACTCAAGAGCATGCTCTGAGTACGATCAATTTTTAAACCAAGGCATGCTACTGACAAATAAGTTGTTGTTACAGAGATATTCAGCAACCTCGTTCAGAGTCAGCATTTCGAAAATTCTATGGTTATAATGACCTTATTTCCAAATTTAACCTATCTTTAGGTCATACACGTATGTTGACTGACATATTTCATACCAAGTGTTAGGGCTTTATTTTTATACCAAAAAAGGGTGGGCGAACAAAGCGAGAAAATTCCTATTGTGTGACAAATTACAAAGTGAAAAATTTAATACTAATAATGACAAAATTTTCTTTGATTTTTCTTTTAACGTATACTTTATGGAAAATCTCCACATATCGCAACAATCTCATAAAGATTGAAATTATTCGTCTATGAAATAGCATACATGTACGTACACCAAAGACGGCAATAATGATCAATTTTTCATACTAAAATATAGTATTTCAATATGAGTGGGTCTTCGCTCCATTTTCTTTTCTTTTCTTTTTTTTTTTTGAAAGATTATCCTCAAAGTATGCGTGAAAATACACTATCTTCGGTTTAAAAAAGCATGAAGCAAGGACCCACTATACCTTAACAATAAACGTTTTTAACACAGCATTCATATCTCTCCGAGAAATATTTGCAGTCCATTTAGTCATGGGCTTGGCACGTTTAAGATTGTTTTTCTGGTTTTCGAAAAGTTGTAGGCTCACTGGGGGCTGTCAGAGAAACCCCAAAAACTTTCAAACCTGAATATAAATTTCTACCGCCGATATATGGCTTAAATATTGCCGACTCGGCGTTAAACAATATCAATCAATCAATCATTTAGTCAAGAGTCAGATCACGTACAAACCTATATAAGTTAATAAGATATTGTAAGAGCGGAATAGCGTAGTGGTTAGTGCGTTAGTCTCGGAGGGAAAATTGATACTCGGGATTTTTAATTATTGCTTGGGTACGAACCCCAAAAACAATTTTTTTTTTAAAATTATAGAATGATTTTTGAAGAAAGAATTTTCCGCAGAAAAGTTTTGTTTGCCAAAATATCATACCGTTCAATGATAAGAACTTTTCTCTTAATACTAATTTTACATAATGAATATGACTTTTATACATTTGAAGCTATAGGCCTTTTGCACGCCTTGTTCATCCTTTGTCTACGGATTACTCCAAGTGGCCCGCGTGGCGCAGTGGTTACATCTAGCGTCTGCTCTAGAGTCACGGAATAAGGAATTGATTCTTACATTGCGGGTTCGAATCCCACTGCGGGACGTGGAGACCAGACCGAAGGATGAAACCTATAAACCGAGGTCCTGAGTCGCAGTAGATGTAGTAAAAGATCCCTCACTGCTCAATGGCCCCGAGTGCCGAGTATAGGTATAAATTTGCAGCCCTCCACCGGCAAGAGGTGGCGTCTCCATATGAGTGAAAACTTCTCGAGAGGGACGTTTAACAACAATCAAACGGATTACTTCGTCTACCTGATCAATACATTGGTCTCACGGCGGGTGTGACCGGTCGACAAGGGATGCTTACTCCTCCTTGGCACCTGATCCCACATCTGTAATTTCCTGGGATCCGTCTTTTATGCTCTGTTCACAGATTTTTTTATTGTTTATAGGTTTATTTAAAGATCGAACAATGTAAGTTATCTTCACTATTTCATCAATATCCCAATTAACCTGATGTACATGTAAGGAGAACAAAAGCATGGGAGATTGACTATAGGTTTCCAGCGATGGGCGACATATTACATGCGTGTATGTGTACATTGGCAGTTTTATGTACCTCATGTACATGTAAATACTTGATAAACCATAATTTACTCCACAATATCCGAACAGTTATGAGAGGTATAAATTTTGTGTTACTAAATGAATAAATACACAAGTGAATTCTTCCTTAAACGTAACTTCTAAACCGTAAAAACCTGCATCTTCCTCAATTTAATACTAATGGGACACCATGGGTTGTGCAAAGAGTTTGGTAAGCGTACATGTATGAGAGTTTGGCCGTTGGTTTCCGATGATGATTGCGGATCAACAAGATAATGTGTTCCAATACTAGTAACTCGACTCCACTTTAAGGTGGCAGTCAGTGCATGGATTCATGTCATTTCCGAGAAGAGCTTAACCGTAAATTTTGATACCCCTTGTCCAAAAATCACGGGCAAGTAAGGCACGTAGTATCGTTTTTGAAGGGGGCAACCAGAAAAATTATTTGACAACTAACCTAAACATTTTTTTACGAATAAAAATTTAAAAAAAAAAATGAAGAGAAGGGAGGTAGATTGTTCAAAGTAAAAAAAATCCTGTATCTGGGAGTTGGAACTTTTTCCACAACAACAGTTATAATTAATACACTACCAACGGATGATTAGACTATAGTGCAAACAATAGTGGGGTAGGGGGAGGGGACTGGCCTTTCGATGAACATTTTCTATGGTAAAAGGTTATGTTTGGGAAAAAAGGGGGAGGAGGCTCTGATATTATACGCCTTCAAGTGCCGTATACTAAAAGACAGGTGGTTTTAATGCTGACATACTCGTAAATGGAGGTAACGTAACTATACCAAAGACTCAAACTATCAATTATATCATCATAAAATAATCATTTCCGAATTTCTATATTTATATATATAAAAAAAAAAGGAAACGTCATTTTTCGGAAATAAGTGTCAACTACGCTTAATTATATGCTAGCATTATTGCAATACAGTAAATGTACAGTATATGTACTGTAATATTCAGAAATCAATTTTCCCTGCTTCATTCAGTAAAGTTATTTATACACCCGAGTTATGTCTTCTAATACACTAGTGCTGGGTCCTAATTACAGTAACAAGTTGCTGGTATTCCTTAGCACTCATCAGCCAGAATTTCCGAGAATATAAATAAAAAAAAACACAATGTACACAATATAACAGACATTTTAATTGCTCAGTCATGGTAATGAACTGTCAACAAAAATAAAAACCTGGTGAACAAGAGTAGTGCTCCTCTAAAAAGCAAAGGCAGGTCTGAACAACTAATATAACATTATAGTATAATCAGATACACCAAAGTCAACATGCTCTAGAAGAAATTACATTCAAAATCTGCCCTAAACATTTAATAAACACAGAAGTCCACTTATACATATATTTAAAAAAATAAATAATTAGCCTCAATGCTTCTAAAACAATGTAAAATTCTTAATCTACTGAATTAAAGTTTATGAATGAACGAATTTTCCGTTGCACAACTTCTGAACTTCATATGAGGTAAAAATTCTAAATGTAGTCTCAGAAATGCTTGAAAGAAAGAAAAATACAAGCCCTTCCTTGTACTGTTTGCCATTATTACGTTTTACACCGGGAAAACAAAAAAGAAGCCATTTACAGTGATTCATTTACTATTCAGAAAATCTTTTGGAGAAAGTCCTTATATACTTAGTCTTAACAACAGAATGGAACAAAGAAAAAAAAATTAGTGCACACCTTGTACTATTCCACAATATAACAGCGCAGACAATTTTTACAGCATAACTGTAGCCCAGATATAGAACATAGTGCTTCATTAACACAAGGCCTGTTTTGTCAGAATCTGCCTTGTGTTTGAATGACATTTGATCAAAATCACAACCTTGCACTCGGTCAATGAGCTACAGATTGAAGTGTAAAACATCTTTTCAGTACTTCAGAAATGTAAAATGAAGACGAATTTAACATTCTAACACTATATACAACTTAATGAGGTATGCTATTATGAAATGCCCCCAAATTTTGATATGGTAATTGTTTTTGTATATGTACAAAAAGAAAATTAATGAAAAAAAAATCACTTCTAACCGCAGAGCTGCAGCAAGTGTACACAGCCTCGTAGTCACCAAAATTAGGTTTTCTGTATCATAACAACTAACAGAACTCCTGTTTCTTTGTTCATAAAGTACACTGGCCAATAACAGAACGGGAAACAAAAGAAGAGTACATAAAAAACATAAACAAGTATAATAATACACAGTGACTTATCTCCCCCCAGAAAAATAGGGGGGTCTTATTTTCTATACAGAACAGTGATTTTCTACCTACTGAATAAATGCTCAGACACCTTAAACACACATGTAGGAATACACAGGCTATGTCAACATAAACAATATACTGTTATGCTTGAAAAACAAAAAAAGACATATGCTGGGTATCAGCAATGACTTCATTTCTACTTTAAAAGATATAGATTTAAAGAAAATATAGCAGTGGTTACCATATCACGTGACAACAGTAAGAGTAAAACTTGTACATCCCAAGACAACATTTAAAAGTTAACAGCTAATAAAATTTTGTTAACTAAACATTGGATCATGTTATACAAGATTAATCAATATCTGCACAAAAAAAATATACATCATTTCTGTACCAAAGGATTTGAATATTGTCATTTTACGTATTTCATTGATAAGAGAATTTTAGTACTGGCCAGAGTTCATTTTTCAATACCCTCTACATAGTCATATGTAATCAAAGATACAATCATCAAGAGATGTGAAGTAACAAAGTGTACAAATATACATACAGCCACTCTGCATTTCTCAAATATGAAGTATTTTTATAATTAAAAAATAGACTAATGAAAAGATGAGCAAACTAACCACTGATGAATATATATATATCACAAGAGTTGTTGCCCTTAGTGTAGTACAGGCCTCTGTCTAACTTTAAGAAGAACTTAAGTTGCTCCTATAAGTTAGATTGCACTTTGATGAGCACCTTTTGATGTTAAATATTTCATCGTGTGATCAACATCAGCTATAAATCCATACAGGAGATCTAGGATGATGCACATCACAAAATGAAGTATTTATCAAAGATGTAATTTTTCTCCAATATATACAAAACATCTGAATAATAAATGCAGCTCTTCCTGTGTATATTTCTTGACCTCTTATTTTACAGCAGATAATATATGCTGCCTCTATTGGAAAGAGCCATTAATTTGCTTCAGTTGCTGCTGCCAAAAGGGAGTTAACTCCTGTACTTCCTGTTATAATTCTTTTTTTGTCACAGTAAAATAATGACACCAATAAACAATTTATGAAGTTTGTGAATGCAGGTGTGTCAAAAATATGAGTTTCTGATATATTTTGATAAAATGATAGCTTAGACAGGACATGAAAAAGTTTTAAAAATGTATGCAACTGATGATATTTTGATTTACAAGGGTGGAAGACAACACAGCCAGACCTATAGGGATTGCAAAGGGTCACAAAGTGTATTCAAAATCTGTCCAATGACAACAATGCTTACATCTCTGACACATATCACCGGTTCCTGACAACCTTTGACCACTGATCTACCAATAGATCTCAAATGTGTTGCACAAAAAAAATTGAAATATATAATTGTACGTATAATCAGTCAATACCCGCCTCAAATGAATACCTAATAAAACCCCTGCTCGGCTACAGCCCTTATTTCTTGTCCTTGTGTACTGAAAATGTTTTTTTTTTAAATTGAATGAAAATGTGTAGTTGAATGATAGCACCACAAAAAAAGCTTGACAACTACAAAGATATAAGGGGACCCGTAATGTACAAACACAATAGATTTACAATAGTCAGCTCAATAAAATAGAGGTCGCCAATTGCCATTTATCTTTTTTCGTTTAATAATACGCCAAATTAAGTTTCTTATTTTCCCTTCACTCTGAAAATAAAATCTTGAGCTCTCCCTACCTATGAATCATTTACATAGAATGTAAATTAGTCAATGTCAATGAAATGTGTAACATCACTTATTAAATGATCAGATTATTTCAGGAAGGGAAAAAAGGAAAACTTAAATAAGTGCATTAAAAATGTCAAATACATTAATCAATAAATATATTACATACATATTGTACGACACAATTAAGGGGCTATTATAACCCCTTACCTGTGAAGGAACTACATTTTCACATTTAAAAAAAAGCATTTATGATGAACAATATGCATGTTTAAACATGGCAGTTAGTCTGGGAATCATAAACATATGCCAAAGCACTAGCTAGTCAGCTGTTTTCAACACAAAAATTTCACATGACACTGGATGAAAAGTATTTTTGGCAAATTTTCTTGTCAGAAATAATGCAACCCTCCTTCCATTAGAGTACAGTATGTGCCATAACAAACACACACACACATATTTATATTAATAAAAATATTCATCCTTCATCAGTGACAGTGTAGCCTTGACATCCACAGGTGTCCTTGACCTATTTATGCGATCCCATTTTTAGCAATACTGATACACAATTATCATTATTACATTTTTACAGCACTACACATCATGGTTGTCTATTCTTGTCCAGAGTTAAAACAACTTCCTTTTCATCACTGAAAAAAAAATCATGATTTTCCCTTCAGCATAAATATAGCACTTGAATAAAAATTCAGATATAATTAAAAAAACCACTAATCACTAAAAGCACTAAAATTGATTGAAGCACAATTTGAAAAAAAAATTTAACTTTTTGTTTAACACCCTTTGATCAATTGAAATAATAAAATTAATATGTCAACACTAACAACAAAGTACAACCAATGGAAAATATGATCTGAAGTCTAAGAAGAAACTGCAGTTATTACAAAATATTAACCCCTACAGAATTGAGACTTTTTACTTGATATGGAAATAAAGTAATCAGCCATGAATCGAAAGAAATAACACTGGATGATTCATATAATGCAATTGCGGGAAGAAAAATGCCTTGAAGAAAGAACCATCCCAGAAAAATCAATTAAAAATAGGGATTATGTAATGCAAAATTCTGCAAACACCCACAAAGACATAGGGAACCTTGCTGTCTCTATCACACTGAGCGGCGACAGTTAATCGAATTTGATTTCATTTCAGGTTTGGCAATGAGCATGGTAACTGCAAGATATCTAATCTATAATCAAATTAAAACTAGAGACTTCCAACAAGAAACAATTACAGCTTTAAAAACGTTGGTTTCTCCTGGTCTGATTCGCCTCTAATGAAATTTGGGCCACAGTCTCCAAATCAATATCTGGGCAAAACAAATGCTCCTTGCACGGATAAGAAATATATCTTCAGATAACTGCACCCATTTCTTCTTCCGAAGTTGCTTTAATTCTGGCAGTCTTTAATTTTAAAATAAGATTAAGCATTTAAACAATTCTGCTATGTGTCTCTTTCCTTCTTGATTCCAACTGTCTTGCCCTCTGGAGAAAGAGAGTTCCTTTGGGAGGGTGAGTACTGAGGGGCCACTTTTGAGAGAGGGGCTAACTGTTCATTGAACTTTTTGGCCATGACATCAGGAATGATGATACTGTTTCTTTTCAGCTCCTCTTGGAAGTACAAGCAGTCATAGTACAGTTGTTCGTATGCCACTTCGTACTGCCGGAGGCGTGTTTGAAGTTCGCGATTCACTGTCAGGTACTTGGATGCCTACAACATACGAGTTCTATCATTAATGCTTGGACGATAACAAGCCTGCATCAAGTATGAAAAGCATTCTTCAGATTAAATCATGTGCATAAAATTGTAGATAAAATGTGTTTACTAAGGAGCAGGTTTATTAGTCTTTATCGTTCAAATACTTTGATACATTTAACAACTGAACAAACATGTATACATTTAGACCACCCAATGATAGTTATTCACAACAAGTAAACAACATCATAACCACACTAAAATATACTGAGGATATCAAAGTGATTTGTTTTCTTTGTATCTTATTTCTAGATGAAATATCCAATATAATTCTTTAATGGCTCATTTAAAAAAAATTCAGAGATACAATCAAAAACTGACAGAAATGCATACAACTATGGTACAATGAGCTTACCACACACTTAAATCAATTTCTGTTGAAAAGCAGGGCCTTTTTTAAAATCATACAAGTTTTATTCTCAACCTGCCACAAAGTTGGTAGGTATCACTGAGGGTAATAGAAGAAAGGATAACAGATGTGTGTATGGCCCTTGTCTGCCTATAGCTACATGCTTGCATCATTCCCTCTAATCTCCAGGTATGCAGACAATGACCTCTATGTAACAGTGTTTCTGTTTGTGTAACAGTTCATGGCCAGTGCCACTGACATCACCTATAGCACAGTGCTTACCTTCCTGTTCATGAACTTTTTTTGTTTATATACAGTTTATATACAGCAACATTACTTCAAATTACTGTTCTTAACAACCGCTCCCACAGTTAAATCTTGACTAGGGCTGTCAATTTTTTAGATAGGTTAGAAATAACTAGATACACATGAAATGCCTTTATTAACCAAAAAAAAAAAAAAAAAAAAACCAAAACAAAACAAAACAACAACAAAAAACAAAACAAAAAAAAAAGACATAAAAGACAAAATTAAATGTAACTCATGCAGATTTTCAAATGAATGTACATGATGGTTATGTTGTATTAGGATAGTGGCTGAGTACTTGCCTAAGCTTGTATGAAGTAACAAGGACAATGACAGGCTTTGTTATCTAGTACATTTAGTAGAAGTTTGGCACCGCAGAAGGACACACATCTTATATGCACCTCTGCCATCCTACATATTTCCTTCCATAAGAATGATGACCCGTCTTTAAAATTATTACAGAATGTGATTATTTAGGGATAATTTTATCCACTGGTTGTTTTTATTTGGATGCCCATAAATATTCTTTTCTGAATAACCTTGGCAAGGAACATTCTCACGTTTTGATGCTATTTTTAGCTTGCCAAGATAATTGCCTGTTAATTTAGAAAGATATTCTACATGTGTTATCCTGAGAGTGTAGAATTTCCAAAGAATATTTATTCTGTGATCTGTAATTAATTCAAAGAGAAAAATACTGCAGCACTAAATCTCATCATCCTGTAAGTTTTCTTCTCTTTTGAAAGCAGACACAATTTTTCATTAAAGACTCTAAAATAAAAAAAAAATACCATTGCTACTCCCTGGTAAAATTCAATATCTTCTATACAAATGAAAGAAAAAAAATCTGAAGGCTGGCTCTGGTATTATTGCATGTAATAACAGAGAGAAAGACTGATGTTTGCTGCTTTGAACTTATTTGCTAGCAGTATCAGACAAGGAGTCGCCCCAAAACATCACTGCCAGTCGCCATTGCACAACAGATAGTCATCTTCTTCTCCACAGTGTTCTAGACTGTGGTTTAGTGCTCGAGACATACAAACACATTTAACCACCTAAAGCAGAATTAGTAATTAAAAATGGGTTTTCTGCAAACTTAGTACTTTACCTCTGTTTGTATGTGTATGTCTGTGTGTGTGTGTGTGTGTGTGAGAGAGAGAGAGAGAGAGAGAGAGAGAGAGAGAGGGAGATCAATTTCATTTATGGAGTAGGTACTTTGGAATTTGTAAATTGTGTACCAGTAATTACAGTAAAATATATACAAATTATCTCTGTTATGAATGTTCTAATTGACTTCCATCTGTCTCTTGAAGAAATATAGAACTCCTCAAATACTTTCTGTAAAACCATCAATTATCTAAAAATAGGTTTAGACTTTTTTTCATACTTACTGGAGACAACCATCTCCAATTCCAAGAATGTTCCAGATAGCAATTAGCACTAAATATGTTTACAAATGACAGACCTTGAATGATACTATCAAATACATGTATCTGGACATGCACTCCCTACTGGGAAATAAAGTTCATGAACAAGAAAGCAAGAGGGGGGGGGGGTAAAAAAATTAAATGACCTTTCTACAGAGCATTTTAGCACTAGTACGTCTTGTTAGTAAATAAATAATGCTTTGACTAGTATTGCCCCATTTATAATTTCATTTGCAATTTCCAAACAAAGATCCATGGACGAGATGAACCTGACATTGATTTCCTTAAAGCCAGGTGATATTTCTGAGCCCACATATGAAATATTTGATCCAAGGGCAGACCCCAAAGAAAACAGAGCAGCAATCAAGAGATGAAGGGATTTGCATAGTACAAAATTTTGTTTGTACTTTAGTATTTAAAAAGAACCAACCCTCCCACCTGATGTGGGATGAAATGCTTTAATAAATCTTTTAACACTTCCAGCATGTACCGAGGCAATTCTGATGTCAAGATTATCTACAAAGAACCACCATTTTTCTATTTGGGAAAAAGATGCCTCTATTACTTTGTTGCATAATCCAAGAAAAACATTCTTGCTTCAAGGAAGAAATGAAAAGGATTTTTATGACATAAATTTCTACAGGATAAAGAATTATGTTCTAGTGGTGAGCAAGCTCCACAAGAATTTATTGTACATTCAATGTCTTAAAATTGTTTCTCTGGAAAGGCATTTGGTAAAATGAGTATTGATTTTGATGGTGAATTAGAACCTGCCAAGAACAGTACTGGCGATTTTTCCAACTGGGAGTCAATAGACCTTAGTTACAAGCTTATAGCCAGTAATTCATGCTGGGTCAGGCTAAAATGACATTTCTCAGTGTAATGAATGGAAGGCTCTTAGGAGAGCAAAAAGGGGTTCTTGCTGGAAATTATTTCCTGTTGCATGAGTATCTATTTAGAAAATAAATCATTGACTTTAATTTTGTTACTTTTAAATTCCTATTTTGTAAATTGTGAAAACAGAAGAGTCATTTCTAAATAAGAATTCATCTAAATAATGTTTTAAAACAGGATTTCCCTTCTCGGGCCTCATCTTGGCTAGTGACCATATAATGTTAATTCTGACAGTCTACACACCAGGCTGGACATTACTGAGTAAATAAAACCAACAAATACAGACTTGGCAGACATCCAAACTAGCCGACTAGACTGACATCCAGATACCTGGTCAGACTGATCTGTAGTTATATGCAGCTGAGAGAAATAAGTCATACCTTACACTCTTCATTTAAAAATAATAAAAACAGTGTTAATTGTGTTATATGTTATAAATCTTGAAAGTATAGCAATATTAAAAAAAAAACCACACACACAAAAACATAGTTATAAAATCCTTCTTGCCAGCATCTATAAATTATTACGGCTAGCTTCAAACATATATAGTAAATCATGAAGTTTTCAATTTTTTGGTCTTAATATATCATGAATATTTCATGAATTCAATCCAAGCAAGCAGATTGGACAGATTTGAGATGATGGTGCTGGTCATTATAAAACCACCTATTCTCATTTGATTAATCTGGAATTACAAAATCTTGAAAGTTCTCTGATAAGAATTAAGAAACAAGATAAACCAAATTTGTTTGATATGCCTAAATCAATGTATATATCTACCTTGCCATTTGATGATCGAAGATATAAAAATGTCAGTAAAGAGATATTTTACATAATTCACTCTATTTTAATGTACAAAGTAAATGTAATATCTACACAGTTTAATCCAAAGTACATCAAAGATAGTACTTAAAAAAAAATAAAATTCAATGGTAATGTAAACACTAACTAAGACATCTTATTCTTTAATTTGGACTGAGCCTAGTGTGAGATGAGATGGAAAATACTGGTAATTGAAGAAATCCTGAAGAAATCCAAGTTAATGACCAACAGAATTCTGAACCTGTATTATTTTGACTGCACTTGCAGTCCAAAAAACAGGTTATCCTCTCATACTTAGATTTTGTTCATGCCAAAAAAAGCAATTTTTCATTGCTTAGGTTGGATCAGTTCTTCGTCCAGACCTTTAATAAGTCTCAGTGACATTTAAACATGAGACATGTTAAAAACCGAATTCAACCAAGAGTTTTTACCTGAGGTCAAGATGTCCTTATGCTATTTAATCATTTCTCAAATATGAAAAAAACAGGAGTGGTCATTAAGTTCTCATGCTGCAAGATTAACTGTTGTGAATGTATGCAAATATTAAATGAACAAATTAAGATTAGTGTAGACATGTTGGGTATTTCCAGCAAAAGCTAGCATTTAAAACTGATGCCAATTTGAGGTCTTTTCCCCCCCTGCATTAAGAGTTAAGTAAGCTTTGTTTCAATCTAGTTTTCTGTGGCTGCATTGACCTTGATTTTCTGCGGAACTGACACTAATGCAAGCTCTGGAGAAAGTGACATTTTTGGCAGTGAATCAAGCAGCAAACATTCCAATGGGAAATTATATTTTTTCTCTCTCAAGAATTCTTTCAAATTGGCCAAGAAACTTCATCATCTCCATCTGAAAATTTGGCAGCTATTTTAGAAGAAAATGAACAATGATTTGAAGTAACTAGTTCCCACTTAAAGAATTTTAGAAGCAAATTATTTCATACTCAGTTGTCTGATGACTACATATAAATTTTTTAACTTTTAGAGTGCAAGTGTGTGCATATAGTGATTGTAAAAGGAGACCACTACTTTTTCCCCAATCCTGCATATAGCTTACAATACGTTTTGTTCAATCTAAACTATTTAAATTTTGGACAATGGATTACTACATCCCAGTATGTGAAATATCAATCTATAACTTCTAATATTATTCCCACCTTTTAAACATCTACACACTTTTGTAATATGTATAAGACATTTCCCTGGACTGCATTGAAACATATACTGACAACTATACAGAAGGAAATTGTGCATGCTCATTGAGTACCAGTACTCACTGTGTGCATATATATTTAAACTCTCTACTTTCACTACTTTTGTTCTAAACATTTGAAAGAAAAAAAAAAATCAATGTATTCCCGATCAGTGTCCCACAATCTAGGAAACATTGGGAGAAACTGTGAACTTTCCTTGGTGACAATTTATCAATTATTTACAATTAGTGACAGAACTTGATACAGAGGATACTTAGTCACAATACTAACAACATAGTGCCAACAATAAGTACATGCACCTAAAGTCCTTTGTCATTCTGATCATAAACATTCTTTGTTTACCTCAGCCTCTTCCTGGTCTTGTAGGCGTTTGATTTCCTTGCGGAGTGTGTCTTTGTCCTCGAGCGCTTCCTCTAGTCGACACTCAGACTCAATCCTCACACGTTCTACGTCTTTTTCCAGACTAGCGCACTGCTCGGTCAACTTCTGTATCTTTTCCTTACTGGAGGCTTTCAATGATGCAAGTTCCTACCATTGCAAAGATAACCAAAAAAAAAGTTTTAGTACCTTTTCAGCAATTTTGACTATTTTCTTGCTATGACTTAGCTATGAAGACTGTATGTACCTGCTTGAGTCTTCTTTTCTCTTGCTGGGCTGTATTGAGCTGTTCTTGACTTGTAACCCGAAGTCTAGAAAACTCGTGCAGGAATGCATCCTTTTCTTCCTTTGATGAGCCCACCTTTCCATCTAATGCTTTGTGAATCAGCTCAATTTCCTTCTCCAATGTACAGAATGCTTCCTGTGATTTACACTCTTCACCTAAGCAGAACAGCTCAGAATTTTAGAAAAATTCTTCTGAATTTAATAATTATAACTGAATATTTGATCAAGGTTAATAAAATGGGGCCAAGTCATTCCATGACCTAATGGATCTGTTTCATAGATCACAAACTATCTCATACAACAAATAATACAAAACTACTTATTCACAGACCCAAAGTCTTTCTTTCTTTTTACTGTTTTAAACTTTACTTTGTCTTCGTCTTTCCCTCTACTGGCACAATATTGCAACTATACAAGAATAAACATTCATAACCAGAGCCCAATATATGGATATCTGATTATTCAGCTCTGTCTATATATAAATTTCTGACTATCTACATGTCTGAAATCAGATATGGCACCCAGAGGACCTATAAACATTCAGTAGTATACCATAAATAAGCTGGCCTACCATCAGAGGTTTGAGATGAGTCATCAGATTCACTGGGTAGGTCCCACTCCTTATACTCGGGCTTACTACAGCTGGCCACGGGGGAAATAGGTTCAATATCCCCCTCATCATCACTAATATCGTCCACATTAATTTTAGGTTGATGAGGTGCCAGAGATACATTAGGGGCAAAGCCTCTCTCATATCTATTAATATTAAAAATCAGAACTATAGAGATCCTAAAAAGAGAGCTAAGCAGTTAAACAGAGCATTATTAATTTTATTAATTCATAAATTAAAACAAAATAATAATAATAAAAGAAAATGTACTGAGAATTTTACATAAAGTTCAATGTCTTTAGGAAAACACAGGGGGAGATCTTATATAACATCTATATCACTGTTGTTAAATCATCCCACATGTTTTTTTGTAATTAATGTTCCTTATCTATCTTTTTTGAACATGTTAGTGCAGCTCTGAGGATATTGCCCTTCCTGCACTAAATGACTGCAATGTGCAAGACAATACATCTGTTTCAAATGGCAATAATTAGTCATATTCATCTCACAATCTAATCCATATTCTATGCAATCCCAAACATCCATTTAAAATCTGTTGATCCAGTTGAAAAAGTGTACGACTTTCTGCATATGTATGTTTTTCAATGTGCTTTATGGCGCCACATTAATGATTTTGTATTTATAAGCGGCCAATGAAATGTGCATCAGACTATGACAAATGTCAACAGATGATGACAACCTTCATGTACTGAGGCATTAAATGGCACACAGGAATGCATATTGTGTCTGTGCATTAGCGAAAAAATTAAAAATAGAAACGTTTTTATTTGGGAATAGTTCGGTATCAAAGAAAAGATCTCGATTAACAGAGTCTGCCAGACAAATCATATTTATGTAATGACAGACAGGGGTCTGCTGCTATTTATTTATCTAATCAGGGGCCTATTAAGACCGGAATCTCTGAGATCTGGTGCGGTTCTGTATTTACAAGTTACACAAACTCTAAGTAAAGCAGGGCCCTGACCTTGAACGTCTGCCATGACGTGCAGCTATCTTACTGTAATCTAGTACTCCTTTAAACAATTGACTGGGGTTAGGGGTCAAGCTTTTATCAGGTTCCCAACACAAAACAGCTCTGTTACACAATACGTGTATTCAGTGACCCTCCTTTGAGAACCCAACTGTCTTCTACTTTAATAAAGGATACGGGGATTATCTGCCTGTGTGTCCCACCTTAAGAAATAATGTTCATTACTGTTTTTGCCATTGAGAGTATGATTAGGGTGCGATATTTGATCTACTCAGTGCAAGCCATAGGACTTTACCCGTTGTGACATGTGAAATGGTATACTTTCACCCCCTAGCCTTACCTACTCAGACACTTCAATTCATGGGACCAAGATCAGAGAAAGCATTGCTATTGTCGGACAGAAGTTTGCTTACAGACTGACAGCAATTAAAACATTTAGTAAATTGGGTGGAACAATGAGAAGAAAGGCGATATCTTATATAGGACAGATAATGAAGGACTGACAATGCTTCTTGTCATGGCTTGTCTTTATCATATTGTAGTGAATTATTGAGAGGCCTTGGCATGAGTAATATCAAAATTTTTTGTCACCTGTGCTTAATTACTTACACTCTTTATAAAATGCTTAATCATCAATCAAAAAAAACAAAACATTTAAAAATCAAACACAAAACATTTTCCTTTCACCCCTCAGATTATATCAGAATTCTAACACTAACTGACTACAATGTACATAATTAAGAAGTGAAATATATCTTACGATTTTGTATCGGCATCTGTGACAACTCTTTCTGGGTTGAGCAGTACTGGAGGGCCCCTGTGTAAATAAGAAGGTGTGGCCTCGCTAGACCTACAAAGACCAAAAGTAAAACAATAAGAATGCTAATCATTGAGGAATATGTATCGATCTACATGTACTAATACAGTCACATATTGAACATTCATTTCTAATATATCTGGAAGAAGGGAAAAAAACTATAATGAAATATTTTGTCCAATTCTTTTTTTTAAAGTTGTTGTACGTAATGTTGTATGTTTGTGAGTTTTATTTCATTTCTGGCATGCCGAGATTTGTCAGAAATCTTACCTCTATGTATATGCAAGTGCTAAAGAGTCAAGTAACTAATGCGTGACCACAAAACTGTGATCAGACAATTTTTTTCTTTTAGCTATGACTAGTCAAAAAGTTTATAAATTCTTGGCTCCCTTCTTGCAAATCATTATTTTACACAACTCACGAAACCTTGTACACAGGAATCTGACCTCTCATATTCAAGGTTGTGTACTTCTGTGTAATTCAGTGGTGTTGCAACATATATGCTTTTTAGTTTACAAATGAAAACTATTTATGTCTGGACAATAGAAGGAGGAATTTTGTATGTGCTTGTGGCTAAAACAGTTTTACAAACAACTTCTACCACAAGACCAACAAATTCTCTTTTCTGCACTGAATTTAACAAAGCCCTTTTGTGACTTGGGATTATTTTTACAACAAGTCGTAACACCTACACGTCTCTCATGATAGAAGGAGGCTCGGGAAGGCCTTTACTGTCCTTTATAGCACTGATCATTCCTGGAGACCATGGTCTAAAAGCTGAACCCTCTCCCTGTCTTGAAGCCTCACCCCAGGAGCTGTAGTCTCCATCCTCACTCTTTGACCTCTTCAGATCACTCAAGGAGTCAGTAACCTACAACACAGAAGAGATTTTAATCTCCTTAAACCAACATAATAATGCAATGGATTAACGTGCACAGAGTCTGTGACGAAACTAATCCCTTCTATGACATCTTATTCCAATTGTCAAAGATTTCCTGACCAGATACCTCTGACAAAAATTAAAAGATATCCTAACTTTAAAAGATTTAACCGTTATTCTAAATTTGAGATAGGATCATTACTGTTTGATCACTGTTACAGTACTAATTTGCCCTTTGCTTGTTATCACTGTTACCATACTTAAATCTGCTTCAAGAATTCCTTCCACAAAATAATGAGTTGCATTTTTTCCCCTTATTTCAAATCCATAGCCTTACATATACATATCAACTTTATTGTGTTCTGAAACTAAACTATTCTTTAAAATAAAAATCAATGGAACCTTTTGAAATCATGCTCATAAACCTCTTTGATAACTGTATAAAGACCATATGCATAACATCAAAGTAACTTTACAATTTTCAGATCAAAGATTGGACACCCGGAAAATATCACCCCCACAGTGGTTCTATGGTAGACTTTAATGTGAGCAATTAAGACAATCATTATTCTACTGTCTGTGCCAAAAATTACTTTAATGAATTTAACCCAAACTACATGCAGCTCACACTAAAATAGACAGGGATTCTAATGTTCCATACTGGTGGGAATGTTTTTCATGTGAACCAGGGCACCACACACATTACCAATTTCTTTCATACTGCCCTATCTAGTTTATACTTCCATTTCAGATCTCGCTAGAAATTCATTAGGCACTTAAATGTTTAATTCAGTCAAAAACTAGTATGAAAGTAGCTTAAAAAGCTTCAAAAAATAAATTCACTCTTCCAAAAAATCTTCCATGTTAAAAAGTGGGACGCAGCAGACGCCTTATCAAAATCAGGGAGAAAGACTTGAAAACAATTTTATGATCATCTTGAAACAGAATGTTATGTCTTTCAAAAAATCAATAGAACTTTTAAACATCATGACACAATTTCTAGTTGTACAAAAGATAAGATCCAATTTCAAGTTCATTTAGCCAAGCCAGCTTTGTAAACATGTTCAAGGTTGCTTAGTGCAAGGAGGAATGTTGTTGTTCAATCTCAGCATGCCCCCCTTTCCACACAAATGACAAGATTCTAAATTTAGCCCCAGATAACAATGTACAGGCTTACAGAGAGGATGTAATTTATGAACCCTTTCCTTACTTAGTGTAAAATAAAATCCTGACATTGAATGTTAACATCTGGTGCTTGATTTTGAACTTGTTTGGCCATGATACTGGGTGGGGATAATTGTAAGTTCACACATTCATATAATACACACATGCTATCATATTACATAACATTACATCATACCTGATTCAAGATTTCTAACATGGAGTATGATTAGCAGTTGTGTATTTGGAGTTATAACCTTGTATGTGACCTACATTTGATAGGATTATGCAACACTCCTAAATATTCTAGTAATATGCCATGTTCTGCCTAAGGGTACATATAAAATGGATATAATATGCATGACCTTTAGTTACCCCAAGTGTGTAAAGTTGAAGAGTTCAATTATGCAATGATCATTTACCTAAATTAGACAGATGGTAATAAATTAAAGATCTTAACAGAACTACATGTATGAAACAAGCATAGTAAAATGTATGTATTATTATCACCATAATGTACAAACATCTGTGTCATGTTTAATTAATATATATATATATATATATATATATATATATATATATATATATATACATATATATATATATATATATATATATATATATATATATATATATATATATATATATACACACACACACACATACATAATATGTGATACTGGTTGAATTTTGGGGTTTCATACTTTATTCTATATATTTGATAAGATTAATAGTACTGAATATGCAATAATTTCCTTTACCATACATTTTTTTTCTTTCAAATTGCTACTAGGCTATAGTCTGACTGCGAAAAACATGTCAAATTATATGATACTAACAGAAATTAATACATATTACCCTGACAAGGTGATCAGTGTGTATATAAATGACAGTTTTTCTGATTAACATTTTTAAAAATTTGTGAAATGTTAAAAACATATTATATAAATTTTAGTGAATACATAGAGTCATATAATATAAATGCAAGAATCCCTCATCATTTGAGAATTTGTAGACATATAACAACAAAATATTCAATTTGTTGCATTTGAAAATTCAGAGTAGATGAGCTTGAAAATAAATTTTAGAGATAGGAATGCTGTACAACAGAACTGATCATCATCAGTTGATTGCTTCTTCTTTCAAGTGGTAGTCACATTTCTAGTCAGCTGGAAGATATTTCTTGAGTACGAATTAGAAAACTTCGGAACAATTTGTTTCAAAATTATCCATTCATTTTTTACAAGAATACAATTAAGATATAAAATAAATGTGAAACCAAATATATTTTCATTATTGTATTTTACTAAGTGTGTGTATATATATATTTATATATATATATATATATATATATATATATATATATATATATATATATATATATATATATATATATATATATATATAAATAAATATATATATATCTATATCAATACCATGGATAGGATATTGCAAAATATTGGATCAATTCTGTCTCTAAGTCTACATAATCAGTTTTTCCTGTGCTTAATAAAGATTTTATACAGCTTAAAGATCAACTATGTCAATTGTACAGAGCCCAAAGCATTGTGACCCCCCTAGTCAATGCAATCCTTTAAAGTCCAAAAGACTATATAAACAGTTTTTTTTCTTTTGCTACTCCAGTACACATTATACTAGATCTACTATTGATTTGGCTGTATGCCAATGTAATCTGGCTGACCGAGTTTTTGCAAATTTTTACCTAAGGCTCCTACCACACACATAATAATACCTGGCAGACAGTTTTACAATCTATAATTCTCCCTTAACACCTTGCCTGTATTATGTAACTATAGACCATGATTCAATGGCCATCTTCCATCATAACTGGTCAGTCAATCTGACCTTTACAGCTACATGTATAGTCAATAAACTGTAGACACTGGGAAAGGCTGTAGCTTTGATCGTACCACGTACTTGCTGCTGGAATTATCACACTGGTATTATCATGTACTTGCACAAAAAAATTAAATAATCTTGAAGTTAAGCATATGTACATGTATGAGGATAGCATTCTTGTCTGTTAAAACTTGTCTGAGAAGTTCCATGCTTGAAAGCCCAGGACAGGTGTGCATTTTAATTGCATACAGCTGTGTGGTTTTAAATTCCAAATTTATGCACAACTCTGAAGGCAAGATTCTGTTTTCCTGCTGGTCTCTGCAGTTATTTTTAGTTCAAACATTGCAAAACCTCCATTATGCCAATTTTCAAATTTTGTTTCTTGATTTTAAAAATATGCTGGAGAAGTACAACTTAAATATACATTCATCATATATAACATATAATATATTTATCATAGTTTAGTGTGCATAATTTAACACATATTGTAAACAGACATGGAAGTTTGACCATCTTTTCAAATACACCTGAAGGTAATTGAGCTTCTGGGTTGTAAGAAACTAACCTATACAACTACACATCTATGTATTGTTAAAGAAGAGCTACTATACACACTGCTATTGTCAAGAACATGTACATCATTTCAATTAAAGCTTTTATCTAGCATATAGACTCTACAATCCTGTCAATATAGACTACTACAATATTTTTCTTAGTACATGAACATTTACAAAGACTAGACCACAATGTAACTGATAAACACCACATTGTCTAAATACATTTGATAGGGCTGTCACGAGTACCTGAAATAACCGAGAACCGCGGTCCAAGTTGTTCGGTTCGGTTCCGGTTCCATTTTTCCGGATATCGGTTCGGGTCTGCTTTATATATTAGAGTCTGTTCAATACAAAAAATGGCGTCGAAATCAAAGGAATGATGACGAAAACAGTGATAAATAAACATCACAACTGAAATCTACTTCATTCCATGACAAAACGCTTGTCATGGAAGTATTAGTTAATTATCAAAATGAGCAGGAATGGTCAGGTTGTGGCTAATAGCAGGCCAAGTCGATGTGTAGACGTTCGCATGGTTAAGACTTGTTTGCAATGTAAATTTAATGTGATAAATAAAGATTTTTCAAGTTAAATTCATGAAATTAAGGTTTAAAATAGATGTAAATACCCGACCCGAAAAACCCGAAAATTTACAGAACTGACCCGATCCGAAAAATTTTGGAACCGTGACAGCCCTTACATTTGACGATTTCAAGATTGTAACTTTGTTATTATTACAGTTGTTGTATTCAATTTACAAATGCATTGAAAAGTGTTTCATTTGATGAGTTGATGTGTTTCACTGTTTAGGGTAACACATTTTCTCTGTGGTAGTGGTCATTTTGCCTTCAGTTTGTAAGTTTAACCCTGACCTGACATTGCTAAAAAATAGCCAAATTTAACAGTATGGACAGAAAAACCAAAGAAAACCTCTTTCACCATTCCAATATTATAAATTGAATTTGGTGGTTGAGGGGTATAAAACAAGAGGTATTTTAAAATCAATCTAAAATCATGCTATGACACTGTTAATTGTAGAAAATTTGGAAAATTTAGTGAACATTTTGTAAGGTTTCAAATATATATATGGCATTGCATGTATATAATGTGCATCCCACACACGTGCACATCTCTTAAATCTCCTAGTTCACATATTATGTCATTATGGGCATTAGTAAATATTAAAGATAAACTGTTTATAACATGTTAAAAGTTCATAAACACATGTTTTATCATAATACCAACAAAATCATACTAGTATGATAAGGCTACATGTACAGAATATCAACACATTCAGTAGTGCCAAGATAACTCTGTATGCCATCATCCAACATTGCATCCAATTGATTATTAAGATTTAATAAAAATATTTTATTTTTAAGTGGTAAAGACACACACAAAGTGAGTTTGTATGCACTACATTCTTTTCTGACAGGCAGGACCCTCTCTCTGTCATACTGATCCTCTGGAACTCCACATCTTGAATGCATACTTCCTCCTCATTGTGAGTATGTTTATAAATCCAATGCAGTCTTCGGAAGCAGACATTTAAATTGCAACTTATTTTTAAACTCCCTTATATTCAAATAATATGAAATATTTCAAAAGCCTAGATGAGATAGTTTACTAAGGTCAGTATAAGGAGACACAATTTTTGCTCTTTGGTGGGAGTAGAGGTGAATGCCTCACAAAGACCACATTGACAAGGAAATGTAATGGTCACTTTCCACGAAATGAAAAATTGGTGTCATTCACCCCTCACTAGTGTGAACTCAAGACAAAACATATACACATATATCCTAGTCAGATACTTAGCAGAGATTCCCAATTAACATTAAGATGTTATAAAAACCAACATGACTGTTCATAATGTACAATGTTTCACAAGTGTATCATTTAATAAAATCTTGAAAGGACATTTCATCTTGTATAAAAAAGCAAATGCATCATAATAAATCACTGTTCATTAAAACATATGAAGTGTGGTTGCAAGTGTTTCACATTGTGAGACTTTTTTCAATGCATACTTAAAATACCAGCTGGTATTTGAAATTCTACCTTTAACATGCAGTCAAATATTCATCTGTTCAATGTTACTCATAAACTCTTGAAAGAATCATTCATGTCATGATACATGAATGATTAAATCATTATTGATACAGGCTATCCAAATGATATATATGCCTGACAAGACCATACTTAATATGGATGCTAAAATTGCTGTAAGAATTCTATTAATTGTAAAATATTGCATAATGTTAATTTAAAAATACAGTTGAACTTCAGTATCTTGAACACGGATATCTCGAATATCATGGATATGTCGAAGTGATTTGGAAGTCCTCAACATGGATTTCTTAAGTATTTAACCCTTGATATCTCGAACCCTCTGATATCTCGGTCCCATTTAGTTCGAGATAATGAGGTTTGACTGTACTGTATTCAAGGACTTTAACCATAAATACAAAATATTTTCGAAAAGTAGTTACCTGTTTCCTTTTGCGATTTGTATCAAATTTTGCTTTCATTTTCTCTAGTTCCTTCTGTAACCTGTCTTTCTCCTCCTGATCTTTCGCAAGGAGGAGATAGGACCTCCATTTCGAGGAGTCAAATCCCCAGTGACATACATTATTCTCCTGTGCCTTGTGTGAGTGTCCCACAAACTTTTGAGGACTAAAAAGTCCAGTGCAGTCACAACACAGAATGCATCTGTCACTTGCAGATGTGTAATTTTCAGGGTAAAAAATACCCTTACATTTTCCAAAGCATTCATGATACACTTTGAAACTCTCCCGAGAAGGTGGTTTTGAGTATCTCTCCGGGGACCTGTGAAGTAACGCATTACACAGGCGTTCAGCATCAGTTTTTGTGATCAAGCCACAACTGGGTGCACTGAGGGGTAAAATACCAGTCACTTTTAATAATTCTAGCTGCTCTGGATTGCACCTAGAGCAGAAAATATGCAACTCGTCGCACACTGCGTTTATTTGTTGCAAACTAAACTCTCGCAAAACTGTGTTTAATATCTGGGGTAAGCACAACCGTTTTTCCCCTCCAACACTGAAGCAAGCGATCTTTTCATCCTCTAAGAAAGTGTCCAATTTCTCACTTTTTCCAGAGTCCATGGGAGTAAATACAGGTCCAAAATGTTGAATAGGAAACGGTGGAGGGGCGCGTAAAGCTCCGTATTCCATTTTGTCTACATTCGGCAGTTTTTTAACCAGTGCCTTTCTATATCGCTCTAATTCGGCCATGTCGGAGAGTAACGTAGGAAAAACAGTGGGCCCTGGTCCTTGCAAACTTCTCATAGCAGCAGTCTGATAGCTTTTCAAGACCCTTTGGAGATGAGGGTTACCCCCCTGTATACTAAGATGTTCCATGAAAACAGAATCTCCCTCGGGTTCCGTTGTCCCAACATTCACGTGTTTTCGCTCCGTTGTGTATCGCGTCTATCAGCATACTGTTAAGGGAAAATACTTGGCTGTTCTATCAATTGATCTGCAGAAAAATACCATTGTCAAATATTGTTTAAGGATAAAGATTATAAATAAAACAGTCATATTTTTAATAAAATTATCACAATGAATTCATATTTATATATTTTGAGAGATGATTTAAAAAGTTTACATCAAAATACGAAAATAAACGGAGTCTTCCGTCTAGACCAATCCATGTATATTTGGGTTTCATGTCGCCGATGCCTTAACCTCCCCAGTAAACTGTCTACCCTAACTATAAATAGTCGTTTAATTTCTTGCGTACAGAATGGTAATTTATTCTTAAACATAATTTTACTGATTTTATAATGCATTGCATGAATGTTTTTCTTTCCGAATATTCACCATATTTTTAAAGACTTTCACAGCATTATGTTCTCTCGGAAACTTGTCGAGACGACTGTGATGTCACATGCAACGTCACGGTGTCTATATTATTAAACTATAGTCTATATCAACTTGTTTAAAAAAATGAATCAATAAATGAGCAATTTTGTCAAGATCGTTGAAGAATTACAACCGACATCAGCAGCAAAAAATAAAAAAGAAGATAAATCAAAGAAACTTTAGAAAGCTTTCTTTGCATACTGTCTGTATGTTATAATTAAATATTTAGCTCTTTTCTCATGAAATATTTAAACAAATTTTTGATAAAGTTGAAACTTCATTACAGTCATTATTTGCTATCTATCAAAATACGTTGAATTTGATTTCCTCTAATACAAAACATACAACATATTTGTAAATTACATTAGTGGAATATAGGTATAGATTTAATAAGCAAAGTTCTTTAAAAATCACATTAGAGGGAATATTTTTAATTGCCTATTTTGTTTAATCATAAAGAATGGCATTCCATAACGAGTTTCAATACATACATACATACATACAGACATACATACATACATATATATATATATATATATATATATATATATATATATATATATATATATATATATATATATATATATATATATATATATATATATATAGAATCGCAAATTTTATTATTTATGCAATAACATACTGGTAAAATTCGGGGCCATGGCTTCGTAATGAGATAGCGTGACGTCAAGAAATTTTTAATTCAGATTTTTTTAACTTAAGAAAATTTAGGAGGCCAGAAAGAATTTCAAATAATACACTTAAAAAAATAAAAATAAATAAATAAATAAATAAAATAAATAAAAATAATAAAAGAGAAAATTAGTTTCTATTCCATAAGGATTCCATATGGATCTTATGAAGGCGATCTAACTAATCTAAAAGTATTCTTGCAAAAGGAGCTTCTGCCCAGGTACGTTATTGTGATTTCATCACAATATTTGATATTATCGAAAGAGTTCGAATGTCCACAATCTGGTTAATTATGCTGGCAGATTCTTATGATGTGTTAAACCTGTTTGTATCCTACTGAAACCTTATTACGTTTCTACAAACGGTGATGTACTCAAGTCCACGAGCTTGTTTTGTGCTTAAATATGTTTTGAGCTGTCGAGGTCTCCAAACTGCATTTTGATAAATCCTGCCATGCAAGGCTTTAAATTATACAATTTTAAGAATAAATTTGACTGATATTGAAAAGAAACTTGTATACCATGCATGTATTTTATGAACGAAAATTTTGCAAAGTTACAGGCCATTTTTTCTTATTACATGTACAAAGTCTATAAAAATATTTTGAAAAGTCAATCATTAATGAATTCATTCATGCTAGTTTGTGTGTAAAAGAGGAAACAAGATATGACAGTAAAGAGAAACAAGCACGAATCAAACATGGCCAAACACAAGTAAAAGAACATGAAAAAATGGGCGCCAAAGTAACCATGTACAGTGGATATTTCTAAGACATCTATAGCCCTACCGATTATTCAAGAATGCATTTGCAGCAATGAGAGGCCGCAGTGAACTATAAAGTTTGGATCAATTTTCAATACCCCATATCAAGGACCGGTCCGAAAATCCATATCATGCACGTATCGGACAGGCAAGCAAAAATCCATATCAAACCGGAAGTAACGTTCTATAAAGTTTAAAATTTAATTAACTAGATTTTATTTAAATATACATGCAATATAATTCTTTACTAAATTTGTGCACTTAATTTGTTTTCAAAGTCCTAAAACTGGCTCTATTAGATTTTAAAGAAAAAGGTCATAAACATTCTTAAATGACTTTATGTGAACTCGCATATTAAGTATATATTTGAATATAAGATAAATAGAATACTACAAACTGAAATACAAATCATATGTCATATCAGCCCGAATGGTCCCATATCATGGCTCTCGGACTGTTATGACATATGATATGGATTTCAGTCTGTATTATTCTCTACATAAATGCTGCATGTAGTTGAGGGAAACATTGAACATTTTTACCCCAAGAAAACCATTGTCAACCGAGGCTGCCTTCAACTACATGCAGCATTTATTATATTATACTGAATATCTTATACGAAAACAAATAAAACTGAAGCACCAGCGCATAGTTTGCGCGGGTTGCTTAAATTTAGATCAGTTTATATACTATCCGGTATATTTTATCTCAAATTAACTTCATGACAAATTGTTGTGTTTTTCTCAATCAGTTAAATATTGTAAAGTTTGTGTTTCATTAGCATAAAAAAATATTTGAATGACATGTCATGTAGTCTGTATAGACTTTAAAAGTGAAGTATATTTTAATTTACGAAGGACATACAAATTAAGTAGTATAAAGAATTAACCCCGAATTTAGTTATAATAAGTTACTAATGTGTATTATGTATATTGGGCAGCATTCAAAGGATGATCAATATACCATAATATGAATTACAAATGTACAAACAAACAAAAAAATAAAAAACATCCTTACTTAAAAATGTACACTATATTTTTGTGAATGAGGCCAACTTGAAAATAATGTTTGCTTGCCCTCTCCCAACTCAGGATGAGAAAATTGAGTCGGTAGGTAGGCGAGAAATTTTTTTTTCGAAGAAAATTTCAAAAGCAGATCTAAATTTTCAAAATCCATTTTCCGGAATTCATAAAAAAAAATTGCTTCTTAGAGGCTAAAAAAGTTTAGAGTCGGGTCATTTTAGCCAGTCGGTCGGGAGAGGGCAACCAAACAATTTCTGATAGAATTTTTCAGGAGCGTCAAGTTTATGATACAGACTATAGTAATCCTACACTTGAATGGAAACATACGCCCCGCTACCTGTCGCGTCACGATCAGATAATTATTCCAATATTCCGAGAAGTGTGGAATTCAACCACACGGTGAACTAGCTTAATTTTTCGATGATGTACAATTACCCTCTAAACCACGGTGAACTGACACGAGCTCATAGGTCACAAAGTGCACATTAATATAAGCCTAAAAATATCAATGTAGGTTAATGTTTAAGTATGATAAAAAAAAATGGTACGTACCTGGACTTACACCCCATCATGCCCAACTGAATTGTATACCATAAAAAGAATTTTTTTTTGGTTTCTGAAGAAATTACAATTTTATTCTGGTAGCAACAAATAATTTGAAGAGCTGGCTCGCCTCATCGCATTCGTTGCAAGTTTTTTTTAACCTTATAATCGTGTGATTTAACACGATTTTATTTAAACTACATAAATGTTACATATTTTTTCTCATAAAAGAAAACGAAGACCAGTATCAATATACAATGTATATGTCGTGTTGATTAATGTTACCGACAAAATGATATATCAAGTCAGTTGCTTTTTCTGTAGTAAGTAAATTTATTCAAAAACATCAGTCGAATCGCATTTAGTTAGCTCTTTTGTTTATCAAAAATCATCTAAGAAAATATGCAGAAAGAAAAGAAAATATTGTGTCAGTGCACGGTAGTTCATGAGGGTTTCTGGAGTCAGAGTTGCACATCAATGACATGCGCACTGATGATATCGATGTAATCAAGTATATCCTTTCACCAACAAAGACAACAAAAATGCATAAATGCTGTGTTAAAAAAGGTCTAAAACGTCAAGCAGTCAAGCAATATTAAAAAAAAAAAACACGTTGCATGTATAACACTGTATTTCTAAAAATATATATATATATATATATATAACATTTCAATAACACTCAACTGTTTCAAATGAATTAACAAATAACACTGACTTACTAGATGCTTCTTCTCTTCACTTCGTGGCCAAAGTCAGTTGAACTCAAATGAAGTGAAAGAAGACAGTTAAGCATTTATGAAACAGTTTTGGTTACCAGGTAAATTTATAGATGATATTAATTATCAGCTTCAAAGCTGATTTGTTCAAAAGGCAGACGGAGACACGCTGTGTACATTTATTTTTAATTTAATGGTGAGTAGGCGTATGATACATATACTCAAACTGGTTATACAACTGACCATTCTATATCATTAAAAATTTATCTATTTATCTGTATATTACACGACAACTTAGTAAACTAAGGCTGTCCTTGTTCAATACGATAATTGAGACTGGACATGCAGCCAAGATATATACATCCAAGTTACACATCTAAGCTACACACATCCTTAACATTGAAAGACCAATATCATAATGATTTTGTTGGTTTGCTTGCTTTTTCTAATTTTGTTGTTTTGTTGCCATGTCCAATTTTGAATTATCTTTAAGAATCTCTGTGATAGTGTGTTTACTTATTATAGTGACATGTGTTACAAAAAAATAGACAATCAATGAAATAGAATTATATCATAATATACAAACACGTGGTCAAATGGACCTATATGTCACCTTTAAGAAATACTATTATAATGATATGTCACGTAATTTTCAAATTGTACAAACTTTTGTGTCTTTTTTTTAAATAAGCTTGTACTATGAACTTTGCAAGTTTTCTTGGATAAAATTACATTAAAAATTTTAATTTGTTACAGTGGTCAATAAATCGAAATTGTTAACAGTAAAAGTCTGTTTAATTTTTATTTGAACATAAAAAGGACAAACAAACAAACCAATCTGTGTGACAGGAGGTATGCACATTTGACAGGATGAAATATGAAGATAACGAACAGTATTCAATCTAGATCGAAAGTCCAATGAAACGATACAAATTTGGAGCAGAGCAAACACGGACCTCAAAATTTAGAGGTGGGATCAGGTGCCATGGAGGAGTGAGCATCTTTTGCCGACCGGTCACACCCGCCGTGTGCTCCTTGTCATGATCGGAGGAAAAACCACGGAAAAATCCGCAGACAGTTCAGTGTATAAATAATGACCTAACAATTAGTATGAAAAACGTCAGTCAGCATTTGACTCAATGATAGGCTATATGCGCTGACAAGGTCATTGTATCGACCGTAAAACTTGCTAAATGATGACTTCAAACGAGACTGTTGATATCCTTGTTTCATCAACTTGTTTGTCAATAGCTTGCCCCGTTTTAGAAATTGTTCATACTTAGAGCATGCTCTTGTGTATCGAATCAACTGAGAGACATAAACCCCATATGCAGGTGATAAGGGTATATAACTACATAAGTAAGGGAAGTTAACGATTGAAAGTTTAAGTCATCACGTTTATCATTAAGCTTTGTTGTTAGATTACCATTGACTTCTTTTTCTAGTAAAATATCTAAATATGAAACAGATGTGTCAGAATCTGTGGTATCTTTTATTTCAAGATCACTGGAATATATCGAGTCGACATATAAATGAAAATAACTATTGTTAATTGATAATACGTCGAAGATATATCGAAATGTCGAGCTGAAGGCCACAACAAGTGTTTTCTTCTTCTCATGTAGAAGTTTTTGAATAAATTCTGCTTCATATGAATACAAAAATAGGTCTGCTTACAATTTACACAATTTTTTAAAAGTTACACAACTGCTAAAAAATGACACAATTTATATAATTATGATTATAACAAATAACAGTTTCATTAAGTGATTTTTACATTGCAGACACTCTCAGCTTAATAGATTATTATTATAATTCTCACAGTAATATAAGTACCGCTAGCAATAAAGAAAGCGAACTGCTCTTTACACATCAATGAATAGTATTTGTTTTAGGAGCAGTAGATAACATAAAATCAATGTTAGTATGTTTAAATTCATTCAGTTTTTTTAGAGTCGTATGTAGTATAAATTTGTTCATTTCAACAGAGAAAAATATTCGGCACACAACTATATTTTTCCTCTTACACATAATTACGATAATTAAGAAATTTAAAACACTATTATAGTTTTTTATGAGAAAGAAGAAATTAGTAAATAAACCTTAGCGGTCAATATGCAAATTTTTTCTAAGCTACATAATGTATTTATCTCTTATGTTATAAAAATTAATAGCTCTAATACATACCTTCCTAGTCCAAAGGACTAAATCTTATTTATATAAGGAAGCTTTCACATATATTTTGTCATTTGTGGCTTAGTGGTTCTTGGGATGAGGATTTTTTAAATGAACCAACCCTATTTTTGCCATTAAAAAGTATTTTTCTTTGGAAAGAGACACATAACCTTACAGAATTTGTTTCCATCACCCCAGGGACATTGTTCTTACTGGATTCAGAGAAGTTAAAAAAAACTTTACGCACGCTGGACGAAGACAAACAAAAACAGATAGCCAGAGTTTACATGAGTGAGAGAGGCGTGTTGCAACCCTCAGTAAATAATCTCCTTTAAAGTTATTTATTTTTAAGATAAGGTTTTTGTTTTTAATTAAATTGGAAGACAACATGTTGATTTGTTCGTTTAATAAAAATAAAAAAAAAATAAAAAAAATTTTTACTGTTAATTTATTTACATTTAGAATCAACAGGGGTATAGATAATTTAATTTTGTACAATATGGGTTGGGAAATATTTTATTGAAAATGATTGTCTTTCTTCGAATTCGAAGAAGCTTCAGCTAAATTATACATTTAGTTCATAACACAAAAGAAAACTTCTCTGCTTTATTTATTTGTGCTCCTGTACTACTCGACCTGTTTGTATATTACTATGAAGAAAAATTAATTCAAAATCTTCTACACACTTGTTGTGGCCTTCAACTCCACATTCAGATATATGGACGACGTTTTATCAATTAATTAAGAATAGTTACTCCGTTCATTTGTCGACTCGATATATCTCGGTGAACTTGAAATAAAAACATCACAGTGTCTGCCACATCTGTTTCATATTTGGATGTTTTACTGACTATAGTCGATAAGGACCAACTAACACCTAACCTGTATGACAAACGAAACGAATTCAGCTTTTCCATTGTCAGATTTCCATATTTATGCAGCAGTATTCCACTATCATCTGCAAATGGAGTTTATGTCTCCCAACATATTCGATACTCAAGAGCATACTCTAAATACGATCAATTTTTAACCGAGATAGGCTACTGACAAATAAGGACTTTCTACAACCTCGTTTAAAGTCAGCATTTCGTAAATTCCATGGCCGTTATATTGACCTTGTTAGCAATTACAACCTAACATTGAGTCGTATTTTGACTGAGATATTTCATACCAATTGTAAGGCCATTGTTTTAAAACTAAAATTTGACTACGGATTAATCCGTCTACCTGATCAATACATAAGGCTTACTGTGAGTGTAACCAGTGAACAGGGAATGTTTACTCCTCCTAGGCCTCTGATCGCACCTCTGAAATTTCCGGGAGTCCGTTTTTATGCCCTGTTCACAGATTTGTTTTGTTTGTAGGTTGTTTGAGATCGATCACTGTTCGTTATTTTCATCCATTTCATTGTATTCATGCATGTTGAATTTCATTTGTTTTTGTTGTTTGGTTGGTTGTTTTTTTTTTTTTTTTTTTTTTTAAATATCTGTAATGAATCATTACTTAAGGGAGATATAATCATTTATTTTTTAAGCACCATGTCTGCGTGTCTAGCTATTGACCCCTGCATGTAAGCTTTCTTTATCTTCAAATTTAGTAACAGTAGAAAAATAAAAAGCTTTAGAGAAAATTAAAACTCTCTCTAAGTCAGATGCTACATGGTCACTCCGTATAAGAAAAAAGTATTCATGCAAAAAGCTTGTAACCAATCAGATATACGTAGAATGTTAAAACATAAAACTGATGAAGGCCCTGTTGCAACCGCTATTGAAATAACGTTCACTATTGAAATAATTATTTCAATAGTGGTTGAGAGTGCATTTCAAAACCCAACACAGGTTGCAACCACTGTTGAAATGACGTTCACTTTTGAAATAATTATAGGTCATTTGCAAAATTACTTTGTTAAAAAACAATCTGATTGTACACACAAGTACCATGAAGTTGACATTAAAAAGATGCTCGAGTTTCTGATTGACAATATCTATGTGGTTTTTGGAGACCAGGTCTTCCAACAATCTATCGAAATTCCCATGGGTACCAATTGCGCCCCGTTATTAGCAGAACTATTTTTGTATTCATATGAAGCAGAATTTGTTCAAAATCTTTTACGTGAAAAGAAGAAAACACTTGATGTGGCCTTCATCTCGACATTTAGATATATCGACGACGAATTGTCAATTAACAATGGTTATTTCCATTCTTATGTCGACACGATATATCCCGGTGAGCTTGAGATAAAAGATACCACAGAGTCTGACACGTCTGTTTCATATATGGATATTTTATTAGAAAAAGACGTTAATGGTAATCTAACAACAAAGCTTTATGATAAACGTGATGACTTTAACTTTTCAATCGTCAGTTTCCATTACTTATGCAACAATATACCCTTATTACCTGCATACGGGGTTCATATCTCTCAGTTGATTCGATACGCCAGAGCATGCTCTACGTATGAACAATTTCTAAAACGGGGTAAGTTATTGACAAACAAGTTGATGAAACAAGAATATCAGTCATATTTCTCGTTTAAAGTCATCATTTTGTAAGTTCTATGGTCGATAAATGACCTTGTCAGCAACTACAATCTATCATTTAGTCAAATGCTGACTACTTTTTTTCCTACGAATTATTAGGCCATTATTTAAATACTGAATTGTCGACGGATTTTTTTCTGTTATTTCCCGATCATGACAAGGAGCACACGGCGGGTGTGACCGGTCGGAGGGGATGCTCACTCCTCCATGGCACCTGATCCCACCTCTGATGTATTAGAGATCCGTGTTTGCTCTGCTCCTATTTTGTAATGTTTAATGTACTTTTGAGCTCGAATACGGTTCGTTGTCTCCACTTATTTCATTATTTCAATAGTGGTTGAAAGTGCATTTCAAAATCAAACACAGGTTGCAACCACTAATGAAATAACGTTCACTTTTGAAACAATGATTTTAATGAAGGATTTGAATGCATTTCAAAACCTAAACCAGGTTGCAACCACTATTAAAATAATATTCACTATTGAAATGAAGATTCAATAGTGATCACAAGAAATAATGATTTCAACCGTAATTGAAACAATTATTTCAATAGTTGCTGACGATGATTTCAATACAGAAACCACATTGCAAGCCTCATTGAAATAACCCAACTATTGGAAAAAAAATAAGGATAAATTCTTCATTATGTTTTCCAACATGATAAATTAATTTTTTGAGTTTAAAATTTGATATGTAATTTTATGTTTTAATTTCTGTCTAGAAATACTATTGACACACGGATATCTATGATTTAACGGCTCTAGTAATTTTGTTATATAAGGTTCATCTTTGTTATTAATTGGGGAAAGTAAAGGTTATAAATACAGAAATTAGAATATCTACACTGAAAGAAGAAAGAAGATATCTATGTCAAATATATACATGTACAAACTTTCTGATAAAATATGGTTATTTTTGTATCAAAGGATTAAATTCTTGGTTATATTCATGGGCTTGCCTACACTACTAATACGGATAGTAAATCCAACGTTTCTACCCGTCATTAATTAAAATCAACTATTTGGGAAAACTAAATATAAGTATTATAGCATTAGAGGTTGTTATTTCAATGGTGGTTACAAGTATAAAACCGCTATTAAAATAATATCCACTACTGAAATAATTATTTCAGTAGTGATCGTTATTTCAATAGTTGATGGATTGTTGCAACCACTATTGAAATAACTACCACTATTGAAAATTTATTTCAATAATAGATATTATTTCAATAGGGTAGTATTAATGCAACCACTATTGAAATAATGATCACTAATGAAATAATTATTTCAATAGCTGACATTATTTCAATAGCGGTTTTGTACGTGTGACCACTATTAAAAAAACCACTTTTGTAATATGTTTATACAATCTTCCATTTAAGTTTTGTTTTTTAATGTCTTAACCAGTAGACGTTTGATTATTCATATTTGTAGTGTAGGCAAGTCCATGAATATAAACAAGAACTTAGTTCTATTCCTTATTTTTGTTTTTTATCAAAAATAACCATATTTTCATCAGAAAGTTTGTACACATAGATATCAGTCTTCTTTGTTCTTTTTAATGTAGATATTCTCATTTCTACAACTATCTGTATTTATGGTCCTTTCCTTTCCAAATTAATGAACCCTATATAACAAAGTTACTAAAATCTTGCATTTATTGATTGATTGTCTTTCGGTTTTTCACCGAGTCGGCCAGATTCAGCGGAAGCTTGCATGTAACATTTGCATACTTTGTTTGAATTTAAGGTACGTCAGTTAAATAAAAGATGTCCGTGTGTTAATGGTAATTTCTAGAAAAGAACGGAAAACATAAATTTACACGTTATATTTTAAACTCAATAGAGAATAATACATGGCAAAATCTGTATCACACCTCATATCAACCCGAGACTTCAATATCAGTCCAAGGGCCGAAGGCCAGAGGGCTGATATTGGTCGAGGGTTGATATGGGGTGTGATACAGATTTTGTCATGTATTGTTGTTTTTATTATATATTTGAAAATACTGTCTAAAAATCATATATAAACTTGTAAATTAACCAAATTTTTAACAATAGAATGTGCTCTGTTTTTGTTGAATTTCCGTTTCTCATTTTCCCCCCAAATGCAATGCATTCAGCGATAAGAAATGAAATAATTATAAATTAAACAAATAATTATTTTGAATAGCATAAAATATCTGATGAAGTAAAATTACAATTTAAATAAACTTCATAAACAAATAGAAAAAGATCCGAGGTACCCCGAATGAAAAATACAGAGATGTTCCGGAAAGGTGTAATAAAAGGTGAAATAAAGGGTGTTGATACAGGGTGTGTATTACAGGGCGCGTGCAAAAATCCTGCATTATATAACAAATATATAACAAATTAATTTATTATGTTGAAAAACATAATGAACAATTTCATCCTTATATATATTTTTTCAATAATGGGGTTATTTCAGTAAGGCTTCCAATGTGGTTTTGGTACTGAAATCATTGTCAGCAACTATCAAAATCATTATTTCTTGTGATCACTATTGAAATCTTTATTTCAATAGTGCATGTTATGCCAATAGTGGTTGCAGCCTGGTTTAGGTGATGACGTGGTAAAGAACCCTCACTGCTCAATGACCCTGAGTGCCAAGTAAAGGTCTAAATTTGAAGCCCTTCACCGGTATATGGTGACGTCTCTATATGAGTGAAAAATTCTCGAACGGGACGCAAAACAACATACTATCAATCAAACTAAATGGTCCGGGAGCTGTGCCTGATCTTGCTTCCTTGACCACTTCCTTCAGTTCCTTCCATGTAGGCTCCTTCACATTCATAATAACCTCTGGTGGATCCACTATCAGCTCCCGGACCAAATGGGATACCGTACATGTGTATACGAGGTGCCCAGATTTACTGAGAAATTTTTTTTCGAGTAATCTGGAGGAAAGGGACAATACCAGTATGCTAAAAAGAGGCAGAGGGATGTTTTGTACGGAAAGAAAAGAACCCTTAGACAATCAACCAGTTTAGAGCAACGTCTTTGCTAAACGTGGAGGTGAAAATGTTCATGATAGTGGTAGCAAAGTAAGTATTAGTGTACAACAGATACATAGTGGACAACAGATACATAGATCCATCTATTCAAAAGGCAGGCATACCAGGGTACTCTGGATGCGTAGAACACACAAGTGTCATAAGTCAAGTCATCAAGGAGGCCAATGAAGGTAAGAAAAACTTTGCAGAAGTGTGGTTAGACCTAGCCAACGCGTATGGATCTGTGCCCCACAAGCTGATTGAGTGCGATGGAGCTGTTCCATACTCCAGAGAAGGTACAGGGGATTGTCAAGAGCTACGTCGGAGGAATGTAGATCCAGTTCACTGTCGATGATTACACCACATCCTGGCAAAGAGCAGAGAAAGGGATAGTCACAGGTTGTACAATATCTCCTATCCTGTTTGTAATGGGTATGGGGATGGTAATCAGAACTGCAGAAAGAGAAACAGTAGGGCCAAATATGGAATCGGTAATTTATAAGCCACCAATCAGAGGCTTTATGGATGATCTTACAATGACAACAACGACTCGCATAAAGGCAAGACGGGTCCTATCAGCATTGGAAGATATCGTTTCCTGGGCACGCATGAAGTTCAAGCCAAAGAAATCCAGATGTCTCGTATTGAGGAAGTGGCGTATCAATAGGCTAGTCAAGATGCAAATTCAAGGAGAGGAGATCCCCCATCAATAGTAGGTAACCCGATTAAATGCTTGGGAAAGTGGTTTAATGAATCCATCACAGACAAAGATAGCATCAAGGACACAAAGACGAAGCTCCTGTCATGGCTAAAAATGGTTGATAGAAGCAGACATAACCAAGACTTATGTTACTGCTCCTCATATATGATTGATTTATTGAGTGTATCTGTTTTACGTCTCGTTCGAGAATTTTCACTCATATAGAGACCTCACCATATATCGGTGAAGAGCTTCTTTAGACCTTTATTCGGCACTCAGGGCCATTGAGATGTGATCGTTCTTTATCGTGCCAACGCCTACCGTGACACGGGATCTCGGTTTTTAAGGTCTCATTAGAAGGACCCGAAACTTTCACTTCAAATTGCCAAGCGCTTGGCGAAGGAACAGTTGCTACCTATTTTTTATCGACTTAGGTGAGTCGCAGCCTTGATTTGAACACACGACCTTCCGATCACGTAGCGAGCGCTCTACCGACTGAGCTACCTCATATATGAAATTGCAACTACTACAGTCGAAGCAATGGGAAGAAAAGTTAGTGGGTGTCTGAGGAGGTCGCTAGGAGTTACATCAATTATATTCTACAGCAATTCAACTCAATTACACATACCAGTTACTTCTGTGATGGAAGAATTCAAGGTAGCTAAATGCCGCTTGACGTTACTTAACTCAGCAGGAAGAAAGTGGTCAGCAAAAACATCAGTGTACCAAGCAGAGAGTATGTTTTACTTTCGAGACATCACCAGAGACACAGGCTCTGGGCGACAGGGCGTGGGAAAGTCACACTTCCAGCAGTGGTCAAAAGCATCAGCAACAGAGAGGCGCACCATGGTTCAGGCTGAAGAACGGCACAATTTAGGAAGATCAACGGAAAGCAAGATCAACAGAACTTGGAAAAAGAGGGCCTGGATGAAGTGGGACGTACCGGAGCGGGAATTAACCTGGGCAGAACTGTGGAGAAAGGACCAGTTTAGAATCTCGTTCCTGCTGATGTCATACTCCCATCTCCTGTAAACTTGCAACAGTGGGGGCCAAGCGAAGGCCCTAGCTGCAAGCTGCGTGGGAAGAGAGGGACCATGGCGTATATTCTATCAGGATGCCAAGTAGCGCTGACCCTGGGTAGATATAGATGGCGACAGGACAAAGTCCTGCAGGAGTTGGCTGAGGTGCTGGAGGCGGAGAGAAGGAAACGACCATCAGAAAAGAAATAAAGACAGATACAGTTTGTGAGAGAGGGTGAAACAAAGGCTGACACAAGAGCAGCAAGGCGGACGGATATCAGTGCTGGATAGAGGGCATGACTGGGAGCTCAGAGTGGATCTAGACAGGAAGTTAGTTTTCCCTATTATTGTGGAAACCAATATACGTCCAGACGGAGTATTAGTGTACCAGTAGTCGAAGACGTTGGTGGCAATTGAGCTGACTGTGTCATGGCGAAGAGGCACATGAGAGGAAGAGTTTTAAATATGCAGACCTCATCGCAGAATGCAAGAATAGAGGAAGGAGCGTTTGGCTGTTTCCAATAGAGGACGGCTGCAGAGGGTTCCCAGCGCTATCGGTAGGAAGCTGCTCGCACGATTAGGTGTATCAGGCGGAGCATGCAAAAAAGAATCAAAAGACTAGGAGAAGCAACAGAGAGGTCATCCTGCTGGATATGGCACCGCCGATATGATCTGTGCTGGAAGTCGGGATCCATCAAGTAGTTGATTGGCCACCACTGCTGACTCACCAACTTGAGGATGTCTTAGTTTAGGGTCGAAACATCTGATGAAAGTTGGAGACCATCTGATGACAGACGAGCACCAGGGGCGGAAGTGTCAGATAGCAAAGAGTGCCAAGCTGACATTAGCAGAAAGAAATCCATCTTCTGTAAGTGCATACCAGTGAACTCTAATTAATAGACAACACAGAGTCTGCCCCATTTTTTTCATATTTTGATGTTTTACTGATTATACACGATAAGGGCCAACTAACAACTAAATGTATGACAAACGAGATGACTTCAGATTTTCCATCGTCAGCTTTCCTTATCTATGCAGTAACATCCCGCTGTCACCTACAAATGGTGTTTACATCTCTTATTCGATACTCAAGATCATGCTCCGAGTAGGATCAATTTGTAAACCGTGGATGGCTACTGACAGATAAGTTTCATCAACCTCGTTCAAAGCCAGCATTTTGTAAATTCTAAGGTCATTATAATGACCTCATTAGCACATATAACCTAGCCTGGGGTAGTATTTTGGCTGACTTGTTTCATACCAATTGTTAGACCTCTGTTTTTTTACTGAATTTTACTACGGGATGTTCCGTCCACCTAATCAATACAAAGGGCTCACTGAGGGTGTGACTGATCAACAGGGGATGACTACTCCGCCTAGGCACCTGGTTCCACCTCTGGAATTTCCAGGGGTCCGTGTTTTATGCACTCTTCACAGATTTGTATTGTTTAAAGGTTTTTTGAGATCGATCACTGATCTTTATCTTCAACTTTTTCATTAGTATAAAGAATGTCAGTCAGCATTCGACTTAACGATAGATTATATTTGCTGACAAGGTCCTTGTTTCGACCATAGAACTTGCCATATGATGACTTTAAACTGTTCATATCCTTGTCTCATCAAATTGTTTGTCAATAGCTTGCCTCGGTTTAAAAATTGTTCGTACGTGGAACATGCTCTTGCATATCGAATTAACTGGGAGATATAAACCACATATGGAGGTAATAAAGATAAATTGCTACATAAATACGGGAAGTTGACGATAGAAAAGTTGAAGTCATCACGTTTATCATAATATTTTGTTGTTAGATTACCATTAACGTCTTTTTCTAGTAAAATATCCAAATATGAAACAGATGTGCATACACTAGGTAGAACCCTGACTAGAAACAGTTATACATTATACACTACATGCAAGAGGTAGAACACCGACTAGAAAAAGTAATACATTGTACTCTACATGCACTAGGTAGAACCCCGCCTGGAAAAGGTTAGACATTATACCCTGCATGCACCAGGTAGAAATCCGCCTAGAAACACATGAACTAGGTAGGACGTCGACTAGAAACAATCATATATTGTACGCTTCATGCACCAGATAGAACCCTAAACAGTATAATCTGCATGCACTAGGTAGAACCCCGACTAGAAACAGTTATACGTTGTACTCTACATGCACTAGGTAAGCCTTTTTGAAGTACAGGCATTAGGTAAGCCTTTTTGAAGTACATTGATGGGGACATTGGTTTTGATGAAAATTGCCTATTCCTCCTCTGAAGAGTCTTTTTTAATTTTTTTCAGAGGACATATTTGAGAATTCGTTTACTACAGTTATTAATGCTATTGCTCGCTCCACCAAGTATGGTTAAATATGTATGTTAAATTTTATAAGGCGTTTATCATTATAAGGCTATATATTAAGTCACCTTTATAAGTTTCAGACGAAACACTATAATATCTTAATAGTAAAACTTGTTCTATCTGTTAAAAGTTTCACAATTTATTCTCCCTCTGACATATGTTTGTTAATTAATTTTTAACAAATAACGATGCATGTCTCCAAAATGCAGAATTTTATTTCGAAAATGGCAAATAAAGGCTATTTATAAAATGCATTCGAAAATTCATAAATCTGAGCAAAAATTAACATCATTAGGAGGTCTATCTAAAGCTTCCTTTAATATATTTATAAATATCCGATATAAAAGAATTCTCAACTCCTTGTTAAAAACATAACATTTTGTAAAGAAATAGAAACGATTATTTATTAGGTCATATACGTAACAAATTAATTAAAAAATATTTTTGTAAAAGACAAAAATAAGTCATATCAAAGCACACTAAATATATATATATATATATATATATATATATATAGAGAGAGAGAGAGAGAGAGAGAGAGAGAGAGAGAGAGAGAGAATAAGCTATCCTGTCAGAGAATGAACCTTCCAGAGATTCTCCAAAGGACCTATGTTATTGTAATCCAAGTTTACAATAATATCTCAAGTGCTCAACTATGAAGTCACAGCCTATGACACTGTGTTATGAAAAGACAGTCAAAGAGAAAATGAAAGAAACTGTAATAATCAGAAATTTCAATGTTTTGTAGTTGAATATGGAATTTATTTCACTTGAGACAGTATTTTTAAGGCCTTGCTTTGCAATAATTGATATATCTCAATTTACTCATGCGTGACAAAGTCAATGAGAATTTTTCTTAGGAAAGTTGCTATCTAATTACTTATAAATCCCAGCCCAAATCTGCAAATTATTGATCATTTCACTTTGTGTTGACATATATGGACTCAAGTTATGTTACATACTGAATACATTTATAAAAAAAATCTCAGACTATAGTGACTACAATTAAAATAATTAATTCATTAAAATAAGAAAACAGGTTCTACAAATGCCTAACCAACATATTTTCATTACAATCCCAGTAGCCTGATTGTGATACCACTTTAATTAACGCAAGTTTCTCTGTGTATATTTCTACGAGTGACTATGCATAACAAGCAAATTCAAGAATTGTGGCCCCCTGTTTTCGGACTTAGTGGTTGAGATGCAATTATTTATGGCATATTGTAACTGTCTTTTTGTGTGTCCTTTAAACTTCTAGATCAAAGTCATGAAGTAAAAATGATATACATTTCTGAAAGGTGTTGTCATAGGTAATGTACATGTAATATATGAAAACCAAATCTTCTGTCATTCAAAAGTTCTTATTAAGTAAATAAATGAAAAACAAGACTGTAGGTTAAACTTAAAGGTCAAGATCACGACGTCTAAAAACAGAGCACATTCGGAAAGGAAACAGGTAATGGTCATGTCAAATATAAATGCCCTTTCTCTTATTCAAAAGTTATGAGCAATGTTATTGTTTTGGAAATAAGGTCAAACTTCAAGGTCATGGGGTTAAATATCATATAATTGGAAAGGTCTTGTCACAGGTAATGCACATTCCATATATGAATCCCTAACTTCTCTCCTTCAAAAGTCAGCAGCAACGATAAAAGTTTTGAAAATTAGGTCAAACTTGAAGGTCAAGGGGTCAAATATCAAAGCACATTCGGAAACTTCTTGTCCCGAGTAATGCACTTTTCAAATAGGAATGCCCTATCTTCTGTCATTCAAAAGTTATCACCAATTTTAAAATTTTTGAAAATCAAGTCAAAAGTCAAGATCAAGGTCAAAGGGTCAAGAATAATAATCTTGTCATAGGTAATATACATGTGAAATAGAAACGCTCTGTTTTCTCTCATACAAAAGTTATAACCAATGTTGAAATTGTCGAAAAGGTGACACTTCAAGGTCAAGGGGTAAAAATAGATCATGGTATATTTGGAAAGGTCTTGTCACAGGTAATGTACATTTGAAATATGAAAGCAACATCTCTTCTCAATCAAAAGTTATGATCAAGGTAATAGTAATGTTAAAACTTTTGAAAAATTGTTAAATTTCAAGGTCACGGGATAAAAAATCATAGTATATTTGGAAAGGTTTTGTCATAGGTAATATACGTGTGAAATATGAAAGCATTGTTTCTTCTCAATCAAACGTTATGACCAAGGTAAAAGTAATCTTAAAAGTTTTGAAAAGTAAATTAAATTTCAAGGTAACGGGGTCAAAAATCATAGTATATTTGGAAGGGTCATGTAGGTAATATACGTGTGAAATATGAAAGCCCCTTCTTTTCTCATTCGAAAGTTGTGACCTAGGTTTAAGTTTTTCAGACAGACAGATTGACATGGACACACTGTCCTACGAATGAGATTTAATGCCCCATTGCTTTTACGAAAGAACGGGGGGGGGGGGGCAAAAAATGACATTCAAAATAATTTCATAGATGGTTAAGTTAAAAAAAAACCCTACAAAAAGAATGTAAATACTACAAGTATAATGTAATTTTTTATCGACTCTAATTTTAATTCGAAAACTGTAATATAGAATATGTTTATTCACCAATCAAGGGCCCTCAGGGGGCATATACAATTACATGTATTTCAGAATGATTATATATAAATAATGTTAAAGTATATTGTAATATGAAAGAATATAAATCATATCTATCATGAGGGTACAAATGAAAGATGCACAATACCACGAGTAGGATACTCATGAAAATGCAAGATTTGCAACATAATCACAATACTAGTAGTCTGAAACTGGATCAAAAATATTGAGTAGGAAGAAAACTGAAGGAAGATAAAGAAATTGACAATAATAGCAGTATGCTAATACATGTATATAGTGTGGCTTGAATACAGAGGGCACCAGGGGAATACAAGTACATGTACTTTGATATAAAACTAAGTCTACCTTACTCATGTATGAATAACATCGTGCAAGAATATTGGGAAAATATATTATGAACCACAGCTACCTTGCAATTAAAAGCACAGTCTTTTTATAATCACAGTAGAATGACAAGATTTTCATTTAGAATTGCTTCCACAAACATTTTTCTCCAACTCCATGTCAATTTCAATACAGAGCTATAATTCATCTCCTTGATCAGTATATGCTAGTTACCTCACCTGAGCCAAAGGTTAAAGTGAGCTTTTTCTGACCGAAATTCCTAGTCGTTGTTGATTTTGTCGTCGTAAACTGTTCAAATTTCTATCTTCTCCAAAACCACTGGGTTAATTTCAACCAAACTTGCAACAGGTAAAGCATCCTTGGGTGGAGAGATTCAAGTTTGTTCAAATGAAGGGCCACGGCCTCTTTCAAGGTGAGATAATTAAGAATTAGCTAAATTTAATGGCATCTTTCAAAAATCCTATTCTCATGAATCACTGGGCAAGAAAAGATCAAACTTATGTAAAAGCTTTATTACAAAATGTAGGTTCAAATTTGTTCAGATTATGACTCCCTCGGGGAGAGGATGGGGGTTAATTGAGGGACTCAATAGGCGACCATATTTTTTCATATGAATATAAAGGGAAAAAACAAAGCATTAATAAGAAGCAACCTGTATAAATTCAAGTTCAAATTATGACCCCGGGGTAGGATTGGGCCACAATAGGCGAGTATTGGTATTTATAGGAAAAAAACCTTAGAAATCTTCTCAAAAACAGGAAAGCCATGGCTAGTCATATTCATATGGAAACATCCTCAGGTAGTGTAGATTTGAGTTTATTCAAATGACGACCCCTTGGGTAAGGCTGGGGGGTAAATAGTGTTTGCCCTGTCCGTCCGTCCGTCTGTCTGTTTATCTGTTTGTCCGAGAAAAAAACACTTTTGATTGGTTGGAGCTATGGCTTTCGTATTTCACATGTGTATTCTTTGTGACAAGACCTTCCTTTGGGTACCAAGAATGTTTTACTCTTTGATCTTGACCTTGGAGTTTGACCCACTTGCAAAAGTTTACCCAACTTTAACCTTGCCCATAACTTTTGATTGGTTGGAACTATGGCTTTCGTATTTCACATGTGTATTCATCGTGACAAGAGTGTAAATATTTTTGACCTTGACCTTAGACTTTGACCCACTTTTAAAATAATTAACGTTGTCCATAACTTTTGAACAGTTAGCACTAGGGCTTTCAAATTTCACAGGTGTATTTTCTGTGTCACGACCTTTCTTTCGATACCAACAGTTTTGACCTTTTGACTTTGACCTTGGAGTTTGACCTACTTTTGAAAAAAAAACTTAAACATTCGCCACAACTTTTGAACAGTTGGTGCTATGGCTTTTATATTTTGCATGTGTATTTCATATGACAAGGTCTTCCTCTGCGTAACATTAATTTTGACCCTTTGGGGTTGACCTTGGTGTTTGAACCACTTTAAGAAAACATTAAAATTGACCATAACTTTTAATTGTTGGTGCTCGGACTTGCTTATATACCAGGTTTATCCATTGACACAAGTCCTTTCTTTGGGTGACACCATTTTTGATCTTTTGACCTTGGAGTTGTTTGTTTGTTTGTATGTTGTTTAACGTCCCTCTCGAGAATTTTTCACTCATATGGAGACGCCACCACTTGCCGGTGGAGAGCTGCAAATTTTGTCCTATGCTCGGCACTTACGGCCATTGAGCAGTGAGGGATCTTTATCGTGCCAGCACCTACTGCGACACGGGACCTCGATTTATACGGTCCCATCCGAAGGACCGGTCTCCACGTCCCACAGTGGGATTCGAACCCACGACGTAAGGATCAACTCCTTACTTCGCGACTCTAGAGCAGACGCTCTAACCACTGCGCCACGCGGGCGACTACCTTGGAGTTGACAAATATGATAAACTTTAACCTTTGCCATAATCTGCCATATGGGGGCATCAGTGTTTCACAAATACATCTTTCTGTTAATTCTACGCCTTTTTCCTCTCTCGTCTTTGTTTTTTCTGTTTGTTTTTTATTAAAGAACATATGCTGATGTGCATAAGTGCATAAAAAGAAGGTTTTCCCGTCGTTTTTTCCAATTTTTTCTAGTTATTTTGGTATTTTTTTTCCATTATGCATCTTTATATCTTTACATAGGATTTATATAGGCATGTGTTATTCAATCATATATAATTTTTATACATATTTGGTTATTTTGTTTGTCATTCTGATAAATGCCTATTTACAACAAATAATTTGATTTTATATTTTGCAAAAAACAGAACAGAGGTAGAATCATTGATGGAGATAATAAATTAAATTGAAGAAAATTGAAGAATGGTATAAATGCACGAAGAGGATCAATATAAAACAATATGTAATGAAGTGTTAGTCAATGTGAAGAGATATGTAGGTTGTAATTAAATTACCAATGAATTCACACTTTAATAAGCAATTTCGTTAGATGACGTTCAGAGGTTAGTTTCATGATATTTCACGATAGGCTTTTTAACCCGCCATGTTTCACGAAAAAAAATGCTCAAACAACCCGTTTGTTCTTAAACTTCAATATGCCAACAAAGAAATTGACGCATTAGAATTAGTAATATTCTTGGTCAAAAAGGGTCCAGTCTTGCATTTCACCATATTTCAAGTTGAAGTCCACATCTTGTATTTCTTGCAAATATACGTGGACAATTGCTTCCAAACTTTTTAATTACAAAAACAAAAAACATTACAGTGCCTAGATATCGAACATCTGAGACAAAATCCGCCAACGTGGCCATGTTCTTCTTCACCCTACAACTATAGTCCTGCTGGACACGTCATTACTAGTGACGTTAACATATAGATAATAATGAGGACCTTAAATCACTTATTATAAAAGGGCCAAAATTTAGGGAACCGCGATCTTTCAACTGGCGTCATAACTTCGTAAATATTATGGATTCTGTGGAAGATTACGCCAGACCATGGGCCAAATATGAAAAAGAAGACATTGACACTTTGTCAGAATTGATTAAAAGTATCAGATGAATGTTGAAATATCGCATTAAGCGATTGAGGGGCAATATAAAACCATCTATCCTTCTGTCTTCCACAATGTAGAGGTGAAACAAGAATAAGATAGATTACACGATTAGCACGTACTGGTCCCAGCAGACAAATCAGGTAACAACATTGTCTTTGTTTGTAAAGCTCATTATTTTAATTGTATTTTAGAGGAACTAGGATTTAATTCTGCAAGTGGTAATCCAACTTATACCCATAGTTCCATTTCAAAGAAAAAATTCTTCAAAACCATATGTCAGTTTTAAATATTTTCAATATCCTCAACAATCAAAATGAATTTGAATTACCATACCTATTCTGGATTCTAAAACTCCATAAAAATCCTTACAAACAAAGATACATAGAAGGTTCCAGTAAATGTTCTACCAAACATCTTTCTTCTCCTCACTAAAATATTTACAGCAGTGAAGGAGAAACTTTAAGAGTACTGTACAACAGTATATTCCAGAAGTGGTATAACTCAGATGTGGAAACATAAAAACTTCAAGGAAATCGAACCATTCGAAAATTTGAAATCATAAAATTTTACCAAAATCATCAACATCAGAACGTACAAATTTTCTAAACTTTATAAAACCACTCTACACATACATTAAAGTACAAGCATTTGACATCAAATACAGCCTCTTTATCAATAAAGATTGAGCTCGTAAATATACTTACTTTGTCATTGGTCATTTGCAAACTTGTTTTGTTATTAACATTCTGATTGTACACACAAGTACCCTGAAGTTGATATTAAAAAGATGCTTGAGTTTCTGATTGACAAATGTAGTTTTTGGAGATCAGGTCTTCCAACAAACTGTTGGAATTCCCATGGGTACCGATTGCGCCCCATATTATTAGCAAACCAATTTTTGTATCCATTTGAAGCAGAGTTTATTTAAAAACTTCTACATGAAAAGAAGAAACCGCTTGGTGTGACCTTCAACTCGATATTTAGATATATCAACGATGTATTATCGATTAAATCAATTCACAATAGTTACTTCCATTCATATGTCGACTCCATTTATCCCAATGAACTCGAAATAAAAGATACCAAAGAGTCAGACACATATATTTCATATTTGGATATTTTACTAGAAAAATGCGTAAATGGTAAACTAACAGCAAAACTTGTCAAATGTGATGACTTCAATTTTTTTTTATTTTTCTATCGTCAATTTCTCTTACTTATGTAACAGTATACCTTTATCACCTGTATATGGGGTATATGTTTCCCAGTTGATTCAATGCGCAAGAACATGCTATACGTACGATCAATTGTTGAAAAGAAGGCAAGGTATTCAGCAACAAGTTGATGAAACAAGGATATCAACAGTCTCGTTTGAAGCCATCATTTCTCAAGTTCTACGGTCGATACAATGACCTTATCAGCAAATACAACCTATTATTAGGTCAAATGCTGACTGACGTTTTTCATATTAATTGTTACGCCATTATTTACACATTGAATTTTCTACGGATTTTTCCGTTTACCCGATCATGACAAGGAGCACACGGCAGGTGTGACTGGTCGACAGGGGATGCTTACTCCTCCATGGGACCTGATTCCGCTTCTGATGTTTTTGTAGGTCCGTGGTTGCTCTACTCAAGATTTGTATTGTTTAAATGGACTATGAGTATACTATTCGTTATCTTCATATTTCATTTGCCAATTCTTTATACGTTTTAACATGCATTCTCTGTAAGCACCAAAAAATCTTGGAAACGACATCTCTCCGATTTTGATGAAATTTGCACCACAGGTGCAGCTTGGCACAAAACTAGTAAATATGGTGTTAGAAGTTTCACACGTGCACCCGGTTGCCATGGAGACGGATCCATTGAATTTGGCCATGTTTGGCCCTTTTTGACCAAATAAAAACATGAAAATTGAGGAAATGTAAATGCATTTTTATCTTTATGTAGTAAACTCAAACATAAATCATTGTATCATAAGAAAACATCAACTTTTAAGGTATACAGGGCATATAATCGGTTATTCCAGAATTATTCCCACTCTAAGAAAAAGGTCCTGTAAAATGACCTAGTTTCTGAAAATGTGTAAAATGGGAAATTTGGTATTTTTTGAGAACTTTAAGGTTAAATAAAAAAAATTGTCTATGGAAAATTTTCAAATCTTATGTGTGTTTTCATACTTCAGAATTAAGAGTGTCACCTCATGAAAAAATTGGAGTGGGATCTCAATACTATTTTTAGTAACATGTATCTATAAATAGACATATTTCAGAAAAATCTAAAAAATCAAATTTGGGCAGAGTTTAAGATGCCATTGTTAGGTATTTAAGAAATATACTGTAAAAGTCAATATGTTAATGACAGAAACTGGACACCAATAACTACTATGCATATTATTTGAAGGGAGTTCCGTTTTCTATTTATAGCTTCAAATGCCGTAAAATAGACATGTCTCATAATATGTGTAAAAATGACTATTTTCTATCATTTAAAAGCTCCACTAAAACATAAGTGATAAACATACTGCTCTCACCAATATTTCATCAATTAGAACAAGGGATAATACAATAACTCACACATTATTGAGGATAGGCTCTCATTTCTATAAATAGTACAAATGTCTAAAAATAGACACATGGGAAATTAATGACGAAATGTAGATTTTTGCACTATTTCTCACATTAGAGATGAACAATTTGCATACTCACTGTCATTAACTGTAACTGACATAATGTGACTGACAAGTACAGGAGAGCATTAACTGAAATGCAGAATAATAAGCGGAGGTTTCCATTTCTATTTATAGTAACAATTGTTTAAAAATAGACATTCTGCAAATTATCAAGAAAATGTAGAATTTTGCACTATTTTCTCACATTGGGGATGAACAATTTGCAGACAAACTGCTATTTAATTAACTTTTAATAACATAAGGGGAACAACAAGTACAAGAAAGCATTAACTGAAATGCAGAATAATAAGCGGAGGTTTCCATTTCTATTTATAGTAACAAATGTTTAAAAATAGACATACTGCAAATTATTAAAGAAATGTAGAATTTTGCACTGTTTCTCACATTAGGGATGGACAATTTGCAGACTAACTGTTATTTACTGTTGTTGACATAAGGCTACTGACAAGAGCAGGACAGCATTAACTGAAATACAGTACATTCAGTGGAGGTTTCCATTTCTATTTATAGTAACAAATGTTTTAAAAATCATATCATAGAGGAAATGTAGAATTTTGCACTATTTCTCACATGAGGGATGGGAAATCTGCAGACTTATTGTTATAAAGGTTATGTATTCGACAAGAAAAACACAGCATTAACTGAAAAGTAGAATAATCGGTGGAGGTTTCCATTTTTAGCTCTTCTGAGCCAAAGGCTCAAAGAGCTAATGCTATGGCCATTTGTGCGGTGTGCGTAAACTTTATAGAATATGGGCCATAACTCAAGAACCCCTTTGCCAATTATTGTCAAATTTGTTACAGGGTATCCTTGGCCCAACAGCTCCCATTTTTACTAAAACTAGGGTTGTGACCCTTAAACAAGGGGAGATAATTAGGAAAATAGAAACAAAAGTACTGATTGCTAAAAAATCTTCTTCTCAAGAACCACTGGGCAGATTATTACCAAACTTACACAAAAGGATGAGAATATGTAGTTAATTAAAATTTGCACGGGGAATCACCCTGGGGCAAAGGGCATGGTCTCAAGGTCACTTCAAAGTTGACCAAAAATTACATTATATTAAAATGTTGATATTTTGCTTACTATACGGACATGGATCATCAAATCTTGTCAGTTGATGCATCTGAGGACCTCATATCATGTTGACTCAAAAGTAGGTCACGATGACCTACTTTTTAAATTTTGCGGCCATTCTTTTTCAAAATGATTTAGAGGCATATTTTAAACAATTTAAGGCCTATGATCATTAAACTTTGTCAGTTGATGTATCTTGGGTCCTCGGAGTATGTTGACTAAAAAGTAGGTCACCTTGACCTACTTTTTGAATTTTATGGCTAATCTCTTTCAAAACAATTAAGGTCATTAATTAGAATACTGAGAGGTTTAGAATCATTAAATTTTGCAAGATGATGCATCTTGGGGCCATAAAACATATTTATTAAAAAGGAGGTCACAGTGACCTACTTTTTGAATTTTGCAGGCATTCGATTTCAAAGCGTTTTAGAGGCATAATTTGGACATTTTAAGGCCTATGATCATAAAACTTTGTAAGTTGATGCATCTTGGGTCCTCGAAAAATGTCAACTGAAAAGTAGGTCACAATGACCTACTTTTCAATTTATATCACTCTAATTAAATATTTCGGGTACTAATTGGGTTAGCATCATCAAACTTTGTCAGATAATGTCTAAAATACTGAGCATGTTCATCTTTCAAAATATCACAATATGTCTATTTTAGACATGTTTCTATAAAAAGAATGGAGAACCCATTCTCAATAATGTGTGAAATATAGTGGAGATTGGTAGAACTGTAAAAAAAAATTTCTAAGAATTTTCTAATTGATGTAAAATTGTCATTTTTAGCTTTATTGGGACTTACTTTTAAAACTAGGTAGCTATTAAATTCATTCCTTATTATGTAATTTTCCATCACCAAGTGTAATTGATTGATTGACTACTGTTTAATGCCAAGGCGACATTATTTCAGCCATATTTCAGCGGGCACTAAGTGTGAAAAAATAACAATTTCTCCTTCAAATTGTACATAATTAAAATGTAACATCAAGCGGTTCGATACGTTTTTGACTTAAGTCAGTGTGACCTAGGCAACACAGGTTATATGGTATAAACTAGTTTTTTATCCAATCAAATGACGAGTAAAAACCAAAATTAAATTATATACAAGTAGACTACACTGAGATACATCACTCTGCTTATCAGTTTTTGGTTTTGATGAATGGCATTGCTATGGTGACTAAAATTAAAAATTCCTGTCAAATTCTATCAGGAAGCTTCTTCTACAGCTTTGATCTGATTCCAAGAAGACTGCACTAAGACACATAATCCTGTACATCAGATTTTAGTTTTAGATAACAGTGTTGTCATGGTAACCAAAAAAAAAGGAAATTTTGGTCAATTTTTTCAAAGGCTACTCCTATTACAGTTTTTGACCAACTGCAATTTTGACACAAAAAGAGGCTAAATAAGGATATTTTTTTTATTTACTGTCAAGTCCAAGTGCTACTGCCTAGCTACTTTTCTCTTCCTTTGTTAAATAAATACCAGTAGAGCTACAGTCTCGTCAGAGACTTCTGGTTCCTTATATGCTGAGGGGTATGTTTTTGTTGATGTTTATTGCAATTAATATTGACTAGTTCTTGTAAGTCACAATATGATTATGACAGAAAATCTGCTAATTTTCCACTTCTTACGTTTGAAATAGTGCAAGAACCTACATTTTCTAAATTATTTGAGATACTGTAAAATCATTAAATTTTGTGGGTGTTTTATGGCATAGAGAGACCCACAAATATATGTCCTCCACGAAATGTAAAATTCAAATATATAACAACTTTTAAACAATATAAAAGCTTTTCTTCATTCACAAAGAAAATCCCCTTTACCAACTAATTTTTTCTTCAAACCACGAAAAAATTACCCCACGAAAAATAGGTGATCTTTCACATGTTTACCCCTTTATCCCGTGGATATCACTCATTGGATATATATTTTTTTTTTTTGATATCCCACAGATATGATGTCACAATGGGTTTTAGCGTGAGAGTGGAGAAGTAAAATGAAGTAGATTCCTATATAAAAACAGTGTAAAACATTGATTGTGATGTATAAAACATAGGATAAAAAGAATCTTCCATGATTTGTGGTTGGATATGAATTTTATCCAACTCGTTGTGAGTTTTTTATCCCCTCGCCAAGGCTCGGGAGTAAAAAAAACACACAACTGGTTGGATAAAAATCATATTCAAGCACAAACCATGGGAGTACCTATATATACATTACATATATTTTTAGTTTATTGTTACTGTAACAAGAGGCCCAAGGTCCTTAACGGTCACCTGAGTATAATACAACAATTTAGAAGTTAAATACACTGACAGATGAAGCTTTGTTGCTCTAAAGCAAGAGAAGTAGGAAGATCAGGATCAACAAAATAATTAGTCTAGTATTCACTTAAGTTCTAATCTGTCCCCCACTTAATATTATCACCAAGCAGACTATTAACAAACTATTAGTGCTTCTGTACTATTTTTAAACCCATGTTAAGACCTCTAGCATTGACCTCTCTTATGGTCTTTGAAGAACTTTTAATAAGATAAGTTATTTTTGTCTCATTTTTATTTATCTATTACTTACAGGTCTGCCTGATTATTAAAACTAAGAAAGTACTTTTTGAATTATACGATAAACATTCTTGCATAATTATCTTATTCTATTAATCTTTCAAATACATTATTTACAGTGATTAATTATCAAAGGTGAATGGAAAAGGGGAATAACTTCTCTCAGTAGAATACAAATTAATAGAGCCTGTCCAGGACCAGAATGCTTAGACAAATTGTCCAGATGTTCAAAAATCTGGTAGAAATACGCTTACTTATATCATTTAAACTTTTACTCAGTTTGCTTTCGATATGCCCAGAAGCAGAGAAGAATTTCACAGGTACAATGCATTTTCAATACAGATTCAACAAAGCCTTACCCTAACACCAGAACCTCATCATCATAACTATGGACTTCAAAGAATTAACACTTTTCCACTATATTATCAAAAGCCCCCCCCCCTTCCTCGTTATGCCAGAACCCCTGACCATAGGACCACAAGATTTAAAAATTCTGTTCGAAGCTCCCATCTTCATCATAGCTAAGCAATTTATTTATTAGCTCAACACTAAGGAGCAGACAGGATGATTAATTAATAGAATTAATGCATTTTCACTATATAATCAATAGAGCCCCCCTCCCCCCCCCTCCTCAAGAACCCCAAAAACTGAGGCCATGTATTTAAAAATTTTGGAAGAGGCATCCTTGCCTATCATAATCATGCACTTAGTTTGTTTAAATAATCTCCAGTAGCAAAGAAGAAGATTTTCATAGAATCAATGCATTTTCACTATATAATCAATAGAGCCCCACCCTAACACCGGACCCCCTGACCCTGGGGCCATGAAATTCACAATTTTTAAAAAGGCATCCTTATGCATCATAACCATGCACTTAGTTTGTTTACATAATCTCCAGTAGCAGAGAAGAAGATTTTCAAAGAATCAATGCATTTTCACTATATAATCAATAGAGCCCCACCCTAACACCAGAACCCCTGACCCTGGGGCCATGAATTTCACAATTTTGGAAGAGGCACTCTTGCTCATCATAACTATGTACTTAGTTACTTTATTTAATACCCAGGAGCAGAGAAGAAGATTTTCAAAGAATTAATGCATTTTCACTATATAATCAATAGAGCCCTGCCTTAAAACCAGAACGCCTGACCCAGGGGCCATGGCTTTCACAATTCTGGAAGGGACCCACCTCCTCATCATAACTATGTACTTAGTTTCTCACCTTAATGCCCAGGAGCAGAGGAGAAGATTTTCAAAGAATTAATGCATTTTCACTATATAGTCGATAGAGCCCCGCCCTAACACCAGAACCCCTGACCCTGGGGCCATGAATTTCACAATTTTGGAAGAAGCACTCTTGCTCATCATAACTATGTACTTAGTTTGTTTACATAATCTCCAGTAGCAGAGAAGAAGATTTTCAAAGAATCAATGCATTTTCACTATATAATCAATAGAGCCCCACCCTAACACCAGAACCCCTGACCCTGGGGCCATGAATTTCACAATTTTGGAAGAGGCACTCTTGCTCATCATAACTATGTACTTAGTTACTTTATTTAATACCCAGGAGCAGAGAAGAAGATTTTCAAAGAAATAATGCACTTTCACAATATGATCTATATAGCCCCACCCTGGGGCCAGAACCCCTGACCCTGGGGCCATGAATTTCACAATTTTGGAAGAAGCACTCTTGCTCATCATAACTATGTACTTAGTTTGTTTACATAATCTCCAGTAGCAGAGAAGAAGATTTTCAAAGAATCAATGCATTTTCACTATATAATCAATAGAGCCCCACCCTAACACCAGAACCCCTGACCCTGGGGCCATGAATTTCACAATTTGGGAAGAGGCACTCTTGCTCATCATAACTATGTACTTAGTTACCTTATTTAATACCCAGGAGCAGAGAAGAAGATTTTCAAAGAAATAAGGCACTTTCACTATATGATCTATATAGCCCCACCCTGGGGCCAGAACGCCTGACCCTGGGGCCATGAATTTCACAATTTTGGTAGAGGGCTCAATGCTTATTACAATGATGCCAACAGTTTGACTGCTTGATGTCCAGGAGTAAAGAAGAAGATTTTTAAAGATTGCATTATTTTTGGTGGTTTTAGCCCCACCCCTCAGGCCCCAGGGGGGCAGGGACCATGAATTTCACAATTTTTGTTCCCCTTCACCGATAGATGCTATATGCCAAATTTGGTTGAAATTGGTTAAGCGATTTCAGAGAAGAAGCTAAATATGTTCAAATGTTAACGCACGACGCACGCCGACGGACGAGAACGGATAGCAATAGGTCACCTGAGTGACTCAGGTGACCTAATAAAAAATGGAGACCCCATGCTCATTAATGTGTGAAGTGTTGTATGACCACATGTACTTGAAGATGGCATATTTTAGAGAGCAATGTTATTTTAAATATTTTTGTGAAGGTTGTAATTGGGGGAAAATTTCATTTTTTCTCATATGCTGAGACATATGTAATTTTAAGTATTTGGTGTTATAAATAGAAATGGAAATAATCTCCGCAGATTATTTTGCATTTCAGCTAATGCTCTCTTGTTCTTGTCAGTCATTACATTAATAATAGTTAGTCTGCAAATTGAGCATTCCTTATGTTAGAAATAGGGCAAAAATCTATATTTCCTTGATTATTTCCAATATGTCTATTTTTAGACATACACGTATGTTGCTATAAATAGAAATCGAAACCTCCGCTGATTATTGTGCATTTCAGTAAATGCTTTCCTGTTCTTGTCATTCACCTTTTGTCAATAACAGTTAGTAAAAGTTAATCGGCAAAATGTCCATTCCTAGTGTGCGAAAATCTATATTCCCTTGATTTTTTGCAATTTGTCTATTTTTACACATGTGTTGCTATAAATAGAAATTGAAACCTCCACTGATTATTCTGCATTTCAGTTAATGCTCTCTTGTACTTGTCGGTCACCTGATGTCAATAACAGTAAATAGCAGTTAGTCTGCAAATTGTCCATCCCTAATGTGAGAAACAGTGCAAAATTCTACATTTTTTCAATAGTTATAAAACGTTTGTTACTATAAATAGAAATGGAAACCTCCGCTTATTATTCTGCATTTCAGTTAATGCTTTCTTGTACTTGTTGTTCCCCTTATGTTATTAACAGTTAATAGCAGTTTGTCTGCAAATTGTCCATCCCTAATGTGAGAAAATAGTGCAAAATTCTACATTTTCTTGATAATTTGTAGAATGTCTATTTTAAAACAATTGTTACTATAAATAGAAATGGAAACCTCCGCTTATTATTCTGCATTTCAGTTAATGCTCTCCTGTACTTGTCAGTCACATTATGTCAGTTACAGTTAATGACAGTGAGTATGCAAATTGTTCATCTCTAATGTGAGAAATAGTGCAAAAATCTACATTTCGTCATTAATTTCCTATGTGTCTATTTTTAGACATTTGTACTATTTATAGAAATGAGAGCCTATCCTCAATAATGTGTGAGTTATTGTATTATCCCTTGTTCTAATTGATGAAATATTGGTGAGAGCAGTATGTTTATCACTTATGTTTTAGTGGAGCTTCTAAATGATAGAAAATAGTCATTTTTACACATATTATGAGACATGTCTATTTTACGGCATTTGAAGCTATAAATAGAAAACGGAACTCCCTTCAAATAATATGCATAGTAGTTATTGGTGTCCAGTTTCTGTCATTAACATATTGACTTTTACAGTATATTTCTTAAATACCTAACAATGGCATCTTAAACTCTGCCCAAATTTGATTTTTTAGATTTTTCTGAAATATGTCTATTTATAGATACATGTTACTAAAAATAGTATTGAGATCCCACTCCAATTTTTTCATGAGGTGACACTCCTAATTCTGAAGTATGAAACAAACATAAGATTTGAAAATTTTCCATAGACAATTTTTTTTATTTAACCTTAAAGTTCTCAAAAAATACCAAATTTCCCATTTTACACATTTTCAGAAACTAGGTCATTTTACAGGACCTTTTTCTTAGAGTGGGAATAATTCTGGAATAACCGATTATATGCCCTGTATACCTTAAAAGTTGATGTTTTCTTATGATACAATGATTTATGTTTGAGTTTACTACGTAAAGATAAAAATTCATTTACATTTCCTCAATTTTCATGTTTTCATTTGGTCAAAAAGGGCCAAACATGGCCAAATTCAATGGATCCATCTCCATGGCAACCGGGTGCACGTGTGAAACTTCTAACACCATATTTGCTAGTTTTGTGCCAAGATGCACCTGTGGTGCAAATTTCATCAAAATCGGAGAGATGTCGTTTCCAAGCCCTATAGTAATTTTTTTGGTGCTTACAGAGAATGCATGTTAATTCATCAATGTCGAACACATACATTTATTTAAGAAATAACTGTCTAGTTTTTTGGTTTTATGATGTGATCAGTCAATTTGCTTGCGTGATAATTTGCATAAACACCGAAGGCGTTGATTCAATTAAAAAAAAATCAATAATAAGAAATCTCAGCATCCCCACTAGGTGTATTACTTAGCTACACGCAGCGAAAAAGCATGCAGTTCTGTCACATGCTGAGCAAATCGATTTATGGGGTTATAAAGCCTTCACCTTATTTGTAGATTTATCACAGAGAAAGTCATTGGAAAATGTAAATATAAGTTCATCACATCAGAAATCGGTTTGTTTGGTTAAAAAAGGAAACAAATATACTGTACCGAACAAATATCAATCTTACAATGCACCTTATGTCAATCTTACCATATATTAAACAAACCAAAAAGTACATAAATGACAACATTCATCAAAGTGAAAAATAAAAAGTAAAAACAAGTAAACAACGTCATATAAGCTATGGACATATTTAATTTCTCTTACTCTTGTCTCCATATTAAATTCCACTCTTCCAATAAATTCTAATATTTTGAGCTTTATAGTTCACTTCTTAATAGTAGTCCCAGGACAAGGGTCGGCCTAAAAAGGAGTTGTTTTACAAAAAAAAAATATGACTAAAGAAGAAAGTTATATTTTTGAAATATTCAAATACCTGTCTTATTCTTAGATCTTTAAAGTACCTAATAGAGATAATTTAAAATTACGAGGATATCTTTAGTCATATTCTTATGGAGTCAACTTTCTGAGACAATGACAAAAGTTATGTTGTTGAGATATTACCACTTATACGAGCCTGGTCTCGGATAAGTGAGTTTATTTCAGTAACCCTAGTAATATTTATCTATTCCGGATAAGTTACGTACATTCGGATAAATATAAATTTTCACCCTTAGTCACAAGCTATCATTCCGGATAATTTAGGTCCATTTGTATATAGTCTAATAATAAGTTCTTTTCTACCTCCTTTCTAGAAGAATCAATTAAACGGTAAGGTCATGGAAAATTTTTGGGAGTTAAATTGTGGCAATGTTTTAAATTTTTTAAATCAAATAAGTTTGATTTTTAGTATAACTATTGAGGTTTGTAGTTTCAAAGCAAATTAGACGTATCGATGGCGAAGTTTGACTTTGGATTTGGCCTGATTGGACTTTTTCGTAAATTGAATTGATTTTACGCGATGTTGTAATTTGTGAGACTTTACAGGTAACAGGAATATATTAAGATCAGTTTGGGGGTCAAATGATTGTTTAACTTGAGTTATTATTTTTAGGAGCGAAATGTTAAACTTCGAGTCCATCATAGCTATAACGGGGGGGGGGGGATAATTTCATAAAACACGGAATATTCTCAGAAGCTGGGCTTACTAGAAGGATTTTAGTTTGTTTTCTACATAGATTTATCGTGCTCGAAGGAGGTATATATTGATTCGCATTTTACAAAATGTAATCGTCGTTAAATCGGAGAAAGCATTCACGAGAATTTGTGCACTTTCACTTTTCAAGTAATCAAAGTACTTTGTGTACTGAGAGGAGGTTTATTAAATTGTGTAAGTGTTATGCTCTATTTGCAGACTTGTATCATTTCCGTTGGTCTTTTGAAAAGGTTTGGAACAGAACTGTTTGTCATCTTTTTTTTTTTTTTTTTTTTTTTTAAGAAAACAAAAAGGTGTAAGGTTTTATGGATGATATTGTATAACTGATTTTCCTATTACATAATGGGATGGGAGTTAACGTATATTATGTTACACAACATATGGGAGCTCATTTGGTCCACATGGTCAATTTCTGCATAAAAATCCAACTAATGAAAGCAAAATCACAGTTTATTGAAATAGGATGAAAACATTTCTTATTAATTTTGCAAGCATTTGTCTCACAGTGAGCAGTCAAACTGCAGCAAAGCTGTGGAAAAGTATTCTTCATATGCATTAGAATAGGTAGGCAAATTTGCAGGGTTCAGGCACAAGCAAGGAGCAAATTATATTGGTACAATAAGGCAGTAAGTACATAAAAAACCTTAAGTAATTGATAGTGATTACAGATGTATGTTACCATGATTATTTATTTTCAGGTACATTACCAAAAACAGGTCAACATTTTTAATTTTATTTTTTTAAGACAGCTTTATCAGTGAGTCAACAGCTGCAATGGGCACAACATTCCTTTCCATCAAAGCATGACCTTATCACTTCCCCAGTAATTCATTAGAATAGTAATTAAAGATTTGCAAAAAAGAAACAAGTAGGAAATGTTGCAGTTGTGCTAATACTAGATATAAAAGTGGAATTGGCAAATGATATAGATCCTAATCCAGCTTCAATTAATCGCAGCTATTAGATTACATTCTAGGGAAAAGTATAATTTGGTTAAGCGAGTCTTTGTGTGAAGGGGGGGGGGGGGCATATTTCAAATAAACTGGTAATTTTTTTAAAAGATGGTCAAAATCAAATTGGTTCCTCGTCTCCGTCGGATGGACTAGTTCTGATATTTAGTTAAGCTATTAGAGCACTGTGATAGGCAGATTAATAAAAGTGATTGGTCAGGAGTCTCACTAGGATAAGCAGCACCCAGGACTTGCTCCGTATGTTGCTTATCAGGCTATCTTTGAATGGATAGTCTGCTAATGTGTTCGACGAGACGGGGAAACAAAGCTTGTCAAATAATCAGTTAAATTATATATGAATCAATTATTATTATTATTTAAAGATTTAATAGGTTGATATGAAATTGCAATATTGAATTTACTAGTACATAAGAAAAGTCAAAACCAAGGAGTTAATAATGTGTTGTCAAAACAATATTGATCCATTTATTTAAGGTACACTGACATTCAATTTTAAGCTAATCTGGTAAGGGATATCCAAGATATCTCCAGAAGTATGCCTTATAAAGTATACCAGTTTTTTTTCCACCGCACATACCCATAGACAAAGAGTTGCAACGTACTCAAGATTTGTTTTCTCGGATATTTTATTGTGTTTATCTATTTTATTGCACACCTATGTCAGTGTCTAATGGGGATTTAAGCCTTGAAACTAATTTTATCATTCTGTTTAATTTTTACCAAATACATGTATAATTGTGTGTAATACACAATGGTCCACGATTATACCTTAAATTTCCCAGAGATAAAACTACTCCCTTACAGATATTTTTTGAATGCTCAGAACACTTAGTATCGCAATTACCTCGAATTGTATAACTTACTGCGGCTGTTTTGCAATAAAGTCAAGAAACTTATAAATCTCCATTCATTTTCGGGGCATAACATGTTGTTTACATATATTGTTTACGCTAGTGACAATTGAATGATACGAACAATAAGTATGCCGAAGGTACAATGTAATGCCGATGGTTGCACTTCAGAAAGCAAGTCAAAGTATTCGGAATATTTAAACTTCCAAAATAACGTTTATCAGAAAGAAAATGATTAAACTTATTATTAGAATAGTCTACTTAGCCGGAAATATCCACAAAAAATTAACACAAGAGAGCTAGCATTTTAATTTCATAGCGTGGTGCAACGAACATTTAGCTAGGTATTTCACCAGGGCTTCTTTCTTATATATGTCCCTTAAGAATCTGCAGTGATCGATCTCATAGTGTAGTCAATAGCTATAGCACATTGTCCTCGGCTATTAATCAACGTTTCCTACCTTCAACGCAAAAGAGTTTCATTACGTTAAGTAATAGCGATATAAAGTATTCTTCCTTTTGTTTTAAATAGGTTAAACTACCCTTATGGCATGAGGTTATATAAAACTAAAATTAGTCGTACTTTAAAACACTTAATAGGTGATGATTAAATTAATAAGCCTTGGCAGTTATTTTTAATTAAAACAGTTTAACGATTCGAATGTAGTTGCAAGTACTTCCATGACCAGTCATAAAAGGTGTTTATCCTTTTTTTCAGGGAAACTTCGAGCAGGTTTAGTCAGTATTGGATACGGCATATCATGCCCATATGTTTTATTATTTGTAGAATACAAAATTTAAATCTCATTCACTACAATTGGGGAGAAACCGCTAAAGCACATTTGCCACCAACATGCAGGGGGGTTATTTTAGCTTTGAAACGCTGGCTATAAAATGTACATGTTTAGGCATCCATTAAGTAGTTGTTACAAGGCTCACATATTTTTACTTTCTTTCATTTCAATGATTTTTTTTACTATGGATTATAGTTGTTTGATAAATTGTGAAGAGGAAATATGATTTATGCAGCTGGGGAAATGAGAAGGGGGGGGGGGTTAAGTACACAAATATTGTTTTTAAAAGTATTCTAAGTTCAGAGATGACGTAAATATCTCGTTTTTGTTCAATTTGGGTCTGATACACTCCACACTTTTTAGTACAACTATAACCAATACTTGCAAAGATAGTTTAAATTTTTATAAAAGCCATAAAAATGCGTAACAGGAGTAACAACCTAGTAGGTAAGTAATACGATAAAATAAACCAACGGGACAGGGAATAGAGTGCAGGTATGGATCCACAATTTTAGATTAAACCGGGAGTTATTTTATTCTCACAAGTCCATAATTGCATTTCAACACATATAACGGAATAGGTCAATGACCGTTGACGATTTAAATTCATATTTTGTTTTAATGCATTGAATAGTAATTGACTAATAAGTCACTTGTTTTATAAGTTGTATTGGTGAATGAGCAGGCCCTGGTCGACGGTGACCATTTGCGTTGAGGTACTGCCGCCGTCACCATGGTTCTTGGCACCCCCATTGGTGGCGGTTGCAGTTCCATTCTTACTCGTGGTAGACACGAGTATTCATGGCCCTTGCAAGTGGCGTATTCCGTCGCACCTCAACGCAACTGGAGGAGTGCAACACATATTCTTACGCTCATTCCATTGTTTATCCTATTGCACATGTAAATTGAAATTCAGGATTTGAATTTGTGCATTGGCTTGTAATTGACAAGCAGTTGACTTGATTGATATTGAATTGATTGATTGAATGATGATTGATTGATTGAACTTGATTGATTATTGATTTATTGATTGAACTTGATTTATAATTGAATTGGTGACGTTCATGCACTTGTGACCTACCCAGTGCATGATCCGCCCGATTTGGGTCGTCACATTTGTTGTATTGATTGTTGATTGTGGGGCAGCCCTGTGGAAGCCCCAGCAAATTGATCACCGCGGCCAGAAGCGCCACATTAAACAAGCAAAATAATATCTGTTGTTTGTTTGATTAATAGGGAATCTGTAATAATACCACTTATACGAGCCTGGTCTCGGATAAGTGAGTTTATTTCAGTAACCCTAGTAATATTTATCTATTCCGGATAAGTTACGTACATTCGGATAAATATAAATTTTCACCCTTAGTCACAAGCTATCATTCCGGATAATTTAGGTCCATTTGTATATAGTCTAATAATAAGTTCTTTTCTACCTCCTTTCTAGAAGAATCAATTAAACGGTAAGGTCATGGAAAATTTTTGGGAGTTAAATTGTGGCAATGTTTTAAATTTTACCCACCCACCCTCCTCTTGTTTTTAGAACAAATACTGCTGCTTTTTGTTATGTCATTGTAGCTGAAGACTGCCTGCTTCACCCAGCTTCCACAACAGCCTATGTCGCGGTGGTGGATTATGTGTGTTTGGATATTATATGTACGTAGGGACGGCTTGCTTGGTCCAGCACCTACATCAGCCGATGTGCCGATGGTGAATTTTGTGTTTGCTCATTCCGTAAATACAGCCTGATTGGTCCAGCGTCCACATCAGCCTATGTCAAGGTGGTGAATTCTGTGTGTTTACGTATTCCGTGATGACTGCCTGCTTGATACAGCGTCCACTTCAACCGATGTCGCGGTGGTAATTCTGTGTGTTTGCGTATTCCGTCGCACCTCAACGCAACTGGAGGAGTGCAACACATATTCTTACGCTCATTCCATTGTTTATCCTATTGCACATGTAAATTGAAATTCAGGATTTGAATTTGTGCATTGGCTTGTAATTGACAAGCAGTTGACTTGATTGATATTGAATTGATTGATTGAATGATGATTGATTGATTGAACTTGATTGATTATTGATTTATTGATTGAACTTGATTTATAATTGAATTGGTGACGTTCATGCACTTGTGACCTACCCAGTGCATGATCCGCCCGATTTGGGTCGTCACATTTGTTGTATTGATTGTTGATTGTGGGGCAGCCCTGTGGAAGCCCCAGCAAATTGATCACCGCGGCCAGAAGCGCCACATTAAACAAGCAAAATAATATCTGTTGTTTGTTTGATTAATAGGGAATCTGTAATAAATGATACATATCGTCGATATATCAAACTGATAATAGTAAACATATTTGATTATTTTGATATGATAGTTTTCATGTTATGTTAAAATTCTTTTCAGAATAGGGATTCAAAACGCATAGAATTTAACCAATATCTATCATTGACATTACGTTTCCTCTTATATGTCGCGTTTGTCCTTGAACATTTAATATTATTTAGATAATATTATTTTTCTCATGCATCATTCTATGACATAAAAGGCACTTTATAGAAAAAATAAGATGTCCATTTTCCATATATGATACTAGTATTATATACCTTTTCGATATGTTGGCATGTAAAATGGTCGCTTTTATCATTAGTATTTTTTGGTTCATTTATCAGACATTTTCTGTTTCTCGTTAAAAAGTACATTTAATGTCACGACGTGATACAAAAATTATGTTATCAAATAATTAATCAGGAAGCTGCAATAAAAATCACGTTTATCATAACTTTGCAACAATATACACTTATCCTTTCATAAAGGTGAGATAAGAGTTTAAAGCAAAGGGCATAGCAAGGAGGAAAGGACTTTATATAAATATTGTATTAAGCTGAGGGTAACATTGAAAATTTTCATCTCAAGAGAAAATAAGCGTCAACTAGGAGCAGCCGAGTTTGAAAATGATTTTCGAGGGGTTAAACTTTTCAATGTTATCCTTAACTAACTCCTATCTCACCTTTATTAAAGGATAAGTGCATATCATTCATGGCACATACAAATGTAATTTAATTGATTCTGTCTTTGTGAGTTTTCATTTTGCACAATGATAAGCTAAAAAATTAAAGTTAATTAATGAGTCAAAATCATGTTTCTTTTAAGATATTAGTACAGTGTACCATAAAGCAAAAGAATTATGAAAATATGAGTACCGTAAATGTAATTATAAAACAGGATCTTTGATTGCTTACTTTATGTAATCTTTGTTAAGACCTGGCTTTACATTGTAAAATGTAAAATCTACGGAGATAGTCTTATTAAATGTCTTCTCTGTATGCCATACTCCAGACCCAGGACCATGAAAAATTTTAGAATATATCACAAGTGAACCGTTAATCACACATGTTTCAATTTGCAGTGAATGAGCATCTTACTGCTTAACGACATTATAAAATCTGTTTCATTATCCTGAAGCGTATGGTACATGTATACTGAGAAGTCAAATAAGTATAGTGCATGTATAATGAGGGGTCAAATAAGTATATGTAAAATCTGTTTCATTATCCTGAAGCCAAGCCGAAATCTGTTAGAGTTCTGTATATGTGCTTATTAAGGCGGGCTTCATAATTTATCGGCTTTGGTGCGGACAACGATACGCTCATTCGTGAATACTGCTAAGAATTCATTAATAAATACTATATACGGCGCAGACGTATGTATCGCTAATTCATGATTACGCAAACAACCCCATACCCAGTGATTGCGCGAAATTTTAAGTACACGTACAGCAAGTCTTTCAGTATAAACTCCGTCAAAAAGAGGGTGGGGCGGAACCTGTCCACAGTAAGTCTTGTTTTGCTGAAATAGATTTACATAAGCATGGGTACTCCAGAGGATTCTAGTAAGCATTAACCGTTTGACCGACATTTGAAATGGCTTCTTTGAGTTTGCATGAAAATGGATGTTATTATCACTGATAAATAAAGCATTTATCAAATCACCAGCTCAGCCAGATATTGATATCCAATTATTATATGAATCATCACAGGGATTGTTCGGGCCTTTATGAGTCAGTGAATGTCTCAAAATTGCACTTATTACTGCTATCTATGTATTTATATCTTCCCAACAAGGCAAATATCATTGCGACTGGGCGCCATAATTGCATTACATTGTTCTGTTATAAAGAAACAGTTTATCGTGTCTAGCGTCGTGTGTATTGCTCACTGATCAATCTGAAGAGTAGTAGTGTCTTGTTTTCACTTTTCTTTCAAACAAAATATTTAGCACAGAAAGTACAACAGCTTATTGCCAATCTAATTAAAATTAGATGTTCCGAATCCGCTACCGCTTGTTTGAGAAGCGGTAGCGGATTCGGAACATCTAATTTTAATTAGATTAGCTTATTGCTCATTTAATTTTTATTGAATTCGACAGAACTTAAGCCTGTTTACGTTTTAAAATATCTGAAATGCTTATCATCTAAATCTATGCCATTTCATTTATTATCATAGTTGCATGATTACATGTATACTAACCTACTGAAATTAAATGTAGTTAACTTTTTCTAGTTGGTCATATTAATTGTTTATGCTAGTAAAAATGTCAATGAATTGCAATGACAGGCAAAATGTCAACGACCGAATTGCAATTAGTAAGGGGAGGGGGTTGGGGTGGGTGGGTTGGTGAATACTTATATATTTCCTTTCTTTGATTTGGACTTTTCCACAGATACACATAAATATGTAATAAAATGCATTAATTTTAAATGATAACGTCTTTATTCATTATACAAACTATATACAAATGCACATGAATTGAAAATTTTCCTTCTTTGTACAATATTATCTGTTGAATAATCATAGTACTGGGTCTAATCATAGCGGTCTACGCGCTGTTCCTGTACTGCTAGGAGACAGATTCCGTAGGTCGAGAGTTCAATCCCGGGCTGGGGTGGAAGTGGGTATCCTTATTAATAGAGCATCACCCTTACACCAGAACATCTGACCCAGGGGCCATGAAACTCACAATTCTGGAAGAAACACTCTTGCTCGTCATAACTATACACTTAGTTTCTTTGCTTTATAACCAGGAGCACAAAAGAATATTTTCGAAGAAATTATGCTCTGTTTCACTATATAATCACTATAGAGTCCCCACCCTCTTTTCACCAGAACCCCGACCCTGGAGCCATGAATTTCAAAATTTTGGAAGAGGCACCCTTGCTTATCATAACCTTGTACTTTGTTTAAGTAATACCCAGGAGCAGAGAAGAAGATTTTCAAAGAATTAATACATTTTCACTATATAAACAATAGAGCCAGAACCCCTGACCCAGGGTCCATGGAATTCACAAATTTGGAAGAGGCATCCTTGTTCATCATAACCATGTACTTAGTTTGTTTGTTTAATACTTAAGAGCAGAGAATAAGATTTTCAAAGAATTAATGCATTTTCACTCTTTAATTAATACAGTCTCTCCCCCTAACACTAGAGCCCCTGACACCTAGGGGCCATGAAATTCACAATTTTGGAAGAGGCAGCCTTGGTGGTAAATGTAAAATGTAAAATAAAGTTATTGAGTTTTGAATTCGGTCTACTCGAAACTATACGGACCTGGTCAGGTATTGGTTTACCTCGGCCTTCGGCTTTGGTTAACCAATAGCTGAACAGGTCCGTATAAGCAGGAATAGACCTCATCAAAAGTCAATAATTGTTAAGTAATATATTTGAAGAGAATAGCATGTGACGTACTGATATATACTAGTAATACAAAATACATGGAATAAAAGAGCATATGTCAATGTCAATGTTTCGAATTAATGGGATTCAATCGATGCTGTCTATTTGACTTCTAACTTTGCGATATGCTAGCATAAATTGTAAAATATATATCATATTGCAAACATAGTGAAAGTAAACATGCCATCAAAATATCTTTTATTTACCTTGCAGTTAATATAAAAACACAGTTTTATTTTTTACATTGTACGTATACAAGAATATCAATGGCAACATAATGTTCATGTTCAGTTTAAATTTTAGACCCAGTGCTATGATTATTCAACAGACAATATTGTACAAAGAAGGAAAATATGTATTTAAAGGTGCCTGGACACAGATTTGAAATTAATATTTTCTCAAATTTTCTGTGTAATTTCATGACTTGATGTTGCTATAACATTTCATACTAAAATATAATAAAAATTTTATTTCATTTCTAAGTTATTAAAACTTCGAATTTCTGGATGCGTTGGATTGACACATCCTTGCGCTTTCACATATTTTAATTTTATTCTTAATACTTAAGAAAAGTGGCAATTTTGTTGTATATTAATGAAAAATATTAAAACTAAAACCCAGAAAATTCAGAGTAGAAATGTGAAAAAGCAAAACCCACTCACAGTATTGTCAGTCCGTGCTCAGTGGTGTGTGCAGAGTTTAACAATCGAACACACCCGGTGAATCGTAAACATTAACAGTAACAGAGCTCGAGCCCTGTTACATGTAACAAAAACAGATTACGTTTCACGGTTGTGTTCAATTTGTTAAACTCTATACACATCACAAAGCACGGACTGACAATACTGGTAAGCTGGTTTTGCTTTCGAACATTTCTACTCTGAATTTTCTGGATGATAGATGTAATATTTTTTCATTAATACATAACAAAATCGGTTCTTTTCTTAAATATTAAGGATAAAGTTAAAATTTGTGTAAGTGCAAAGATGTGTTAATCAAAAGCGTCCGGAATTCGCAGTTCCGATAATTTCCAGATAAAATAAGTTTTCAATTATATTTTCGTGTGAAATGCTATAGCAATATTTAAGTCGTGATATTATACAGAAAATTTGAGAAAATATTAAGTTCAAATCTGTGTCTAAGCACCTTAAAGGAGAGATTCTTAGTTTTTTTCCTTATATGTCTTATATGCTTAGCTATAATGGATTTAAAAGATCACATTTTTCTTAACTCATCATAATTAAACAATTTTAAATAGAAATAGTAAACTGAGTTTGAAATCTAGGAGGAAAAATATTTTTGGCGGAACGGCGGCGTATGAAAATACATGTATCTCTTTTTCTGCCTATCAAAATCACTCACAGCACAATATATTTAGTTAAAATTTTTAAACAATCAAAAACGTAAAAAATATTTTGAAATGTAACTAAAATTAATAAAAATGCCCGAAAGTTCTAAAATGTATCAAATAAATAAGATTTTCTAAACAAACTACAACCTTGTTAGCTTTTGAATGCTTGCAATCTAAAATTAGATTTGAGCAAAAAATCAGTACAAAGTGTTTTTTCCCTCTTACTAAACGGTCATAACGTTTTGTTTTTGTATCATTTTGTATCTTTACTATGTGTGAAAATAAGAAATATTAAAATATAAAACTATATAAAAATAACTAATATATCTTTAAAAATTAAGAAAAACAGGGGAAATTCGGATTAGCCAATATCTATTTAAGTTAATCAGGCCTGTAGGAAGCAAATTCAGTTGGAGGGGTTGGCGGCACAGCCATACATTTTCAGTTGACAGTTGAGGGGGCACTATCAAAAATTCCCTGACAAGCCAAAAAAAAAAAAGGTCATCAGAGTTTTTATTGCAACAAGCATATAGTATCTATGTTTACCATAGTAATCTATATATCGACAAAATTGGGGGGGGGGGGGGCACGGTCCCCCGTGCCCCCCGGTTCCTACGGCCATGTTAATTTATTTTATGTCAATTTGGCAGAATCATCTGATAGACCCCATTTCGTAACATCTTTTTATGCAAAAAAGGAAAACATTTAATCTTTCGAAATAGAAATAGGCATCACATGATTAGCTACAGTAATTTTTTATTATAAATGTCAAGGAAAAAGATAATGACCTTGACCTGACCTTGCCTCTAAGATAAAACCGTCAAATTTAATCAAATTGATATCATCATTTAATGATCATGTCTTCTTTAATCTAGGAAAATTTCATCAATTTTTAAATACAAGAAATATGAGAAGAATATGAAAAGAATTCCTCCTTCACAAAATGTTTAATATTAACAAAGGTGTTTACTACCAGCAGAAAAATTGAAACAGTAAAAACACTCATTATGTTTACATTGTATAGTATAAAGCACTGGCTGTTCCTAGATAATTGCATGAAATATGAAGACAACGAACAGTTTTCAATCTCGAAAGTCCAATGAAACGATACGAATTTGGAGTACTGCAAACACGGACCTCAAAATTTAGAGGTTGCCATGGAGGAGTGAGCACCTTGTCATGATTGAAAAAAAAGGGGAAAATCCGTCGACAGTTCAGTATATAAATAATGGTCTAACAATTAGTATGAAAAACGTCAGTCAGCATTTGATTCAATGATAGGTTGTATGTGCTGACAAGGTCATTGTATCGATCGTAAAATTTGCGAAAAGATGACTTCAAACGAGACTGACCGTTCACGGTAGCTCAGTCAGTAGAGCGCTCGCTCCGTGATCGCGAGGTCGTGAGTTCGAATCTCGGCCACGACTGATCTAAGTCGATAAAAAATAGGTAGCAACTGTTCCTTCGCCAGGCGCTCAGCACTTTGGAGTGAAAGTTGCGGGTCCTTCGGATGAGACCTTAAAAACCGAGGCCCCGTGTCACGGCAGGCCCTCGCACGATAAAGATCCCTCACTGCTTAATGGCCCTGAGTGACGAGTAAAGGTCAATATTTGAAGCCCTTCACCGGTATATGGTGACGTCTCTATATGAGTGAAAAATTCTTGAATGGGACGTAAAACAACATACAATCAATCAATCAAACGAGACTGCTAATATCCTTGTTTCATCAACTTGTTTGTCGATAGTCTGTCTCGTTTTAGAAATTGTTCATACGTAGAACATGCTCTAGCGTATCGAATTAACTGAGAGACACAAACCTCATATGCAGGTGATAAGGGTACATTGCTATATAAGTAAGGGATGTTGACGATTGAAATGTTGAAGTCATCACGTTTATCATAAAGTTTTGTTGTTACATGTAGCTTACCATTAACGTCTTTATTCTAGTAAAATATCTAAAATGAAACAGATGTGTGAATCTGAGGTTTCTTTTATTTCAAGCTCACTGGGATAATCGAGTCAACATATGAATGAAAGTAACTATTGTTAATTGATAATACGTCGTCAATATATCGAAATGTCGAGTTGAAGGTCACAGCAAGTATTTTCTTCTTCTCTTGTAGAAGTTTTTGAATAAATTCTGCTTAATATGAATACAAAAAATAGGTCTGCTAATAAGGGGGCGCAATTGGTACCCATGAAAATTCCAACAGATTGTTGGAAGACCTGATCTCCAAAAACCACATAGATATTGTCAATCAGAAACTCAAGCATCTTTTAATATCAACTTCAGAGTACTTGTGTGTACAATCAGAGTGCTTCTTAACAAAATATTTTTGTAAATGACCAATGACAAGGTAAGTATATTTACGAGTTCCATTTTTATTGGGAAAAAAAAAACAGCTATCTATGTTGTCAGAAAGTCTGCATATAAATAGAAGAGGAAAATAAAATTATTTTGTCAGTATGGTGTAATTCTAAAATAAAGACTTTAAAACTGGTACTGCTGGTTACTAAATCATAAAATGATGGTCAAACATCGGTTTTAAACACGAATATGCTAAATCATATTTTTTTTATCTGACTTTATTTAAACATTAATATAAGGAAAAGGCAATATTTAAAAGCAAAATATAATACTAGAAATATCTCCTTAATCGAGAAAAATATCTTTGATTGGCCCAACACGGAGATATCTTTACATTTATCTGTATGGAGCTTTAGAGTTCAGGTAATAAAAATAATGACATATTTAATAAATTCATATCATGTAATAATAATTTGAAATAATATGCAGACATACTTATATCACATGATAAACTAGAGTCCCGATGATATAAAAGTATATTCACATCACTTAATAAATAGCTGACATAAAGTAGTGTCCTCTATGAAAATTAAGATTTTTTCAATGTAAATTTGTATATGACATTGTCATATATAGAAGTTTAAATTGAAAAATTCTAAATTTTTGTAGAGGAAAATATATTCACATCAGGTGAAAGAAGTTGATATGATATATTGATATGTTCTCATCAAAAAGCTGAATTAGTGTACAAAAGTGGGGAAGAGTTAGATCACGCCTACTGGTGTTGATGTAAGTTCACTTATGATGAACTCTTGACATCACGTGTAATGAGAAGTTGACAACGTGTCTATAATCATAATCTGTTAGGCGCTGATTGCCTTTCACACATTAAGCATCTATATTTTTCAAGCACAAGTTCGTCTTATTCTTCAAAAGACCACAAATAACATACCAGTCATTGGTGGAAGTGATCCTCAATACATATGGTTAACATTGGATCAACACCCACATAATACAGGTTTATGCCTTTGGATTTTACGTTTTAGGATGTGATTTCAAACAAATATCGAAGAATTTGTACATAAACAAAAATAATAACTTTTGGAAGATATTTATTAAGGATACAATCATCGTTAAACAACTTACTTCATTTCCTGAGATTTAATTAAAAAAAAACACGATAGAACGTCCGGTTTTTGGTGGGCACACTTCATTTATTAACACTGTTGGTTATTTACATATACAAGTATGAGATACTTAACATTGCATTGAAGTCATGTTTGATTGATTGATTGATTATATCTTGTTTTGCGTCCCATTCGAAAATTTTCACTAATATAGAGACGTTATCATACAAAATTCTTCAAATTCAGACCTATATTTGGCACTCAGGGCCATTGAGCAGTGAGGGTCTTTATCGTGCCAATGCCCACTGTGACAAGGGTTTTAAGGTTTCATCCAAAAGATCCGTGACATTCACTTAAAATTCTTGGAGCTTGGCGAAGGAAGTCACTATCTATGATTACGTCTTAGGTTTGACGCGGCGAACAAGAATCGAACCCGGGCCTTTCGGTCACAAAGTGATGATTGAAATATAATTTTAAAATTTTTCTTAATTCTTTTTTCAAGAACGAAGAATTTTCGAATCAAGAGACATGTAAGATATTCTTTTGTATCGAGTCAAATGGGAGACATAAACACCATATGCAGGTAATCGTGATATGTTATAATAAAAGCAAGGGAGTTTGACGTAAAATAAAATTGAAGTGATCAAGTTCATCATAAAGTTCAGTTGTTAGTTCGCCATCAATGTCTCTCTAGTAAAAAATTAAAATATTAAACAAATGTCCAAGAGTTCCAGTTTGTGTGGGATTAATCAAGTCAGCATATGAATGTTAATGGATCTTGTTAATTGAAAAAAAACTTCTACAAAAAAGGAAGTATCTTGCAGTAGATTCCATTCGACATTCAAATATATTGACGACGTTTTTTCAATCAACAAAGTCCATTTTCATTCATATGTTGTTTGGATGAATCCCAGACGAACAGGAACTAAGACCTTCTTTTCTTGAAAAGTAGAGTATTTGAAATGTTTTGCCTATATATTCCTACGTTTCATTTTAACCATTTCGTTGCCCAAGTACTTTTTTGAGAGTTCTCAGAAACTACTCAGATATTTTAGGGTCAATTAGTATGTTGTGTAGGTGTGCGGAACGAATGTCATATCATGCACGTGCTCCTGCGACTGATATACTTCCAATTTATTTCATTGTCCTTAATTTTTGAGAAGATGCTTTGACACTCAGAATATAAACACATATCAGTATTGTAGACAAGATGATGTGGTTCAATTAACATTAACCCATTCATATATATAAGAGTGCTTTGCTCTGATGATTTGATACAAAAATCTCAGTATATTCTACTTCGAGACTTAAATATAGGCATGTATGATAGAGTTGTACAATATGATAGAAACAAAATTTCTTGAAATACACACAAGCGTGTGCGCTCCATTTTGATAGGTTGAAATTTTTAATGGCTATTACTTCCTTATTCTTAAAAAAAGAGAAGCCGAAATTTAGAATATGAGTTTTAAGTGTTTGTGCATCATGGTACAATAAAAAAAGAATGCATGGACATGCTATCACATGTGCTGAATTCTGATTTGCTTAAACTTAAATGGCTGTATCTTTTTATTTTTTATTTTATTTTTTTCCCAATGAAATTCTTTGAAATTTAGCATATAATTATACCTTGAGAGACAATATAAAAAGAAATATCTTAATAACCTAAAAAATATGTGCATGGATATTAAATTTGACTTAACTAATACACGTTCGGCTATTTGGACGTTGTTTTCCGAAAATAATTCGATAATAAAATGTAGTTTTGGAATACAAAGGTATAGCCTAATTTAATGAAGCTTGTAAGGTATTGGGTACCATGAGGGAAATGTAAGCTTTTGGGGGAACATATGCAATTGTTTCTGTTACAATTATTACTAGATTTAAATGTAAAACGTTAACATTCACCTATGGATTACGGCAAGATTTGAACACACTTAAATCTATCCTATGTATGGGAGGTTTCACATAAATTGGTCTTTCTTGGCCCAATGGTACTTCAGAAGAACTTAAAATGACACCACCCTATTTAAATATTTTTCACTTCAACAATTGGCATAGCCCCTTTCATTTGTACAAATCCCTCCTGCAAAATATACGTTGTGTGAAGTTTTGTTCAAAATTGACTCAGGGTTAGGAAAATACAAAGAAGAAAAATTTAATACGCCAAACTGACAAACAAACTTTGATCAGGAAACTTGGCTCAGGTGAGCTACAAAACAGCAGACCAGAAGAAATAATAATAATAAAAAAGAATCCTACGAACAAACCAAAAATTAGCATTCTTAAATTAAATCTTTACCGATTTTAATGCACGAGGCAAAGAATTTTTGGTCCCTGCATTTTGGATAATATTTTGCAAGGGATAGAAAACTCCAAAATATGAATTAATCAAATTTTTTCAAAAGAAGAAAATATAAGATAAAGGACAGTATATATTTTTCCAAACGCACTAAATGAGTCTTAGACATTATATTATTAAATTAAATCATTTCCAAGCCTTGGGTTCATAGTTCTCGATTTCTGTGGTGCTAAGTGAATAAGAGTCATAACACCCCCCCCCCCCCAAATTGACATTGACATATGACACAAGTTCATCGAAGGTTAAAACCTAATTGAATCTGGTATTCCTATTCAGCTGGAAGGACTGGCATAATGCGGAGAAAGTATTTTGTACAAAGGCAAGACACAACATCAATTTGTGCTCAACATTTAAATGCATCATCACAGAAAATTTAATAAATTTAAAATACATTCATTATTTATCTTTTTAACCTTACAAAATGTTTTATCTTCGTTAATGAAAAAAATACACATCTGTCATTTGAAATTTTAACAAATCTCTCTCTCTCTCTCTCTCTCTCTCCGTTCGTGTGAGGGTGTGCGTATGTGTGTTTAGATAGCCTGTTTTTTTTCATCATTTTATATTCTTACAGGTGCATCCTCTCCTTTAGCTTTTATTGAAATGACAATTTTTGGTCCTTTTGATACAAAATTGAATTGGTAGATTTTCAAGTTTTCTGTTAATAAATTAACATCTAAAACCTTTAAACGTGGTTTAGGCAGGCTTTTTTTCGCCCTTTTACACTTGCAAACTGTTTCGTCCCGTTTTAGTTTAAGTTTGTCTTCATTGAATTCGCCTTGTTTTAAATTCGCCTACATACAACAGGTGCGAAAGGTGCAAAAATAAAACGGGGGCAAACAATACATTGTCGTGGTGGTAATCCACGGCAATGTTTACTAGTAGGTCGTGTTGAGCCTTGAGGTCTTATTGGAACACATTGCATACAATTAAGGAGTACTCAAAAGCTGCTAACATTACTCAGCAATATTGTGTGCATAGATATCTTTAGCTTGATAGAGCATTTAGAGATTTATTTATTTTCTAATATGTTATTGCTAATAATAATGTACAAAAAACTTGTATGTAAAAAATATCAATCATTTATTGCACATTTGTTGATATAAATGAAGAAAGGATAATAAAGTAGACATGTAATGATTTAACAAAGTAATTTTTGTGATCAGTATGCATTTTATAACTAGCTTTGATGTTGGATTAAAACGGCCTCTTTGTGCGGGATTTATTTGTCATAATACGCAGATCATCAATGACTAGTCTGATTATGTCCAATTATTCAATTGTCTTTCAAAAGATATTCCTAGAGGTTCCAGTCAGACGACAATTATTTCTGCAGACGATCGTCTGGTGATCTTGAACTTTTGTCCGTCAACACATCGATCTCGTGGGACAGGAACGGATAGTCTGTGTGTTCAATGGGTTCCCAACGTGCTTTGCATTAATGTTTTTTTCATTGATTTTTTGATTGCGTTCCGAGACAGTCAAGCTCATTAATGGTTTCTGGGCAGACTGATAGGCAAAAAAGAAGTGAATGAAACCCGCCGACTTGGTCACTGACTGCTGATAAATGACTGTACAAATGGAGAAGTCTGACCCAAACTGAGATCTTCTGGCTTAATAATGACGACAGGACAGAGCCAAGACAGTAGGCATTGGATCTAACATTTAATCCAATCACAATATCATGTCAAACAGAGCACAGTATCAAATACATAGAAAACTGAAGAAAGATAGTAATCTGTAAATGACCCTCTGGGTTTTAGTTTGAATTAATATTCTCAAAAAATCGATATCACGTGTACCGATACCTTTAACAACTGTACTGAGGAACTATGAAAAGTTAGCAATTATTTGCATTGATATATGATCTTAAATATTATACATTTATTGACTGGGTTCGAGGGCAACATGCGTTTTGTCGGACCCAAGAACCAAACTGTTTGCCTGAGGCCATAAATGTTTTGTTATACCTTTTATTTATTTATTCATTTATTTATTTATTTATTTATTTATTTATTTATTTATTCATTCATTTATTTTTTTGACATACATGTATGCCGAACACGAACGAATGCAAATGAGAGTTAGCTGACCCCGCCCATTATGTGACGTAAGCGGTCCAACATCTCATCGACAGGTCCAATATCTCATTCCGCGGTCAAACATCGATTTTTTTATGCCCACTCAGATAGACATTGGAAATGTTAGACTTTTATTAGTATTATTGGTTTATATAGGAACAAATTTTTAAAGGAATATAAAAATTTTTGTTGCTAGTCTAAAAAATTCAAAAAAGCTATATTTCTATTTTTCAAGGTAGAGTAGTTCTATGACACTTTTTTTCTATCTGCTTATTGTATCAAATGAAAATATAAGATATCAAAATTAAACGAAGTATGATACTGAACTAAACAAACATTACACATATTCTGCAAATTTCAACGTTAATATTTTGCATCCACAGCAATAAGCAATTGTTTGTTTATTTTATAAGGTTAGAATATCAGTTTTGTGGTTTTATTATCTCATCTCGTGGACATTCGTGAAAGTGATCATGAGTTTTTTAGTACTCTATCAATGGAAAATTTCACCACGCAAAATTTCAAGCTTTTGTTCGGTTACTCTCCAATTTTCATGACTTTTACTTAACGCCTGTCAAAAGTTGTGCATTAATCAACTGAATAAATTTTGAATGAAAAAGGTGGGAATGACGAACAGTGATTGATCTAAAAAAAATCTACAAACAATAGAAATCTGTAAACAGGGCATAAAACAGGTCGGAAACCTGAACATTTCAGAGGTGGGATCTGAAAGCATCCCCCGTTGACCGGTCACACCTGTCGTGAGCCCTATGTATTGATCAGGTAGACGGAACATTCCGTAGTCAAATATTTAGTATAAAAACAAAGAGAACAATTAATATGAAACGAGTCAGGCAAACTACTACCCAATGAGGTTATATTTTGCTAAAAAAGTCAATACAACGATCATAGAATATACGAAATGTGACTTTAAACGAGGTTTTTGAAATCCCTGCAACTTATACATCAGTAGCCTTCCTCGGTTTAAAACTTGATCGTACTCGGAGCTTGAGTATCGAATAAGCTGGGAGATGTAAACGCCATATGCATGTGATTGCGGAATATTACAATATGAATAAAGAAAGTTGACAATGGAAAAGATGAATACATCTTGCTTGTCACACAATTTAGTTGTTAGTAGGCCCTTATCGTTTATAGTCAGTAAAACATTCAAATATAGACAGATGTGGCAGTCTCTGTTTTGTCTTTTATTTCACGTTTACTAGGATATATCGAGTCAACATATGAATGGATGTAACTATAGTAAATTGATAAAACGTCGTCGATATATCTAAATGACGAATTAAAGGCCACAGCAAGTGTTTTCCTCTTCTCATGTAGAAAATTTGGAATAAATTCTGCTTCGTGGGAAAGTAAAAAAGGGTAGATCAATTAGGGAGCACAGTTAGTGCCCATGGAAATTCCAACAGTTTGTTTGAAGACCTTTTCTCAGAAAACTACATAAAAGTTGTGAATGAGGAACTTCAGCATCCTTTTAATATCATCTTCAGGGTATTTGTGTGTAGAATAAGAGTAATTTAAGTAATTTTGTTGATGACCAAACACAAAAATACGAAAAATTCCGACTTGTGTGCATTTTCTTATTAATGAGGAATGGTTGTATAAAGTGTAGAAAAATCGTACGTTTTGATATTAATGACTTTTGAAAAATTTGGCGATTTTAAATTTTCTAAAAGGTTCTTTGGAGTGTTTTAGAATCCACATCGGATTTATACCACTTCTACAATATGCTGTAACACAGTATGTCTGAAGTTTTTTCTTTACAGTTAAACTTTTTGAAAGGAGTAAAGATAGGGGCTTCATAGAGCATTTGCTGGACCCGGCAATGTTTCTCTTTTGTGAAGTTTAGGAATCCTGTATAGGTAGGGTAGATCGAACTCACCTTGGTTGATTTGAATGTTAAAATTATTAAACACCGAAATGTAATTTTGAAGAATTTCATCCTTAGTTTTTGTTTTGTAAATGTTGTTTAACGTCCCTCTCGAGAATTTGTCACTCATATGGAGAAGCCACCACTTGCCGGTGGAGAGCTGCAAATTTTGATCTATATTCAGAGCCAATGAATAGTGAGGGATCTTTATCGTGCCAGCACCTACTGCGACACGGGACCTCGGTTTACGACACGGGGCCTCGGTATACTGTCTCATCCGAATGACCGGTCTCCACGTCCTACAGTGGGATTCGAACCCCGACGTAAGGATCAACTCCTTACTCCGGGACCCAGAGGAAACGCTCTAACCACTGCACCATACGGGCGACAATTTCATCCTTAGAGAATGAACTATGAGTGTAAGTTGGATTTCCAGACGAAGAAAACGGTTAATTCCTCTCTTTCGAAGTATTTACAGTACCGTTAAGTTTGAATTCCTACTTTTCCATGCAGGTGTACACAGAGTTATTTGTGCAGTGAAACGTTTTTGCTGGTCCTGAAATATTTATTAGATTATCTTTTATGAATTCTCTCCTCATATTGTGACAAATATAGCAAATATGTTTTGAAAGTCCATGAAAATATACAGCTGTAGGGCCAATTTTAACTTAAAATTATCACGTTTTTAGTCATATCTAAATATTACATCATAGATTCACATTTTTGATTTATAAAATAAGTTTTATCTTTCTGCTTAAATTCAGCAATAGGGTAAGACTTCAAAAAAAAAAAAAAAAAAAAAATCTTGCTTGTTAAATTTTCAATGCCAGAAGAATGACATTTTGTCAATGCAGAAAGGTAAAAAATGGTTACGCGAAGAAATTTGAAACTTTTTTTGTCACAATTTTAATGTTTCTTTTCAAGAAAGAATAAGAGTGTATTTGGTCCCATGATTTATTTCGATAAAAAATAAATGGATGAAAAACATCGAAGAATTGTTTTATGTTTTAGTTGAAGAGGAAGATTGCGCTTAATTGCGCTTAATTTTGAGTGCACAGAAAAAAAATTATGGGGTTTAAGAGAAAACACACACACACACACAAACACCCCCCCCCCCCCACACACAATTTTCTTTGAAGGTAAAGGAAAATGACTAAATCTGTTCAAATAGTCAAGTTTGAAAAACAGCAATGCTGAAAATGTAGTGGTGATACAGATATGAATAATTATAATATTTTTTGTCAGTTTAATAATCTGAATGTATTTGTATCAGAACAACTTATATTGGACCAATCCATCATTTAAGTATCATTAATTATATTTTCCATTCTTTCTTCCCAATTGATTTTCTCTGAATTGTACTTAAAAAATGAAAACTTTGAATCATAATGTCATCTTGAGAGCTTTAATATAATTCTTATCTTTCAGCTAAGTTCTTTATTCCGTGAGAATGTTTTTTCTTAAAACTAAACACCAATCCAAAGAGTTTACTATATCTAAAATTGTTTAATATACTGAAGCAAATTTAAGCGTTAATTAAGTTATTATTTTTTGAATTTTTTTATTTGATTATGCCCAATTTCAAAAACGACAAATTATGAATAGTTAAAATAGGTATCTATGATAAAAATATCAATTCCTATATATCGAAACAATGAAGAACTTATTATTAGAATTTACATTTTGAAGGTTTTGTTTTCTTTTAATATTGTCTTGCTTTTTTACCCAAACTATCAAAACAAAAATAATCCAAGCCAGTAATAACTTTTTTGCTCCTTAATTAACGTTTATTGATAAAATCTAAATTTGGGCCAGATCGGTTTGTATAGTTTGTATCAGTAAACATTTACATTAATATATAATTATATGTAACGTCATTTACTATCTGTTTTTTTGTAAATTAAATGAATATATTTCCCAAATCTAACGATCATAAGATGTTTTGATGTTTTTTTTAATGGGAATCATTTCTAGCCAACGCTCAATGTGTATATGTGTGTGTTACTATCACAATGTACAAAATGATATGATTATAATTATTGGGCAATTTTGAATTATATAAACTTTACAGCTAGAACTAAAACAAATTGTTTTTGTGTAACACTAGCATTTTAGATATCACAGGAAATATCGAGTTTTAGTTATCATTAGCGTTTGCCATTGAAGTGGGAATCTTCTCCATAAGTAAACACCTCAACACGTGTTATATTCCTTATATAAAAGCAATAGCAACACAAAAAAATAATAAAATAAAATAAAAAATTTCACATTGATTCTTGCTAGCATAAATATTTTTATACTCATTGTTCTATAAGGTCCTCTGCAAAAATCTCTGGAACTAAGTCTTGAACTTTCTGCAAATTGTAAAGGAACGCCCAACTGTGTTAAAATGGTTAAGAAAGATGGAAAAAAGATAACGGTTTTAATCGGAAGTGATACTTCACCTCTAACACAGCTTCAATATACATGCTGTATATACATGCTACTCTTAATATTTTACATTGTGCACTTCTTTACTAGTTCATTATAAAAGCATAGGAATCAAGAATGCTCTCTCCAACAAAATAACCCAAATTATACTACTTTATGAATAAGCAACACCTTGATAAAAGATTACACTCTTCTTTGTTTTAATTCACACACGGCTTCTTAAAAGTTTGGATCAAGGATATGATTTAATGCATTAATTTTCGTTGCTACCCTCCATTTTCATCCATTTGGTGTACTGTATGGTCCCGACCCTGGGTTATATCATACCTACATGTATATAGTCAGGTATATCTACAAGCATGCATAGTATGACCCCGGGTTATTGTTGGGGGGGGGGGGGGGTTGGAGAAATTGCAAATGCCTGGACGAGAATTAATTATATGCAAAAATAGGCTCAGGGCTAGAATTCTTGCGTAATTATTCGTTGAATGAGAACAAAGCATACTCACCTTGGTGAATACACCATATGGCCCCTAATTTTTAATGCTAAACAAAGTTTAAGTGAAATAAAAAAAAAATGTAACTTTTATTTTGCCAAAAGATATTTTTTTTCTATCATGATCCAGTGAAACAAAAATTCGATGTCCTCAGCAAAGTTCACTCAGCGTGCACAGACACTTATTGTTTGGCGTCTACCGTAAAGGATTGCGGCATTGATTAAAACCAGTGTTTTGGTATCCCCCAGTGACGACATGTAATAATGTTTTCTATTTCGATTTTCCTCCGACTATTATTGATAGTCGGAGAGTCATTAAATATGCATTCAGCATTCAAGGTCAGTTCAAGGAAACATTTTTTGTGGTTTGTTCCATAAAAATAAAAGATCGGAGAGAGAGAGAGAGAGAGAGAGAGAGAGAGAGAGAGAGAGAGAGAGAGAGCATGCTCTCGTTTTTTATTCTGAATTATTGGGAAAAATCCATCCAGTTGGAGTTATTAATTTTTGAGAGATTATTTCCCCCTGGATAACACGAACAATGCTACGAGGATATGTAGGACTATTGATCCTGAAACAAAGTACAAGAATGTTTGAAGTATGAAACTGTCATTAATCATTTAGAAATATAAAGTGCATAATTGTATTAGATTTAGCGTTTTAATCTAAACATAAATAAATTATTTTTCAGTATTTATCTTATCAAAGCATCGAATTTAACTCTTTTAAAATGTTCATACAGCATGCATTTGCAGTCGAAAGTCATGTGGACCAACCTTTTTATCCACTAGAAGATGGATCTTCAGTTTTTATTTTACTTTTTTTAATTTTTGTATGTTTTTTGTTTGTTTGTTTGATTGTTTGTTTGTTGTTCATATGTGACCCATAATGAAATCATATTGTCCAACCTACAATAAATATAAATTTGTCTGCAGGGGTTGTCGCAGATGGCTTGAAAAATCTTAATGAAAACAGTATTAATAAACACCAAGTCTAGCTAGCATGTGTCATTTCAGATTTTCAGAATGCCCCCGTTGTCATAGAAACAGTAGAACAATTAAATTTTAAATTTCATTTTTCTCATGAATTGGATTTAATTCAATTAATTTAAATCGGTTTATCAAAGGTAAATAGTGTTAATTGTATTTTCACGGGTTTGCCGGTGTAAAGACGAATAATGACCCCCTTAGAAAAATGACCGAGGGTAATTTGTCGACGTTGAAAAATGACCTCCTAGCGTTTCTATGTGTGCAACCTATAAAATATTGACCCCGTTGAAAAATGACCCCATCCTAACAGAGTGATACAAAGTTAAAAGAGTTGATTGATGACAAGGTTTGGTTCTCAAAGTTTAATTCTCTTGGGTTTTTCTGACAAACACTGGAGAACACGCAATTAAAATGTAATATAAGAGCATTACATGTGTTTAGATCTAATATACCAATTGGATATTTTACTAGAAAAGACAATAATAAACTACCACAAAATATAATAAAGGTGATGACTTCAACTTTTCTATCGTCCACTTCCCTTATTTATGTAGCATTATACCATTTTCACCTGGATGGAGTTTCATATGGTTGTAACATTCATATGGAGTTTATGTCTCTTAGTTGATTCGATACGCAAAAGCATGTTCTTCTTGCAAATAATTTCTTAAACGAGGCAAGCTATTGACAAATAATTTGATAAAACAAGGATTTCAATAGTCTAACTTTGTCAATTCGCAGATTTTATGGTCGAAACGATGGCCTTGTTAGCATATACAATCTATCGTTCAATCGAATGTTGACTGACGTTTTTCATATTGTTCGGCCATTATTTTCACACATAATTGTCTACAGATATTCCGTTTGCCCGATCATGCCAATGCCAATAAGAAACAGTGGGTGTGACCGTCGACAGGGAATGCTGACTCCTCCATGGCACCTGATCCCACCTCTGATGAATTTTTAAAGGTTCATGTATGGGCTTCTCAAATGTAATGTTCCGATGGCCATTTGAGCTTGATTACTGGTCGTTATCTTCAGATAAAATATTTCACCTATTGAGTTTTCAGCACACAATATAAATCGCACAATAGGTACGTCACAGTGTCTATTGGTTAAAGTTGTTGTCTTAATCTTTCTTTTTCATCAGTTTCATTTTTTGATATTTCACTAATCATAAACATTTATTGCCAACTAACAACTAAACTATTGCCAAACTGGATGACTTCCGAATCGGCCACTTCTTATATGTATTTTAGTTGTGTGGTGTGTAAGTCTCCAACTTATTCGGTACGTTAGAGCATGCTCTGTATACGATCAACTTTAAAACAGGCAGGATACTGACAATAAGATTATGTATAAGGGCTTTCAACAGTCCCATTCAAAGTCAGCATTTCAAAAATTACTGGGTCAATATAATGACCTTGTAAGCAAATAAATTTATTTTTCCATATTTTTTTTTCAATTTTGCAAGGTTATACACTTTGTAATTTAAAATCTTGATAACTTTAACAAATTTAAAAAAATCCATGAAGGTCATAACTTTTATAGATACGGAAAATAATTCAACAGTGTTGTGCCGTTGAAGTCCAGAAAAAAATATCATTGTGTGAAAAAAAAGGTCTAGACAAATAAGGTAATGGTTCTGACATGTTTGTTTTTCGTTTGGACAAACAAGATATTTGGGTGGACAAATAAGTTCTTTTTTCGTACAAATTAAATACACTTAAAATTGTTTCTGAATTGTTCAGACGAACTGGGTATTTGCTTGGACAACTTAGCGAAGTATATATTTGTTCGAACAGATTTCATGTTTCTTCTTTATACAAGGTTTATTATTCCTCTGATAAAGGACAGCATATGCATGAAAATCTAAGATGGTACATGTATAAAGCACATGAATTAATTGCACTTTAGGGACGAAATGTGGATATTTGCATGCTCAAGTTTTTTTATTGACTCAATTTCTTTGCGGTTCCTGGTGTTTCATGGAAGTTTTACTTGCCGTTTAGGTTAAAATCGCTTGTATCTCCATTTTTGTATGCCATATACAATTGATTATTAAATAATGATTTTTCTTTCGCTTTGAATGAAAATGTACCAAAAGTATCTAAAACATCACACAAATCTTCTCATTCAAATTAAAAGGCACTTTTGTTATATTTCCGAAAATTTCATGTTTGTACATTGTTAAAATCACTGACTGAAAAATATATACTAAGTGTATGTATTTTTAAGTCAGTGATATTAACAGTGCAACTGGATCAACAGTTATGTCTTTCACTAATCAACAATTCAATTTTCAATTGCCAATTAGTATATGATTTCTTGTAATTACAACTGCAAGTCAGTAGGATAAGAAGCGCCTTAGGCCAAGGCCAAGAAAGCAACAGAGTGGGACATATCACTTTATTAGTGTATTATTTGGCAATTAAAAATTAATTAATGAAAAACAAATAGACAATATAAACTAATCTCTCTCTCTCTCTCTCTCTCGCTGGAATATTTTTTTTAAATCTTAAAAACAATTAAGCATTTGTCAAATTAAAATGGACGCATTTCCACATAATGTCGATTGAAGTCGACTAATGTCAATTTTAAAATAAAAGACAGATTATTTAATGAGACTAACATATCATCCCTGTATCTTCATTTTTATTATACCTCAGGTAAGCATTTTCGCCCATGGGCCTTTTGATTTATAATTCTTATTCTCCTCAATCAAAAAGAAAAATACATGCATACCCCTAACAAAATCTGCACGTAAGATATGCAGATTTTATGGGTAATGCCCCCTTTTCTACAGGCAAAAGGGTCATTTCTAGACGTCGAATGATGACCGAGGGTCGTCTTTACACCGGGTTTTAGCCAACCTTAGTTCATCAGCGTCACGGCCTCATTGCAGTCTGTCTGCATACTTTTGGCATTTAACACGTGGAAATTCACATAACCGCCTATTAAAAATTATAAAAACATGTAATATTATGGAACGCCACAGCTGTCTTAAGGGTACAAAATGTGCATCATAGCGTCAATTTTACATAACATTAAGTCTATTCTTTATATCATTAAGTCCACATTATATAATATGTAGTACAGAATTAATATCATTAAGTCCACTTTATATAACATGTAGTACAGAATTTATATCATTAAGTCCACTTTATATAACATATACATGTAGTACACAATTTATAGCATTAAGTCCACTTTATATATGATGCATATTTTTTACTACATATTATGTAAAGCTGACTTAATGATATAAAGGATAGACTTAATGTTATATAAAATTGACACTACGCTGCATATTTTGTACCCTTAAGACAGCTATGGCGTTCCATATAATATGTTTCAGTTTTCTTATTAAGTAAATTCGATATGGCACATTTGTAAGCAATATTTTGTCTTTGATAACTGCCATCTAATTTTTTTGTACCATAAAAGATTATCCCTTGCATTATTCCTTGCATCAAATCAAATTGATTCTCTGCACAACAAATGGAATGAAGTGGACTATCTTTTTCACTCTTGGCATGTAATCAAAAAGGGGTATATTTCTTTTTAATTTGATTTTTTCTTTTTAAGGACAGATGATAGAAACAAAAAAAAAATGGATGCCTTGATTGGTATATATTTTTGGACCTATTTTTGTTGTAAATGATGTATACAATAAATTTCTAAAATATTAAGAAATTGTGAACTTCTATGATGTTAAAAAGTCAACCTTTCTGCAGCCATCCTTGTTAATCCGTACAACTTTTTTGACACTTTAAATCCCATTATTATGAAACTTTGAATAAAAAAAATTAAAAACTTCTTCATTTTACTTAAATAAACATGACTTCTTTAGTTGTTATTTTCAAGTTTGTTTGTTTCATCTATCCTCAAGGTATTAAAATTGTTGCTTATTTTGATTTAAACCCCTGTTGGGGACAATTTGTTGTGACATATGTTATTGCTTGCTTTAGTAGTTGTTGTATATACTTGTAATGTGTTGTCTTGGTTTTACAGAGAATCCTCGACTCTGATTCCCTAATTAGGACTCAAATCAGAGGATGAATAGTTAGTTTCACTGTACTTTGAAGATGTGTGAATGATTTTATAACAAGTCCAATAATTAGAAATAACTATGAAAAACAACGCTATTACCTTCACTCATAATAATAGATACTGAATTAACAAACATAAAAACTTAAACCAGTTGCCTACGTAAAGCTTAAAAATACTGTAATAATATTAATTATAATAAAGAATCAAATAAACCTTACATTAAACGAAAACCGAGAAAATTTGAATGGTAATACATATCAGAACAAGTTACATTTTGAAATAAAAGAACATCTTTATCTTAACATAGATTTATTATTTGTGTTTTCAGAAAGTCATATTTAAATGTAAGAAAAATCATCTTTGATGAAAGTGAGACTTTTATAAACAATATCGGAGCCTATTAAATAGTATTCTTTATACATGTATCCGAATTAAAAGATCTTGTTGAATACCCTTCACAATGACAAAAAAGTTGAAAGACAAAAGCTCTAGGGGTAAACAACAATAAATACACTGTAGCCGAACTTTATGTAGAAAAAAAATATATGAAATTTCCAGCATTTATTGCTTATGTTTTTAACAAGTAATCACTAAAACTTGGATCTTCTTAATATGTTGAAAATATAATAAAGACTTAAAGAAGTGTATTTCGTTACTGTGATTCATTTCTAATATGAGCCTGTTTAGTAAATTATACGAGAAAGCTGATTCTTCATCATCTGAAATTCACAATTGTGTAAAACAATTCATAGTACGATTTAAAGTTGAAAATTTCTTTGTTTTGTTGCCCATTTAGAAAACGACCTATTGTCAATTAACAATGGTTATTTCCATTCTTATGTCGATATCCAGTTAGCCATGGATATATCCCGGTGGGCTTGAGATAAAAGATACCACAGAGTCTGACACATCTGTATCATATTTGGATATTTTATGAGAAAAAGACGGTAATGGTAATCTAACAACAAAGCTTTATAATAATCGTGATGACTTTAATTTTTCAATCGTCAACTTCCCTTACTTATGCAGCAATATACCCTTATCACCTGTATACGGGGTTTATGTCTCTCAGTTGATTTGATACGCCAGAGCATGCTTTACGTATGAACAATTTCTAAAACGAGGTAAGTTATTGATAAACAAGTTGATGAAACAATAATATCAGCCGACTCGTTTAAAGTCATCATTTCGTAAGTTCTATGGTCGATACAATGACCTTGTCAGCAAATACAATCTCTCATTAAGTCAAATGCTGACTGACTTTTTTCATACTAATTGTTAGGCCATTATTTAAACACTGACTCGTCGATGGATTTTCCCGTTATTTCTCGTTCATGACAAGGAGCACACGGCGGGTGTGGCCGGTCGGCAGGGGATGCTCACTCCTCAATGGCACCTGATCCCACCTCTGATGTCTTAGAGGTCCGTGCTTGCTCTGCTCCTATTTTGTAATGTTTAATGGACTTTTGAGCTCGAATGCTGTTCGTTATCTCCACATATTTTATTGTTTTTGCCTGCTTTTAACAAAAAACAAGGTCAGTCGTTTGGCAAGAGAACTAAGGAACATAAAATATCTTTCTTTCTTTGTTAGTATGGGAATTAACGTTGCAGCTATTGCAGAAAAGATTTACATAACCCGCTTACGCGCGTCATGTATTTTTTCTACAACAGCTGAAACATTAATTTCCATACGAACAACCAAAGAATGTATTTTTTTGCTTGATTTCCTCTTTTTCATTACTTAGCCAACATAGAGGGAAGTGAAAGATGTGGTGAAGGAAGGAAGATCATGTTTTAGCACCAAGACAAAATGGAATCATGTACAGTGTACAAGACGTGCCCAAAGCTGTTGAGAAAAAGCTTGGCAGTTTATCTGAGTGCTTTGGAGGAAAGTAACATACTCTATACTAGAGAGACCCAGAGTGAGACTTCATGCTTAAAAAGATAGACTCTGAGACAATCAGCTAGTTCATTTTTCTCCTGACCTTCGAAGAGAAGATTTTACTGTCAGTATTAACCAAGAATATTTTAGCGTACATGCGATAATCCAGTTCATTAAAGAGTCCAGAGAATGCAAGAAGAACCCTCCTAATAATAGTATATTTGGACTTAACCAATGCCTATGGATTTGTCTCACATAAATTTACTGAGTCTGCTTTGGAGTTCTACCATTTACCTGAGAATGTTCAACAAGTTGTTATTAGCTACTCGGGGGGGGGGGGGGGGGCAGTTCTAGTAAGCCATGGATGAGTATACTACATCCTGGCAAAATTTCGATTTTATCGGATGTATATCTCCACTTCTTTGTTTGCTAAATGGATGGGGATGATAACAATGGCTAGAGACTGGAAGCCGCGGATGAAGGCCGGGATATACCAATTACAAAATAAGATTAATGGATAACCTTACTTTGACAGTATTGGCTCACATACAAATTAGACGTATTCAAACTGCATTGGGTGACATCACTTTGAATTGAAAATAAATCATACCTCAATTTCCTTGGGGTTGGTGGGTGATCTTTTTTCTCATGGATAATCCGCTTTAGAAAGGGTTTTTGCTCTAGTACGGAAGGGGTGGGTGGTGGGGGAAATGGAAAAAAGCCTTTTGGTAGCAAAGATTTAGATTTCAGTGCCTGCAAGAAAGAAAACTTTTTGAGAGAAAATTTCATTTTTCCTTCACCTGTTCACATTGAACATATTTTACTGATATTCATTTTTGTTGGAAGTTTAACTAAATGTTCAATATCTGTGGGCCATGTGTCAAACATCTAGCATTTAAAGGGATTACATACACATCATTATTAACTTTAATGTTTGTTACTTTTCGGAACTCAAAAGTATCTGAATATTAAAATAAAAAAAAAAATACATGCATAACGTACATCAGGGTTGGCGAACCATAATATGACGTATATCTGTATGATTTTAATATACATCAAAACTTCCTCCAACAAATAAGAAAGTCACAACAAAACCCCAAATAATAACGGTAACTCTTTTTTTAAATGCATAAAATATTCAATTCAGTTTACTGATTTGATTTCGTTAATTGATTCACATCTTTCTTAAACCCTTCGTGCAAAGGTTAATGTCTAGTTTATGTAATTGCTAGCGCTCTCGAGCAACAACATTAGTCTTTTTTTACTGGAATGTGCATGCTTGACTTCACGGTAGGACATTCTGGGAATACATGTAGTACTGTAGATAACCTGTACCATGTCAATTTTGTTTTATAATCTGAAAATGCATAATAATGATCTGAAGTTCTAATCTGTACACAAATGTACAAAAAGTGACAGTAACTTAGGTCTTGTAATATCAAGTTTATAGAGCTCAGTTTTTTTTTCTTCTAAAATTAAAATTAAAAAAACCTAGCTCTTCTTAACTACCTTCCTGGGTCTTTTCGGCAAGCTAGGAAAGACCATCCCCGGATATGTTTTCCGAACCTGCCGGAAAGGCCCGAGAAAATGTGATTGCTATAAAACAGAGCAACACTAAAATATTTTCAACTAGTTGCTCATTGGCTCTACAAAAACCCACTCTAGATTCACCATTCTGAATTGAGACCCGGTCCACCAACGACACCATGTCTTCCTATTAATAATTCATCGATTCAGCAAATTAAACCAATGGTTAACTCACCTATCTTTAATTTGTAAAAGATAAGCTTGTAAGACATCCGCCCACGAAATAACTTCCCCATGAACCATTGTTTTTGAAATGAATTAAAATTGCAATGATTTAGAATTATTCAAAATAAATTTGAAGATAAATTTTTGGCTGTTTGTAAGAAATACGTGATAGTAGAATTATATGATACATCATAAGGACTAGACAGGGATTGTGGAATTACATTGGGTGTAAATAAGATAATTACAAAATATGAAAAATATCATTAACAGGTGTGAATTGATCATTTGGCATCAAATCACGATTGTTAAAGTATTGGAAGCTTAATTCTTTAGAAAGGGAATGGGGAATTAGAACAGTATTCACCAATTATTTCACAGAAGTCTTTGTGGTATACGCCACAAAATACTCTCATATGAAAACGAAAATTGAAATTGTCGAATGCTTTTACGTTAAGAATATTCACTTAAGAATTAGCTACAATGTCAGTAGTTTCACTTTGTCTAATATATATACATGTATAAATATATAAATTTATATATATATATATATATATATATATATATATATATATATATATATATATATATATATATATATATATATATATATATGTGTATATATGTATATATGTATATATATATATATATATATACACACACACACACAAACCTAGACCCTTTTTTGATGAAAAAATCCTTAAATGTTCAGGCGTTTATACACAGTAAATCGATCTTATTCCTGTCACTTATCTTTTCAAACATCTTGACATTCTTGGGCTGTGAACAGATTCCAATAAAAACGATATGTTCGTAAAACAATTATTCATTATATTATATTCCGAGGATTGTCCCAGAAAAACGCAAAATTTTTTATAATATTAAAAAGTTAAAAATTGGCATACATTAAAATCAAGTTTTTTTTAAAAATAATTCACAGAAATTTTAGTAAAATAACTCTATAATTAACATTTCTCTCTTTTAATTTGAAAACGAATCATTCAAAATAGCTACCGGCGCAACACCGACGACGTCAAAACGTAGCTCGTGGAGTTTTCGAATTTGTTCAGGAATCGTGCGTCTCTAAAAATTCGATGCATAAATCCGATACTGCGTGTTATTTTGTTTTAGTTATCGAGTTATCCATTTCCAAAGTACTACAGTTAGGAATAAATCAAGGAATAAATTCTTTTATTAGACAATTTCCTAACTGCTCGAAAACTTAACGGTGGTCTCCATGTATGATGTCCAGCTCTAGTCTTATCAATTTGTCGTTATTTTTGTTGGTCTACCAAACGATTCTTCCATCGGATCACCAATCATCTTTGAACCTCTTTTACTATGTATAAACCTATGATCGATACATGTATTTGTGTCGTTGAAAGCTCTTTTTCCGTATGAACAGGAGTCAAACCCCGCTCCACACAATACTGAGTGATAATTTGGTGCGCCGCATTATCGCTCGACGTCGTCGTTTTTGGCAGTATCTAATTAATGGCGTTTGTGCATATAACGTCATATTTTTGTTATTTATGATGTCAGAGTATTAATTTTTTTTTACATACAGGTACTGTCTACGGATATAATTTTTGGCCACATTATATTTCTGTATAGCCTGGTAGTAAAGAGAACATTGCTGTAAATGCTATTTTTGAAAGTCAAGAAATTGATCGACCACTGATATTTAACACCCTTTAAATATTGCTTATAAACGCATATGGCATTGGAAACTTATTTTATTTGGCCAAAATGATAAAAATATAATTTCCCAACATTATGCCAAAAGAGAATAAATTTGGTCAGGTAGTTCATGAAATATTTAAAAAGTTTTAAATACACGAGGGACACCCCTCGTATATTACATTTTTGTGTTTGCAGAAGGATAGCGTACAAATTAGTTATCAATGCAACCTTTTCTTTGTTTGCTGTTTTGTTTTTGCTATTTTTGTGTAGAATCGGACAAGGTTAAAGTGCGTTACTCGAGACTAAGATGGGTAAGGAAAGTACTCGTAAACATATTGATGTTTTCTATCATAAACTTTTTATTCAATTCATACTAATTATATGATTGTTTGGCAGTACCATTAAATACACTTATTTGGAGATTGTATAACAAAAAAACCCTGCTCAAAGTTTTTCTGCAGATAAAAGTTTATGAACAAATTATTTTCGCTTTTTGTTTTTACCATAATCAGGGCAAACGATTTGTTCTACATTCCAATGTACACCGTTTTGATTTTTTTTACACTCTTAAAGTAGGAAAATCTCTTTTGACTATACTAAGAAGTCACATCAATTGTCATTTTTGAATAGTTCGAGTACACTTTGTATGGAATATATTACAGTAACTATAATTTTAGAAATTTCTTTCAATATTTTTTTGTCTTGGTCGATCACAGTTGATTTTGTTTGAGACATCCGGTGTAAAAACGAATAATGACACCCATAGAATATTGACTGCGGTTCATTTTTCGACGTCGAGAAATGACTCCGTCATATTTTAACGTCAAAAAATGATCCTCGGCCATTATTCAACATCGAAAAATGACTCCTTCACCTTTACTAAAAGTGGCATCACTCTTAAAATCTGCATAACCTACGTGAAGTAAAATGACCCCCGTATGCCTAAACAGCTTTCATGTATATCTTTCAGAACATGCTAAGTACTAAGGAGCATTAAATTGATACATTTACCTTCAGATGCAAAGATTTCTACAGTTATATGCATGATCAATAAACTTACATTTTTCCTTACTGCGTAAGAATTTCATTAGGAAGTACTCTTCCCTTAGGGGTAAAGTTTTACTTTATTCTTTCATTGACCCAGTGTATCGGAAATTAAAAATGCAACATACAGTTTATCATAATAAACGTTGAGGCATTTAATTTTATTAAATTTCTAATTAAGATCTTCTAATCACCGAAAACTGCACATTTTTTTCCTATTGTTTTCCCACTTTAAAAATAAGCATGATGAGTTCACTGATCTTTAAAACTGTTTTTAAAAAGGTTTCTGCCAAGAAGATGAAAATGAGGGTTTAAGTGAAAAATGCGGTTTATTGCAAAAATCGCTGAACCCAAATTAGATATTTGGAAAGACTGGTCTTTCACGCAGTATGATGTAAATTGAAGTGGAAAAGGGGAATTTAAAGTTCGCAGTCGACCTGGACGATCGAGATCTGTGGGGACACCAAAAAATATTGATGCTGTGAGCAACATGATATACAGATTTGCAGTGAGAGACGTTGCTAAGACACTAAACATTTCATCGTCACAACAGTTGATTGAGTTCTGACGAAGGAATTGAATTTAAAAAGGGTCTATCAATATATTAAAATTTTGACAAAAGAAGGTATTATAAACTTGCGTGGTGGTTTACAAAACATGGATGCGGTGTTTCTAGCCCAAATGGAAGGTTAATGAAAAATGTGGAAACAGAGAGAAAGCTGTCGTCCTATTTTTACAAAGAGAAGCCATGGATCTAAAAAGGTCTTGTACGAATTTTCATTTTACTCAAAAGATTCAATATTACATATACCTACATCAAAAGGAAGGACCATCAATGGTAGCTTTTATGTGAAAATTGTACTGAGGAAAGGTAAGCAGGTTTTCTCTCAGAAAAGTTCAATACCGGTACCCATGGGGATTTTCTTATATGTGTCAATGCTGACTTAAATAGGCATTGAGGTGTAAAGGAAATTTTGAAGAAAGGAAAGCTCAAAGATCTTACCCATCCTCCATATTTGCTAGATCTTAGACATAGCGACATTTTTTAGATCAAAAACTCAAAAAAAAAACCATCAAAAGAAGATGCTACTATTTTAGATCTATCGTGGGGTGTGCTATCCATCAGTGTCTCTTGGGTTACAACAAAAGCGAGTATGCTGTTGCTCCGGTTAAAGGTAAAGAGAGGTGAGATATGTGTAAAGGTTAAAAGGAAATACTTCAAAGGATTAGATGTACTCTTTAAAAAAAACTTTAGTGACACATTGAACATAAAGATTATTTAGTAAAATGATGTATTGATACCGGTAATAAAGAAATGTGGTAAACAATAGTCCAAGTGTCATATAACTAAAGAATTTCAGAATCATAGACAGTTCAAGGTCATATCTCCACAGACTCCAATGACAGCTTAAAATGGCATCTTAAAGAACGCAAATGAGTGTATTAAAATCTGTATGGGAATGCTATCCCACCCTTAGTGTAGAGCTTTGGTCAGCTGTTGAAGAGTCTCGATGCTAGTGTTTTTGGTCGATCATGCCTATCCATTTTGTCCAATGCATAAAAAATGGGGTCTTAATCTGGCAACTTAGATGGCTAAGGCAGAACAGGATGTTGTGGTTTCGCAAGAATGCGATTGTCAAACGAGCCGTATATGTCTCTGTATTGTCAAATTGAAATATGGCTTCGCGATGCTGCAATATTGGAAAGGCATGTGCAGGTATGACATCTATACGGGGGTCGATCAGAACAATGGCATGAATAAGTCCTCTGATGTTAATTCCAACATTCTATAGTCAATTGCAATGGTCTTGTTTGATATTCTATGCAGTTCGGGGATAACTAATGCTGTAAAGGACGTCATTATGAAACGTTGATGAAAATTAAGCAAACCCTGAAGCGTTCCTGTGCTGCTGATGTCATGCGTGGTCTGCCATATTTGTGGTGATCATTTGTTGCCCCATACTGTTGGTTTTTGTTTTATAGGTTAGATATAGTGCTTTGTGTAACATTAATCGTAGACTGTGGTACACCAGCTTCCAGTCGTCTATTTCCTTTTTGCGATATGCAACATTCAGATGCAGCATTTTTAAATAGCGTCAATTTTCAGTTAAAACCAGAATCAAAATATCGAAAACCCCAGCTTTTGATAGCCCGTTTGCACCTGAAGGATGTGCATCAGAAACCAACAAAAGAAAGGTGAAAAAAGAAAAAATAAGAATTTTGCAAAATCAGGTCTTTCTGTCCGTGAGTTTTGTAGAATGGCTGACAAGTTATAAACAACGTTAAAAAATAATGCATTTTACTTGAATGAATCATATCCATCTAAAATAAAATTGTTTAGTATGACAAAACTATCGTATATTATTCAGAGTGTTATTATTATTATTATTATTATTATGCGTTTCTTTTTTTTGAAGAGTATATATAAAGGATCTGCTCTCTGTGTTTTTCTTATTATTTGATTACCTTTTGCATTACTTACTGAACAACCCTTGTATAGCATAGATGACGTTCAGCATCTAACATTTATTAAGAAGTTTCAAATCTCACCGATTTCAGTTTGAATGTATTTTGAATTATATCGAAATGATGTTTTTTTTTAGTGCTTGACATATCACACAACCATAAAATAATCAAATCTACCTACGATGACGCAATCTCTAAATACAGAAAATATCGATAAATTTTGCACGCGGTTTATAATTTGTTTGGCGCTTAGCGGTTAAACTAATTTCGTAGCCTTAACTTTGCTAGGGATTTTCCTGAACATAATTACTAATTAAAATTAAATCCAGTTAAGAAAAAAATCTTTTACAAAATTGACTAGGTGTAGACTTGTACAGAAAACAAGCATGGGTTCTAAGGTTTTATTTCCTTCCAACTAACAAGCTATACATTTAAGGATCTTAACATCCTCGCTAAAAATACCAAAATTAAATCCTCGCTAAAATTTCTGCTTTTACGGTTTTAAGGACATACGCAACGTACCTTACCTACTGATAATTTTTCAAGATATTCTTAATTCAAGATTAAAGTGCAATCAGATGTTCGTAGACAAAAAATCAGCATGCATTTAATACCAGGGGTTTTGAAAAGATATCAATTGATGAAAATTCTTGTATAGTTCAAAGAAAAATATACAAAAATTAATTAACATATATTCTAGATTTTTTGTTTATCCAAACTTGTTTTAGAAGAAGTGTACAATAAAGTTCAAACTACGTTGCGTATGTCCTTAAGACAACATCGGTATATCAGATTTTCTTTTGTGAAGTTTCAGAAGCTGATCATTAAGAAAACAGACAGAACACTGGTTCCGTTGGGATCTATTTTCCGAAAACAAAATATAACGTATCCATAACTTGAGATTAGGCCTGTAAAGATTTCGCATGAAACTTGAGACAAATTTAATCGAATTCTGAAAATGAATTTTTGTAATATAGCTCTATTTGGAAGAAATAGAAAAATGTTTTCGAATCTAGTTTGCTCCAACTACTTCCATTGAAATTTCCAGTTTGAAAAATCTTCTTCTTTTTTTTTTTGGCTTGTTTTTGTTATCATTATATAAAATGATAATATTCGTTTTATTGTAAATAAATGACAATATTCACACAGGAATTGTGTTATGTTATATTTGGATTGTTCATCCCTATTAAATGGCACCAATATTACAAAAAGCATATTAAGTTTAAATTTAAGAAGGGTGATAATGACCCGAGTTACTTAAAATAACTAAGGGAAAATCCAAAGATGTGTTTAATATCGTGAAAAGTCTCTTAAAATTACAAATTCTAATAATGAATTTGTTTTTCTTTTTTTTTTTTTTTTTTTTTTTTTTTTTTGTGTTCCAAAAAAAAATATATAAATATGAAGTCCTTTGATTCGGTCAATCCATAGATGTATCAACTTCACAGAAAAGCATATCGACTGAGCACAGAATGCTCAGTCGATATATTTTTCTGTGAAGTCGATATATCTATGGATCGACCTCATAAAAGGGCTATTTATATAATATTAATGTAGTATGGTTTGGAAAAAATAGGGTTTTTTTTTATTTATATACAGAAAATTGCCGATTAAGAGTGGAACTTTAATAGACTATATTTTTCATTTTGTCATAGTATATGATCATAAAGAAAGGTATGTGTGAAGATCCAAGCTTCCTTCCATACCATGTTTGCTATTTGTTCCCTGGCTTCTGAAGTGTATGATTATTCAGTTGCTTATTTGCATTATAATTCAATGATTTAACTGAATAACTTTCTTAATTCTAGTTTGTCAATGTCTTAAGTATTGAATGGATTCATTAAATCTGTAAAAATCAGTAAAAAATGAATTAGATCAGAATGTATGCAAGCCACATTTCTAAGGGAAATACAGCTGTAAATCCTGTAGAGGTGTCAGCAAGCACCCGAAATTTGGACTAAATTTCTTTGGCTCCTCGGACCGTGTAAAGAATATTCGTTTGTAAGGACTTTAACAAACGGTACGTAAAATTCACTTCCCTTGACTGGAATGTTAACAGTATTTAAAACTGAAACTAAAAGTTTTTAGCCTTAAAATTACCTGAGCTTGGACATTTTTTTTAAAAAGTTGTTTTCAACTGGTGATGGAATTAATGTAAGTGAATATAATCTTTATTAGGAATTTCCAAAGTACTCTAGTATACTTATTATACATCGGTGTGTTTATTGACCAAAATAGTAGTAAACACGATTTTCCAACCATTTTTTATTCAATTAGAAGAAAATGTTCAACATTTTAATGGCGCCATACGCTCAGAAAACTTAACAAAAAATCAACAATATAAGGGAGAGACACCGATTAGAAAAAAAAAGATTAACATTACATTGAAAACCCTAAAGAACTCCTACTCTAAAATGTGCTACCTTTCTCTGAGGATGACAATTTTTTTTCTCCAGCAAATTGTTCAAGCAATAATGGAGATTACAGTTACCTTAGTGCCGTTTGGAATGGGATCTGCATATGTTCCAAAATTGAAATTCAGTACGAGAATATCACAGAGAACTGAGATGGAGGATATTTCCAAGTTATAAAATAAACAGATTGATGGAAAAAAAATTAGAAAACACTTTATCAGCCCAGGGTTTTCGGTCCGTAGAGCTGATGACAAAACCATGGAAGATTTCGCCACTGAAACTGTGGTTGCCATTAGCCATATCTCCTGCACAAACATGAATTTTAACTAATTTCTAGATGATATTGCTTAATAATAATGTTATTTTGCTTAGTGTCTGGTAATTAAATTCGAGAATGACAAATATATATTCATAGACCCTTTCTCTATAATTATCCAGGCATTACTTCATTTAAAATGCATTCTTTTGATTTTTCAGTCGTAAATACGCAGTTAGCTGATCATTGCATATCTGTCCTCTACATATATGAAAATATAACTCAATTCACTGGAATAATGTAAATTTTACTCCCAGCTCCTCTGTAATATATCTTTTCAAACTATCTGATAATCTTGGCAAAAACTACGGAAGCCCGTTAAGGCCAGTTCAGAGAAAGAAATATTTTTTATTGCGTTTAAACGCAAAAGAATGCGTTTAATCGCAATCTTTTAAGATTAAATGCAAAGTGTTTTGTGTTTTAAACGTAATGATTATTGCGATTGAACACAATAAAAATATTTTTTCTCTGAACTGGCCTCAACGGGCTTCTGTCAGAGAAAAAAAATTTAAATAAGAGACTAACTTTTATTTATTTATTTAACATACGTATATCTTGCCATTAACAGTCATTGAAAAATATTTTTTTAAAAAGTTTCCTTAACTAACAATTAAGTTTAAAATAAAAATATTACACACAAATTCTCATGTTGTGAATATAAGACACCAACAGATATCTTTGATAAAATAAGAAAAATCTACATTGGACAATATCTAAGTTGCGAAATTAAATGAGACTTCCATTTAATTATCTTTGAAAACTTTTATTTGCTGTAGTAAACTAGTTAATGTTAGTTTACCATAGTATTTTTTGTTAGGGTAAACACGTTTGGAGAACTGATATCTGATGGTTGCGAGTTTTCCGCATATTGCTTGAAATTTCTGTATATTTTTCTAATCTTCTTTGACATTGTATGTGCTTGACATATTTAGCTTGTACAATGAAGTCTAAATTGTCTTCAACTGATGATAGTAATGCGATTCGCCATCAGAATTTCCAAAGTAGCAAATTTATTACTTGATTAGGAAAATGATAATACAACGGAGTGCTGATTGAACATGATAATTTTATAAACACCCTTTTCTACTTTTTCATTCATTTAGCATATTTTTGACGCCATGGAAGCTAAAATCCAACATACAAATCATCAACAAGATTAGGAAGACGCACGTTCAGAAAAAACAACAGAGATAAACATTACAGTAGCCAAGGCAATTAAAAGTGAGAAAAATATGAAAAATGCTCTGTCCATTATGTTTGCTAGATCCTGCCAAGTGATGTCATCGGTCTCGCTTGACGAGTCGTCTTTCTGCTCGGTGGACTGCGTGGACTGAAAATTTTCAATTAGTTCTACTGAAGAATTTGCCACCTTTCTCCGAGGCCGACAACTTTTTTGTTTCCAACAAATTATTCGAGCAATAATTGAGATAACAATTACCCGGGTGACGTTTGGAATGGGATCTTCATCGGTTCCAAAATTGAAGTTCAGTACGAGAATAGTACAAAGAACTGAGATGGAGGATATAGCCAGGATAAAGACCAAATAGATCGCTGAAAAATGTAAAAGAAAAAGATATCTGCATACTATAAAGACAAACGTTATATATATATATATATATATATATATATATATATATATATATATATATATATATATATATATATATATATATATATATATATATATATATATCCTATGTTTACCCCTTTATCCCGTGGATAGGACTCATTGGATATTTTTTTCATATCCCCCAGTTATGTGCAGTTGTGACGGTTTTTGCTTTAGCGTGATGAAGTAAAATAAAGTGGAGCCCTATATAAAACAGTGTAAAACATTGGTTGTGAAGTATTAAACATGGGATAAAAAGAATCTCCCATGATTTGTAGTTGGATATGACTGAAAATAGAATTGGAATGATTAGCACATAAAAGACCATTCAAATAACGAAAAACAGAATCTTCTTTAATTTAATTGTGATTGCATATGATTGTTATCAAATTTATTGTGTGCATACTAAAAAATACATTCATATCGTATTTTTGCTCAGTCTAGATGTAGGGTGATTAATGTTTATCACTGTTATTCCTTTAAGAGTGGTGCGATGCAATCAATGTATGTACCTTTGAGGGATTGATCCACATATGCATGTTACTGATTTTTAATTAAAACTGGGAAGCAAAGAGTTCATAGAACCATTCGACGCTTTTTTATTTTACCTAGGAAACTAAAGTAGGGTTTATGGAGGCAGAGGGTTATTTAAATTGAACAGCGTGGTATGAAGAGGAAAATAGATTTCGGATACATTATTGGTAATTTTGATTTTCATTTTATCCGAGTTGTTTAATGTTCTAAAATGAGTAAAGATGACTTATTTAGAGCAAAATGAAATGCACAAGGAATGCAGAGACGATACATACATATATGGAAAACTTCCTGTTCGGCAGTGACGTATCCACAAAGAACAGTTAAGATTAAAAGATTAGATGAAGGATCAGAAGGAAGAGCATAGGATCCACCAGCTCAAAGCTGCTGCTATAAATTGTCTTGCGCCTCTCTTGGAGAAATTATCGGCGATGAGCTTATATTACACTTTATTAAGTTTACCAGTGTCGGAATCGGGTGACTTTTCTTAGCTTGTGTTCCTGTACATGTCACCTCGTCAAAGAGTTGGGGATAGAAAACACGCAGGTAGTTGGATAGAATTCATATTGAATCTCTCCTAATAAACTGCATAATTATTAAGAATAATTCTTACTGAACACAATATATAAAATTTTGCTTACACAAGTAACACGGAGTGAAGGAAGTGCTCGGAATACTGTCTGATATCATAGTCAGATACACAGCATACGCCAAGAGGACGGTTAAGGAAAATCCAATCTTCTCTCCAGACTCGGAATGAAGTTTGAAGACCATGGGAATAAGAAAAGCCATGAGTGCCACCGGAAAAAGAGTATTCAGAGTGTGAAACAGGAGCCTTCTCTGCACGGTCACGGTGAATGTAAGGCTCGGGAAGCTAAAGTCGCCTCTTGTCTTGGCAGCTGAGGCCTCAGCTGAGGTGGACATCAAATCCCATTCACCATTGGGACTGTAGAATCCTAGAGAAATGGTAGAAAATTTCATTTTTAGGTCTATCTCAGAAGATGTGTAACCCCAGGAGCTGATTTTGATGAAGCACGTCTGGGAATCTACTGGGTAATAGGTGATGTCCGACTCGCAGCTTACAACATACAGTCCCATAGGACTCCATTCAATGCTTCCTGTGCTCAGTATTCGCATCGGTGTGTTTATATCACTGATGATTTTCACGTCAGAAACACTAGTGTAAAGAAAAATAAAAAAAGACAAGTGGAATTAAAGAAAAATGCATCATTAAAAAAAAAAAAACATTTAGAATAACTATATTTTTTTTATTCAATACACTGTATATAATTCAAAATGTTTATTATTGAAAGTAAAAACAAAGTTGTTTATTTGTCCATTTTACAGAAAAACCCGCACTTAAAAATAGGCTTCATGCTACCCTTAATATATTGGCAAAAAAATAAAATTAATCTCATTTTCATAACGCTTATTACAACATCAATAGACCAGTCCATAATTTAAACTATGATCTCTGCATAAAATATGTTTAAAACTTGGCTTCGGAGTGCAACTTTTTTATGATGTAACTTGTACAAATCTTTTCTCATTTTTAATGATTGAATTAAGAGGTACATCTTTACTAGAAAAAACAAGAGTTATTTTTCTTTGTCTTTCTTGTATATTTCCTTAATTTGGATTTCAAGGTGGACTTTGACCGATCTTGCTTATTATTATTTATCACAATGTAATAGAGTGTAGGTAAGCCTAGCTTTAAATTGAAAGCAGTTTCTCAAAGGACGGAGTTTTGTTTTCAAATTTCCACGAGATTAAGAGTAACTAAATTGAAGCGAAGTGTTTATTACTCTCAAGTCTGACGTAACTGGTAAAATTTAACTAGAAGGAGTGACATAAATACAAATGAGAGACATGCTAGGTAAAAAGAAATGACTAAATGTAGACCAAATGTCGACTCTAGTTATCAAAATTCAATGATATCAATTATACATCATCTAAGAGTTAATAGGCAGCGGCATCGTGGTAGAATGCTTTAAAATTCCATAATGTCTTCACCGAAAAAAAATCCTTTTTCTTTAAGATGAATATGAGGGCAGTTTCCTCATGACGAACCACTGTTAAGGATGAATTAAGTCAGATGGAGAAAGGACAATATTAGGTATGTAGTAGTTACCGTATAAGTTTTTACTGGTTTTCTCTAGATACCCTATAGAGAGGTTAAAAGGTCACGAGAAGACGCAGCCTTCTCGTGACCTTTTAACCTCTCTATAGGGTATCTAGAGAAAACCGATAAAAAACTTATACGGTAAGTCACATGTACCATAGCACTCTCAGATTTCCTAATATGGCAGAGAGATGATGTATAAGTTGAAAATAAATTTCCTAATATGGTTTGTCACCTGACATAATTATAATTTCACGCGCTATACACTGTGCATATATATTACATTTTATTGCACATTTTGTGCACTTGCAATCAAAAAGCGAAAATGGACAAACACAGCGTAATGAGCATGGATCTGGATTTTCTTGAACTTCCGCAAAATTTTGAATGGGACAATTCTATCGATGATCAAGCTCTCTCACAGATAGGCCAGTTGATAGAGGACGAAGTAAACGTGTTTGATGGTACTGGGGATTTATTTCTTACTCAAACGGATTTTAATTTGACCCAGGAGCCGGTTACACCTGAAAATGTTATACAGCAGTTGGACTATTCTGACCATCGATTTGGAAAGTTTAACGATGACGACGATATGGAAAAACCTTCTAAAGTCTACCGAGAATAAATCAAAGATTTTGAATAAAATTTAATTGATTTTGTATGCAATTTAAGACATGCACCGCCTATAGGTTATAAAGGCTCCGCTCATGGGTTATGGTGTAGATATCCTATAGTTAAAACTATAGAAAACATGGCGGCCTATGGTACATTGACCAATATTTGCCCCTAAAATCAAACTTTGACGAAGAATTCTAAAATTATGTTCTAAACAAAGGGATATCTGCAGACTACAAAGCATTAAAATTTTCATCAACCATGACGACCATGACGCCATGTGTCAGATATGACGTCAGGAAAATGACGTAAATTCAAAATTTCCATGATTTTTAGAGAAAAAAGTGTATATTATATCGATATTTTGAGTGAAAGTCACCGAGAGCAGGTCTGCTACAAACCAGTGCTTTGAGATAATGTGTAGATTGATAATATCTATGAATATGTGAACATTGTTATGGATCAGGTTTGCGCTCTATAAATTATATGGTAAAAATTGAACAAGTTTAGTACATTTTTTCCTCTTACTGAAAAATAACTAAAAATCAAAATAGCTTGTGACGTAATAAAAACAAAAATTACCGATAACCCTCTTTCAAACTTTAATATTTTTTTTGCTAATTCAGACTTTTATGCAATATATTCAAATCAGCACGAATCATGAAATTTCGAAATTTGGATTTTTATGGGGGCAAAAATATGCATATACCGCATATACTTTTACTTTACTTTTAACAGAGGTTAATAATATTCAAAATGTTAAGAGGTAAACATGTGCCAAAAGTCTCAGTTTATTCTATCGTGAGCTATGAAACTAAAATAATTTTTAGAAATCAAAGAAAGTCAATGTCATAACAGGTCAAAATACGATGACAGACACGACATCTTTGGAAAACTTTTATGACAGGCAGTATTTCATTTGATTTTAGTCCTTGAGAAAGATTTTTTTTTAAATGCTGATTTATCCATCATGTCATTCTATAAAACAACATTTTTTTTTTCTAGAAACACATTTCAACATTTCAACTCTGTTATCAACATTTAAAATTGTTTAATATTATTTATTTGAAATTTACAGTCAAATGCAGTTTAGAATTATATTAAGAGGGTATTTTTTTGAATAAATGACAAATCACTGAAACAAGCGAAATGCATGCATGCAGAAAAGGAAAAAAAAACTTTTTACACAAAACGTTTACAGTAAAGGTTTACAGTATATAAAAATACGTATTGTATATACTTAAGTTAACTATATTTAACTGTTATAAATATTTGCGAGGGAAAACACTTGGGGGATACAGAGAAGGAATACGGTTGAGTTTTACATTAACAAAGAAAAAGGAACGGAAACGAACATTGATCAATCTCATAAGATCTATAAACAATAAAATCAAGAACAGGACAAAACCACAGACCACGGGAAACACCAGGGCTGGGATCATGTGCCTAGAGTGAGTAAATTTTCTCTGTCATGGATACCGTCGTGAGCGTAGTTGTACATTATTCAGGAAAATGCAGTTATCTGTAATCAAACTAAAGGCTTAATGATTGGTATAAAGCATGTCAGTCAAAATGGGACCCAGGTATAAGTAGTATTTGTATAAAACAAAATCATTATGACAGCAAATGAGTTTGCAAAATGCTGAATTTAAACGAGACTGTTCAAGTCCCTTTATCATCAACGTATTTTTCATTTACCTGCATCGATGTATAAATTAGTCGTACCCAGAACGTGCTATTGCATACCGAATCATTTCGGAGATAAAGATACCATATGCACACCAAAGTACATACAGAAGTATGCCTAGCTACGACACTCTTTTGTCTTTCTGTCTGTCCGATCATTTATCTAAAATAAATTGTTTAAACGCATTTCAACGAAAATTTTAGTTAAGATTTTAGACATAAGTAGTTAAAGATGCAAATAATATGGACGTTAATTCGATTTGCGTTTTGCTTTTGCTATATAAGTCTATAATTTTCTCCAACCTTTGAAACAATTCTCAATCAATGCAAATTTTAGAAAGAGTTTGCCTTAAGCTTTGAAGATTAAATATTCATAAAGAAATAAAGGTTGCTGAATTAAGGTATACTATACAAATATAGCCTCTGGATGTCAATCCCTAGATATAAAGACCTTAGAGAGAGCATATCGAGCAAGCATGAAGTGCTCAGTCGATATGCTTTCTTTAAAGTATACATACATACATACATACATACATATATATATATATATATATATATATATATATATATATATATATATATATATATATATATATATATATATATATATATATATATATATATATATGCACGTTTTCCAAAAATTTAAAAAAGCATATTATTAAGAATATTATTCTTAACAGCTTTTGTTCAATATTGCTAGTCAAAATTTTCCCCCTTTTCGAAAAAAAAAAGTCTGAGATTTAGCATCTTGACCCCTTATAGCCCCATATAAATTATAATGGGTCAAAATTTTATAAAATATGGTTGCAGATTGTTTAGATAAATGTTTTTGCTTCATTTATTTATAACAAAATATTGATCGTTGAAGAATTATAGATTAAAGCCAAAAGCCCCTCTGAGTCCCTAATTTGAGGGGTTTGTCCCTTTCTTATTGATATCAAATGAAAGGTCTTGTAATTTTAAAGATTTTTATTTAACAACATTTCAGAATTTTCTTTTCGTGCAGAAAAAAATAAGAAAAGTGAAAAAGAATAATAGAAGGGTCTTCCGCTGAGGAAGGTAGACCCTAATAATGATAATCATAAATGATACATAAACCCCAGGTAGTAAATAAATGCAACTTGTATTTTGTTAAAATTTGAATTTCCCTTCCCAAGATTTACGAATTGTGCATTTCCTTTTCCCGAAGAGCCTGACGTATTTCGTTATTAAATTTGTATAAGGTTTATTATTATATGGTCTATATAGAGTCCGTAAACAATCTTTACATCCGCAAACGGTTTATAACAATACATATTCACCGAATTTGAGGAAGTATTCACCGTAGGGTCAGCGTGTGTGCATCGGCGATTCTGACGTCATACAGGTAGCCCTTGTCAACGTTGTAAACAGATGGAGCAAGCTGTGGCCTGAAAACATTTTGCAAGCTTATCATCCAAAGATTTTGACGAGAAATGAAGTCTTTCATGACGAAAGAAATACACGGAGGATATAACTTGAAATCTAGACATTTTAAAAACTTTCTGCGACGGAAATTCGTTAATGAAAATGGTGTCGCCATGCAACCACCGGACTTTATCCATAAAGGACTCTCTCTGGTGGCTAATCTTGTTTGATATTTTAGGCGTCGCCTCGGTCAATATTGAAATTTTTTCAGTAAATATCAAATCAGATTAACCACATAAAGAGTCCATAATTATATAATGTTTTATTACCTTTTCTTAAAACCTAGGATACAGAGTTCATAAGAAAACGAGTCTGAAATTTCAAACTTTCACTGTCAAGACATTTAGTTCATCGCGACGCTGCGGTATGTTTTACTGTCTTAGCTTCAGATTCATTGAATGGTAATTATCTTTTGCTTAATTTTTATTTTGTGAAGGACTTATCGATTTTAGGTGGATTTTTTCAGTACTAGATATATGTGTTCATGGCATGTCAATTTCTTGAATATCTCGGCGATTCTTTGAGATTAATGTCTTTCCTATACAAATCCGATTGCATACAGTACATGATTACTATTTCGTTCCTTATAGTCATACAACCAAGTCAAATATTTATGAATTGGAATGCACTTAGATGTCCCTAATTTGTATAAAACTTCTTTGTAAGACTTTTGTTCCTGCATCTCAAATGTGCAAGCCCCGAAGTAATAGGTTAGAACTCCATATATGTAGATTTATTTGACATACGAAAAAAAATATCGGAAGAAGACAGGATGTCTCACATACTTTATGTTCTAAACTGGGTTAACCGGTCTTTATTTGTAGGCTCGAACAATTATTCATGCATAATACTCTGCCCTAGAAGATTATTGTTTTTAAAAAAGAGAGTCAATATCGTAACCAGGACCAGGGTCAACAGCTAAAAATAACCAATGGATACATTGGTATACTTAAAAATAGGACAGGAATATTGTAATTGCTTTGCCGTGTTTCTCTGCTAAATTAAAGCTGCATGATAATTGAGGGGTCATTTATCGCACATCTATAGTAAAATATCTAATTATAAAATTAATTGATTGAACTAAATTGATTTTAAAGCTGATCCAACATTTACAAGGTACTTTTTGTCTTGCAATGGAAACTTCGTTTCCTTTGAATGATCTTCATGTTCCCAACTGGACGTTAATTTAATTTTTATCAGTAGCGTCAGAAGAGTGTGTACCGTAGAGGAATCTCACTGTGAATTCCTATAAAAGTGGAATACATAACGGTAATTTTAAATTTAATAATTACGCGCTTAAAGAAATTCTGTGTTCATAAAGTCATCCCTAATATTGTGTACATATCAATGCATGCATATATCAAATACATGTACTGGTATACACGTATCAATTACATGAATTTTAAAACCTTGTCTTCCTGTTCTGTAATAGTAAATTAGTAAATGATTAAAAATTATAAGAAACCTAATGTTAATAACTATTGCTTTAGGTAAACACAATACGTTTATTATGAATATTTTTTAAGAATAATTTTGTTATATTACAATTTATTTCATAATAAGATGTTCGCCATAGATAATCCTTAAGACGCTAACAGTATGTAAAAGGTGAAGATTATGAACATTGATCAATCTCATAAATCGGGTTAACAAAACTTATCTTTAACAGAGCAAAACCCCGACCCCTGGAAATACTAGAGGTGGGATTATGTGTCCAGGAGGAGTAAATATCTCCCGACGACCGGGCCCTATGAACCCTGTGAAGTCTATGCATTGATCACGTAAACTGAGTAATGCGAAGTTAAAAGTATAAAAACATTGACCTAACAAATAGTATGAAACATATCAGAAAAATACAACACAATGATAGGTTGCATTTAGTATTTAATAACAAGGTAATTATAACGACCTTAGAGTTAGCGAAAAGCTTGCTTTAAGCGGGATCGTTGAAATCACTGCAAAATGAACTTGTTTGTCAGTAAATTCATCATCGTAATATGTTCATGCTTATCGAATAATTAGGAGACAAAAACACCACAAGCAGGTGATGTTGGAATACTGCTACATAGATAAGGGAAGTTGACGATGGAAAAGCTTAAATCATGGCGTTTGTTATAAAGTTTAGTTATTTGTTGGCCATTATCGTCTACAGACATTAAAACATCCAAATATGAAACAGATATGGCTGAGTCTGTAGTGTTTTTTTTATTTTGGGTTCAATGAGATATATCAATTGACATATGACAGAATGGAAGTTAACTTGTTTTAAAATACTAAAACGTCGTCAATATATCTAAATGTTGAGTTGAAAGCTACAGCAAGCGATTTCTTCTTCTCATGATTTTATATGAATAAATTCCGTTTTATAAAAATATAAAAACAGGTCCGCTAATAAAGTAGCACAATTAGTACCCATCAAAATTTCAAAAGATTGTTGGAAGATCTCGTCTTCAAAGACTACACAGATATTGTCAAGGAAGAACTCCGGCATCTTTTAAATATCAACTTCAGAGTACTTGTATGTATAATCAGAATGGTTTTTTAACAAAGTAACTTTAAAGATGACCAATCACAAGATATGAAAATTTACAAGTTCCATTTTATTGAGGAAGCAGTTCTCTATGATCTCAACAAGCCTGCTCTTTTTTGTGAGGAATGGTTGTATAAAGCATAGAAAAGTCATATGTGTTGATGCATTTAATGTTTAATAACTTTTGAGATTGCTTAATTTCAAAAAGTTCTTAGAAGGTTTTTTGAAATTCACATTTGATTTACAGGACTTCTTGAATATGTCAAAGCACAATACCTCTGAAGTTTTTACTGGATTTTGTAATATATCTCTGTTTGTAGGGATTTTTATGAAGTTTTGGAATCCAGTATATGTCCAGTAAATCAAACTCATTTCCATTGACTGGAATGTTCAATGACTTTAAAACTGAAAGGAGATTTTGAGGAATTTCATCCTTTGAAAGGGAACTGTTGGTATAGGTTGGATTACGAGATGTAGAATTAAAACAAAGTACTTGTGGAATTAAAACCAAGAAATGCAGTTGTAATAAGGAACCTTACTAACAAAGACTACAAGTATATTGTTACAAGCTTTGTCAGTTGGAACCAAAGCATATTTTCTATGTAGTTTTTTCCAATTCTTTTATCACATCGCGCCTACTGAAAACGGAAGGATAGGTAGTTTGCATGTTGCCTTTTAATTTCTCAATGTTATTCTTTAATTTATATCTAAAAACGTTTTATTTATTCTGACAAAGTGTCAAGGCCTTCCCCTATATATATATATATATATATATATATATATATATATATATATATATATATATATATATATATATATAATCAATGAAGAAGATGAAGATAACAAACAACAGCCAAACTCATAAATCCAGTAAAGAAATAACTCAAAATTGACCCAAGGAGAGGTTGTACCTGCAAAGAAAATCATTTTCACGACCGCAGAATTTTCAAAATGCTTACTTTAACTAGATAGCCGAAAAACATGTAACATAAAAAAAAAAATATCGTACTCAGAATATATATGCTTCTGAGTCTTTACGGAGAATGTGAAAGTAATATTTTAGAGGAGAGTTTTTATTTCATTTTTAGAGGATGTAACTTTTAACACAGAGTCTATATTTCTATTAAATACTCCTAGTATTACATGTTAAAGTTCTTATAATCATTCATTAGTATATTACCTTTGTTGCATTATAAAATTGTAATATATGCCCTAGTCATTAGACTCTCTTACATCAAACACATCCTGTTCTTAGCCCGTGTTTATTTGAATTTTCTTTACTTTCATTTATCTATCAAAATCGATTTAAACTCAATATTACAATCAATGTTAATACAAGCCAAGGTCTACCTCCATTGAAACTAACAAATTCTTTACCAAGCGTCAGCTTTAGGAAAAAAAGTCCACTACATGGAACCTTGCTATTTCTTCTGAATTGTCACATTGTCTATTTTCACATCAGTATAATGACAATTTTAATACCCCTAGGCCATTTATTTTGCCAAATAACACATTATTTCACTACCATTACTATAATTGTAATAACAATAATCTAGTTGAGATTCTTTTTCTTTTTATTTATGGTGTTGTCCGTTTAGGAATCTATGCACCATCTATGTATAGACTTGGGAATATTGCGAAAAGACGATGTAAAACTAGCAGAATCATTAATTAAGATGTGTTTAGATCTCTATAAATTTTCAATCCTTCATGTACAATTTTCAAAAGTAAAATCAATTGGTGGTCGGGATATACCAAATAATAGATTTTTCAGTTAAAAAAAAACACACTTCAAGATCAAGATAATTTTTCTTACGAATTTTCCACAATAAGAGCTGGCCGCCATACGTAGGACTCTGTGCTGAAGAGAAACTTCACATTACTGTAGTCATTGCCGTCTATTGCGGTGTCCCACTTTAAACGTTCGTCTATCCATCTCTGAATAATAATAATCACACTGTGTAATAAAAAGAGAAGTCATAACACCCTGTTTTTCTCTCACTCAAACAGTCACTTTGGTTAAGATAATGATAGATCTTTTTTTTCCATTATTCGCTTTAAAATATCCAAAATTTTCAAATGCAAAAGAGTTGTGTAACAAAACAGCTGAAAATGCTAAGACACATGAGCACAAAATTATTGTTACAATTTTTTTTTTAATTTGAAATATGTGGAACATGTAGAAAACATTGTCAGGGAATTCTTATGCAGTCTTATACTCGAAGATTCTACAGGTTAAATGTAATTAAAGACAAGTCTTGACAGAAAGACGATTTACATTGGCGCTGAAAATCTTAATCAAAATATCTTTTTATGCCAGCTTGAATGAGTTTTTCTATCGTACATCATAAAGATGCCTTTGTTGAAACCTACGCAGTTTTTATTTTTAAATTTCTCTGTCTCTAGTACAGAAAGATGAAATAATATAAACCTGAAAATTACAATTAGTATGTGATCCAATTCCAGATTTGAAGAGGTATGTTCATTTTATTTTTATATTAAGATACAGATTAATTTTAGGTAAGATTTTCACAATATAACAACTTTACTAAATCCAAAATACAATCAACTGGAACTTTGACACGTTGTGTTAGAAAAAATAACTGAGCATTTTGCAAAATCATACCAGTGTGAGGTAGCCTGTCGATGACATCGTCTGATCTTTAATATTCTGGAAAAAAAACCTTTCCATTAAGAATGATTTTTAAGACCAGCAGAATAAGCGCAATACGAGTAAATTAAGGCTATAGATAGTTTATAGTTCATCATCATTCACTCTTTTGTAATATTGGATTAAAAGTAGGTAGAATTTAGAAATTTAACAGGGGAAATTCGGACTAGAATATTTATAAGTTTATTGCTCAAACTCTGCTTAGTGTATTTAGCTACACTATCCTTCTTTTCATTATATTTCATCACCCAAAGATTTTTTCTACTTGTTATATTATTTATAAGAGAGCTATATTTTTAATAAAGATAATAAATTGACCAAAGTGCAAAAATTTTAGCATGTTAATGGAGATTTATCGAGAAATACTCAGAGAACACTATTATAAAAAGTAGCTCAATTCCCTGCTCATTTGGAAGTGAAAAATGGCACCACAATCATAGGTTTACAATTTACAATAAGTTCTTTTACCTTCTCATGACTGGAATTTTTTGCCATCTGAGTACACACGCTTATTCATAAGGAATAAGTGTAGATTTTTAGATAATACTACTGACAATTCTTAGTTTTTAGTTCAATGTACCTGTGAAATTTTAACAGGCAATCTGAACAAGTCCGATTTATGTTTAAAAAATCACATTCTTGTGAGATCATAATATTTGCACAAAGCATTGGATTTTTTTCCCATTCTGTACCTCTGTTAATATACCGTTTGCAATTGGAAAGTTAACCTTCGATAAAAAAAAAAGAGCTAATTTTTGAAAATTGACACTATTAATCAAGCCCTTTTCGTACCAAAAAAAGGGAATAGGTTCTGTCCTAACTTTAAAAGCTCAACACACAAAGTATCAGTTGAAAAAGAAACCGTAGAGTACTTAAACATTCCTGTTCCCAATATCTGATTGAGAGACTCTAAATCTATTTCCCGTTGCATTCCACAAAATTTAAGATTAATTCTCTTTGAATGAAATATGAAGATAACGCACAGTAATAAAGCTCAAAAGTCCACTAAAACAATACAAATTGGGAGCAGAGCAAACACGGACCTCTAAAAAAAAATCGGAGGTTGGATCAGGTGCCATGGAAGATTAAGATTCCCCAATGGACAGGTCGCACCCGCCGTGTGCTTCTTGTCATGGTCGGGCAAACGGAAGATCACTAGACGATTCAGAAAATAATGGCCTAACAATTCTTATAAAAAAAGTCAGTCAAAATTCGATTTAACGACAGTAAGTATTTGCTGACAAGTTCCTAGTATCAACCATAAAATTTGCAAAATGTTGACTTTAAACTTTAAAAGTTGATATCCTTGTACCATCAACTTATTTATCAATAGCTTGCCTCGTTTCAGAAATAGTTTGCACGTAGAGCATGCTCTTGCGTATCGAATCAACTGAGAGGCACAAACTCCATATGCAGGTGATAATAGTATATTGCTACTCAAATACGGGAAGTTAAAATCAGGTTCTTCATAAAGTTTTTTGTTAGATTACCATTAACGTCTTTTTCCAGTAAAATATACAAATATGAAACAGATGGGTCAGACTCTGTAGTGTCTTTTATTACGAACAAACTGTAAGGTATTTTATTCTTAAAGGTATTTGTAAATCTTACCAAATCATTAATGGTTAATAACGTGAAGGACACATGGACTATTACTCTTTGTGATGGTCGTTGCTGTGTGGAGTAGTTAGTGAAGACTTTAGTTCTGAGCGATGTTTCCCAGTCGGTGCTATATGGAGGTGGACCCCCTCCACCGCCACCTCCAGGAGCCCCAAGGACGAGACTGCTCAAGCCTAGAAAATTGGGTTAAACACAAAGAATCATTGAATTATGTATAGATGAATAATATTAGGTATTCAAAGTTATTTTACTTTCATGCACCTTTTAAAATTGAATTACGATAATACCAGATATTCAGTACGCACAGCGAAAACTGCTGAGGAATTACCAAGAAAATCTTAAAACATACACATTTAATTATTCAGAAGTATTTCACATCTTGTGCTTCCCTTTATAAAGGTCATGTTTTATAAACATGAAACTGGGCTTTATGTGGGGGTTTAACTTTAATTGTTCTAAGTCAAACTTTGTTCCAGATTAGTGAAGTTAAAAATTATGGCTGTTTTGTTGTCGGACGAATGTAAGTGGCATGATAGTTAACAGTTATAGACATGCTTCTAAGTTTTTTTTCTCTCTCTTTTTGTTTTACTTAGCAATCAATTTTGTTTCCATTAATTAAAAAGGTACGCTTCTCTCCATTTATGTTGTTTCTATCGCTATTAAAATCGTATGGTTGTTTTATGGATAACGTTGTCAAATATTTTATATATCAATCTTATATCAATATTCTGACTAGGCTCTAGGACTTTTCGGATTAGCCCTAGGACTTTTTGGGATTAGCTCTACGACTAGGCATTCAGAGTTATCTGTTTTCTTACCCAGCAACGCTTCATACTTTATACTGTTTTCAATTTGAATCTAATGCTACTGTTGATGATGAAAATCAATGTCGAGAAAAAAAAATTAGTAAAATTTTTTGCAGAGGGTAAGTATGCCTTAAATGAATATCGAAGACACTTGCTATAGGAACAAAGGTCAAATTATTTTTCGAAACATTCAATTGAGACGGAATGTGCAAGCCAAATTTATTTTATTTGTTTCACTTTTTATGCCCCCGGATCGAAAGATCCCGGGGGTATATTGTTTTTGTTCTGTCTGTCTGTTTGTCTGTTTATCTGTTTGTCTCTCTGTAACTTTTGAATGGTTGGAGCTATGACTTTCATATTTCACATGTGTATTCCTTGTGACAAGACCTTTCTTTGGGTACCATCATATTTGACCTTTTGACCTTGACCTTGGAGTTTGACCCACTTTTGCAAAATTTTATGAGACTTTATCCTTGGCCATAACTTCTGAACAGTTGGTGCTTGGGGTTTCAAACTTCACATGTGTATTCTTTGTGATAAGGCCTTCCTTTGGATACCACAACTTTGACCTTTTGACCTTGACCTTGGAGTTTGACCTACTTTTGAAAAACTTTAACCTTGGCCATAACTTTTGAATGGTTGATGCTAGGGCTTTCATACTTCATGTATGTAATCCTTGTGACATCACCTTCCTTTGAATACCAACCACTTTGACCTTTGACCTTGACATAGGAGTTTGACCTACTTTTGAAAAACTTTAACCTTGGCCATAATTTTTAAATGGTTGGTGCTAGGGCTTTCATACTTCACATATGTTATCCTTGTGACAAGACCTTCCTTTGGATACCAACCACTTTGACCCTTTGACCTTGACATAGGAGTTTTACCTACTTTCGAAAAACTTTAACATTGGCCATAACTTTTGAATGGTTGATGCTAGGGCTTTCATACTTTACATATGTAATCCTTGTGACAAGACCTTCCTTTGGATACCAACCACTTCGACCCTTTGACCGTGATGTTTTACTTACTTTTAAAAAAACTTTGACCTTCGCCATAACTTTTGAACAGTTGCAGCTAGGGCTTTCAAATTTAATATTTTTTATCTTTTGGCCTGGATTTTGACTTGCATTTGAGAAACTTTAACCTTCGCCATAAGCTGCCATACGGGGGCATCAGTGTTTCACAAACACATCTTGTTTAAGATTATTGATATGACTTCAAGCGAAAGTAAAATAAAGAAATTGATACAGGAATTTTTCCTACGTATTTGTGATGCAGAAAAAAAATAAATGGACGAATTACACATGCTCTGTCGAGAAATTTTGAGGAGTTTCCAAGTTCTGTCAAGGAATTTGTATTCAGCCGGTAGAATGTTTCAAAAGGTCAGTCCTAAAGAGCCATAATTATAAAACTCGTATCTTAATTTCAAAAGTATTTTCTTACCTAGCAATAACACCACAGCATAAATCTTCATTCTTGCCTTCAATTTTCCTAAGGATTTTTAATTATCAGATAATTTATGCGTAATTTAAACTCATAGCTATTTAGTTTAGGACGAATGAGGATCGTGTTTTGCTTCATGTCTTCGTTCTGAATTATCTCAAATGTGTCTTTTTAAAGTTTCTTTTCCATTTTCATAATTTTTATACATAATGTAAAAGGTGAGGAAAACGAAATTGGTCTCATAAATCCATTAAAAATATGAATTGTTTCCAGGGTAAGAACATGGGCCAATGGAAACACCTGAGGTGGGCTCAGGGTCCTAGGAGGTATAACCATCCCCTAATGACTGGTCACTCCCACCTTGTGCCCTATGCATAGATCAGGTAGACGGAGTAATATGTTGTCAGCAATGACCTAACATCGAGACATTTCAGAAAAAATAAGACCTTACGAAAGTTTGAATTCGCAAAAAAGGTCAATATACCGACAGTAGAATTTTCAAAAAGCTGACTTTAAACAGATATGTTGAAATCCCCGTAACATTAACTTATTCGTAAGCAGCTTGCTTCGGTTGAATAAATTGATGGTACTTTGAGCGTGTTCTTGCGTATCGCATCATATGGGAGATATAAACACCAAATGAAGGAATAGAGTTCAATATAAACACTATATGAAGGAATAGAATTCCCTTGGATGTCCCTTTTAAATGGGGCTTCCAAGGATGCATCACTCCTTTTCTTTTTCAATTGGAATGTCAGGGACTCAATACGTTGATTACACTACATAATAACAAATTTCAGAATAATATCTGCAAATTCTATAAACTTGAGGGCAATCTTGATGAATGCAAATCGTCTTTGATACAAATCAGAAAATGCTGTTCAATTATTTATTAAAAAGTGTTGAAACCACCTTGATCTTACCATTTTTTATGATGTATTGTATGTCTTAACATCTTTAAAATATTATACATATCTCTAGTTGAAAAATTCATTATCTAACATCGAAAATGCAAAACGCATTTTGGATGGCCTGAAATATATGGAACGCTTTACATTGCAAAGGTTAGATTCCTCAATAAGATGGTGACCCAAAAAAGCTTTATCACAAATATCACATCCCAACGGTTGTCAATTTAATCGTCGTTTGTTTTAGAATTGAACTTATCTACTTTAATCTTAATTATTTAAAACAACTCGTCTCCTCAAGCCGGATTATTCGTAAAGTATTGATGGAAGTAGATTAATTACACTTTATCTGATTGGATGTCTATCATTGACCGATGACAAGCAACTCTGTTTGACTAGAACTCGAGTAACATAAGGTACGCTATAAATGCAGATCTTTGCATGAATAATTAGAAGTTATTACATTTAAGATAGATACATAAAATGCACGCATTCATATATGTACATGAATAATTCCATCATAACCAATGTAAATGATGGAATTATAAATTTTTTAAAGAACAGTTTAGGGTTAATTCTGAGCTGATGATACAAAATGTGTTTTTAAAAAAAAAAAAAAAAAAAAAAAAAAAAAAAAAAAGAAAGAAAAAAAAATTAGCGGAGATTTAAAAAAAGCAAAGTGGGTTGCTTTTTATTTATTATTTATTTATTTATTTATTTATTTTTATTATTTATTTATTTATTTATTTATTTATTTATTTTTGGCGAAAATTTATCTCAGTATCAGAAAGATTCATACAAGAGTCATTAAGCACATACAATTGCCAAAGTTATGCTTCTTGTGCTACTTATCCAAAACAGTATAGTACCATAATTAGGCAAACCCCAGACTCACTCTTGCGTTCTATGTCTGCATTAAACCTTACAAAAATACTATAGTAAAAATAGTTAACTATAGTTTACTATACTTAACTATAGTGATAACTTTGATACTATGAAAACTATAGTTAACTATAGTGATAACTTTGACATTTTAATTTACTATAGTGATAAAATTAAAAACATTGATTGACTAGAGTGATCACTGTGGCACTATAGTGATAACTATGAAAACTTTGATTTACTATAGTGATCAGTATAAAAACTTTGATTTACTATGGTGAAAACTTTGATTTACTATGGTGATAACTTTGAAAACGTTGATTTACTATAGTGATCACTATGACACTAAAGTGATCACTATGAAAACTTTGAAAACTTCGATTTACTATAGTAAACTTTTGAAAGTTGATTTACTATAGTGATAACTTTGAAACAATTGATTTACTATAGTGACAACCATTAAGCGTCCAACTTATACTTTTCATAAATTTTGACAAAATTCCAAGGTCTTTCATCTTTGACTCATCGTTTGGCAAAATCTTCGACAGAATAATGTTTTTTCGCTAGTTAAAAGATCGGTATTATTTTAATTTTTGCCTTTTTAAAATAAGTGATTTAAAGTCCTCATTGTTGACTTATTCACATGTCCAGCTATGTTTGGAAGCAATAGTGGATGAATATTTTTAAGAAATACAGTATTGATTTTTATTTGAAAAATTGTGTAATATAAGACTGGACCCTTTCCTGATTAAGAATATTGGTTGAAAAATTATTTTTTGAGAATTATTGAAAGGACTATGATTGGCAACACCTTTAATCACAGAATCAAGCCTGTATTCTGGTGGGAGGAATCCAAATGTGAAATTTCTTTTGCCTTTTCATATAGATCATATAAAACTTTCCAAGGAACAGAGTAAAGTATGGTGCGGATGTGATGCAAACCCAACTGTTTATTGACGTAATGAAAAAGTGAAGCAAAAGAGACATCATGTATATTAGGTTTATTGAAAGAATGGTGTCCATGACAACCCTTAGGTCTATGCGGCTTGTTAAAAAGTCCCATCAAATTCACGTTCTACACTTAAAGCAGTTTTTGAGAAGATATTTTAAAAGATTTTTTTCATATATTCCCATTTAAAACATTCATTCCATATTCTTATTCCTGTTTCCCCACCCTTTCCCCGGGGTTATGGTATGAACAAAATTTCAATCTGCTTTACAAGAGAATGCTTGCATATTTACACGATTGATCATGTTTGAAAAGAATGCTTTTTCCTATTTATAACCCAACGTAAAACCTTGATTTTCTAATGTGGCCCATCCTATCCCCCGAGTGGAGAATGATTTGAACAAACAAACTTGCACTATGACAGAAAGCTTTTACATGAATATCAATTTCATTTCTGGCCTAGTGGTTCTCGGGAAAAAAATATTTGTAAATGATTCCACCTTTTTTGGTTAAACTACTTGTTTGTCTACCGTTGGGATGAGTCAGGCCCCTTCATTGAACAAATTGGAACCCCCTTTGCTCAACCATACTTTGTGAGAAGTTTGACTAATATTCTGCTTCTTTAGAACGAGGTGCAATTGGAACAACACAAAGGTAATATGTTTCTATCATGCACATTTCTGGGAGGTTGTTATAAAAATGCAAAAACTTAGTTTGAATTATGGCGTGTCCTTAAAATATGACATGTCCTTTTTCCGAAGAACATTTTACCCTGTAAGAAAATTTTATACAAAGATTTTAAGAACATAAAATAAAAATATCTGTACTGAATAATGAAGCAAGTACACAGGTGAACACCTGGATTCCCTTTGGATATGTGTTATAGACAATCCCATTTTTCTCAAGGTAAAACAATTGCATTTGCTATAAAGAATTTCCTTAGTACTACATGTCATTAAGTAAAACATACGATCCATGATAAATTTATATATGTTCTGATCCAGCCTCATAATCAATTAAAGAAAATGATTCTAAGCACTCGAAAATCATTTTTAAATAGTTTAGGTTTAAGTGTCATGGAAACATGTTTAAATTTACACTTGCAAATTTTAAATCCAGGGGAGGAGCAAGGTGGCAATCATTTTCCCGTATATACTACACTATAGAAAACAATGTGTTGTGCCCTTCCAATAATACAGTTTGAGGACCAACTTTCTTTAAATAATTCAAGAAGTTTTGCTACGTTGTGCCCCCCACCCCACTAAAATTGCTTCTTGTGGGACTGCATCAAATATCACTCCGAACGATATACTTGAAGTATGGATAATTAGCAACATATTGCTGTGGGGTCTGGAGCTAACATTGCTTCTTAAAATTCAGCGTTTCAATAGCAACATTGTATGTTTAAAATATTGGCGAGATGGACGTAATAGATTTATACTTCTAACATTGTTATATTTTGTCTATGATTCTGCAAGCAGCAAAAATTCTCTTCTTCCCAAAAATGACTATAACCTTTAGAACTATAACACTGAATCCTGGTTGAATTTATATTACATTGATTGTGTGAAGTGTGACATTGCGTTTTGATGATTTTGCTACTGATAGTTTTTCTATAGTCAACTTTTCTTATTCATGTAGCAATATTGTAATATCACCTGCATGTTCTGAATACAGTCAATTTTTAAAGCAAGGCAAGCTACTGAGAGATAAGTTGATGCTACAAGGATATCAACAACCCCGTTTAAAATCAGCTTTTCACAAATTCTACGGTCGTTATGATGACCTTGTTTGTAAATACAACCTTTCCTTGGGTCGTGTTTTGTCTGACATGTTTCATACCATTTGTTACATGTAGATCATTGCTTTTATACTAAATTTGACTACGGAGTACTCAATCTACCTGATTAATACATACGTCTCACGGCGGCTGTGATCGGTAGACAGGGAATGTTTACTCCTCCTAGCAACCATCCTACTTTTGGTGTGTTTAGGGTCCATGTTTTGCCCTGTTCACAATTGGCTTTATTCACTGCATTTATGAGATTGATCACTGTTAGTTAATCTTCATCTTTTACATATATCCAACTGCTACATGAACAGAAACAATTATGATCATGCATTTTGATTTTTTCTTGCCAAAAGACAAGGTCTGGTAAATGCACCTAATTTGAGGAATAAATCAAAACACGATAAAAACTGTACAGTTTGTAATAAAGAAGCTAAACTGATACTTGTTTCAAATTAAATATAGAACGTGATATTGAGCATACACAATAGAAGCTACAAGAATATAATACATTGGAACAATTTATCTAATTTTCTCATTTTTATCAAATTATGGATACTTTTGTCCTTTTGTTCTGTTGACAGAGATTTCGCCAACATATGTTTGACTTTCATATATAAAATGAATCTGCATCTATGGTGATACTTTTTTCTGGAAGGAAACTCAAAGTAATCCAGTTTAGAACACCCTGTCGATCAATACCCGTGTATGGAAACATGAGCCAAATCGATGGTGCCTTAACCAATGAAATTTCATTAAAGAACCACGTGATTTTATTACCATTACCAAAAATTGATTCAAGGAAAAAAAATATGCCTTTGGAATTTTACTTGCCCATCACCTCCCCATTCTCATTTTAACCTATTGTTCTCAATTGTTTGTTTAACGTCTCTTCGAGAATTTTTCAGTCATATTGAGACGCCACCACTTGCCGGTGGAGGGTTGCAAACGAAGACCTGCACTCGGCACTTACGGTCTTTGAGCAGTGAGGGATTTTTTGTGCCAGCACCTTCAAGGGACCTTGGTTTATACGGTCTCATCCGAAGGACCGGTCTCCATGTCCAGCAATGAGATTTGAACCCGTGACGGTTATCAGGGTTTTCATCTTAATATACATAACTGGGGGGGGGGGTCGTTTGTTTTGTTTTGTTTTTTTTTTTTTAAATTTCTGTATTAATTACTTTGTGCATCCTTTTTATATTGAAAATTGTATTCATGATGTAAAAGATCAGTTTTTATAAGAATCTTTAATAACCTTGCCATATTTGTCGCCATCTTTTTTGCTTTTTTTTATAAGCAGTGTATCAATTTAAAAAAAGGTTGTGTTTCAACTAGTCAGGACTATGACATATTTGTGACCTATCCCTATGGAGAAATCAGAAGCTGTATGTGCATATCTTGTATATATCTATATGTTTAAAATGTTTGGTATTATTCCTTCATCACCTACATATGATATCTATACCATCTTACTGATTCGGTACGCAAGACAATTGTGTGTGTGCGATTAATTTTTAAATTGATACAGGCTACTGACCTCTCTTTTAGAACAAGACAGGAGAGTGGCAAAGAGAGAGGGCAAAAAAACGAGGTTTTTAACACGAGGTTGGCAACACAAGGAGCAAAACTGTGAGTGTGACAAGAAGAAGCAGCACGACTAAGGTTACAACACGAACGAGTAATACCAAGAGGTCGAAGGTTGAATGTAAGTGAGCGACGCAACGAGGGTGACAACACGAGAGTTAAAATACAAGAGGGTAACAACACGAGAAAGCATAACCACGAAGGTGACAACAAGATGAACCATGACCATGAGAGAAACAACACAAGTTAGCAAGAACCGGAAGGTGACTACACGAAAAAGAAAAAAGAATGTGGGTATCAACGGAAGAAAGGTAAACAAGAATCCGAGAACAACAATGAAAGGCAAGAGCAGCAAAGCGATAATCACAACTCATGGGACCAGAATTTCTGGAGGGCGAGGATGCAAGAATAAAACACCCTCGCATTCTTGCTTTGTTTTTCTCGCGTAGCCTCCCGCATGCTTTCCCTCGTCCGCTTTTCGCCCTGACATTTTCTTCCCTCTGTGGTCACGCATGTATTCCTGCTCTCACACCATACATCCTACTCAACAATCAGCAATATATTTAAGAATTATGTTTTCCTTATAAAGATGAAACAAAAATATAATTCATATTAAAAAAGGGTAACATGAACAATTATCTCAGATAATATGGTTTTCACATGCAACGAATGTAAAGTTTGCACATTGTGGTTATATGATAAAAATGACTTTAAAAGTGAATATGAAGATAAAGAACAGTAATCAAGTTAAGTGGTCTATTGGAACAATACAAACTCGGAGCAGAGCAAACATGGACCTCTAAAAAATCAGAGATGGGATCAAGTGTCTTGGAGGAGTAAGCATCCCCTGTCGACAGGTTACACCCGCTTTGTGATCTTTGTCATGATCGGATAAACAGGAAAATCCATCGATAATTCAGTGTGTGAAAATTATTGCCAAATAATTTGTATAAAAACGTCAATCAACATTGTATCTTCAACTTACTTGTCAATAGCTTGCCTCCTTTTAGAAATTCGTACTTAGAACATGCTCTTGCGTACCGAATAAACTTGGAGACGTAAACTCCATTTGCAGGTGATAATGGTATATTGCTACATAGATAAGATAAGTTCACGATAGAGAAGTTGGAGTCATCACGTTTATCATAAAGTTTTGTTGTTATGTTGCCATCAATGTTTTTGTAGTAAAATATCCAAATATGAAACAGATGTATCAGACTCTGTTAAAACTATTGAATATATATTTTTATCCATATGCTTATACGGTTGCAAAAACAAGCCATTGTAAATAGATTTTCTTTGTTATTAATGAACGGACGCAACTCACATATTTGCAGGAATTTGGTAGGATCGCTCTTTGTAAGCTAAAGCTACACAGGTTATGTGCACTAAGAAATATCCGGAAGTAGGGAAAATTTTGATCATTATATTTGAATCAGGAGCAATTCTATTTTTCATGACACAGTACTAAAACCCTTAGGAATTGATAACATAATTATATATAATTTCTTATCGAGAGACTTCCCTTTCCGTATTTAGCGCTGTTTCCACTCGTTCGTTTTGTAATCTCAGTGTAGAGAGGTGATACACAAATGTTAATTCTTTATATTTATATTTACTGTACTTTGCCTAGGAGAAAGCAATATGATTCTGAAATGTATATTAATGATAATATTAATTTCAGTATGTAATTTCTGTGAAATAACATTTTCTTGGGGATCAGTTTTCTTCATTTGTTTATGAAGAGACCCATGAATTCATATCTATCACAAAACGTTAAAATTTCGAATACTGTAACAACAACTCAACACTTTAACGACCACGAATTCAAATCCCAAAGAACAAATATTTTTGTCAAGCAACGAAAATTTGACCACACGAAAAAAGTGATTTTACAGAATATTCATATGGTCATATAAGTCAGCCAAATGTGGTTAAGCTGCACACGTAATAATGTATTATTTCACCTTATAATCATAACAAAATAAATCCTAAAGAAGATGGGGGAGGGGGATTAGCCGAGCCATAATCCTATATGACAGATAAAAAAAAATCAATAAATATATTTCCGCTTCTTATTGAATTTCTGTAATGTTTATTACCATATATGCATGCATGCAAAATTGACAATACTTGAATACTGTGACTGCAAAAGTGATTACAATTAACACATCAAAATGTCAACACGCTCAATTAGCATAAAACTGACATAAATTGGATGCTTTAGCCACATTTTTTTTTAAAATAGAATGGGCCATGGCTTCTTTTTAGGTGAACGAATAATGAAAGTTAGTGTAAAGATTTTTTTCATTTTACACTTGCGGAAATTTGGTACCAAGACCCACTCTATATTAAAAATATAGTTTACTTATAATTACTTAAATTTTTACCAAGATTCTGAGTCTAAATACGTTGAATACGGATAACTGTTTATGCTTGTTATTTAATTAAACGTCTTCAACATATGTGATTGGTTGGTGTAGTGGTCAGCGAGGAGCTGTTTAAACATGAATTTATTGAGGACCAGTGTTCGAATCATGTTGTGACGCTTTGATTTTTTATTTGTGTTTGTGAGTTTGTTTGTTTGTTTGCTTTTGCACTTAATTTACACTACTCGTGTTAAACGTTCTGTATCATAAAATAAGAGATCATGTGATCTTGTTTAGAATGTAGATATCATCATTTGAACAGTACTGTAAATGTGCACCTGAGAAATATCATATATACACACTTGCATAGCTGCGTGGGCATATGGCTCGGCTAATCTTTCCATTTTCTTTGCAGACTTTTCCTCCCTACATTATGCTCTTGGTCACCATAGATTAATCAATCATTCGACATATCTTTTAATCTATAACTTAATCTTCCAATGAATTGATTAAAACAATGCCATTAAACATAAGCAAATCAATAGTTATTGATTCATATAGTAATTTTCAACATCTTATGATCATGCCCGGTGATTCTCACCATTCAGATGTAACTCTGATGTTCAAAATATACCTAGCTGGGATTTAAAGGATTCAAACCAATCAAGGATTTGTCCATACATCATAGAACTGTGTCTTTGTCAATTGACCTTGTGCTTTAAGACATGACCTTGACAAAAGATCATGGCATATCCTTAAGCCATAGACGACAACACCATCAAGTTTGAAAATAGTAATATGCACGTTTTTGACAGACAGAAAGAAATTGTGCCAAAACCAATCCGTCTCCTACATTTGGGAAACATTAAGGAATTTACGGAGAGGTGAAAAATATTTTAACTTGACTAGCTATCAGTAGTTAAATATTTTTTTAAAGATCAGACGACACGTTCCTCCAATATCGGTTTTGTATCTCTTGAGAATATACAGAAAAATATTCATAATTTTCATTATCTTGTGATTTTTGAACTGTTTTCAAAATATCTTAAAAAATAAATGCATCAAAAATTGTGATATTGACAATTCTCGAGTTTACCAATAGAGTTATATAGAAAACACCATCCTCTGGTATTTTGTACAAATGCTTGGTAAGGTACCTCAATTTTTTGCGAGGAAGCTTGTTAAAGTAGTAATACTTTAATGACAAATTCTAGGAAAATTTATTTATTATTGAGGAAGGTGTCGTCTGACCTTTTTTTTTTTTTTTTTTTTTTTTAAAAAAAACTATATACCCTGAATCTCCTCCAATCAATTTTAAAATGCGTATGAAAAGTATTATTTTAAAAGTATGTTGACAACACATATATTGATTTTTACCTTATTGCATATCACAAATTGAATTAAATGTGAACTTTTTTTTCTAAGAGAAGATATAGTCTTAAAAATAATATGTCTAAAACATGATCACCTAGGTAAATAGCTTTCGCTTGCTATTGGAAAAACTTTGAACTGTTCATACATTTTTAATTTTTTAAGTACCAGCCCAATGTTGTACAAATTTTCTAATTTCACACAAGTTTTCTAACAGTATAAAGTGTTTTTTTCTTCCGCACAAGTTTGTTCAACGTTAGGCTGACAGTAAACAAAGGCTTTGAAATGAATGCCCGTCCTCGACTGACTATTAGAAAATCACGAATGTCGGCTGATCCCTACCACATTGTATTGCTTTTCTCTTTGTATATCCATGAATTTCATTGAAAAAATTTGTTGAATTTTATGGTTTAGATATCAATTGATGATTTGAGATGAAAAATTATGCTTAATTTGATTCTTCATTTTTTCACATTTAGCTGGACCCACAAGTGCACTCTTTCTTTGGACTATTTTTTTTAATTTTCAAATTTTTACATATTTTTTCTAGTACCGTTAACACAAAATTTATCTTTTTTTCTATATCGTTTTGCAAATATCACCTTGTTAAAGCTTATGTATTATTATAAACAATTGGAAGTCATGCAATGGAAAAAGTCTGAAGTATGAAGAAAAGCCATTCCAGATAGCATAAAGATATAATAATTGACCTTATATAATTTTAACACCACTAGAATATGACCAATAGAAGTAAACTGTGGCGATAAATGGTTTGGATCTCTCATCACTCAGTTTTTTTAGATGATAGATCAAAAAAGGGTGTAATTTAGAAAATTTTACAGAGAAAATTCGGAGTGGAATACTTTAGCAAATTTATCGTTAAAACTTTAATTGGTTGTTTTATTTTATTTTGTAACAATGGCCTCATCTTCATTATATTTCATTATCCAAAGCATTCCATAACTTGGTTATGTTTTGCTGAGAAAGAAAATCTTGCTCATAGTGCGAAATTTTACGCGTCTTTAGGTATTTCCACCCTCCTGTGATGTCAAAGGTTTTTACAAAAACTAATATTAATTTAAATTCATACCCCATAGAAACATATATATTTAAGAAGAGTGTTTTTCAATAGGTATAATAACAAAGACTGTTTAGTAAAAGAATAAAAAAAAAATGAGTAGTTTATTTATTTAATTAATTATTCAATCTTTAAAAGTGTTGTTTAGGGCAATAACTCCTTCTCATGTGTCTATATGTATATTCAGTCATTTTCCTTAAGTTTCTTCTAATGTAAAATGGTTTTCATGGTATTTACAATTCAGACATATTCATAAAAAAGATATTATTTTGGAACTTTCAGTATCACAATTATGCGTTTGAATCAGTTTTAGCGTTATTTTTATAATACTGTTTACTAAAAATGTACGATTTTTTAATGCTGACATATCCGTCTGTTTATTTATGTCTTACATCTTAAAAAATATGGCAACCTATATATTTTTTTTACGATTATTCATTAATTTAAACTACATTCAGTGAAAATAAACGCAGATTTTCTACTTTGAACCCATAAAATTACGAGGATGGAAATACCTTAATGGATATTTTTCAAGAAATACTAATAGGCCTCTAGCATGAAAGGTAGGTCATTGACCTACTTATTTGAAAGTGAAAAATAGCACCACAATCATAACTCTATACAATGTACAATAGATTGTTTTTCATCGCCATCAATGGAATTCTATTTTTCCATTTGAGTAAAAGTCATCCTTGATACCTTAATATGTACTATAATCTTTGCCAAGACGTCCCCTTTCTCTACAGTTCAAAAAGTTAATTAATGCACAATATTATATGGAATAAAGTACTCACGTAAAATATGAAAATAAATCTTCTTAGCGTGACATTTACTATTTCAAATTTAGGTCTATGAAATTGAGCAGCTACTAATTTGATGATTAAAATAGATTAATGCCAGTTGTTTCATAGAACATTGTGTATCGAACAGCTCACAAGTCTCCTTCCGGAGAATTAAAAAAAAATCTTTTACATTTATCTCCCAGCAGTATCCTGAATTCTTTAATCAATGAGTCTTTAGCCCGAGGGAGGCGAAATGATGTGCCAATTTGTGAAATGAGGATTATCTAATATCTACAATTTTAATGATAAAGCCATTTAAGCCATTTTATTTCCTTTTATCTAAGCTATTCTTTTAATAAAATCCTTTAATTTACCCTGAATTATATAAGGTTATCTGCTTCACATATCCAATAATACTTCTGTGTGATGTTCGTCGCCCGAAATACGTTTTCAATCACTCAAATTATTATTGTTGTCGTAGCAAATTGCTCCATTTTTTAAATATATTTATTAATATGCTGTCAGCGGTGGTTTTAGATAATTACCTGTCTATGATGTCAGTTTAGAATGCCGTCATCCGAGAGACTTTTTCAATTACTCAAACATTATTATTGTCGTCAGTACAAATTACTCTTATTTTTAATCCATTTATTCGTATGATGTCTGTATTTTTTTTTTGTTACGTTGTTAATTTGTATCTATCGATAAAGTGTTGCTATGGAATTCTGATAATAAAAATGACCAACTGCTTAACATTAATAGGAAATTCAAACCATAGGGAGAGTTCTCTATAAAATCATTTTGATTTTAGAATCCAGCTTTACCTACGACATGGCATGATGCTCATACTGCTATAAAACGACACAACTTATGCACATAAATATGTATTTATTTTCCTAATTTCCTCTAGGGAAAATGTAAGTTTGCAATGAATTTTACATCTTCTAGAATTAAGAACTGTTCATGTGTTCATAGAATTGTACTGCCTTAATTGCATATGTTCCTTGAAGTTTGTAAGTTTCCGAATATCGGGGGTATATCATGGATATATTTTTCTTGGTCTATCTGACGGTCTCCTTGTCTCCTGCATTTGCTGACCAATTAAATCTTTGGATTGGCTATTTACAAAGTTACTATACCCTGTATTTCTTACAGATATTCCCTATCTGTTGCTTCCTAACTTTTCAATTATAAACAATCTTTACAGTGCCTCTGTAGTGAATATCTAAAACAAAGTGTTCTTGCTCTTCTTTTTATTTCAACTACAGTCCCTGTGGACATTACTGGTGATGTTAATATATTTGAAAATGAAGACCCTAAAGAAAGCATCATAAAAGATCGTAAATACAGCGAGCCCCGGTCTTTCAATTGGCTTAAGAAATCATTTTTATTATGAATTCTGTAGAACACTATGCCAGACGTTGGACTAAATATAAAAGGGAATATCTGAACACTTTGTAAGACTAGAAGTAAATCAAAGAACCGTATTAGAATGTTAATAAAAAGCAATATGAATACTATCTATTCTTCGTTTTCACTAAATCGGAGTTGATTAAAGAATTATAAAGACTACCTGAACAATTTGCTATAGTTCCAGCAGACAAGGCTTGTAACAATATCGTCTTTCTTTGTAAGGATCATAACAGTACTAACAGAACTTGGGTTAACTCTACATCTGAAAATTCAACTTATACCCACAATTCATTTTCTACGGATGAAATTCTTCACAATCACATTTCAGTCTTTAATATTTTTGACATACCAGTCATCCAAGGTGAGTTCGATCTATCCTACCTCTACTGGATTCCTTAACTTCATGAAAATCCCTACAAACAAAGGTACCTTTCCTGGTCAAGCAAATGCTCTACCAAGCCCTAATCTTTACTCCTTTCAAAAAATATTTACTGCTGTAAAGGAGAAACTTCAAAATGCAACTGCCTTTCTATAAGTGATGTAAATCAGTGTGGATTCTCAAAAACTCAAAAGAACTTTTAGAAAATTTAAAATCACCATTTTCCCCCTTAAGTCATTAACATCAAAACGTACGTCTTTTCTACACTTTTTACAACTATTCTTCACGATAAATTAAAATTAGGCTTTTTGATATTATAAACAACTGCTTCTCCAATAAAAATGGAACTCGTCTCTTCCAATAAAGAGTTAAAATTCCATATTCACTAATTATGCTCCTTTATTAGCCGACCTGTTTTTATATTCCTAAGAAGCAGGATTTATTCAAAAACCTCTACAAGAAAAAAAGAAAGAAAAACTCTTGCTTTGGCCTCAACTCGACATAAAGATATATCGACGACGTTTTATCAATTAACAATAATTAGTTCCAATCATATGTCGACTCAATATATCCCAGGGAACTTGTTATAAAAGACACCACAAAGTCTGCCATATGTGTTTCATATTTGGATGTTTTACTGACTATAGACGATAATGGCCAACTTACAACTAAATTGTATGACAATCGATGTGACTTCAACTTTTCCATCGTCAATTTTCCTTATTTATGAAGTAGTATTCCACTATTTACGTCTCCCAATTTATTCGATACTCAAGAGCATGATCTGAGTACGAACAATTTTTAAACAGACGGAAGTTACTGACAGATAATTTGATGTTACAGATATTTCAACAATCTCGTTTAAGAGTTTCGTAAATTTTATGGCCGTTTTAATGACCCCGTTAAGAATTATAACCTATCATTGGGTAGTATTTTGGCTGACGTGTTTCATACCAGCTGTTAGACCTTTGTTTTTATACTAAATTTGATATGGAATGTTCCGCCTACCTGATCAGTGCCTACATGTGTGTGACCGGTCAACAGGGAACGCTTACGCCATCTATGCACCTGATCCCACCTCTGGAATTTCTGGGAGGCCGTGTTTTATACTCTGTTCACAAATTTGTATTGTTAGATTTTTTTAAATTGATCACTGTTCTTTGACTTCACCTTTTTCACTTGTTAAAAAATCATTTTTATGCTGTAACAGTTAACCTGAAAATGATAACAAAAAGATGATTTAGTTTGTCATAACGTTTGTCATACAGTTTAGCTGTTAGTTTGCAATTAAGTCTTCATGCAGTCATGAAATATTTAATAAGAAACAGACGCGACAGACTCTGTGGCGTCGTTTATTTCGAAATCACTGGGATATATCGAGTCAACATATGAATGAAAACAACGACAGTTAATCGATGAAACGAAAGCAAGAGTTTGTTTTTATTCTTCGCATGTGCAGCTTCTTGAATAAATATATAAAAAAAAAAATGGTCGGCTCAAACAAGAGCACATTTAGTTCCATCCATCAGAATTCCTGCAGATTGTCGGAATACATGGTCTCCAAAGACTACATAGATATTGTTATTGACGACTTCAAATATCTATTCATTATCAACTTCTTGATCGTTGTAGAATAAAAATAATGACATTTATCAAAGTAACTTGTAATGACCAATCCAATGAATTAAAAAAAAATCTGAGACTTTCTATTTTTATTGAGACAGTTGTCTATAATGTCAAACAGCCTAGTCTTTCATTCATCGTGAAGAATGATTGTGTAAAGTGTAGAAAAATCACACGTCTTAATGTAATTGATTTCGGAAAACTTCTGACAATAAGTTTTATTTTCTATATTTTTTAAGAGTATTTGAGAATCCACATAATATTTACACTATTTCTTGAATTAGTTACAGCACAGTGTATCTAAAGATTCTTTACAGCAGTTAAAGTATAGTTGATGTTGTTTTACATTTTGTGGATATATCATTGTTTTAGCACTATATTTAAAATCCTAACAATCTCATTTAATTCATAGAATTGACAATATTAAATGTTATCGCTTTGTAAAGTAATATTCGTATAAAGCAATTTGGAAAAAAGCTAAACAAAAAAAAAACAACAAACAAAAAAAAACAAAAAAAAAAAAAAAACAAAACAAAAAAAAAAAACAAAAAAAAAAAACAACAACAACAACAACAACATATTTTCATTGAAATTAATTGATTTCGTTTTTCAACTTCCAATATAAAACATTTTTTTTCTTCAATGATTTCATCAACCAATGATGATGACGGGCGACTTTTAACTTATTCACAAAAATAATCACAAAAATAAATGTTCTGGGAATCATAAGATGCTTTCCTGTTTAAGAAATTAAAAGTTTTGGAAATTTTGCACTACTATCACGTCTCCCTCTGCTGAAAGGGGGTGGAGGTGTTCTGCTAAGAGGTGTATGGATCTATTCAATTTATAGTAATATAAAAATTTTGTGTGGTATTTTATTTCGTTGAAAATTGTTAACAACAAATTAAACAAGACTAACTTTCAATTGGAAATAAATATTTCTAAAAGCTTTTAAGGGGAAAAAATGACATATTAAAATATTTCGAAGTATATCCCCTTCTTGTGCTAAATATGACCTATCCATATAAAATGCCTTACTTCGATTTCTTCGATTCTTTCATTATTATCAAATATTTTTACAAACTAATAGTTTCATGAAAGATTTCATTGATCTTAAATTAAAAAAAAATGTGGCATTTGTCATAACTATGCGAGACATTTAAAAAAAAAAGTTTTAATGAATGAATGAATGAATCACTGTCTGTGTTTGAGTTAAACAAGGTTGTGGATCAATAGTCTATCTGATTTAACGAGTTTCTAGCTCCATTGATAACGAGCAGTACACCATCTACTCTGCTCTTGTCCTGACTTAACAAAGGTTTCAGGCTCATTAATTAGAAAAGAGATGTTTTTATTTCCTCGACCCATATGATGTATAATCGCCTTAGGTAGTGTCGAAACATTTAAACGGTCAGTCTGATAATTTTTCAGTCAGTTGCTATGAAAGGGATCTTAGACTTCAGTTTTTAAGGAAGCAATGTTCCTCAAAGGTTTTTTTTTTTTTTTTATTAGAATTTAATCAATTTTTGTTTCACAACGTGAAGAAAAACTGACGACATGTAATGAAAATACGATTTCACGAAAGAAAATTTTAATTTTATATATTTTCAGAAATATTGGGAGTTTTTGCTTACGGCCGATTTCCTATAATTGGCATTGTCAATTTGTTTTACACAAAATAATAAAACATTTTCTGGAATCAAGGCATGTTAAGGTAAGGAAGTGTTTGACAAGTTCTGTCAAATATGCCAATTCTGCTTGTTTGAATTGACATTAATGTACTGATCAGACTGTTAAGTCATACTATGATACTAATTGTTTGGCCATTATTTACACATTGACTTGTCTACCGTTTTTTTTTCGTTTGCGAGATCATGACAAGGAGCACACGGCTGATGTGACCGGTCGTCAGGGGATGCTTACTCCTCCATGGTACCTTATCCCACCTCTGATGTTTTAAGAGGTCCGTGTTTGCTTTGCTCCCGATTTGTATTTTTCAATAGACTTTTGAGCTCGATTACTGTTCTTTATCTCCATATTTCTCAAATGCATTACTGGCTCTCAATGAGATTTCATCAATATACATGCACACGAAGAACAATCTTAATAAAGCAACAAAATAAAAAAATAAGTTTATATTTCTGTTTTATTTGTGTTATTGTTAACGTCCATTACACTAGTGAACAGAAGTTTTTTAGCAATAGAAAGAGATCATACACGGTAAACTAAGGAGATAAAGCTTAAGCGGTACAAATTATTTTTAAAAAAAAGATGAATTGCGATTATAATTATTTGTCTCCCTATCATTGTCATTATATATGTTTTAAACCATTCTCTTTGGACAAAAAAAAAATGATAAAAAAAGATTTTATATTTTATCTTTTTTCAACAGAGATGGGTGTCAGTTCTAAAAATGAAATGTGAAGAAAACAAACAGAAGTCATGCTCTAAAGTCCAATTAAACAATACAAATTATGGACAGAGAAAAGTTGGAGAACAGAAACAAGAAATGTTGGAAACGAATGAAACCAGAGGCAGTATAGTGTATTTTAACTTGAGAATTAAAGGGTTGTCAGAATATTGAATTAACACCAGAACAAGGCGGGCGGGCTTCTAGAAGCATTTCTTATTATTTCCTACATACGTACAAAGAGTTTTTTTTAAAATAACACATGCATATGTACCTATTATTTTACTTCAATGTTCTTATCCCTAAAAGCATATTAATGTATTTTGTGTTTTAACATAATTTTAACTTGCTTGTTAAAATATCTTTCATTTCCTAATTTGGGAATTTTCCATTTTCCCTCCCTATGAATCATTTATCGTCTAAAAGCTACATATGAACGACTTTCTGTAACAGTTAATTGGATTTATTTTGAAGCGGGTGTAACTAATTCACCATTTCAGTGTATCTAATGCTCACTTACTTTTCAATAAAAAGATATTCTGGTCAACTATATCAATCATAATAAAGTACGGTCAGAAAATTTATTTTGATCATAAAATTAGAAGTAAATGGTTGCACTACTCCCTGCATATGTTGCCCAATATAGTAGCGAAAGTACAATTTCCGCATACCACAATTATCTACTCCGTTTTTCTAAAGTTCACGCTTATTCAGAAAAATAACCAGAAGCAGAAAAAGATTGTATTTTTCGAATAAATGTAAGGCAGCAGCATTATGTTGTATAGGCTTAGGGATTGTGAGCAGTATGAAAAGGAAAAAGATATCAATAATAAAATCTTGAATGGGTTTGCAGAAAGTGTACGGATAAACACTATATTAAGGACTGTGATATCAAATGATATCAAAACTAAAAGCGAAAATATATAGCACAATTTTGAAAGTTTTTCTCAAAATATGAGAAAATTTTACTTTAAAAATAAACAGACGACTACATTTCAAGGAGAATGAAATATTTTTTTATACACGAACATGCTTATTTTTTTTCATTTGCCTTTTTTCAGTGATAATATGTTGCATAGCTGTATTTTCTTTATGTGAACAGTGAAAAACCCTTTTAAATGCTATTTACTGATCCAAACTAAAGAAATGTGACATAATCCAAAATATATTTTTTGAAATATATCTACAATACTTATTAACATGTCTATTAAAATTTATATCTTTTTGAAAAATATGAATAATTTGCCAAACATTTATTGCTATATTTCATTAATTTGAAACAATAGAGAGATACCTGTAATTTAATGTGCAAAAAACATATCATAATTTGAAAACATAGTACGTCTCATTAATACGTATTACAAAAATTGCAAACCTTTATGTTTAGCCCTACTTTTTCTTTTAATTTGATTGATTTACAATTAAGCTGATGAATTTTATTGCCAATTTATGTTCAGAACAATTTAACCCGAAGTACATTATCTTTGCTTATCTCAGTTTGTCCAGGATCTTCAGATTTATACAAGTATCTGTCTTAAGCTGTATGCCTATACTGGAATTTTCTGATCGAGGATATTCAACTCAATATAAAACACTCTCTATTCATCCTCTCTTTTCCAAAGCTTTCTTTGGGTAGAAAGGTAACAAAAAATGACCTGTAAAAATGACATCAAATTTATTTTTATTCTTATGATTTTTAAATATACTTTTTTATAATCACTAATGACAATATTCTAATCTATGTTAGCGTCCATAGTAATGCCAACTATAATTACTTATTTGATTCATTGTGTGGGCGACGTTTGTGCTCTTGATTCCTGCTTATCCATTGCACAAAAATCATATTTATTAATCGTCATTGTTTGTCTGAAATTCAGCATATAATGTTATTTTGTAATAAGGGAGCAGCAGTTAACACCGTGGTCAGTTGCGTCATTTCATTATTATATCCTTTCCAACTGCTAAAATGTATTTTTTTGTTTGCAATGTATTTCACATATTTTTGTTATTCTTTATGAAGATAAACACACATAGAAATACCTATTAGCGGGTCGTTTTACTTTCTATATACTATGCTAACAAGCATCAACTTTCTGCTCTTCACAACACACGATCTTATATTTCATGTCCAAATGATTGTTATCGCAGACCTTTTTCACGTCTACATAAAGAAATATAATTTTTTTTCGTACATGTGATCCAAATTTTATGTGTGGAAAAATGAAGTAGATTGCATTAATTTTTAAATTTCTTTTACCATCTTCATAGATATGTGTGATTGTAGATTGTATTTTGTTTTATTCGTCTATCTTAATTGCATTTTTTTCACTACAAAGTTGATATAATAAGACCATTATTTCATCGTGTAACAGTACTAGGACAAATAAGTCATAATTCTCTTTCTAAATAGTCTTATATTTTGGTAGGATGGAAAATTCCTTTTTAAGTCACCTGAATCATCCAGGTAACCTATTGTTACCTATTTTGTCGGTTGTCCAGCGTTAACATCATTTTCAGCTTCTTCTCTGAAACAGCTCAACCAATATCATATTATATATAGCCAAAGGAAAACAAAAAACAAAAATTGTGAATTTCATGGTGTCTGCCTCCCGCCCACTTCCGTTCCGGGGGTGGGGGGTGAGGTGGGGTGGGCTGAGGGTGGATTATAATCATCAAAAGTAATTCAATCTTTTATAATCTACTTCTTTACCCCTGGGCTTCTTGCAGTTAAAGTGTTATTGAACAAGCCCTCTACCAAAGTTGTGAAATTCATGGACCTAGAATCAGGCCTAGGGGTTCTGGTGTTTGGTTGGGTTCTATAAATCATATAGTGAATAGATTCTTTTAAAACTTCTCTAGCGTAATAAGAGCATAGAAGCAATGAGCAAAGGAACTTCTACTAGCGCATATATTTCATGAACAAAGGTACCTCTCCCAAAATTGTGAAATTTGCGGCCGCTGAATTGGGGCTCCTGATGTTTGGGCGGGTTCTATACATCATATAGTAAAATTTATTAATTCTTTGAAAATCTGCTCTTCTGTATATTTTGCAGACAAACCAAGTGCATAGACATGATGAGCAAGATTACTTCTTTCAAAATTGTGAAATATCATGTTGCTTGGGTCAGGGGTTCTGGTGTTAGGCTTGACTCTATTGATCATATAGGGAATATTCATTAATATCTTTGAAAGTCTTCCTCTCTTGTACAGGGTATATAGCAGACAAACAAAAGTGCATGGTTAGTTGACTAAAAATTGAAATTCATGGTTCCTGGGTCAGGGGTTCTAGATTTAGGGTGGGGCTCTTTTGATCATATACACGTAATGAAAATGCATTAATTCTTTAAAATTCCTATTCTCTGCTCCAGGGTATTTAGCAAGTTGATAACATGCATGGTATTATGAGTGCCTCTTCCAAATTGATGAAATACAAGACCCCTAGGACTTGGTCAAGGGTTCTGGTGTTAAATCGGGACTCTATTGATCACATAGTGAAAATGTATTAATTCTTCGAAAATCTTATTCTCTATCCTTGTGTATTTAGCATGGTTATGATGAGCGAGAGTGCTTCTTTCAAAATTGTTAAATTCATTGCCTCTGCATCAGGGGTTCTAGAATTAGCGGGGGGGGGGGGGAATCTGATTATGTATGTAATTTTTTTGTTGTTGAAGGCGCTTTATCATGATCAGTGCGTTAACAGTATCTATGCAAGTAGGCTTCTGGTAAAGGGTTTGAAGATTCAATGCATTCAAACGGAAAATTTTAACCCCACTCGGGACAAAACCCCGCACCAATAGAATATGAATATAGTAAAAATGAAAAAAAACCTACTCATTATCAGGCAAAACAAATAACTTGCAGATCTCAAGAGCAAGAGAAGAGTTTCAAGATAGTGCACATTTTAAATTTGATCAATTCAATTAAGTTCTATATCATATAGCTTAGCTGACATGAAAACGTAACCTCAAAAAGATTCCACCCACACTGAAAGCATTACATGAGATATGTCTTCATGTACAATGGATATCTTTTGGAAGGTTTGAAAATTAAAAAAACAGATTGCATGTTCATCGTTTGATTAAAATAATCTCACTATGTACTTAGACGAAGAGGTACCAAAAAGAACCTTTGACAGAGAACCTTTTACTCCTGTATGTGAGCAATCAGTGTCTGAATGATAGACCATAAGCGGAAAGAATTTCGAAGACAACCTATGCATTCTCAATAATAAGCTGAGGCAAAATAGTTCAGAGACAGATCGGAATACAATCATGATCAAATATTAAGATATTGCACGAGGAAGAAAAATACTTTTTAAAAAGTAAAATACCACTGAGAGATACAATCAGAAACGTAACCAATCACTTCTTTCAGAGTTTCATTTGTAAGCAAGTAAAAAAAATGAAGATAGTGATCGATCTAAATAAAAAATCTGCAAGCAAAAGAAATCTGTGAATACGTCATAAAACACGGACTCCCTGAATTTCAGAGGTGGGATCAGATGCTTAAGAGTAAGTATTTCCTTTTGACCGGTCATACCCGCCGTGAGCCCTATGTACTGACCATTCTGTATAGTCAAATTTAACATAAAAACAAAGGTCTAACAATTGGTATGAAACACGTCAGTACACTCAATGCATTCTTTTGAGTATCGAAGAATTTTGGAGAGGTAAACACCATGTACAGAAGACAGCGGAATTTTACTACATAAATAAGGAAAATTGACAATGGAAAAGCTGATGTCATCTCGTTTGTCATACAATTTAGTTGTTAGTTGGCCCTTATTGTCTATAGTCGTAAAACATTCAAATATGAAACAGAAGTAGCAGACTCTGTGTAGTTTTTTTTTTCTTTTTCAAATTCTCTGCGGTAAATCGAATAGAAATATGAATGAGAGTAACTATATTATATTGTTAATTGATAAAACGTCGTCATTATATCTAAATGTGGAGTTGAGGGTCACAGCAAGTGTTTTTCTTCTCATATAGAAGAATAAAAGCAGCTCGGTAATAAAGGAGCACAGTAAGTTTCTATTGCAATTCCAACAATTTGTTGGAAGACCTTTTCTCATAAGACAACATGAATGTTGTCATTAGGGAACTCCAGCAGCCTGTAAATATCAACGTCAGAGTACTTTTATCCAGAAAACTATATAAATGCTGTCAATGAGTACACCAACATTCTAATATCAGCTTCAGAGTACTTGTGTATTTTGTTAATGACCAATGACAAGATACTAAAATTTTTGACTTCTATTTTTATTGAAGAAGCAGTTGTCTGTGATATCAAATAGCCTACATTTTAATTTACGGTGAGGAATGGTTGTATAAACCAACTATGCTTGTGTTTCGTGTAAAATGACCTTGTCAGCAAATACAATCTATTATTAAGTCATATGCTGACCGAAGTTTTTTTCGAGCTAATTGTTAGGCCATTATTTACACACTGAATTGTCGACGGATTTTTCCGTTATTTCCCGATCATGACAAGGAGCATAAGACGGGTGTTCACTCCTCCATGGTACCTACTCCCGCCTCTGATATTTTTGAAGGTCCATGTTTGCTCTGCTCTCGATTTGTTTTGTTTTAATGGACTTTGATAACTATTTGTTATCGCCATACTTCCTTTCACCTCAAAACCTAAATGAAATTATTTAAACGTTTTATCCTTTGTATGGAGTCACCAACTATATTTCATTTCAATTTGTCAAAGTAGGTTTGAAATTTTTCAATTTTCAGATTCAATAAAAATTAAGTAAAGAATGAAAGCATACCCTGTATGCAAATTTTTTCTCTTTCTAAATGCACATCAACTCTCACAGCGTCACGTTAATGAACAAATTGACTCCAAACAAAGCTCTCCTTTTAATTTATATATATATATATATATATATATATATATATATATATATATATATATATATATATATATATATATATATATATATATATATATATATATATATATATATATTAATATTAATATCATGTTGTCAAGATAATTCAACCTCAGTTCGCCCATATATTTTTGTTTGAGGAAAAATCAGACAGTAATATATATATTATATATTTTTATTAAACCAAAGTATAAGAAACACAATAACTTAGCTCAACAAATAACAACGATGTTATAAAACACAATGTCTTTTCACTAATCGTGACTGTGTTATTTCCTTTTGGAATTTGGTTCTTGGCACCGATAATCCCACACCAGATGTGATTCAGTTGGGTCTGACATATGCGTGCTGAGGCATCTTAAATGAGGTGGACAATTGCAACTGAAAAAAGGGTGTTCAGAAACATTGTATTGATCGATCAATCTGTACGTATTTCACATTTGAAGCATACTGTACTTATAGTTATGGAAAAGGCGAAAGATATTGAAATTCGACAAAAGCAGAAAAAAAAACTTAAATGTTGTACCTATCATTTCTTTAGAGTGTTTATAGATAGTTATGTGTAGTAGTTATTAAAACATCTCATGCATCTGTTTTGATTCTCCTACCAAATAATATACTAAAAATTACAGATTTGATATATCTTAACATGAAAAAATGTTTACATATTAATGGATATAATATCATCGATGATGGTTTCATCTTCAAAAACATGTAGATTTCGAGAAAATAAGGATAAAAATAATGTAGTTAGGAAAGAGAAGACGGATTACTTTAAACAAAATAGGAAAAACGTGATGTATGCAATGTAGAAAAATAAAAAGACATATTCGGATGGAAACACAACTATTTGTTTATTTTTCTGAGGTATATAAGATCTCTTCACATAATTCAAAGAGAAAAATTTAATATTTCAAAATTCTCACTTACTGATTTTGGAAAAATTGACAACCATAAGCACCATTTGATTCTTGTGCCCAAAGACATACATCCCAGCCACATTCCATATTTCTACTGCAAATCACGGTATCAACTAACGGTACAGGCTACAAAAGAATAAAGATGGGGATAATAATGGACAGTTTTGAATATTAATTTCAAAGACATAATCAAAGTTCTCAAAATAAATACACCTTAATAATTCCTTATGAATTTATTTAATTAAAATACTATATTATACATACTGATAATATCATGTGTAAGTCCAAAAGAAAAATCGACATAATGTTAGATTTTTTAACAAATTTTCCTTAAGATTGTGACAAATGAGATTCCCAATATCAACCTCCAAGTTGCTAAGTGCTAATTAGAATTAATTCTTATTTCTTGGGAACTAGGTATGAGTTAATAAAAATTGTGACCTCATCCCTTGTTTCATGAATTAACAATGGGCATTTATCTCCTAATATGTTTGTTTGAATTACTGAAGATCTTCATCGCAAAAATACGCAGTGAAATTCTCCATACTATAATTAGCTCACATCAATCTTTTTTATTGCCAAAACCGAAATGTCAATTTAAGCTCTTAATTTCAATTTTCATTCCTGCTTTTGAGATTCAATTAAAAGAATAAATTATCGGTTATTTTTATTTATTTATATATTTATTTATTTATCTATTTATTTTATTTTATTAATTTACTAGTATTTAGACATTTTTCGATATCCCATCTGATTGACATATCATACAAGCTATGGAACTAATCATATTTTATTAAATCATTGTCAAAATAGTAAATTCTCCAAAATATGTTTGCGGTTGTTACAACTAGTATACACATTTAACCAAAGGCATACATTTCCAAATGTACACGATTCATTTAAATTTCCACAGGGAATATATTTCATGTGTTAGATCAAACGTTGCTGTGAACCTTCACTAATTGTGCATTATTGTTTTGATATGTGATAAATGTGTGATAATTATATTGCTATTGGATGTTTAATACAAGTTCCGATCGCGAAATCCAATAAACTTTCAGATTGACCTTTTATTCCTTTTCCGCTTATATGCAGATAAGAATATGGAGTATAGATTTGTAAATGATTTATAATTACCAGAATCATCTCAGTTTCCCTACCTGTTTTGTGAAATTTGGTCATTTTAAGCCTTTGGTGGAATATCAAGACTATAAAACTTTGGACTCTAAGGAAAAATTAATAGTTTTTCGGGATAAGGAGTATCTAAATTGTAAAGAATGCAGACGTAATGACAGATAAATCAAATTTGCTTAATTTGTTACAAATCCTTTAATTATCAATTTAGTGTTGCTGCAAGCAAAACATCTTTCAGTTTTAAGGCTAACATTTTATATAACGAACTCTAAAAGTAAAATTCTCTGAGCAAAATGCACTATACTACGCCTTTCACGGTGGAAACAAGAACAAATTGCCAATGCTGCGTTAGCAAAGGAAATGATTAAACCAAGACACCATTGAAGGAAATATATTTGTCAGGTTTTAACAGTGATAATCGTATTGTGAAGATGTTGGACAGTGCATCGTTAATTGTAACATTTGGAATCGTTCTCCTCTTATTCTTGTGATAGATGAAAGTTAAATGATCCTTTAACTATTCTTTTTCTGCCTTTTTTTTTTATCAATATGCACACATTATTTAAGGTAAACAATTTTAGAATGGTAAAAATAAAATTTAAAAAAAGGTGACACAATTCCAGTAGTGTGGTTTTTGTTAAATTCTTAATGTTTATCAGAGCGCTGTCAGATCATTGAGCGTTTACAAATTTTAACCCACAACAATAATTTATTTGATTTTACTCATATTCTCAATACAATTGTAGCTGGGAAATACTTTTTTTAACTTCAAAAATAGCTGTTCTTATTTTCCTTTGAAATTCATATGCAATTGAAAATTAACTAGAATTTATCTGAAAAAAAAAATATACAAAAACCAGCAGAAGAGATATGCGTGATGTTTGTTACAATTACAATTATTGTAAAATCATACTGATAAATATCTTGAAATAAGATATTTTATTTTTACATTTGTTAAAATTTCATTAACTGGTTTTCATTAAAACAGTTTATACTCTTCTAAAATCCTGCTGACACCACTGCTTTTTCTTACCTCTCGAAATATAGTACCCGTCGATATCGTCCCGAAGAAATTAAAAATTAAAATAATCACAACATAGTTTTTCCTCATTGAAAAACACGCACAAGTCGAGATATATTCTGTCATACTAGTTATATGACTGAAATAGAGCGACTGACTAGTGCATCTTTTTTAAATGAAGACCTTTATATTGTGATGTAGTCAGTAGGTGTATCAAGCATAGGTTTCATTATCCGATTCAGTATAATTAACTTCTAGTATTGTGTTCAAGACAGTGTGAAAGAAAGAACGAAATGCGTTCGTGAAAACTTGTAGATAATTATCTCTTTAGGGTAAATAAATGTATAGAAATGACTGCGTGGTATTGTCTGTTATTTAACAGAACCTTCGGTGTATGAGAAGGTGTGAAATGATTTTTTGTGCAAATAGGTTATCTATATTTTTATTTAGCCAAAGGGTGGTTTTCCTTTCTTTGGAAATTTTGTGTTCGACACCTTGCTATTAACTGGTTTGATTAATTAAGAAACTAGAATTACGAATGAAAGTTCCTAAACTAAAATATTAGAAACATTTTGACCTCAAACATTTATTTTATTCTAAATTCTTGCATTTGATTGAAATTGCTTTGATAATTTCAACTCTGTAAGGGATATTTTGTTGGGGAAACAAAGCATACATGGTATGATCGGATGACATCTGTATATAATATAACTACAAGAAATACAAGCCTGTCTTTTCTATATTTATTGTTTTATGTAATGTGATTAGAAATTCTTCTTTTCTATTGTCTTCATGAGTATTAAAAGATAAAATGTTTAGATAACGAACAGTATTAATTTGCAAAAGTCCAGTTAAACAAATACACTTTGAAGGCAATCAAAGACCTCTGAAAATATCAGAGGTTGGATCAGGTGTCATGGAGGAGGAAACATCCTCCGTCGAGTAGTCACACCCGCAGTGAATCCGATACCTTGATACGGTAAGCGGTGTAATCTTAAGACAATTCAGGATGAAAATAATGACCTAACAATTTGTATTGAATACGTCAGTCAACATTCAACCTAACGACAGGTTGTAACGTCAAGATATCAGTCAGTAGCCTGTCTCGGATTAGAAATTGTTCATATTCAGAACACGCTCTTGTATTATGTCTTAACGATATCTATAATATCGTTAAATCATATCTGAAAACAACACGTGAATATACAAATATATATTTACTAATGCTTATTCATTTTTATTTTGCTATTTTTTAAAAAAAATATAATTTATATAGTGGACCTGAAGGTATGGACAGATAGTTTTTACCATATTGCATACTGGCTCTCAATGGCCCAAAAACATATATAGAAAAAAAGAACAAGTGAAAGTAAAGGAACTTATGCGTTGGAGTAGTCTCAGATTCGCTCTACGCTCTGGTACTTTTGTCTTAAATATATTTTTAATTCTTTAAGACATTCGTATGAAACAGCTCACATGCCTGATATTTCCTTCGCTATCTTCAAGAACATGAACCATAAAGATTACCTTGAGTTTTTGCCACGAATCAATTATTTTTTAAATTATTTATGGAAATAATTTGAAAGTCTTAAATAGATTGCAATCTAGTGCATTTATTAAGATTTAAAATTGTGTGACTCCGACGAAGGAGAATTAAGAAACTGCAATTTTGGATGCTTTCATAATGGAATATTCCACACTTCGGCTCTCTCAAATATCATGATTTTTTTTTGCAATAATGATTATCTTACCATGATTATTAAGTACTCATAAATTATAAATCTTGAAATCTGATTTAAATAATGCAACTGAGTTGCTTACATCAACAGCACAGTCTCGATTACAATTTTACTTTTATGTATGAAAAAAAAAAACAACAAACAAATAATTTCAAATAATGTTAAAATTGTAATTATATGGAAAATACTCTTCATTTAATGAAATGAGTAAATTATAATAATAGAAAAGCCCATAGTTTTCTCTAACCTCGTTATACTAGCAATACTTGTTTCTGGGCCGAAAATGAAAATACACTGAAATGTTATAGAGATTGATAAGAAAATAAAGACAAAATAATACTTTTTCAATCTATGTATAGTGTGTTATTTTATTTTCACAAAGTGGACAAATTGATAAAAAAATGTCGCAAGTTGACATCTTGTATATAGACTTTAAGTTGTAAACATAAGTCGACGCTGGCTGTGATTGCTGCAGAACATTTGCTTTTTCGTTGTTATAGATAATTAAGATGGGTAATATAATTAAGAGTTCAAGGCTATTTGTACTCTTTGATTAAAAAAAAAATACTATAAAAGTCATGCTATCTACAGATATACATTTATTTCAAAATCACAACAGTTGCTAGTTATCGAAATATTTACAGGAATTTTTTTTAATTTTGTATTTATTTATTTTTTAATTTCTTGTTGTTAAAAAGAAATTCGTGTAACTATTTCCATTTATTTATGTACATGTTATACAAACTTTTTGCCACAAAATTCTGCAGTGGCGTTGGATATGCGATTATTTGACGATTGTTTTTGGTATGCGTACTTAGAGCTCGAGATGTTTGGAAGCCTTCGCGAATGCGTCGTCAGTATTCCACCAGACTGCCAAACCAAAGACACGAACATATGTCAATTACTCTTAAAGTATGCAAAATCATGGAAAATGGTAGATGTCTCCTTAAAATCAGCACATAAGCATTCATATGAAATATATTGTATAAAGATAACGAAGAGTACATGTAATTATGCCCAAAAGTCAAGATAAACAATACAAATTGAGAACAGAGCAATCACGGAACTCTGAAAACTTTAAAGGTGAGAAAAGGTGCCATGGAGGATTAGGCATCCCCTGTCGACCGGTCACACCCGTTGTGAGTCCTTTCTCTTGATGAGAAAAAAACCCAGGATACATCCGTAGTCAGTTCAGTATGGAAATAACAGCCTAACAATTTGTTTTTAAAAAGTCAGTCAATATTCGACATAACAACAGGTTGTATTTGCAAACATGAGCATTTTATCGATCATAAAATTTGCCAAATATTTACTTTAAACGAGATTGTTGATAGCCTCTTGGACATTATAGAGTTAAAATACAAGCCTGACGGATAAAAAAAGGCAATCTTACGTAAAAGTTCGATTTGTTTCGAACTACTTCATCCCACATTTTATTCTTTCCTTTCTTTTGCAATTAGTTCTATATCAATATCCATTTTACTTTAATTCATGTTTCCTGTGATTTATGTCTAGACAACAAATTTGTCTTGCTTCCAGCATTATCATAAAATCAATCTTGTAATTCTATTGAAAGCTTTGTCTACGTTCAACCTGCATTTTCTCAATTTTAACTCCTCTTGAGATTGTCTCTACAAATGTAATTGGTTTTTTGTGTCTTTTGACATAAAAAGTAAATATCAGATTATCTGTTTTGTATCTTTGCTTTCGCTACAGTGGGAACCAGTGAGAACCAGGAAATGCGCAAGTAGTTTAATTGCTTTTTAATTTTTTTCAGCATGAGGTGTTTATTTAATGCCTGAATCTACGTACAATCAATGTCTACCTATCCATACCGTTGGTAGAGTGAGGTATTAGAATGCAAAATTCTAAACTATTATTAAAAACTAGTTAGTTTTATCTTATATTTAGTTTTATCTTATATTTACATGATTTCAAACAAACTGTAAAAAAGATTTAGTTTTTATTTTGTGTAGCTTGTGCTCCCCAGTGTTCTCCAAAAAATATGGCACTAATATACAAATATAAGATATATTCATTTAAATGCAAACAAAAGATTTATATGGTTACATATTATGAATACCTGTAGAGAGTATAGAGTAGAATAATAGATGCATCCATAAATTGTAATGATTACAGTGATAAATGTATCGATAAGATGTAACTCATATGGCTAATAAGATTATAAAGAAATAGACCGTATACATGCACGAAAATGTTTAAATGACTTTATGTGTTTTTAAATTAGTATAGAAATTTTAACTAGTTTTAAGTATCATTATTGCATAAATGATGAAAATATGAGTATACATGCACTATTACAGGACTACAATGGATGTACATAGTGGCTTCATGTCTGTAGGAAAATGAAAAAAAAGTGATGGTAATGCACGGACAAAGCTGCAAAGTTACTGCCGGGCTTCTCGAATTTGAATTGTAGCCTATGATAATAAAGGAAAAGGTAATAAGTAAATACCACGCCTGACTACCTTCTCTTCTACGGGTATTACACACTGTCACATGTATTTTAATTATCCCCGGCGCCCTTTTAAAATCGAATATAATTCAGTCGCTTATTTACAATTTAATTTAACCAAAATTAATGTTTTGTAAAAGTTAGGTTTTTAATTTATTTTATTTTACCAAATCTTCTGCTATTTGAAAAATTAATCTTCTTTTCCTGTTTGTTAGTTAAATATGTAAATAATTATGTATTTGTATTCAATAATGTTTTGTGATAGTGAAATTATTATTCGAGACAGCCATTCTTTGCAAAACATGTGTAGAAATATTTGCATAAATTGACATTTTATTAGAAATAAAAAATATCAAAGATTCTTCATTGTTGGTTTTTGAATAAAAAAGGTTTGATGACAAATCACGTTGTATTTTGAAGGTGAGTTCCTTCGTTTTCGCCGCGTATCCCTCCCTTTTGTCGCTGTAATTTAACCGTGTTTACAGATTTTGCGGATTTTCTACTGATGACATTTCAAACATAATGTTTGATTTCCAACCTTAAATCGATAAAATCAGCGATTTGGTCGTTTATAATACAGAAAATGTAGTTTATAATACGTATATTTCAGAAAGACAGATCAGTCATTGTTGCCTAAGACGTATCATGGTCACGTGATCGTAATCTAATTAACTCGAATTTTTAATTTAGTGATTTTTTATTTGAGTCAGATAATGTTTAATTAACGCGGTATATCCGCACTTAAAACACAAATTGTATAAACTATGATCGTGCGGAACGTAATACGCTTTTAGTTTCAAGTAATTGAGAAACATCTGATAAGTCCTTTAAATAGAGCCATCTTTAAAATGTTGTTTGTTTGCCCTCTCCCGACTCAGAGTAAAAAAAATTGGGTCGGCAGGTAAATGGGAAAATTCCCCCCCCCCCCCCCAGAAAACTTCAAAATCCGGCCATCTTTAAAAAAAATCGTTTGTTTGCCCTCTCCCGACCGACTTGCTAAAATGACCCGACTCAAAACTTTTTTAATCTCCAGGAAACGATAATTTTTTAAAAAATTTATTTTAATATATTTTGAAAATTCAGCATTGATTTTGAAATTGTCTGTGGGAATTTTTTTCCCACCTAGAGTCTGGAGAGGGCAAACAAACATCATTTCAAAGATGGCCTCAATGCTGAATTTTCAAAATATATTGAAATAATCTTTTAAAAAAATTATCGTATCTTGGAGTTAAAAAAGATTTTGAGTTGGGTCATATTTAGCCAGTCGGTCGGTAGAGGGCAAGCAATCATATTTTCAAAAGATGCCATCTGTCATATCAACCCTAGGGCTGATATGGGGCCACTCGGGCTTATATAACACATGGCATGGATTTTAGTAAGTAATATTCTCTAGATCACAGTTTGCAAGTCAATTTTACCAAGTAACCAAATACACCAAAGAAAAAAAAGCTAAATGCCTTGTATACTATAATCAAAATTCCTGATTATACTTAACTCAATGAATTTCATTGTTTTGGAAGTACATTTTTGCTTAAGGTCAAGATCTAGTAAATGACTTTAGACTGTCTTTTTGGTGCTAGATCCATTGTGACGTCATAATCAATTTCAATTTCTTTTTCCCGTACTTTACGGCTCTAAGTACTTTAATAAAATAAACTTAATAAAATAAAATAATTTAATAAAATAAAATACTTTATTTTCTACCTAATATCGGCTGTCGAAAAAGATCATGAATCAAATTCACTATATTAAGGTCAAGATCTAGTAAATGAAAGGTATTAAATTAGGTAGAAAATAAAGTATTTTCATGGAGTTCAATTTGAAACATTGTGAAAAGTAATCCCGATACCTATATTCAGTTTAATATTATTTTAAAGAAGAGGCCAAGAACACACAAATTACCGTTTTCTGAGAGACTGTAGGCAATCTGGATACATTTCCTTTGTCTGATATGGAAAAAAACTCTCGTATTCATGACTGGTTTTCTTAATTTTTCATTGAAAATGACAGTTTAAAATATGATATTTCGTCTTGTTTGCCTACAAATTATGCCCCGAAACACCTTATTTGACCAAGCTAAAGTTATAAAGCATCATTAAAAGAATTTATTTCTCAAATTTGAGAAATCTGTAGGCACCTTTCATTTACTAGATCTTGACCTTAATATAGTGAATTTGATTCATAATATTTTTCGACAGCCGATATCTATAATTCAGAGAAATAGAGAATAAGCAATAATTAATCATAGTAAAGCAAATGGTCTAAAATTTATACTTGTGAACAAAAGTTAGGGAAGTTTGAGAAGCTGGTCTTGACGTGAATTTACAGATGAGTAAAATTCCTTGAGTATAGTTTGGAGTGTAAAAAGTTACGAGCAATCATTCAGGTATTGCCCCTTAAGCTAAAGTTACTATGATGAACATGGTTTATCAATATCAATAAGCAATATACAAACTCGTAAATATCTTCGTGTTACTTGAAAATCAAATTTATATTACTTCAGCTTTTCCACCGTCAACTTTTCCAATTTAATTGCAGTAAATTGCAGTATTTTTCCACCTGAAACCATGTTTCTGTATCCAAGCTGATTGAAGGGCTTGTTCTGAGTACTTACAATTTTTAACTAAGACAGGCTACGGACTGATTGGTTGATGCTACAGGGCTTTCAACAATTTCGCTTAAAATGAGCATTTTGCAAATTCAATGGTCGATACAACGACCTTTTGTTGCAAATACAAAGATGTTTCATATTGAATATTACAATTCGTTTAATCTAAATATTTTTCTTACCTATCATATTGTCTTTTATTAATTTTCAATCTAAAGTTGAAAATGATTACATGACAAATTAGTCATGTAATCATTTTCAACTTTAGATTGAAAATTAATAAAAGACAATATTGCTAATACAAACCATAAATCATTTTAAACAACGAATCCTGCAACTTATTCGAGTTTAAAATGCTAAGGAAATCATGATATTATAATGGTTTATTGTGCCCAAGTGCCGTTGTCATAATTTAAATATTTCGAAATGGATAAGACCTTTCAACATATCGCTGAATTGCAAGGCTGTTTTATCAACACAAATAACTAAAATTCATTCAGAAATTGATGAAGAAAAATATTCTAAAAGAAAAGAAACTTTCTAGGATGCTTTCAACTACTCTCTCATTCCTGTTGAAGAGCACTGTTAAATACTAGTAAATCGTCAAAGTTCCCACTCGCCATTTTTATAATGTACCAAAATCGTCAAACTTTTAACCCTTCAATTTAATCACTTACAGTAGTTGGAGATCATTAGGAACTTGCAAGCTTTTAACTTTGTGAAATTCAACTTAACAAAAATGACGCAATTTAGAAATTTTGCTTATTCCACTAAATGGTTAAGAGTTCGATGAAGGATTAATATCTTGGTTAGTAATTGTATAAAATGAATTTAACGGGTACATGCATTGAATTGATAAAAACACTTGTTCATTTCTTTTTCGTGCGTGTGTTAATTTGTAGATTCAAAACATATATTATGAAACACTTATTGGTGGGTTGTATTTTGACTGGTATGCTTCCAAACAATTTTTAGGCCATTGCTTTTTAAATACAATTATGACTACAGATTATGCCCTTTTCTGATACAGGGGACTCACGGCGGGTGTAACGGTCTCCAACGGATGCCTACTCCTCCCTCCTCACCTGATCCCACCTCTGGAGTTTCAAGGGTCCGTGTTTTCGCACTATTCAAGATTCGTATTCTTAAGGGATTTTTGACACTGTAGTATTGTATGTAGTCATCTTTGACACTGTAGTATTGTATGTAGTCATTTTTGACACTGTAGTATTGTATGTAGTCATTTTTGACACTGTAGTTATCGAACCATGATTGTTGGCATCGCAAATAAGAGGTATTAGTTTAACATATTGCTTAGTCCTTGTGACTTAAATTAAGATGCAGGTGGATTTATTATGGATTTACCTCATTAACTACAGTTTTAACTGTAAACTAAAATACACATTTGATAAACGTAATACTTTTAGTATATCGCTTACACTCGAATAATTTAACATGAGATGTCGTTTATGTATTAGAAGAAATCTCCCGATTTGCTTCTTTATATAGAATGAGGTATCTATTTTAGCAGTAGAGGCAGATATCTATCTGACAAGGGGTTATTCTTATTAACTATAGAAGGAAAATTTTCTTATGCATGTAAGATTAAATGTGTATAGTAATTTCTTTAGATATGTAAATTATGTTTAAAAAAGAAAGAGTACTATCATGTCTCTGGTCAAACCAAATAAGGATTTAAAATTTATACAATATACAATGTCGTAAATCAGTCAGATGGTATAAATAAAGATAATAAGTCGCCTCATAAACATTTATAGTCAAAATAGAATTCGATTAGAATAATTTTGAATTTTACTGAAACATTTAGGCTGCTTTTCTATTGTCGTAAAAACAGACAACTTTCCTATATATGTGATAAAGTTAACATTAATTCAGTCTTGCACCCTTCGTCTTCTTAATCCAAAACCATTGCAATCAAAAATAGGAGATTAATTTACTCGCTATATAATAAAACTGCAACATACTTTGTAGCCAAATGTATTTAATTGCATAGACAGACATTTGTTTACAATACCAAACCCAAATTGTTTGATATTACTGCATAGAATTACTCAGTTATTACATTTTGATTTTTCGAGTTTTATGCAAATATTTTTTCGAGGAATTTCTGAAGTAAAAAAAAAATCATTACAATTTCTGAAGAGATATAATAAGATATGTAGACCTGGAAAAGTGATATAACAATTTGTAGCTATATGAATTTATATTAATATAGGACAACTATTAAAACATTCCATTGAAGCTGTCAATTACTATAATATTGAACCAATCATACGTTTATTATGTTATAGCTTGATAGTTATTGCCGTACATTTCATAAGAATAATTGATAATTGTAATTTTAATGCATGGACTACTAAATGTTACAAGTTTAAAATAAATTGAAATAAGAATAAAATTTTATTTTATGATACCTGCAAAACACAAAATGTTTTAGAAAAGAATATGTTTAATATTATTTACAAACTATTAAAGTAGTGTGGGAATAAAAAGACGCCGGGGAGCTTCGTTTTTGAGTGCTTGTTGGAATATCTTTTTGGTGTACGGATTGAATTCTGTTACTTTGACTTTAATGCTGATTGATCTACTTTCAAGTGAGGTTTTGTCTCGAAGCAATACCAGTGCAGTAAATATCTACAACAATCACAAGGCGATAAAACGATTGAAAAATCAGAAAGGGGAAATCAGAATAAATGAATAATAATTTTAGCATCCAATATCATAATTGTGAACATTAATTGTGGCCACTTTGTTTCCTCTTCCTATTGTCACGAAGGGTCTGTCTTGCCTTTAGGGAAATTGTGGGTGTCTTCCTTTGACTAATTTATCATCACCTGATGATAAGACCAGGAAGTCAATTTAACAAGGTAACCAGACTGTTTTTAAAGGCGTTTTGAATTTAGTAGACTCATTTAACCACTATAATATAGTGCAAGGAGGCTTATGCTATAGTTTTAGATAATCAATGTTAAGACCTAATAGTAAAATAGAATATGGATGAAGTTTCTAAAAATTCTTTAGGTATATACTTCAGTCTTGGTTTGATAACAATATCTTTGTCTCATTGTATTTGATAGACGCTTTCAGAAAAAAAATGTATTCTTTAAAATGTTTTTCCCTTGATTTAGTTTTTCGGTCATTTTAAACATAAGTTGCTATTGTTTAAGATTTAAAAAACAAATTGCAGAAGTATCGCTTTTATAAATGGCATCTGTATGTCATGGAAAATTTTCTACCCTTACAGTTGGATAACTTATATGGAGGATCAATACGGAGTCTTTCCTTAACAGCTCTTCTGTTTCACCGAATAAATACTCTCTAACTTAATATATATTCATTCTCTATTCAGCCAATGATTTTGTTTACACACTTTTCTTTTAATAAATCATCTAGTTATCCATGCTCATGAAAAGCCCCTACGCACATTTTTAAAACTTATAAACATCCACAAAGGACAAAAACTACAATTTTCTGTTCAAGGCACTTAGTCTTTCAGGTATTTGACCTTTTTGTCTCGGTAATTGTTGAATTTTATCATAACAAGATTTAATTTTGTTTTAATGAATTGCTTAATTATCAATGCTTATATTCACTAATGTGTTACAAACATTCATTCATATTAACGACACCACCACTAAAGTTTAACATTTATCATCACAAATATATTCAGCCATCAAGGATCCAAGATTGTGTGAATCTAGCTGCAGAACAGTTGCTCTCCTTAAAAATATCTACAGACCGGAAAGAATCCATGGTACATGTTTTCTTTTTAAATTATGTATTTACGCAAATCTTTTAATTATTAGATTACCATTATAGACTTATTCATTACATCTGTATATTAAAAATAAGCTGTTTATCTGTTAAGTTTCGCTTATTTCATTTTACTGATTATTTCGTCAACATCAATAAATTAACTATTAAACGCCCAGCCATTATTTGATATATGCAGGATATTTCGTCAACAGCAACTAATAAACGCCTATAACTTATTATGTCACCCGAACGAAGTCGGTGACACATATTTTCATTGTTCCATATTATTTGGTCCATTGGGCCTGGACAATCTGAATGAAACGTAATGTAAACTGTGCATGTACCTTCAAAACTACTATTGCATGGAAACGGAGGACGGTCAGTGTGACCTGGTTGAAAGGGGATTGTTACTTCTTTTAGACACCTGATCTTACCTCTTGTGTTTTCAGGGATCCGTGTTTTTGTTCTGTTCACGATTCGTATTCTTTACTGGATTTATGACATAGATAACTGTTCGTTATCTTCACCTTTTACATTTGGTGTGACAAACCCTATTATGTGCAATAGCAACGTTTTTAGTTTTATTTTCCTTTTATTGAGGAGCAAATTGTTTTCATTTTTATATCAAATTTGAGTTGAAGCATTAACAAATTTTTTGAATTAAGGATTCAAATTTTATCAGCCATTTCATTGAAGATTTATACTGACACTATTTTTTGTTGACCATTTCTTCTGAAGGATTTTGTGGAATTTGTGGTACTACTTTAAAACTTAAAGTTGATATCAATACTACATTGTACTAATGTTTGAATTATAGCGTATTGCTTAGTACACCTCTCTGAATATACTTATAAATAAGCTTCAAACAATAAAATCCTAAATGGTATGAAATGCTTCAATTTCAAATTTCTCTCCATTGTTCAGATTTGAAATACTTTAGAATAACTTTAAAACGTTTTAAATGTTAATATGCACTCGTTGGTTGCTTTGCAATATTTTTAAAATGAAGACTCATTAAACACGACAACATATAAAAATAAATGCTTGAACTAAAATGAAGATAATTAAAATTTTATAGGAATGCAGAACCCCGGGCACCTGCTATTCAGGAGACAATTAATATAGAAGTGTAAATATTCAGAAAAACAGGATATTTACGTAGTTATTTGCTTTTTAAAATGCAGAAATAAGATGACAGTGAAATTATGCAGAGAGTTTCAGCTATGTCAAATTTAAATCTTACTTAGAGTTGATAGCACATTTGAGCAAAACAAAAAAAGGCTTCAAAAGCATTAGAGCAATAGTTAAAACATAATTTAACCGTCTTGACTGCCTTATCTGTTACTTAGACAAAGAGATGTACATGATAGAGGTCTAGAGAAGGAATCCAGACAAACGTTTCTGTAAGAAACTGGACTCTGACCCAACTGTCATATTGTAAATTTTGTATTTACAAGGTGGAGTAAATATGACATTTACCTCATGCTGTAAATTTGTATTTAATGCTCTCTGGTAACTTCAAAGTTTACAATATGACACTACGAAAGAGTACTCAGCCGATATCACCAAAACTATTTCCAAAATGTTTAAAAATAACGAGATTGTTATCAATATTTGTGAGACAACCCTATTGATAGTAGACCAGGACACTTTTACTTATTTCCGAGGATAACCAAAGAAGGTATGCTAGGTTGCCCACTAGTTGGAGCAATTAGACAAATTTCAGAATATACTGATTTCCGTCTGCATGTAGAGAACTTCCCATCATATCTCAAGGACACCACAGACTATATAAACATGACGCCCTCCATTGATCTTCCAGATCACACCCTCCTGGTAAATATGGAAAGATAGAGTTTATGCATATTTTCACCAAGAGATTTGTATGAACTTCAAATTAATTTTACAATATCATAAAAAAACATGCACTGCCCATAGACTTCAATGTAAAATTCAAGGTGCAATTAATTGGACAATAATCAAAATTTTGTAAATTCCTTTGGTGGAGTACTTTTATTTGACAGCACCTTCAAACTGCTACCATGATTAAAAAGTAAGACCATTCATTTATTAGGTACAAAATATGGTTGTTATACATTGAATACCTTAAGTCCCATTTACAAAGTTACAGGTACAAACCTCTATTGATGAAAAGGCAGGACACAACAGCTAAAATAATTTACAGAAAGACATAAGCAGCAGGGTTTTCTTTACTGGGAACAGTGTCACTCTTGCCCGTTCGAGATATTTTGACAATAAGCATTCATGACATCTCCGTTCATAATATTTCGATTTAAACAAGGATTTTTAATCAGACTTTTACTTTTATCTCACAGTCAAAAATATTCAAAATTACGGATAATGTTACATAAGTTATCTAAACAATGAAAAGTTTTCTTAATTATGTTATGAGGGATAATAGGTCGCAACATCCTGGGGTTATGTTAATTTATTTTTTTCTGCAATGTTTGCAAACGTTATGTATATTCTATATATCACGACAAAATAATTTATTGTTTACACAACCGTATTTCCAATAAATATGTTGAATAGCAGACCGATGAATCAGTCTGATTTTTTTTTTCTCACTAAAATGATGGTTTCGATGACGTAATATTTTTTGTTTCTCCTAATCTGAAGAGTCTCTATAGTCTCTTTTACAATAAATTATTTGCTATTAGACTATATACAATATGTATTACACAAGCCTATTATAAATAAACTATAGGGATTCTTCAAATAGGAAGCACAAAAATCATCACGTTATGAGAGCAACCGTTTGAACAGAAAAGAAGTCTTTGTTTTTATTTTTCGATTTTCCTACCCACAGAAGAAGCATAGTTGAATAACATATTTGAAGCGAACGGCAGTATCCCCTAAGTATATATCAATAGCTAGAATTGGCCAAACTTGATTATGAATTTCCAAACATGAATTCTGAATCACTCTTTCGAGATTTTATAGCAACATTATTCCAAATATTCAGCAAAGTCGAATCTCAATCAAGATGAATGTCTGGCAATTTGAGCATTCGCCTTCAAAATCTCTCATTCGTCCCAACTTTCACGTACTTTTTAATGCTGTAAGCAATTTGACAGTTACTTGTTTTAAGTTAATATAAAATTCGTTTAAAAATCTTTTTAAGAGTGATTTATTACAACCTTTTGGTAAAGAGTCCTTACCCTTCCATTGGGATTTTTAAATCGAAGTAGCAAAATTTGGAAATATTGATGTCTTTTATTTCGTTTTACTGTTGAATAATATAAGATTTAAGAGTTATTCCCTATTCACAGCTTTATAAGAACATTGATATTTCAAAATTCAAATATTTTTTAAATACAAAAAGCACTGAAAAATTCAATCTTCTTGTCAATTGGGAATTTTTTACCGAAATTTTGGGAAAATGAGTAAATTTTTAATTAGGATAGACTCCTTTTACTGGACCTGATTGCAAGGGTTATTAAACTTGGATATATATATATATATATATATATATATATATATATATATATATATATATATATATATATATATATATATATATATATATATATATATATATATATTGGGAGTCCTTCGCATAATTCTTTATGTAAAAACACACTTACACACAAACAGGAAAAGCAATACTTTATATTTTATCAATTCCATGCAGAGCATATTATGCTTTAAAAAATATCAAGCAAAATTATCAAGCCATTTTGCAAGGATTTTTTTTTAACTTCACTTCATATAGTATATGTTGAAACTTCTTCTTCACCCCCCCTCCCCCAAGGTCAAATAAAAAAAATGGACATTACAATGGTTTTTTTTTAAAGAATGTCATCAGAAAGTTTCAATTAAAAGTAAATAATATTTTCAATATACATTTTTTAAAACTATTTTATATATATATATATATATATATATATATATATATATATATATATATATATATATATATATATATATATATATATATATATATATATATATATATATATATATGGTGCTTTTTTTTGTAATTATGAGCATTACAAAAGTCAAATTTCAATAAAACACTTAGCACCTTTTTTTATCATTAACTTTTACCGTTTTATCAAAACATAAAAATAATTACCAAAAAAATGTAACTGAGATGTGCATCAATGAATAAATACCTCTCTTTCTCTAACTCCCAATGACTCTTCATCCCCCTCATTTCCCACTGGTATCGCAAGGGTAAGGACGAGGTTCATCCAAAATACCAGACTAATAGACTTAAGTCCGTTCATTTCTATGTGTGTTATGATAAATGAATCGTAGTTTTTTTTTTCCTTTTTCTCAGTTACATACCTTAATAGCATGTATTAGTCTGTAATTGTCGCTGCCTCGGACGTGAAATTAAACTTAAAGTTTATTATTCATCAACCGTTATGGCAGCCATTTAGTGGTTAGGCCCAAGAAGTTATCCAATCACTACATTAATCTATGATACCAAACTCCGCCAAACATATATTAACTTAATTCTTTGGTTATTGGATTATGTTTATACACTGTTTGAATTAAACTTATAAACTGTATTAAATATTCAGGAAGACAACATATTCTTACTTATTATACAACGAAAATATTCGGTCAGTTGTCAAAATGTGAGAAAAATACATCTCTTAAGTTTTCACAGATGTTATTCTTTAACAATATTATTGATTAATATTAAATTAAGATGAATAAGTTTTCTTGAAGTTTATTTAAAGGCGGTGATCGTAGGCGATATATAAAGCATTTCAACACTTTTTTTTGCATTATTCTTCAATTCTTTTAAATAAATTTTAATTCCTGCAAAATAGTATTAAAATCATTTATTCTATATAAAGCAGCACATATTTTTACCTGCTTCCCTTCTTCCATTAAAGTATCTATTACCTTAACAATTATTAAGAATAACTATGATTTTTTTTCTATTCATGGTTAACGATTTAAACTTTAAAAATATATACATATATTAAATATTATGGATGAAAAAGAAATATTGAGTTATACAGTACATGTTTTAGGTACATTAATCAAATATTATTTAAATCAAAGTATAAAAAATTCCAGATTCCAATAAAATATAAATATGAAATGCCATCAAAATTTTAGCATGAAATAAATTTTAGAGTTTTGATTTAGGAAAATTTGGAACCCAAGCCTAGGGATTTACGACCAATGTAGATAGAGAAAAGGAGTATTTTATTTTTTGTTCTGATTAAAAATAAATGAAAATTACTTTTGCTTATCATGAAAGTTTTAAATTCTCTCATGGGAGCAGTACAGAACAACTGTTTGTTGATTTCCCATATTCGTGAGAGAAGATGGTAGATAAAACATCAATCGATTATTTTCCTTCTTAAATGTATGCGACTTTCATTAATGAACATTGACACAGATTTTATATTTATATAAATAGGTGCTCTTTAAATGGTAGGTTAAAACGTTAATTACTATTGCTAAATTTTACCACAATAAGGTTATGTTAAGGAAACACAAGGCCATTAGTGTTGGCTTTATATGACACCTTTTCAAAAACAAAGCTTTAACAAAGTTCAATTTCTCCTATGTTTAAGGATATTACATAAATTCAAAAGAAATTTACTCAGTAGATTTTTAAAAATAAAAATCAATTATGTCATGATTCATCATTATGATTTTTCATAATTTTAGAGCGGTCAAAATTAAAAATAGTTTTTTTTAAAGTTGACCCACGACATAAGGTTTAGTAACTAAAAAACAGAAGGGGTGTGAGAAATTTTTCTACAATTTTACTTAATTCATGAGATATCATTGGTATATAGAGGTATTCATTCATGAACCAATGTATTTGATAATAAACATGGTCAGCATTTCCTTAAGAATAAATTGATATTTTGTCTAGTCATATTGTGCGGGAGGAAAAGGAAATGTTTCTAGCTTGTGACATGGTCGCAAAACAGAACTTGGCTCTCAAGGTAAAATCAGAAGCATAATTCAGTGTAAATAGATGTTTTCGTATTCAAATTATAAACATATCCATTTAATGTTCATTTCGGCAGCAAAAGTATTCTTTTCATTGCTTTTTTTTAATTCAGTGGGTAAATTCATTTTTTTTTTTTTAAATACATCTTTATTTATAAATATAGTATTTTTAAAAAATGGACATTTTTAAAATAGGAAATGAAAATTGGTTAGGTATATTACATTCGGAAGTTGAAAGGTAATTTCTCTCAGCAAAACAAATGACATACACGTAAGCGACATAGACTTTCATGTGAAGAGATATTATCACTGGACATATATATATATATATATATATATATATATATATATATATATATATATATATATATATATATATATATATATATATATATATATATATATATATATATATATATTTATATATATATATTAAGGATGTCAACGAATAGTCAACTATTCGACTGTCAGTCGAATGGACCGACGATCGAATAATGAAACGACATTCGAATATTATTTCAACTAAATAATGCAATAAATGAGTGATAGATGAGATGGATTTCTCATAAAAAAAATGAGAAACATTTTTTTTTCTCATAGACAGTCGATAATTTTCCTTAAAAAACGGTAGATTTTCCATGTACGTTTAGAAAGTACAGCAATTATAATTGCTTCAGTACTGCGAGAATTAATTGTCAGTAACTGCCTGTGTTGTTTTTGTAATAAATTACCAACCAATATAATGGAATTTGTTTGTAAAATTATTATTTGGACTTGATCTTATACCATGTACCAATTATCTTTTGTTATTTTAAGTTTGATCAAATGCAAGGAATAAACCTGTTTTGATACATCGATAATTATTAAAACAATGCGCTTACATTTTAAACTGTTTGAGGACATTTTGATAGCCCCCCCCCCCCTCCATTTTATTTCATAATAAGCTTTAAAAAAGTCGACTGGCATTTTTTTTAATGCTAACTAAATTAAAAATGACTGCATGTACAGGCCGATTTATGAATTCTATTTACGGGGAAATAATAAATTTTGGAGAATTAGGTTTCTAAATTTATTTCATAGCATCATGCTATCCACGCGTACGTTGCATTAATTTTGATGTTACTTTTTAAATAGATTAAGTAAAAAGGTTTCCGAGTATGTACCAATGAAGTATGAAATAAAATTTTATTTTCAGAAAATGTTCCGAATATTCGACTATCGTTCGAATAATGCAATCGAATGATCGACTAAGGAAAATAAATATTTTGACATCCCTAATATATATATATATATATATATATATATATATATATATATATATATATATATATATATATATATATATATATATATATATATATATATATATATATATATATATATATATATATATATATATATATATATAATTTGGTATGTAAAGTATTATGGCCTCTAATAATGCATATTTTATCTTTCAGAGGTAAGCTTACTTTTCAACAAAGTTTCACAAATCTCCTATGTTGATATATATTGACTATATTTTCGAAAAGTCCGTGAATGACCACTTACTGTGTTACTTTTGAATAACGAATAACCGGGCAGTTGTGTTGCATGAAGGCAGATTCTTTTTTACTGATGTCTTTGTATATTGAAGAGCGTAAATCATTTTCTTCTATGCTATCACCCTCTTAAACTCAAGTAGTTTTATTTAAGTTTTTTGCTTTGTTTTGGTTTGTTTGTTGTTGTTGTTTTTTTTTTAATTTTTATTTATTTATTTTTTGTTTTGATTTGGTTTGGAAATTTGTTCAAAGCGTAAATCATATTCCTCTTTGCTAGCTCCTTTTTTACACTACAGTGTTTAATACCACAGAAACCGAAATGGGTTTCGATTTTGATTTTAAAAAAAGGGACAACTTTATGTACAAACTATTTACCTTCAGAGATTAAACAATCTTCCTTATGCTAGCCAAGAGTGTTTAAGAGTCCGTAAAAGTCAAATGGGTAAATGAGTTTCGGTTTTTAAGACAATTTTACAAACGATCTTTTCCAGAGCCTATACGATTTCTGTTATGCTAGTACCTTTAACACTTAGATATTTAAGAGTCGGAAAAAACTCAGTGTTTTTCCTTTTGCAGATTTCAAATAAAAGAACAATTTTTTATACAAAATATTTTTCTTTCAAATATCTGTTTTTCATTGCAATATATAAGAAATGTTTATAAATTTAACATTATCTTGTGATTTCTTAACCGTTTTCAAAATGTCTTAGAAAATAAATACAACAAAAAATCTGAAATTGATAATTCAAGTAATTTTAAATAGGATTATATAGGAAACACAACCCTCTGGTATCTTGCACAAATGCCTGGTAAGGTACCTCAATTTTTTGTGAGGAAACTTGTAAAAGTAGTAGTATTTCAATGAAAATTCTTGGGTAAAATTATATTTTGTAGAGAAATGTGTCGTATGACTTTAAAACTAAAATAATCCTCTTTCGTTGGTGTCTTTTTGCACTAAAGTATTCTAGTCCAAAAAATCCTATAAAGTGTTTCAATTTTTAATTTTTAAAAGAAAGAACAGTTTAATATACAAATTTTAAAAACTAGTTAATATTTGTATTCAAATCAATGTTAATTTTCTTAAGTTTTAAATAAAAAGCGTATTGTGTCTGAAATAAAATACAGAATTTTAAAGTTTCCATGCACCGAAAGATTACACTTATTTGAATTTTGCCGTCCATAGAAGTCCCTTCAAAAACTAGCAAAATTTTATGTCAAATTGATAATGCGAAAAAAAAAATTGGAAAAAGGATTTTGATGCCTGTTCTCCAGTCTAATTCTTGTACAGTTTCTTTAAATATCTTTTTTTTAAAAAAATAAGCATTTTATTATATAAAAAGAAATTTTAAAAAAAATAACATGACTTGAAGCTTATCTAGCGAATCAGTTTCTTGACTTTATTTGAATTTATTTGTCATGCGTTTGTTCTTTTATTTCACTGTCCGTGTTAAGTATACATGTACGAGAGTTGTCCAAAAAGTTCGTGGACAGTCATCCTCTGCTTTTTTTTTTTCTAAATGAATAGTTATAAACATTTGAATTTAGTATTAATTAATATATTTGTTTGATGAAATTTTCCTCAGTATTATTGTTTAAGTTACATTAACGATTATAAGAAAAAAAAGTTTTTTCTCAAAATGAACTAGAGTATCAGGCAAGTCAAATTTACACAAAATACTTGAATGATCACAAAAAAATTGAACGGTGTTTAATATAGGTTCATTATGGTTCGCTACTAGACATGTCCCTACCGTAAGATAGAATGTATCAATTAGTTTGAGAATTGGCCTGTTAGCCATTTTAGAATTGTTAGCCATTGCTGAATTTATGCAACTTAGGCACACAACTGGAACCAAATGAAAAAAAGAAGGAAACGAATCATGTCAAAATGCGAAATGTTAAGAAAATTATTAATAAAAAAATAAAACACCATGCTAATACTGATTTGGTTGTGCAACAAATACACTATGTATATAAACTTTTAAAATCAAATTATAATTTTTTTTTATCTATGCATCACATATTGATCTGTAATAAAAGTTTATCAAATAATTTGCTTCGTTTCCTTACATATAATTTGAACGATCATGTGTGCGAACTTTTTGGAAAACCCTCGAAAATACAGAATGGAAAAACAAATTGAATTAAGGTTTTAGGTATCTACGAAAATGAAGTTGTATTATTGAATGGATAATTAAAAAACAGACAACTTCAGATATAAATTTTATAATGTTTTAATTTCATTTACATGTAATGCAACTAATACCGCTTCATTTAATTTTTTTTATTATTATTTTAAAATAATATTTGTTCTATTGTTCTTTTTTCTTTAAATATATTTGTGGCTATCTTTTTTTAATTGCTCTTAAGTGATGTAAAATTATTCTCGAGCATGGTTACTTATTATGGATAAAAAATAAATTATAAAATTACAAACTAATGATACTAAGTAGAGAAAAATTCTTCAAATACTAAGGGGAAAAAGTTTGGGTTTTTTTAATCATGTACTCAATGTGTAAATAAAACTTGCTTGAGATAAAAGCATGCAATTCTGAAAAACTAAAAGTAACTTAAACAAAAAAAAACACACAGATATTCTCAGGAAATTTACATTTTATTAATTCGTTAAACAAGTGGGGTATTCACTGTTATTTCATTAGAGTTTTGAAACAAAAAAGAGTAATTAAATGCTTGTCTGAGTTCATAATATTTATCTATTTTACTCTAGATGTTATTTTAGTGCAAATGAATTTTTTTTTACATACAAATCAACAAAAATAATGTAGTAATTTTAAAAAAAATTATCTTAAAGATAAAATTTTGCATACACATCGAATTGCTCGCTGTTTTCACTGATATACCCTCATCTAAATGACACAAAACAATGCCCATAAATGGATGATAAGACTTGTAGATTAAAACTAAAGATGAAGAAAAGGTTAATGCATATGAAAAATATGAACGAGTGTTTTAAAACCTGATAAAAAAAGGTATCTTTTTGTATTTCTTACCATGTAGCAATACATATAAATTCCTTGAATATTCAGATATACACATACATGCATGTTTCCTCAGCCCCTAATGTTAATAAAGCTTAAGAAAAAAATTGTTTTATTGTGCATCTCAGTTTGTGACATGGTTTTCAAAATATTGCCACTTTGAATGTCAGTATACGGTTTGGGGAACTAATTACCTAACCACCAGTGCCTGCTTGGAAGCGAGACACCGTCGCAATTAATGGCAGAAAGAATACTTGATTGTCCATATTTTCCATAAAATTGCATTTGCTTCAACTGTATGTTCTGGTTTCCGTTCAAACATTAGTTTTTCAAGTACAAGAAATCAATTTTCAGCATTTTTGACTTAGCAAATCACATTAATGGCACCGCAATTCACGAATCGTTATATAATTTACTTAAAATTTCAATGCACATACATGTATTTGAAATCTAAATCACAAATATTCAGCATTTAGGATTGAAAGTTAGAAATTTTAATATTTATCTCTGTGCAGACCTTTTAATTTAAAAGCCGTAATCGAAAAAATAAGTGAAAGATTATGGTACTTTTAAATTATGTAAATACACATGCAAACTTCTCAAAATTTCTATTTGGGGTTTCATTTTATATATATATATATATATATATATATATATATATATATATATATTTCTATATATTTCTATTAATACTGGAAAAATATTTGTTAAGAAATCATGTTTTAAAATGTAAATTAAAGAATTTTTTTTTTTTTTTGATTTCAGGTTAAATTCAAAAGAATAAATACAGCAATCAAAAAGGGTGTTTTGTTTTATATATATATATATATATATATATATATATATATATATATATATATATATATATATATATATATATATATATATATATATATATATTAGGGATGTCAACGAGTACCCGGTTAACCGGATACTCGATCGAACGTCCGAGTATCGAATACTAAAAATGGTACTCGGTTACTCGGAAGTGTATTTTTTCTTATTTTAATGTACATATTTTTATAAAAAATTATCGAAAAAGTAACTTAAAACTGCAAACGGTTATTAGCGTGTTGTCATCTACACCTGTAAAAACCCGTTATCGCCTGTGGCTGTGTATATACAGTAATTAGTGACCAATCACCTAGTACACAGCTGTTCTCACCTTTTGTTGTCCTTAATTTTTGGATGGCTTCAATGATTGCTTTCGGTGAACATCGATTCGAAAGTATGGTCTATTATCTTCAAATCATTTTTAAATCATTTAGTTAATATATGGCAGCGAAATCGGACATGCATAGAAATGCCGCTACCCACTTCAAAAGTGAAGAAATATTTAGAAATAACTAAAGATTAAAAAAAATGTTGGAAGTCAGTTTGTGTAGTAAGTTTATACGGGGGAAAAAACCAACTTAGACTAGAGATACCAATAACGTCCGTTCCTTCCCTTTCACTAGTCTAATCTTTACAAACCTGCGTAGCAGATTGTTCTTCTTTTGTGTTGATGAAATAGATCCTAAACAATAACTGTAAACCATTTGTAATTTTTTATGTATTAATTGTGTCTTTTGTGTTTATTTGATAATAAATTTAGTACCAAAAAATCAATTCCATTGGACTCGATGTTTATATACATTTAAACGTGATAAAAACAGCTTTGGAGTTTAACAGAGCTTAACGTGGCTCAAGAAAATTAACACATTTGTATGTACATTTTTACTTGTACCGAGTACCCGGGTACTCGATCGGTAAACGTCCGAGTAACCGATTATCAAAAATTGACAGATTTGACATCCCTAATATATATATATATATATATATATATATATATATATATATATATATATATATATATATATATATATATATATATATATATATATATATATATATATGAGAAAATAGTATAGTATCCTTTTTGCGTAATGTATTTATTCTATTGAATTAAACTTGAAATCTCAAAAACAAATTCTTTAGATTTTAAAACATGATTTCTTAACAAATATTTTCCAGTATTAATATAAATAGAAAACAAATAGCCATGAACTTCGATAACAGCACAAATACTCTATTTGTTCTTGATAGATAATAAAATACTCTATGATTCCTTGATTATATGATTTCTTGATCGACAAAGTACAAATAGTCAATGAATAATTAAAAATTAGGTGTACTTTTCCAAAGAAAATTTATAATGACACGATAAAGACCTTCCTGTTGGTTGTGGTTAATTAATTATTTACATAATTAATGACATAGGACAGTTACGCAAATCGAAACAGCCCATGACCCATTTTTCAGTTGTAAATAAAACAAGTGTTTGTAGTGCGTCTGATAAATCTCTTATATAAGTGACCGGTCAGCAGGGAATACATACTTCTCCTAGGCACCTTATCCAATCTCTGGTGTTTCCAGGGGTCCGTGTTTTTGGCCTGTTCACGATTCGTTTTGTTTACTTGATTTATGAGATTTATCACTGATCGTTATCTGCACATTTTACATAACAGAATATAAGAAAATGAAAATAAAATGCTTAATTAGATTTAACACTTTGATTACAAATCTAAACAGACACATGTATAAGAAAACGGGAATAAAATGTCCCGATTCTATTTCCTTAATATGATTTGTAGAAAGGATTTGTATTTGAATTTCAATCTCTGTTTAAGACATCGTTCAACTTAAAAAAAATACTTCATCATAGCAAATGAAAGTCTTAAAAAGCATATGAGATAATCAAATTCTTAATATTCCAATGTTTGTTGAGAATTAAAAAAACTCCACAGTCGCTATATAAAAAGTTCATGTAGATATATAGACAATATTTGAAGTAACATACTTTTAATTGTATCTGTCTACGTACGTTCTGCACATGTTCTTTGTCCGTGGATATCGCTACTTTAGCTTATATACCAGAGATTTTGAAATATAAAATGATTCTGGTGAAAAAATTTATTAGCCTTATAGATAAATTTACATCGATTAAAGTCTACTCTTTACGTAAGTCTTACCTCTGTGGTTTTAAGGTATTTGACTACTTCCTAAATTTCTAGAGTTGCTTTTAATCATGAAAGGGCAAAGTTTACTTTGGGCTTTTTTTTACCCTGTGTATTTCTGTAAAAATCAAAACTGCTCAATTTTAGTTGACAATGCATCAAATATCACATGGACTCCTTGTGACTGCATATCCTTTGAAAATGACGTACTTTTCTTCCTAGCCAATGCATAATGATGTCATGTATTCCGTCATACACCCATATACTGAAAATTCCTTCAAAACTTGGTAAAAACTTGGTAAAAAAAACTTGTCCTTCAGGTTCCTCGGGCGTCTGTATGCAGCCAATGGGGGCTCCTTAAAGACCTCTGCCATTCGTTTTTTTGAGTGGAGAATTGGCAGATTCTTTTGAAGGATACCGCTGAGGTTCTTAAGGGCGGGATGGTATGTGGTTACCAGAGGGACCCTGCCGCTATTGTCTTTTTCCTTGTAGCGTAATAGGTTTTGCCTGTCATGTTCCGCCATCTCATCAATAGCAGTTTGTACGGTGCGGGCATTGTAGCCTTTAAGGAGCCCGAGGAACCTGAAGGACATGGTAGTAAGAACCAGATTGGACAATCCATTACCTAACGGGGGCTTTAAAACTTGCTCTGACAGAAGATGTCTTCTCTGTAAGTACAGCTCTGACACAGACAGTTTTAACAGCCCCGTTACAGGCCGCAGCTACAAAATACTAGGGAATTTGTCCTGTCAAACAGACAACTGCATTTATCTCATCAGTTGCAAAGTTTGCTCCAAACACTATGTTGGTGAAACAGGAGATCTCCGCAGGAGAGTCAATAATCACCGTTCTACCATTAGGACCAAAAAACTCAATGAACCCGTTGGGGAACATTTCAACCTTGAAGGTCACAAATGGGAGGACATGACAATAGTGGTTATTGACCATAATCCAAGATGGACAGACGCGCAGAGAAAAGACAAGGAAAAGTTCTGGATGCACAGGCTGAAGTCATTCCGCCCTACTGGTATTAACAAACTTAATGACTTCGCCAGGATGAACGTGAACTAGACCCAATCCCGGATTGTAACAAACAAGTTCATTCTCTCTATAAAGTGTAAACTTTACCGTTAATTCGTATTAGTAATCCTGGAACCCTACCCAAATATTTACAGCTCACATTTTTGTTTATTTCTTTTTTCCGATTTCCAAATTTATAATATATCCAAATTCATATTTCAAAATTGTCCTTCCATATTATCTTTCTTCAATTTCTTTTTATCATGTAGAGTTACGCTATTTTGAGAGAATAAGACAATGTACGATTTACTGTTGGCCGTAATTAATTAGCGATAATTAATTCGTTCAATTATGTAAATCACACTTCACCAGAGTACACCCGATAGACCGGACGCAATTCATAGCGCTCCGGATTTCTTTGTTCACAACTGTTTATAAACTCCAAATTAAACATGTAACATTGTAAATATTTAGTGTTTGGTAGTTTAGTAGTAGTGCTAGTTGTTTTTGCTTCTCTATTTCCTTTGTTTTTATGACTTCTTAACTTTTTTCTTTGTCCTGAGGAAGGGACAGGTTGTCCCGAAAATTTGACAATTATTATTGTTCGTGTCGTTGGTCATTTTTAGTGCTTTATATAAATTTCCATCCGTGACCTTGTATCTACTTAGTAGATCCGACACTTAGGATATACAGTGTTGTTGGTTTTTAGTGCTTTATATATATATATATATATATATATATATATATATATATATATATATATATATATTAAGGATAAATGTATGGTACAATTAATCTCTCTCTCTCTCTCTCTCTCTCTCTCTCTCTCTCTGTATATTTGTGTTATATTTTAATGAAATTGTACTTTATAATTTATTCTTTTTGTACTTTCGCTATTTCAATTTGATTTTAATCATTATTTTTATTTTCAAACTCTTTTTGTGCATATCGATCATTTGAAAATTTAATAATTTTATAAGCATGTCCACAATTCTGGGCCTGGTAAACAAGTTCTATAGTAGACTGAAATCTTTGTGATTTCATAAATATTCAGGAGTACACATAAATTATTTGATTTGTTCACAAAAATCTTCTCATGAGTTACTGTTACAATGTGAATGAATTAACCTGAGGACAAAGCAAATTATGCCTAGTTCGGTTATTCTAGTCATTACTACGTATATTCGATTTGTTTCTAAACCTATTGTTTTTTTGTTTAGTAATATAAAACCAAAACTTCAAAAAATGCTCTTTAGTCAAAATACAGAAGTGACAAGAACTTTGTTTTCATATTCATTTAAACATATTCAGGTCACAGTAGCCTAGTGGTAGGGCGCTCGCTTCGTGATCGAAAGGCCCGGATTCGATTCTTGTTCGCTGCGCTGCGTCAAACCTCAGATGTAAACATAGGTAGTGACTGTTCTTTCGCCAAGCGCACTGCACTAGAAGTGAAAGTCACGGGTCTTTCGGATGAGACCTTAAAAACCGAAGTCCCATGTCATGGTAGGCGTTGGTACGATAAAGAATCTTCTCTGCTCAATGGCCCTGATTGTCGAGTATAGGTCTAAATTTGAAGCACTTCACCGACATACTGTGACGTCTCTATATGAGTGAAAAATTCTCGAATGGGACGTTAAATAAATTTCAATCAATCAATCATTTACACATTACTTTAAAGGATAACCAAATTTAGCATAAATCAATCAAGATTTCCCGAAATTCTGTTACTAGCATTACAAAAGATAAACTGCCAATTGCATGAATTGCACCTCTTCAAAAAAATACAATATTGTTGCAAGAATATTATAAGTGGGGCTCAAAGTTCATTAACTATGAAGTAAATTTTAATCCCGAAGGATTGATTGAGAGGTACCAATTAAAAAAATCCTTAAAATTTAACAATATACATATATTTTTTTAACGTTAATTGCTCTTAACGCGTTCTGCTCTGGACACACTTAGGTCTGAATTTACCTAATTTCCTATACGTAATCAACGGTCAAAATGTTGACAACTTTTCAGAATATGAGGACTAAATCAGAAAAAAACATAAGGATAGCAAATTTTCAAAGATTAAATCTTTATTATTTTTTTTATCTTCATCACCAGGCTTTAAGTTGAAGACAACCAATAGCAGCAATAGCAGATGCCAAGAGTAAACTATCTTGACACTGACTAAATCTGTCAACCTGTCTTTAAAGTTTTCAATCTCACTAGCTATGACGTGTCACAACCGCCTAACTATGACTTACTGCTTTACAAAAGACAGAGGCAAAAGGAAAATAAAAGAAAATATATTAAGCAGAAAAGTCTATGTTTTGTTGTTTGAAATGGAATTTATTTCACTCGTGAGACAGGATTTTTTTTTCAATCGTAAGTTTTTAAAAAAAATAAGATGTCTTACTCGTTATATAAATTCCATATCCAACCACAAAACATTGCAATACCTTCTATATACCTGGGATGAATTTCTCATGGACAACCGTGGAAGGTCAAGTAATAATATGGAATCTTGATTATTTCCTACATGGATTTTAATTTTATATTTTTTTTCTTCTTTATCAATGCAATAATTACATTTAATTGCATTAATTAATCTATATCTGCTTACTATTCCCTTGACTAATATGCTTCAAAAATATTTAATTTTTTTCCAATAAAAATAAACAACGTTTTAAATAGCTCCAAACTGTTGAGACATTTTTTCTCCCTGGTATCTTTTTTTCGAAATAGCAAGACTGTATAATTGAACAAATAATAACTCTGAAATAATTATATATTTGGTTCTTAAAATGACGATGATATCAAATAATCAAATAAAACAAAAAAAATCATCCTTTTTAATCCCATTTTGTAATCATATTCATTTATAAAATGTATTATCAAAACTGAAGTAGATTTTAAAGGCATTAAAGGATAAGTTAATTTGAAATGTTTATCATGAAACGAACAAACATGGAGTCCCCAACTAGAAATCCAAAGTCGGTAAACAATGGCAAGAAGAAAGGCAAAAAACTTCAAAATAAGGGCTAAGGTGTCTTCAATTAATCAAAAACCTTTATTTAACTCCTTCATTTCATTGCAAATAAAGGGGATAAACCTAATCAATAACTTTGTTGTGCTTTGTGTTTTACAAGGTACATTATATACATGTACGACTGCAATGAAAAGTGAGCTGAAAATTAATCTTAGAACGTATTCCCAAAATATGAATGCCTTTTATAAAGGAATGATTAGAATGCGATAAGAAATCTTTCTTGACATATTTTTAATATTACACACAAGAGCCTTCACTTGTTGAAAATAAGCATAACTTATGAATTCTTTCAGGCCTAAATGTCAACTGGTAAACCTCATGAAAATTCATTTACCTTAAAAAAGAATATTCTTTATCTACAGAAAAATAGATAAAGACTAAACTGAAATCAAAATGAAATATTATTAAATAGTTTAGAAATAGTCCCTATATAATCTATACATAAGCAAACAGTTCATAATACTACATATTCACTGGATTTGAAGCCGTATTCACCGGAGGGTCAGTGCACGTGCAGCGGCATTGCGACGTCACAATCAATACCTCAAACATCATTGAATACAATGGTTGCAACGGCGGGAGTCAGCTGCATATCTGAGCAGGAAATTATCGTAAGATTATTTTCAAAACATTTCCATGTCTTACACACAGCAAAAAGGAAAACTCGGAAGTTATAGGTTGTAATCTGGACATTTTTATATTTTTCTACGACAGAAGTTCGTTAATGAAAATGGACTCGTCATGTCTAATTCATTCAAATCCCAACTATATAATAAAAAAAATTACGACTCTTTTGATGGTGAATATGGTTTGTTATTCATAAGAAAAATATCAATATTAACCTCGGCTACGCCTCGGTTGATATTGATATCGGAAGAGTCCATAATTGTTTATTATTTAATTTTTTGTATTCTTTCAGGTATCTATGTCAACTGGTAATCCTAATGAAAATGCATTTATCTCAAAGAATATTCTTTATCTACAGAAAAAGAAACTGATATGAAAAGAAAAAAATATTACTTGATTTTTTGTTGCACTGGTACATGAACCATGATACACATGTATATTGTTATGAATGTTATTTAAAATATTCCAAACTGATGGTACTAGTAAACAGAGAAATAACGGCTTTCAGACAACCAACACTAGAACAAAAGTAAGTCTTTAAAATAAATATCTGTCAACTGAGTTATCTGTCCTACTAAGCTATCTAGACTGATATCCATGGGCCCAATTGAACCATTACATTCCTCCCGAAGACGCAATCCAAATTCTTTTTGCCCTTGGCACGACTTTCATCTGTAAGTCCCGGGGTGGTCAACGACATCAAATTATAGAGTTATGCCAGATTACAAGAATGAAAAAGTCAAGGACAACTCCTTACCGTACAATGGGCTACGGATAATGCAAGAGATTTAATAGAACTTCACTCAACATGCTAGAAACCCTGTAACTATCCCAGAAACAGAACTGGAAGCTGTTTATTAATCCACTAGTACACGCATAGAGCTGCATCATGATTTCCCCTATACTTCCCTTTGTTCGGAAGTGAACCAAAATTACCAATTGAGATAGGCTTGACGAAAGATTGATTGATAGGTTGTTGTTGTTAAACGTCCCGTTCGAAAATTTTTCAATCATATAGACACGTCGCCATAAACCGGTTGCTACCTATTTTTTATCGATTTTGGTCAGTTGCGGCCGTGATTTGAACACACGACCTCACGGAGGGAGCGCTCTACCGACTGAGCTTCCGTGACGGTCAACTTGAAAAAAAAGAAGAAAGCCTGAAAGCTGCATATGAATTAGTAAACAAGATTACAAAGAAAATCACAGGAAATACAGAAAGAGAGTTATGATAAGAGAACAATGTAGAAATACAGAAAGGAGACAGCGTACTTGTCAAAATTGAAGCGTTCAATGGTAAACACAAAATTGCCGATAAGTTGGAAGAAGAATCTTACCTCGTCATTTAACAGCCTTGTATAGATATTACAGTTTACAAAGTACGAAAAAGAAACGTCAAAAGGAAAACCAGAACATTAAACAGAAACCCGCTACTCCCTAATGTACATTTAGTATCTTAGGAAGCCAATTTATAAGAATAAACAGCAACACTTTCCAAATCCACTTCTAAACTAGGACAAGGCAAGCACAAGAACAGGTTCAAGAGAAAAACACCAAAAAGTTAAAAGAATAAGAAGATGAAGATATTGATAGTTTTGATGATGTCAGTATTTGAATTTATTCGGTGATGTAGAGTAGAATTTCTCCCATAGCCAACTTTCCCCTAGTTTTACAAAATTTATTTTTTTTAGAAGTAAATTAGCCAATTTTAGTTCCATGACAACATTTAAAGGCCAGAATTTTTTGAGAGGCTTTTATACAGCAATAATTTGAAATTTGAAATGTAATTGAAGAAAAATTGAATAAAAATCATTTTTGTTTCTCCGGATACAGTTCAAATTTTGTCCAACCAATTACATTGAACCAATTAACTTTTCAGAAACCAGTTTTACCAGATGAAAAGAATAAGATTTTAATGCTTTAAAAGAAATTTGTTGGACGATTACTGAGAAAAATAAGATTTAAAATTTTCATTTATCATACTTCGTATATTTCAATGACATTGATCGCCATTTTTAAGAAGGGACACTTGTAACAATGTGTCGCCACCTTCGCCCTCATACGTAAGTACAGCCATGATATTTTTTGAAGGGGAAAATTGGCTCTGGGGGAAATCGCACTCAATAATTATTACATAGCGTAGGATCCCCCGCCCCAGGAAAATCAAATCTGTTGTGGGATTTCCGTAGGGGAAAATCCTACTCTAGAGTCATTTTTCCTCGGGGGAAATCCTACTCTAGAGCCTATTTTCCGGGGGGAAATCCTACTCTAGAGCCAGTTTCGGGGGAAAAGATTTTAGAGTGGAAAGCCTACAAAAGATTCCTGAGGTTAACATTCAAAAAGAAAAAAAGAAGCAGAGGAAGACATGCACAGTAATGATACAGAGAAGACAACACAGTCAGCAGAAACATGCTGTAGCTAATATAAATACAAGATATGAAGGCCAAGTACAAGAACCTGTAACAGTATTACCAAGGAGGAGCACACTAAGAGAGAAGGAAACCAGATTGGTGAAACCCCAGGAATATGCCTTATCACAGCAGCATAACCAACAGGACTGGATGCAGAAATGCGAAATCTAAAAGAGAAATGAAAATCTATGAAAATGAAATTGTTCAAATCATGCTAGAAATTCCAGAAAACTTGATGAATTACAGGAACAGAGTCTAAGTTAATAAGTCCGTAAGAGAAATAACGGAGACATCGTTTTCTAATGGAGAGCGCTAGGGGAGTTTGTGGTAGAGGAACAGGGGGCATTTAGATCCCCGACCCCTGGATATTTTTCCTTTTTATTCCTGTTTAAATGTTCGATATCATAAGTGAGCATAGAAACGGAAAATGACAATACAAGTAAAAGTAAGCGCTGGAAGTAATACTTACTTTGATAATGTAAACTAAAGGCAGACAGATGACGAAAACACTCGTTTTTAAAACATTTGTTGGAGAGAAAAGGAAATCATAAGGATAAAGAGATAAATCATAAGGCGCATTTTAACGCTCAGACCGTAAGCCTTACGCCAAAATCGTTAGGATTGGCAGCTCTGCACCTGATATCAACTGTTTTATAAATCTGACAAATTTAGAGTTTTTCAAAAATATCGGACTTTAATTGCAATAATACACTGTATTTTCTTGAAAAAAAAAACGACAACAGTTTTTGTTCCTTCATATTCTAGCCCAATGTTGATCTACAAAGCTTTGATTGAAAAAAAAAATACCTCCTGTAAATCATATCAAAAGTTTATCCTTGGTGGTTTTATTGTTTTACAGATGGTTTAATACATATCTGTTCACCATAATTGAGAATTTTGTCGGTAGTACCTATGAACGAAAACAAGTGATCTAATAATTTTAAATTTTTAAGAGTGGAAATATCAGAGATTTCCGCTTCGACGATTTTTGACGGAATTGTAACCTTTTAAATTTCTACGGGAGACCAGGCTCCACAACCATAAACTGAGAACAGACTTAAGTCAAAATTTCAAATCAATATATTTTTATTAAATAATTATGATAATGAAACAAAATTTTCAACTTGAGTATGAACTTGTGTATTATAGACCTGCAAATTTTTATGCACATTAGTGATTTTAACTGAAGAAATTCAAATCAAAATTTTGAATTTAGTCCGTTTCTCAGTTTATGGTCTCGAGGCCCGATTTCCAACTTGTTTTACCTCATTTTTTCCGCTAAACACTTGCGGATATTGACCTGCTTCTTATGTATGTGAGTCTGCTTGATGAGTAATAGATCGTTTGCATTTTGTTCCACTTCATTGATTTTTGACAATTAAGGCCTTTTCAATTTTTTAGGGGAACCAGATTACACTTGTCGGTTGGAGACTAGTATTGCTTATGCAATATTTTCAGAATGCTTGTTTATATACATTTAACATATTTTTATTAAAATAAAAATACTTTTCTTCCCTGGAATGGCATATGCTCATAAATCAGATTAAAGTAAACAATTTATTCTCATGCGACAAAGTAGAATTTATCTTAAATTCATCTCACTGTTGCCACCAAATGTACGCCTGATATCTACTTTTACATTTATCTGACAAAAGTTTTTGTTCGGTTTTTGAAGGTCTTCGAAAAATATCAGATTTGTATTGTCAAATTACATTTAGATTCATAATTTAATATATTTAGTATATCTATATATACATGCTTGGGTGTAAATTTTACCGTGCATCTATATGAGGAAAATATTTTTGCGCTACAAAGCAAATATTTCTTTTTAAAAATGTAGAGTTATGTTACAGTATATAACAATATTCTTAAAAAGTTTCCTAAATTAAATGTTAACGTTCAGAGCACTTTTTACAAAAAAAAAATTTCAGTTTCTGTGTAAGATTTTAATTTAAGATTTTCTTACGAAAAATCTTAAGTGCTTTCACAAACGAGTTTGTAGCAGATTGAACTTGAGATTTTACTTACGACAGACATCTTCACTAGCAACGATCTCAATATGTCTTATAGTCTTTTTTTAAAAGTAGATGAAAATGAAATTGAAGCTTTTAACACTTGTAAATGAAAGAAACATTATGGACGATAAAAATCAAGTGCAATCGATTGTGAAGGAAGTTTGAAATCTGATGTCACAATCTTAAGTCTGACGTAAAAGTAGGTAATATGAAAATCTTACGAGAAACTGCTATCGTTAATATTTTGCAGTATCGTTTCATTTAATTTTTCGAAAATAATTGTGAAAGGATATGAAATGCTAGTGTAAGATGCGTAAAAAAGGTGATATTAAGCGTTTATTTAGGTTTTATCTGTTATATTTCTAAATCAAAATTAAAATCGGCTCTAAGATACTCACGCTCTTACAATGAATATTATCCGAAACTTTTTTGTAAAAAGGGATATTTTTTCTCCTTTGTATCGTAGCCCTACATTGATATAAGAAGGTATGTTAAAAAAATATATACTTCCTGTAAATTAATCAAAGTTTATCCTTGGTGATTTTAATGTTTTCTAAGCAGTGCTTTCTTTGGTTGTTGCTATGGGAATTGATATTGCAGATGTTGCAGAAGAAAAAAAAAACATTACTCGCGTAAGCGATTTATGTAATTTATTTTCTGCAAAAGCTTTTATGTTAATTCCTTTACTAACAAAGAAAGACATTTTATAATTTATATTAATGTTTGTATAAATAATCACATTAAGATATGTCACTCGTCAGCTTTTAAGAAAAGTTCAGTCAGAACCTCTAACTTCAAAACTGTTTATTAGAAAACAATTTTTATAACATATTTGAATTAAGGAGGGATTCTTCTCATATTTCTTGTATTTATAAATTAATGACATTTTAATAGATTCAAGAAGACAATATCATTAGGTGATGGTATCAATTTGATTAAATTTGACCGTTCTATTTTAGAAGCAAGGTCAGGTCAAGGTCATTACCCTTTTCCTTAACATTGAGAATAAAAAAAAAATGCCGTTTCCAATCATGTGATTCCTACTTCTATTTTAAAAGTTTTTTTTTTTTTTTTTTAATACAAAAGGATGTTACCATATCGGGTCTATCAGATGATTCTACCAAATTAATGACATTATTGAACTTATATTGATATTGGCTAATCCGAATTTCCTCTGTTTTTCTTAATTTTGTAGGATAATATATTAGTTATTTTTATATACTTCTTATATTTAAATATTTCTTATTTTCACATACGGTAAAGTAGTCATATAAATATACAAAATGATACAAAAACAAAAAGGTTTGTAGTATGAGAGAAAATACACTTTTAACTGATATTTTGCTCAAATCTGTTTTTAGGATGGAAGCTTTCGAAAGCTAACAAGATTGTAGTTTGTATAGAAAATCATTATTATTTGCTATAATTTAAAACTTTAGAGCATTATTAATAATTGAAGTTTCATTTCAAAAATTTCTTTTAGTCTTTGATTGTTTAAAAAAATTAACTAAGAGTATTGTTCTGTACATGATTTTGATAGGCAGAAAAAGAGATGCTTTTCATACGCCGCAGTTGTGCAAAAAAATTTAATCCCTGCTAAATTTCATACTCGGTTAACCATTTCTATCTAAAATTGTACAATTGTGACGGGTAAAGAAAAATATGATCTTTTAAATACAATACAGTTAAGTATATAGGACATACTAGGTAATATACTTGAAACATTTTGTCTAGTCAGAAACCAGACAAGAATCCCTCCTTAAACGATGCAAATTATACAACATTCAGTTTAAAAACTGCTCAAAAAGTCATAAAGAAACAAGATTTATTGGGGACTTTATTTTGTTTGGATGCGCGATTTCATGGGTGTACCAGTATATTAACGGTATATCATGATTTTTTATTGAGCGATACGTATTGTGATACGGAGACTAAAATACCGGTATTTAGTATGTAATCAATTCCGGTAATAATAATTTTCTGTTGAAACTCTTCAATAACAATATTACAGGAATCCAAAAATGTTGCAAAACACTAAAACAATGGCATCCTAGCATCCAAAAATGCTTTTAAAATACATGCATATAAATAAAAATGAAAGTTAATTTATTTTTTTCACACTAAAGGATGACTGCACTTAAGGACATGCGAAATTTGCGACAAAATAGACTTTCAAAACAAGCATTTTTCTTCTCATTGCAAGAATGGCCAACATCCAATCTTCAATTTTATTTAATTACGTTTAATAAAAGTGTGTATTTACGAAGTTCGAATCTGTTTTCAAAGGCAGGGGTCATCACAATTTCTTGAATCTCCGTTCGATAATGAGGACGCCCACTGACTTTATACATAGTCAGTGCATGTTTGTCTATTGTTCTACGTTTAACAGTAGTTGTATATTTGCATAAATAATAATGTGTCAAAAGGAGATTAATAGACAAACATGCACTCATGGTTAAAAAGAAAAAAAAAACTGCTTCTTCTTACATTTGCTCCATGTATTGTAACCAAGGATTGTAACATGTTGAATATTATAATTCACCACGTGATTTCTTACCTCAGGTAACTTTGTGAATACTAAATTCCGTCACGTGACTTGTAAGGTAGCATGTTTTGTGCTCACTAGGACATTGTGTTCGAACACGTTAAGTCATCTTGCATTGATATAAAATATGCTTTAATTAAATTGACGTGCTCGTATCATTAATTTCATTTAGAAACCATTGTCAGAAGTGTATTTGTGCCATACAGAATAGAGAGGGAGATTGAAAAGAGTGATCACGTTCTTTTTTCAAACATGTCATTGTTATTTATTAAGTCTAATTTTAGAGCCATTCTTACAATGTTAGCTCCACCACTCATGCATATCTAATGTTCAATCAAGGGCAGGTAAGTGTAAATTCACTATATTTGGAAAGCAGTAAGGACAAAAAACATAGAGTCATTTTATTATATCACAGTCTAAAATCATTTTAAGATTTAAATTTGGTTCCAAATTGACAGGATTCTTTCATAAACATACAAAAGTGAAATAAGATTTAGATATAAAAGCAACAGAAGCAACCGAAAAAGACCCAAAAACAGGTGTTAAGTGCAGTCATCCTTTGATAGAAAATCATGGAAATTCATTTAAAATCAAATTGAAAAAAAATATGTGTAAAAATACCATGATATTATCCTGATTTTTTTCCCCGAAAAATCATGATACAACGCTATACAAAATTCTTAGCAATATCCATCCCTAATATTTTGTGGCGGAATGATATTTACAAGAAAATTCTTCAAACGTACACATTTGTTAAATTTGATATCTTGGAACTTAAGCCCTACATATCCTACATATTTTTACTCAAAGAATTATTTCCATTATCATATGTTGGGAATATTTAAAATAGGTTTCAATATTTTTAGAACAAATTTTACACATTCACTCGAGACTTTGTCAAGAAATGAAGATATATTGAAGAAGTCAAGATAAAATTTACACTTTTTTGCCTGAAAATAGCAATTTTGACCAAAATCTCAAAATTTACATCACTGGCCCCAGCTATTTCTTTTATTATTTTAAACTGCACGATACGTTCAACCGATCAGCAGTAAACTCGTATGATTTTGATACAGGAAAACATTTTATTGCATATATAGATTTTTAATGCTCCCAATTTGATATGTTTGTGCAAAAAGGTCACACAATAATTTATGCGCATTAATTTGCAAGATTTATTCAATGATAAAGTTACAATTTAAGTGCAAAAAGGTTAAGTCACTATAGTAATTGTACTGCTGCTCAGTAAGATGCACACTGACCCCCAATTTTCTTTGACATTTTGAGTCATGCAATATGAGTACTTATCTAAAATATATTTCTCAAAATATCCTTGATATAACTACATGTAATTTCACGAGTGACATACCTTTGGGGAGAAATTCTCCACTTTCCAGCATTGGTCAATCAGCAACCAACTACCTTTCACTCCGTAATTCTAGACACATTTTTAATCAACCTGTATATTTTATCCACCTCCCAACCCTTTATTGTCATCTCTACAGACCAGTAAACTCTCGTTTTGAATTTTTTGTCGAATGGCAGAAAATTCAAAACCAGCGAGTTTAATGGACTATAGAGACGACTATAACGAGTTGGGACTTGAATAAAATATACAGGTTGATTAAAAAATGTGTCTAGAATTACGGAGTGAAAGGTAGTTGAATGACCAATACTGGAAAGTGGAGAAATTCTCTCAAACAGTGCGCAGCAAAATTTGCGCCGTAAATTGCTCCTTATTTGCAATACGGGATCTTTAGCGTTATGGTGAAAGACTTATATATAAAACCATAACGCTACAGTTCTGCAGCTAGAAGAGCCACTGCTCAAAAAATCTATAAAGAAGACTTGATTAGTGACGTTAAGGTATTGATAATTGATCATGGTTTTCTAAAGGACATTGGCAAGGTTCCTGATTATCGTATAGAATTTTTCAATCAGGGATGGGGTTATTGATAAAAGTAATTGTAATTGAGTGTAATTAATAACATTTTTCAAAGTAATTGGAAGTAATTTGTAATTGACCATTTTTTCAACTACTTGTAATTAAATATAATTAATTACAATAAAAAATACCCTGTAATTTCAATTACTTTTCAATTACATTTCAATTACTTTACATGATACACATTATGTTTATTTAATAGGAAAATATTTCCAACACAGTCACATTTACAGTCATTTTAATTCATTTAAATAGGTCCTTCTATTTTTCAAAATCTGAAACTCTTTTATATCTCAATAAATGCGTTTGATAGATTGGCTTGTTTATAAAAAAATAGTTTGTTTTATAATTATAATGCACATAAAGAATTAATACTAGTTTAATGTTTATCAAAAATTTTGTTCTACCTCTCATTGGTATAGGCATGAAAAATTTCAATTTTTTGTTGCAAAGAATAGAAAATGATTTAATGTGTCATTAAGACCTGCCTTGTTGCCCTTCAACTCCCAGCTGTAAATTGCTATCAAAACAACCCTCCAAAATTTTATATAATTTTATAACATGCTTTGTTTAAATTCAAACATATGACCATTAGAGGTGATTTATTAGATATTATTAAGAATGCTCTCCTATTTATATACTTCAGAAAAGAAATAAATATTGATTACTATTTTAACATTTAAACAGATCTTTATATACATGTATGTATTTGGTACCTGAAATAGTTATTACATAAAACAAGTATTATTTGTCAACATTTGCAATTTAAGGTGTTTAGCTTGCCTACCTGTAGCTGAAATAATTTGAGAGTATTTTATGGTTAATTCATAAACTCTTGAAAACTCGCTTTTAATCAAATTTCATAAAGGCAGTCAATTAATTGATAAATGTACTTGTAGGACCACGTCTTATGTTGATGAAACACACAAACATGACAGACACCTGACATTATTTATTTTAAATATCCCCTCTACCTTAAATTTACATGTATTTGTTCTTCAAGATTTTTGAAAGTGAAACAAATGTAATTGAAATGTATTTAATTACATTCTTCAAAGTAATTGAATCTTCAAAGTAATTGAAAGTGATTAATTACTTTTGTAAAAATCAATGTAATTGCAAGTATTTGACCAAATTTTCAATGTATTTGAAAGTATTTAATTACATTTCATAGTAATTGACCCCAACACTGATTTCAAGAAATCTTGAGTAGGTTTAATTGTACTAAACAGGCTATATTTCTGGATTGTTTAACATACCAAGCCAACCTTCTTTTTTAGATTTTGTCAAATCAGTGTTTTTGCAATTCTCAATGCACTTTCCTATTTAAAATGGTGATAAAAGGGATCTACATAATTTTTCATCACAATACTTCTCCAAAACTTAAACCCACTTATTTCATATAGTTTTTATATTTATATACATTATTATATCTTCATTTCCTATGACTTCTAGATATTTTGGCTGAAAATGTATGTATAGAAACAAGACAACTGCATAAATGCACCGATCTTTATTTTTTAGTTACTTCCCTTAGCAGCAATAGTCAAGAGAGTCAGACTGGTTGATTGATTCTATCATGTAATTGACTGAATTGATTGAAACACATTGTCATAAAAATATTGGTATGGATTATTTCAATTTTTATTCTTAGTTACTAAATGCTGCTTCCTTCATACAACCTAGGAACTGATCTCAGTCGGTCTACCTTTCAGCATATGTCACATCTTTGCCCTTCCCAAGTATACTGAGCATAACTATGGTAAATGACGACCTGTTGGCTCTTTGTCCCCTGAATACAATGTACAACAAAGCCATTACGCCTACTACTTTTCTTTCTTGCTGTATAGATGATTGAAGGAAGTACACATGCTTTTGTTTACCTCTGTGAACGTACGCTTTATTGGTTTTCACCGCTTAGAGAATTCTACACGGGAGATCACTCTCAATCACTATTTCATAAGTGAAAAACCCCATGTATTAAACCTTTTTTCTCCGGAAAACCCTGACTTACCACCTTACACATAAAAGGTCTGATACGTTTCTGTGCACCATGCATGATTGAGAATTTTGTCGGTCGCAAATATGGCCGGAAACAAGTTATTTATTAATAAAAAAAATATTCTCAAGAGGTTGAAATATCAAGGATTTTCCTCGAACTTTAAAATACACACTTTTTAAATATAAATTTACATATGCTTGTGAAAATAGATATACTTCTTTTCAAATGCAAATGAAACCTCATAAATATTTAGATAAACTACTTCATTTGTAAGGAAATATGTCAGGTAGTGCTTAACTTTAGGTCTAAAATGCAAGTTTATCCTCGATAAAGCGGAAATTAAAATAACTTGAATAGGGATATTCACAAATAAGACGTTTATTTCCATGTTAGTTTAAAAACGTAGAATATTATGTTTACAAACCAGAATATGAATGTCACACTGCACTGTTATTGATAACTTCTTGATTTCATATCATATGCATGTGATATAAAATACTAGAATTTCATACTTATGAAATGGGGAAATATCAAATTGCTTTGAGTATGTCATTGTATTGATATATATGTTGGTAGAAAGAGGAAAAACCGTAAAGGTAAAATTCACTTATTATTCTATCAATTGATATTTAGAGACGAATGGCTTTTTTCTCTGTATATATTGGTATGCAAAACTGAAGCCCTCCGTCTGTACCATGGTTTCAAGAAAACTAAAACTACTAACTTTGCTACATTACGTTACTTAAATATACCTATTACTCAGAATCCTTAAATGAAGAGATTTGATTCTACACTCCATGACTCATATTAGAATGCATTCTTATTAATACAACATTGTTCAAGGCATGTTCATCATATAGACTGCTCTAATAAATCTCTGCGGTATAACATCGACCTTTGCTGCGATTTCACTCATGCTCCTTTAGCAATTGGTTGAACATTCAGAATTTACATTATGCATGACCTTTCAAGTAGGCTTTTCATATGTGGTCAAGGTACATGTATGATATATATATTTAAAATATACGGAGGAGACCCGAAAATCATGGCCTCTGAATAACCGCAGGCACTGACAGATGACCGAACCTTTGCATAAGTTTTTTTGCGCTTCATCTATGGCTAGTGAAGCCTAAAAACGACTGAATTCTCACTTTGACATCCATCTGCATGTATCAAACCAGTAAACTTAATCCGAGACTGTGTATATAATCAGTATTTTAAATTACAAGCGTGTCTTTTTTTATTTACAGAAAAGAAATTAACACTGACATATGATTACATTAATTCCATTTACTGATCTAAGAATGCACAATTTACCTAAAGATGTAATTGCTATTTATAAAACAGGATTACTTTTTTTTTTATTCAACACTAGTATCTGAGTGTACCATATAGACATTAATGCATAAACATTCACATCCAGTAACAAAAAAAAAATAAACTGCAAAATAAACATAAATGATATTAGGACCGTTATATTTACGAGTTACATTAATTTATATAAAAAAATAATGAACTTATGGAATGAATTTCTGAAACAAAAACAATTATCCTTACTCTAAGCTGCTTTTTAATAACTACCATACTACAATTTATAATCAACTATATGTTTTTGCTAAATTTTTCATTGATAAGATATATCATGCAAAACATCCCGTATTTCAAAACACATTATTTTCTTATTATTGTCTTATAAATGTACTATCCCGGTGTAGAAATGAATATTTTGTAAAACATGTACTGTGTATCACTTTGTATTAATTATCTACAATTAGAAACATTTTTAAACAATGGTTTACTTGTGGTCTTATATCTACCTTTTAGGTTGATTCTTCATCTGTGTTAGATTTTGGACTTTTGTATCCCATGGTGCCATAAACCATTTGATAATGATGTAAACACATACGAGACCTAGGTGATAACTGTTCGATCAACTCTGAAGTTTCATTGAACTGTGAAGACGGCTGCTCTGCTTGATACAGTTCACTGTTTGTTGGGGTGGAATCTCTTTCTTCATGTTTATCTGCATTGCTCTCAGTTTTGAGTTTTGATTTGGCTTCTGGTGTGTGATATTCCTCTGTGTTGTTACCGTCATTTTCCAGAGATTTCTCCTGATAATTTTCTGATATTCTGCTAGAATTAGTTTCATCACTGTATACTGAGTCAGTGCTATTCTCATTAGAAACATTATTTGGTGTTGATTGTGCTTGAGTCTGATCAACCCGCTTTTCCTCCTCATTTTCGTTGAGTTTCCTTGGTTGGTTTAAAGCTTTTTTCAATTCAATCTTGGTGGCTTCATAATCAATCTTATTTTCTGGTCTATTCTTTTTCACCAAGCATTTCCTGTGGTATATTATTTCCTGTTCGTCATCATCTTCTTCAGTCAAGCACTTATTTTTGTGTTTGTTGAAAACAACTTCGTCATCAAATTCATCACTTTGAGTTGCATTTCTCAAATGTAAATCCAGTGAAGACGACCAGTTTCTCAGTGCTGGTGACTGCAAATCTCTGAATGAATTGACAGTTTGCAGAGGCTTTCTAATATCATCATCTTGTTCTAATTTTACATCTTCATCTGCTGTGTTTTGCTTCTGTAATGGTGTTAAGGTGCTTCCTCCGGTGTCTTGAACTGAAAGGTTCTGCTTTAAAACTGTTTGTGTCTTTAGATCTTCTGCTACAAGATCACTTCCTTAAAGAAAAGAAAAAAATAATCTTAAAAATGAAAATTAATATTTTCGAAACTACACTTTTTATGTGAGATTCTAATGAAACAAATGTAATTTAAAGTCAATTATAAATTCAGGATATGTTTGTCTAACAACTCTGGCTGTTTCCATACCATGTAAATTGTCCTCTGTAGCACTGTGGTCCTGTTTAAAACTTTCTGCTGTTCTTAGTGAAGTGATTCCATCTGCTTCATCGTCAATCATACTTTCCTGCCTATTCTTTTTCTTTAAGTATTTTCTGTGGTAAACTATATCCAGATCCTCGTCACTATTTATGTCATTAAAACTCTTACTACCTTTTTGGTTGCTGAGAACAACTTTTTCTTTCTCATCAAATCTTCTATATGCATTCCTCATCTGTGTATCTGATGAAGACAATGCTGATGACTGCAAACGTTTGGATGTAGGGACAGCATACAAATTCTTTTGAAGTTGCTGGAAATCTTGTCTCCACATTACACCCGCATCTTCTTTACTTTGCTTTTGTAATGGTGTTGATGTCCTGTCTCTTATTTCTGGGGTATAATGATTCCTTGTTGCTGTGTTTTTAGACTTTGTTGACATGGTCTGATTGTAAGCCGATCTTTTTATCTTGTCTTTTACTTTAGGATTAAACTTTTCATTTTTTGTTCCAATGGATTCGCTTCCAGAATTATGAAAATCTAACACATAATCAAATTGACTTTCTTTTGATGCATTATACTTGACTTTTTGTTGAAAACGTTGGTATGTAAGACCACTATTAGAATTCTCAGGATGGCTTGGTTCCAAAATATCCTCCTGGCTAATACTTTGAATCACATTTCTAAGGTTAAGCTTCAAAGATTGTCTGCCACAGATGTCTGAAGGATGGCAATATTTTTCCGTTTCTGCATTTATATTACTCATATTTTTTTCCTGAAATAAAGGCTCATCAAGTATATTACTCCGATTCCTATCATCAGAAAATTGTATATCTGCATCTGGAAATGAACGAGTTGTATTCCTTGAGGGAGTCAAAGATTTATGAATCAAAGTGAAGTCCCTCGTATTTGGAGACTGAATCTGACCCCCTTCAGCAAAAGGCAGATACATATCCTCATAGTCCTTGTCATCCATCTTCATTGACCGAGCAGGTTTCATTTTCAAGTCCCTTTGGTTGACAGTGTTATGATTTTTCTGAGGTATATTGTCATACAAAGGTTCTTTGCTGGTAGCTCCAATTGAAGAAACATTTTCATAGACGTTAATGTCCATGGGACTATTGTAATACTCAGCGTTACCTTGGGGGCTCATGTACCAGTTCTGGAGTTCCTCTGGAGTGGATGGATATGCTTTATCTTTTCCAGGATTAGTCTTTACAAATACATTTCTCTGTACTGGGTCTCGCACTGATTGCCTTTTGTAAGATACATTAGTTTTTCTCGACTTCTGTGGGGACAAAATGTGTTCAATGTCTTTTTCTTCTATTTCTTGTAGGGAATCGTCTCCACTGACAACGCTTTTGTTGAGTTTACTCTTGTTTTCCTTGCTGGTTTCTTTACTGGATTTCTTATTTAGTTTAGCATTTTCTTTACTGTATGATGACCTTATTCTATCTATGCATAGTATGAGATTAATTTTAGCAAAACTAATTTCATATGTTGTAACAAAAAGTATTCCAAGATCTATTTCAAAAGAATAAATATAGAAGTACCTTTTTTATTCCATTTGGCTGTTTTTTCTTGAAAGCTGTCTCTCTTCGTTTTCCTTTAAAATAAAAGGTTATATCTGCCATATCAATGTTATATATCACTAAACAGTATCGTTAAAATCTGGATAAATGATACTAATCACTAAATTGTCATTTTACATTTTAAAAGTGCATCTAAATGCATGTCTAATTTACGAGTGTAAACAATCGTACGTGTATCCATTTGGTGGGATAATAATTTAACCACAAACTTCAGAATGGGAATACCATGTGCTAGTCAGACCTGTCGTTTGCCACATAAATAAATAGAATTTTTTGTGATGTCCAGATGTGCGTGATTAGTAAGAAGATAAACATTATATATTACGCAAATCCAAATGATAATGCATTTAACCATTTCATAACGATTTTTTTTTAGTTCATGGTTACGATGAATACCTAACAAAAATGTAATAATAGATAGAAGTAAATTACTATGACACCGATTTTTGATAAATAGCTTTAACGTTTATATTATTTTTGTGCCATCTTATTTTCAGCATTTTAATTAAAAGATTTAAATATGACAGAGTGATAATTCTTAAATGCTTTCTGGACTGTAATCGGTCTAAGTCAGATGACAAATTGCTTATTCTTACTTCAAACGTAGGGCAGCCATTGAGATAATACAAATCATCAAAACTAGCCCTGCACACACTGGAATTATAATCAAAAAGGCGCGTAGCTGTTTGGATTCTACAAAAGAAATACAAAAGATCAAATTGAAGAAAAAACAAAACACCGTGTATCAAATAAAAATATTAAAAGTTAATTATCAGTAATCAAAATATTCCACCAACATTTCATTTAAGAAAATGATGTCCTCAAATTGTATCATTTTTATACTTAAGTAAGAAATTACTTTTTTCACAAAATGTTCCGTAATATCCAGAAGCACAAAGACAGACAAACGAACTTGGTTTGGTGATTATTTCATATTTCCGTTCAATACATGTTCCGCCGTTCATACAAGGGTCGTCTTGGCAAGTCAGAATCACTTAAAAAGTAAAGATATTTCGCAATGATAAGATTCCTAACTAGTAAACATTTGAAGTAATTAGGTTCAATGCAATCCATAAGTCGTATATCTTCATAGGCACATTGTATAATGTATATCTAATGATGTATCATAATACTCTGCCATTAGAGTTCATGGTAATAAAATAAAATAAAATAAAATGAAATACAGTATGTAGTTACTGATTTGTGCATTTCCTATGATGTTTCTGTTCGATACTGGAATAATGCAGTAGTAAGTCCCCTCATCGTCCACATAAGCTCGTTTTATGTGAAGCTGTCCGTCCTTGGTAACAGATATTCTGAAAATAAAGGAAAATTAAAATAAAAATCAAACTGTATAATGTATACGAACCTATTGTATCAAAATGCCCTGAAGCAAGAGAATTTCATGAGTGTAGGGGGTGGGGTGGAGTCAAATACATTTACTATACACGACTCTTTACCACGCTTTCAATAGTTTAGATGTAAGAGGGTTTTAAAAACGATGTTCTGAGTCATGGCAGAAAATGACACGAGGAGAAACTACCAAAGCATGATAGCAAGCTAACGGAATAAGAAAATTTTGAACGCCCAACATTCTGCATGAAAACGACAGGTGCTCGTGGACTTTTATCGGTATTTATTAAAATGATATAAAACTGTAAAAGTTACATAAAGGATGACTGCACTTAAGGACATGCGAAATTTGCGACAAAAAATAAACTTTCAAAACAAGCATTTTTTCTTTTCATTGCAAGAATGGTCAACATCCAATCTACAACTTTATGTAATTAAGTTTAATAAAAGTGTGTATTTACGAAGTTCGAATCTGTTTTCAAAGGCAGGGGTCATCACAATTTCTTGAATCTGCTTTTGGTAATGAGAGCGCCCATTTTTTTTACTGACTTCATACATAGTCAGCGCATGTTTGTCTATTGTTCTACGTTTAACAGTAGTTGTATATTTGCATAAATAATAACGTGTCAAAAGGAGATTAATAGACAAACATGCACTCATGGTTAAAAAGAGAAAAAACTGCTTCTTCTTACATTCGCTCTCTGTGTTGTAACCAAGGGTTGTGACATGTTGAATATTATAATTCACCACGTGATTTCGTACCTCAGGTAACTTTGTGAATACTAAATTCCGTCACGTGACTTGTAAGGTAGCATGTTTTGAGCTAACTAGGACATTGTGTTCGAATACGTTAAATCATTTGGCATTGATATAATTCTGCTTTAATTACATTGACGTGCTCCTATTGTTAATTTTGTTTTGAAACCTTTGTCAGTAGTGTGTTTGTGCCATACAGAATGGAGAGGGAGATTCGAAAGAGTGATCACGTTCTTTTTTCAAGCAAGTTATTGTTATTTATCAAGTCTAATTTTAGACCTATTCTTACAATGTCAGCTCCACCTCTCGTGCATATCTTATGATCAATCAAGGGCAGGTAAGTGTAAATTCTCTATATTTGGAAAGCAGTAAGGACAAAAAACTTGATTCACTTTATTGTAACACAGTCTAAAATCATTTTAAGATTTAAATTTGGTTCCAAATTAACAGGATTCTTTCATAAACATACAAAAGTGAAATAAGGTTTATATATAAAAGCAACAGAAGCAACTGAAAATGACAAAAACCGGCATTAAGTGCAGTCATCCTTTGAATAATTTACCTATATCATATTCTGTTCTTTAAAGCGATGGCAATTGCATACCCTAAAATCACGTTTGATCTTGATCATATATACACGAAATGGATTTTAAGATAGGTCCATTAGTTACTTTATTTCACTAAAATGTTTATATCTAAATAAACCAAAATAGAATTATAATTTGCCTTCATGTTGTGTACATGTGTACACTTGTACTAAATCTTATAAATCACGTGAAACTTCCACGGTTAAGGCAGAATTGAGAAAGAGGGACGACGAACACTATCAACACATAAGCTCTTCTGTTCTTCAAACAATGTGACCAGGTAACCCGGGTTCGATTTTTTTTCGCCGCGCTGCGTCAAACCTTAGATGTAAACATAGGTAGTGACTGTTCGTTCGGAAAGCGCCCGGCATTAGAATTAAAGTCAAAGGTCTTTCGGATGGGGTCCCGTTTCACAGTAGGTGTTGGCACGAAAGAGAACCCTCACTGCTCAATGGCCCTAAGTGCCGAGTATACATGTAGGTCTGATTTGAAGCCCTCACCGGTATATGATGACCTGGCTATATTAGCGAAATTCTCAATGGGACGTAAAACATTGTTTTCATTTTTTAAATCTAACAATCGGTAAGAGACTAACAGACTTACCTTCCAATTTTCCTTCCAGGCCTGTATCGCTTGCCACGGGGACTTACCCAGTACATAGATCTGTGTACCGACTGATCCAGAGACTTACAAGTAAGACTAGCGTTGCTTCCTTGAAAAATCTTATACTCTGCTTTGGTTGCTCCTTCAAAATAATACTTTCGTCATGCGTAATGTAAAAGGTAAATATAAGGAACAATGATCAATCTCATAAATCCAGTAAGGAATATGAATGGTGAACAGGGCAAAGAAAGGGATCTCTGGAAACATCAGAGCTGGTTCAAGGTTATAAGGAGGAGTAAACTTCCCCTGTCAACCGGTCACATCCGATGTGAGTTCTCTGTATTGTGTATTTGCAAATAAGGTCAGTACAACGACTATAGATGCTATTAAAAAAATTGACTTTCAGTGAAATAGTTGATACCCTGTAATATCAACTTATTTGTCAGTCAACTTGTTTCTGTTTATATATTGATAGTATTCAGAACATGTTCTTGGGAATCAAATCAGTTGGAAGATATAAATACAACATGCAGGTGATCACGGAATACAACTATATAAAAAGGGAAAGTTGACGAAAAAAACCTGAGGTCATCCCGTTTGTCAAATAGATTAATTGTTAGTAGGTCATTACCATTCTATAGTCAGTAAAATATTCAAGAAGTGATTGAAAATCAAATGCGAATTCTCAAAAACGCTTAAGAACTTTAAGAAAATTTGAATTCACAATTTTTTTCCAAAAACAATTAAATCATTAAATGATCTAATTGATTTGGGGAAAAAATTTTTTACTTTATACAACCAATTCTCATGAATAAATAAAGATCAGACTTCTGACACCATAGACAGCTACTTTTCCAATTTAAAATGGAAGTTGGATATATTTCCTCATCTTGTGATTGGTAATCTACAAAATGATTTTGTTAAAAATCATTCTGGTTCTGCATAAAAGTACTCCGAAGTATCAAAAAGATGCTGGAGTTCCTCATTACTAATATTTATGCAGTCTTTGGAGTCAAGGTATTCCAACAAACTGTTGGAATTGCCATGGGAACAAATTTAACTCCTTTACTGACCTTTTTGTTTTGTCTTCTTAAACTTGTCAAGATAATGAATTTTGAACTCAAAGTGGACGGGGTTTTTTTTCTTTTCAAATATTTCTCAACTTTTGGTCAAGGCTATTCAAGGATGCAGAAAAACAAAAAACGTAGAAAGATTCCGTAAATTAAATCACCAATATTTAGATTTCGAAGAGGCTTATCGCAGAAAACGGAGAAGACATGTAAATGGAACTGTGTTCCTTAACTGTCAGAGAGAATGTTACACAGTACCCTACGTTGATGCTTTCATGTTTAAGGACGTCAAGTTGTTGCGTGATATACACATCAACAAAATTATTAGCTTTTTTGGTGTCAAAAACGAATTGGGAAAAGAGCAGAATAGCAATTCTCTATTTCTATTAACCAAACACCCTTGTATTCCTATAATAGAAGAAACAATAGATGTGCTACTTCAGAAAGTGAGCAAAATTATTCAAAGTACTAGTGAGAAAGAAGAAAGAGCGATTGACTCTTGCTAGGAAGGCATTAAAAAGGAGAAGTGATATCCCCGTGTGTGTTGTTGGTGCAAGTTACATTTTAGTAGAATTTGAAAATATTTCCTTCAAATTTAAGATTTCACATTCTTTGCGGGTTTGAATGTACATTTTGATATTTAATGCAAAAATTACAAAGTTTGAGTTTTTGTTCCTGTGACTTGGAATACATATTTCAATACAATGTGAAAAATGTTGGATTCATTGCTTAAAAATATTCATCTGTGTCTTTGTTGTGTTTTCTTAATCTAATAACTTACCGTAGTTGTCCTATAAGTTATTAAATACTGTCCATTACTTTTAATAATGGACAGACTTTTTAACTTATTGGACAGTTACAGGTAACTAATTGGACTGTCTTGGACCTTTCAATAAAAAGAAAGTATTAAAAGAACAAAAGATGATAATAATATTCTAATGTTTTAAGGAGGAATAAAGCAGAAATCAGATGTGTGCATCAGAGAAATTAAGGAATTTAATCTTGGTTATCCAACTGTTTTAGCAAAGATGAAACGTGACGTTATCATCCGTGCGCCGCAAGGCGATACCACACATAACACGAAATGTCATAATTTGTTTATTTGAGCAGATATCTATTTCTATGCACTCGTATAATATATACAGGTATATATTGTTGAAAAATGAACCATTAAAAATAGAAAGGGGTAAAATTACTAGAACATGATGTTTATTATTTTTCACTGTTGACAACATTTGACAGGACAATCGTATGTAGTAATATTCCATTACCACCCGCCGCTGCATAAAGTGTGTTTACCTGTTACATTAAAAGTTTAGACTTCATCAGGTTAAATTTATCTATAACAATCTTTTTGTTAGGTTATTATTTTTATACTAATTATGTTATTATGATTACAAATAACTCCGTTTACCTGATCACAGAGGACTCACAGTGGCTTTGACCGCTAGAAAGGGGATGCTTACTATTCATATGCATCTGATCCAACTTTGCAGGCTCTGGTGTTTCCTTCTTTTTTTCCCTTTCGACGACTTGTATAGTTCAAAGGATTTTTTGAGTTTGATCAATGTTTGTTATCTTCAACTTTTCATTCCAAACAACATTTCCATTGTATTATTTATTCATTAAACATGGCGTTATGAATAGCAATTGCTCTGCGGGCATATTCCTTAATGCGCGCTAGCTCTTCATGGAAAATATGCCAGCAGAGAAATTGCTATTCATAACTCCTTGTTCACTGAATAATGCTGTTTATTCCTTATATTTGCTTTCCATGATATTATCAAGAATGACAGACAGAGGAAAGGCTGAATGTGATTTGTTACACACACAGAAATAAATAAGTAACTGATTAAAATAATTTCCATTTACCTGATCATTAAACTTTAAATTCCTTATGAAATAAAAACAATACTGACAATATTTAGCAGCCATTTTACGATATCTGATTATATGTCATCTTTACCAAATTCTTGTTTCATTTTCACTGGTCATATTTCATAAACATATTCATTCGATATCAATAAAAGAAAAGAATTTCAAAATGTTTTATGTAAGTTTTTGCATGTTTTCCCTCCACTTTTTGGAGTTCAAATAAATTTTGAAATACAAGTATTATAAAAATAATAAAAAGTTCACATCATATAACTTAATGTATCATCATTAAGTCAAAACTTATTATAGCTTTGTGAGGAGTTTTCTTTCATTTAATATGTAAAATTATGCATGTTTGCACATGTGTTTTTTTGGAGAAATTTTTATTGTACAATTTTGATAGTTGCTAACAATTAATTTTTTTTAAAATTTGAAAATAATGGAAAGGAACATTTCTTATTTTTTCATTTTCATTATGACCTAAAATTTATTGATTTTATCAATTATTTCTCTCTCTCTCTCTCTCTCTATATATATATATATATAGATAGATAGATAGATACCATTGTACAGCGTATTTTACGTGTAGTAGACTTCTTCATGCGAGAGTTTAAGGAGGGATTCTTGTCTGGTTTCTGACTAGATGAAATGTTCAAAGTATATTTAAGAAATAAAGTCCGCGTTATCGTGAATGTTGCAGGATAACCTCCGAGGTCGAGAAATGTTGTCTGAAATATAAAAGCCGAGGCGTTAGCCGAGGCTTTTATATTTCAGACAACATTTCGAGACCGAGGAGGTTATCCTGCATCATTCACGACAACAAGGACTTTATTTCTATTCTACTAACGGCTCTAAAATACAGTTGATCGTTTTCTCTATAGAGAAACGAATTAGGTCACCATGTCGCAATTTCGCTGTTCCATTTAACACCAGAGGGTCAATCGATTGCATAAAATGCAGACGATTTCAGCTTTTGCTGGATTAAAAATATCCTTTAATTATTATAAATTTGCTTGTAACATATATTGATTAATTTTTATGAATGAAAAATAACAAAACCAGTTGTCTATTTCATTGATTTATCAGTAAAATCACGGGAGTGTAAATGTTATTGGGGAGGTCCGTAGAACAGTCCCACTTGGCTATAAAAACGGATATTTATCAGCTGTTTCAGGCAATACACACGTTTAGACTGCGGAAGACGACACATCGATGTGGTCTAAATAAGTATTAGATTATACAGTGAAATATTTATTTCAACTGTACAGATTTGACATGTGATTCTGATCTGATAATTTTTTGATGACGTTCGTGATTTATTGGAGAATAATGTCCGCGGCATTTCTTTGATCTCGGCAATAATCGTAGTAGAATTGCTTATATTTTTTATATATTTAGATGCAAGATATTTAAAAGATCATATTAATCTTTCTTCATCACAATTGTACAACTTTAAATAGAAATGGTAAACTGAGTTTGAAATCTAACAGGGACTATATTTTTGGCGGAATGGCGATGTATGAAAATATCTTCTTTTCTGCCTCTCAAAATAATTATAGAGCAATGAATTTAGTTATAATTTTTACACAATCAAAGACTTGGAGAAAATTTTTAAATGTAAGTTAAATTAATAATAAGGGACTAAAGTTTTAAAATATATCAAATAAATATGATTTTCCAAACAAACTACAACTATGTTAGCTTTTAAAACCTTCCAATCTAAGTTCAGATTTGAGCCAAAAATCCGTAAAAAGTGTTTTTTCTCTCTTAATAAACGGTCAAAACTTTTTGTTTTTATATCATTTTGTATCTTTATATGACAACTTTACCATATGTGAAAATAAGAAAAATTTAAATATAGGAAGCATATAAAAATAACTGAAATATCTTAAAATTTTAAGAAAAATAGAGAAAATTCGGATTAGCCAATATCGATTTTAGTTAAATTATTTATTTCAATTTGGGAATATCATCTTATAGACCCTATATGGTAATATCTCTTTATGCAAAAAGAAAAACATTTAATCTTTTGAAATAGAAGTAGGCTTCGCATGATTGGCAACAGTAATGTTTAATTCTTAATATCCAGGGAAAAGGTACTGACCTTGACCTGACCTTGCCTCTAATATAAAACGGTCAAATTTAATCTAAATGATACCATCACTTGGTGATATTGTCTTCTTGATTCTGTGAAAATTTCATTGATTTTTAAATATAAGAAATAAGTGTTCTTATGAGAAGAATCCCTCCTTAACACAGCCTGTACATATTCTGAGAGCTAGCATATGCAAAATAAGTTAGTACATGTATATATATATTCAGAAAAATAATTATAATAAAAATTATTACTTGTACAGTATGAAACATATGCGTATTATCATACCTTTTATTTATTTATTTATTTTTTTTTTTTTTTTTTTTTTTTTGGTATTGTATTTGGATAGATGAAGAAAGTCAATATACATGGTTTTAATGGAATAGATGTATGACTTCCTTTTTTTAATTTAAAAAAATGTCTCAATCAAATAATTCATTTTCAGTGCAAAATAAAAGAATGGTCCTAGTAGGAAATTGAAACATTTCAATCTTCTGTCGAGTTCTTATCCTGGATTGGAGTAATACAGAAATTAAGTACAACACTTCTCATACATTGTAGGATTCTTTTCTTCAGATTCTTATATTTTTTTATCAATTCAGACTTCAATGTTATTAATTTTACGCGCATTTATATTTTACTGGACTTTTTTAGTAAAATTTGAAATGCATTATGCAAACAAGTACTTCTTTGATCGTACGTCTGAGGTGGAAAACTGTGCGTGTTTTGTAATAAATCAATAACTTTAAATAAACCTTCCGTTTGGATTTAGACAATTATGTAAATAGAATACACAAATAAAAATTACTTTGCATTTAAATTAATAATTTAGAATATTCATACTGACGTGAAAATGACATTAGACTCAAAATTAGTGTTAAAAAATAATTAATCTACAAAAATACGAACCACATGCAGCCATAATACAGGCACGGGTCTTTTTGCGACTTCCCACACACTTAATTATTGTATCTCCGTGCTTAAACTCTCGCTGGTTTGATTGACATTTTCTGTAGCTTTGTTCATTCCCAAGACCACAAGTCACTGAACACTCGGACCAACTTCCCCAGGATGTCCACTGCCCTGTAAATGAGGTCATAATAGAAATAAAAGAAGAAATTGAACTACAGAATTGGATGTTTTTAAACATCTGATTATGTTTGATCCATTCCGAAAACTGATCAGATGTTCTTTTTTTTTTTTAATTAAGATGGATTTTCATAGGATGTACGATTTTATCGATATACCGGTATATCGTTATTTTTTTTTTGGGGGGGGGGGGGGATACGTTTCGTGATACGGAGACCGAAATAACGGTATTTCGAACACAATGATAAATTGAGAGTAGAGTGATTCAGTGAATTTTTAAATACTTCATCCTGTTGTTCCATAAATCGTTTCATACATGTACATGAAATATGGAGATACCGAACAGTAATCAAGCTCAGAAGTTCATTGATACAATACAAATCGGGAGCAGAGCAAACAAGGACCACCAAAAAAACATCAGAGGTGGGAACAGGTGCCATGGAAGAGTAAGCATACCCTGTCGACCGGTCACATCCGCCGTGTGCACATTGTCATGATCGGGTAGACGGAAAAATCCGTAGACAATTCAGTGTTTAAATAATTGCCTAACAACTAGTATGAAAAACGTTAGTCAGCATTCGACTTAAGGAGAAACAGGACCGTGAGCTGAAAAAAAATCTGGTCAATCATTTTTTTCATATTTTGTATATTTTTAATTTAGTATGTCCTACATATCTTTAAGTAACTCTATCATCAGATTTCTTGACTTATTTAAGAGATATCGCCATACAAATATCGCTCCGTACAGTGTATGGATTAAGTTTTGGTTCTTCGTGTTTACGGGTCCTTTATTGAGTCTATAATGGGAATTTTTAAGCACAAACAAAACATGTGTAAGGACATGCAGCTCTTCAAATATTCAGAATATAAATAGTGTTTAGAATTCTTACGGCATTTTTTCATACTTCACAATGTATATGGATTGGATAAATTACGCACTTTTCAAGACAGCTTCAACGACAAAAAAAAGCATATGGGAAAAAATTCTGTAAATAATTATTTTAAAATTTACGATTGAAATATATGGAGATAACGAACAGTATTCAAGCTCAAAAGTCCATTAATCAATACAAAATAGGAGCAGAGCAAACACGGACCTCCAAACATCAGAGGTGGGATCAGGTGCCATGGAGGAGTGAGCATCCCCTGCCGACCGGTCACACCCGCCGTGTGCTCCTTGTCATGATCGGGAAATAACGGAAAAATCCGTCGACAATTCAGTGTGTAAATAATGGCCTAACAATTAGTGTGAAAAACGTCAGACAGCATTTGACTCAATGATAAATTGTATTTGCTAACAAGGTCATTGTATCGACCATAGAACTTACGAAATGATGACTTTAAACGAGACAGCTGATATTCTTGTTTCATCAACTTATTTGTCAATAATTTACCTCGTTTTAGAAATTGTACATACGTAGAGCATGCTCTTGCGTATCGAATCAACTGAAGTCCTTCTTCGTAGTAATTAATTGCAGCAATATCGTAAGGTGAAGCTTACCTCATTATCACACAGGACATTCTTGAACAAGACATAAGCGTGGTAAAAACGCTTAATGTTTACATTTTCCGAGTACGGGAAAAACAACTGTGACGTCACACGAAAACTTGCACAAACGAAATGGAATATAACTTCCGATAATCTTTGCTACCAAACACGTAAAAATTATTCTCGTAATTCCTGCTTCAAAAAATCCATCGCGATACATTGGTTGTAATCTGTTTTAATGTAATATTATAAAACTGACCAAAATCAACGTGTACTTGATCTCATTGCACCGAGAGATCATATATGACGTCACTGACTTGTTAGACTGCAGCGTAAAGAAACAGAGGGGTGGATCAATCGATTTCACAATTCTGAAATATTTACACAATCGTTTAAAACTCTTCAATATTTTACATAAAATGTTTAAGCTTAACAAGTTGAACAAATATTACACAAATACAGGTGAATTATAACAACGTTTAGCACCTACATGAACAGTGACTATGACGTAGTCAATTGAGTCATGTGACATGTGTCCTGTCTCCCCTTAATGATAGATTGTATTTGCTGACAAGGTCATTGTATCGACCATAGAAATTACGAAGTGGTGACTTTAAACGACACTGTTGATATCCTTGTTTCATCAACTTGTTTGTCAATAGCTTGCCTCGTTTTATAAATTGTTCGCACTTGGAGCATGCTCTTGCGTATCGGATCAACTGGGAGATATTAACCCCATATGCAGGTGATAAGGGTATACTGCTACATAAGTAAGGGAAGACGACGATAGGAAAGTTGTTTGCCATTAACATCTTTTTATAAAATATTCAAATATGAAACAGATGTGCCAGACTGTAGTATCTTTTATTTCAAGTTCACTGGGATATCGACATATGAATGGAAGAAACTATTGTTAATTGATAATACGTCGTCGATATATCTAAATGTCGCGTTGAAGGCCACAGCAAGTATCTTCTTTTTCTCATGTACAAGTTTTGGAATAAACTCTGCTTTGTATAAATACAAAAATACCACTGCTAATAACCGGGCGCAATTGGTATCCATAGAAATTCTGACAGATAGTTGGAAGACCTGATCTCCAAACACTACACAGATAGTGTCAATCAGAAACTCAAGTTTCTTTTTAATATCTACTTCAGAGTACTTGTGTGTACAATCAAAAGAAGTGAAAGTCACGGGTTTTGATGAGACCTTAAAAACCGAGGTCCCGTGTCACGGTAGGCGTTGGCACGATAAAGAACCTCACTGCTCAATGGCTCTAAGTGCCGAGTATAGGTCTAAATTTGAAGCCCTTCACCGGCATAAGACGACGTCTCTCTATGAGTGAAAATTCTCGAATGGGACGTTAAACAGCATACTATCAATCAATCATTCAAAGGGATGACATCGGAGAAAAATTACCATATTTCTGATAGTAGCTCAAATACTACTTCAGAAATTAAATACATGATAACAGAAAAATAAAAGGAAACTTTAGAAAAAGGTCGATTTGGAGAGATGGAAATTCTATCCGTTTTTTGTTGATTGAACGCGTGTTGACGATTGACAGACACACCAACATTTAGGAAAATCATCACTGTACGGAAACGACAGTGAAATAATTCTTTAGAGTCCAGATATACCGGTAGGTGCTGAAGGGGTGGGGGGTATTTTTACCAAAATTACAGCTTTCGCCCTTTGTAGAGTTTATGTATATAGATGTGGTACGTTTTTTAAACATGGTATTTCTTGTCTGAAAGTGTCAGAATCCTTATTGTAACAACTTTTTAAGTGTATTTAAAGTGGATTCAAAATTTTACTAATTAATTTTACGTTTAACAATCCGTATAAAATAAGTTACAATGATACTAACCATATATGACAGTTGGGCCCGTTGGTTTTGGAGGAAGAACTTCCTCAAGGCATGGACATTTCTTCATTTCTGAACTATGACCCTTGCATGGTTTATATGTATCTTCGTTTACAAAACATGTTCTACTACGCGTGCTGAATTTCCTCCCCTTACATGTCTTTGAACAAGGGCTCCAGTTACCCCACTCCGACCAATGAGCTGTCCATTAGATTTATATATTAACATATGATTTGTAAAAAATGATCTCAAAACTGTTTCTTGTTTCATTTAAATATTCGGATTGTTTGTTAAATAAATTAACTTAAAGTGTACAATTTATTTGGTTGCTTTGGAGTTTTTACCTTCAGTAAACATCTTGGGGTGAGTTTTGTGCTCTGTCCTATTCATTTTCTTGAGAAGCTCCCAGATTTGAATGGTCCTGTTCTGGATCTGAGAATTGATCTTTTCCCGATCATACTTAGGATTAGACTGCACTTGACCCATGATGCTTTCTGCCATCAAATGGACGATTCGTGTAAGTTTGGCCAAATGTGCCTCTGTCAAGTTCTCCTTTGTTAACAGTACTTTGATTCCGTTACTGATAGCATCACCGGACGTATGTGTTTCTGAAGGAACCACCAGAACTGAGATGTTTGACGAGTTATTCGGTCTTCCAATGGGTATCCATGTTCCTGGATTTGTATTTTGTGTTGTGCTGCCAACAGACTGATTCTGAAGATAGATCCGGATTTTGGATATTAATCTATTCCTGACGACAATGCTGTTGCTGGATTTAGTGTTCAGGGAAGGCAACATGTACTCAAACATCTTTATTGCGTCAGTAACTTTCATCAGCTTGCGACTGACAAGATCTATTTAAAAAAAGATAATTTACTAGTAATTAAAAAGAAATGATTTTTCAATATACTAGTATCCAAGCGGTGAGAAAATTTTTGCGCGTAAAGAATATGCCATTTTTTATTTGTTAGATGTTGCTAAATTCTATGAAACACAATTTTTGTGCTGCAAATTTCAGTTGTCATCTATAGTTGTTTCCTGTGGGCAATACATTCTATAATTTTACCAGTGTCATTAACCGCTCGTACAAGATTTCCTACGTTCTTAAATAAAAATCTGACCCTAAGAAAATATAGAGTCGGAACGGCATCCTAAAGATATCTGCATTATACTGTACAGTAGAAAAATTGATAGATACTATAACTGGTTTGCATGTAAAATATAAAGAAATTTGTTTAATACCAGGAAGAAGAGACTGAATTCCGGTTTGTATTGTGCATGAATATACAGAAATGACGAGGTTACAATAGAAAGTTCATTAAATGAGGGAAGTGCATTGCATTCTTAGGTGTGGCTTGCCGAATAAATGGTTTGCTGAACATTTAATAAAGCTGCATTTTGAAGTGTCTTTCCAAATCTTAAACAATGCATTAAAGTGTGGTTGCAGTTATAAGGAAAATGTATCTTAAAGTTTCAGCGTCTTATCACATCCACCTGCCATTACCTACAAAAGCTAACTAGTGTGTATTGCTAGATTCCACAAGAGCACTGATATAAAATCAAAAACTATGACCATAAACCTTCAAGTTGTTGAGCCTTTAACTGCTGGTGTTTCATTTGGTCTGTTTCAAAAAAACGCCATTACATTAACCTGAAGAGTACCTAGAGATATTCATGCATGTATCAAGTCTAATGTTTTGCATCAATAATAATTCTCTTCAGTAAATTTATGTTATAAATGACAGTTGATACAACCTGCAGTCAATAACCAACCAAATCAACGTCACGGAGGTTTATCAATTACCTTTTACAGTTGTGAGTGACAATTTTGTAAAGGAAATCGGCACCAAAATTAATTGCAATTTCTTCGTTGCAGTTGTGTCCAAAACAAATAATCGAGCTTCCATCACAAAGAAACTTCCATTGATCTTATTGTTCTGGAGAGAACACTCCGACTTCTGCCTAAACATAGATAAGTCTATTTATATTAAAAATAAATTCAGACGATAAATCTAAAACACAGAGAAATTTGGATAGCATATTGAAATAAAATAAAGAAAAAGTAATCTGTACAGAAAAATAAGGCCATTCCAAGTTTTTTTTCTGTTAAGCGTCCGCGTGCGCCTTAGTTTTTGAACCCAATATCAGAATAAGCAAACAAAATCAGGAGACCTGAAATTGATTATTCTGGTCGAAATCTTGGAATTCTATCATTTCCTGTGATGATCTGTCTACATTTTTTCATATTTGGTAATTTTTAAGCATTTAGTACCTGATTTTGTTAACGTATAGATCTAGAAAGGAGAAAAATATATAAAAAAAAAATTAAATCAAATCAATCATTCGATTGACGTTACTTTTATTACTATGAGTTCTGTTTCCTTTTTTTTTTGGTTTGTGTATTTTTTGCGAATAGGTAGGTAGGTTTTTGAAAGATGGGTGGACGCTAAACATAGAAAAAAAACTTGGAATGGCCTAATCGTATCACTATTCAGCATTAATTACTTATTATTAGTAGTATCATTACATATAAATTCACAAAATTTAAGAATTAAAAACTGTCACAAAGGCTTACATGTGAGTTTTTCTCTATATACATCTCTATAGGCCTAATATTTTTTTTTAGGGGGAGGGGGGGGATTTGCATTTTTATGTACCTGCACTTAAATGTGAAAAACCTTTTGCCATTGTTCCGAACAGTCCAATAAATCCGGAGTAGATTTCTTGGAATACAAGATTTGATGTTTATAGCCGCTGTATATTCCGTCTGTGGGTACACATAGTTATATCTACAACCAGGCTTGACCACAGACACAGTGGTGCATCCTTTGATCTTCTTGTATGGACCTAAAAGGACAAATTGAGGTTATTGGGAAGGAAGGGCACTCCTTTTTGATTTTAGAAGAAATTCATTAGCCTATTAAGAGATATTTTTGCAGATGGTATCGGTAGGCCATAGTCCTTCTGGGCCAATAAGATCCCGTCATGAAAGAAAGGTGTATTAACATGCAGCACTTTGTAAAAGATACATACACTGTATGTATGTATATAAATTAAAACACTATGCTTACATGTATTTATATGCGAATTTCTTTATCCTAAAATTGCACAGGCACTTGCTTATAATTAGATCTATATGTTTGATAACTTGACTGATCTTCTAGCATGATAAATTGATTGTGATGCTACTTACACTGGTTGCGAGGCGTGGAACACGGAAGTTCCTCAATGACGATGAAGAACATCAATGCCTGAACAAGAAAATACCGTTTCATTTTTCAGTTGTTTTTTATCCATGTCCATATGACTGATCGTGCAAAAGAAAAATTACATACATTTTTCATAACAAAAGGTAAACGTCATAAATCGGCGGAAATGACGTCATAATGATTCAAATCGTGCCACTTTGCGCACCTAGTCACTACGTTTTGTTTTCACACAGTGCTTGGGGACGGGACCGCCCCTCTCCCCGTGTTCCTTACCCCAAGGGTTCTTTGATTCTCTTTTTAAATAAAATATTTTCATGACACATTCACAAAGTATTACAACTGAAAAATCCACAAATTTTAACCAAATATTGTGATTAACAGCAATCCCAATGATATCCAAGTTAACAGGCCCGTCCTAACGTTTAGGGGGCATAGTGGGGCGCCCAGACCCTCACTTTTAGCCTAAGACTAACCTTTTATAAAAATTCACCCTCTCTGATACTATAAAAGAGAATTCTTTTTAAGGAGAATGAATTGATTGATTGTTATGATCAGTTTCAAACCACGAGAAACAGAATTATCAAAGGCGCTTTTAAAAAAATGAGGAAAGAAAATATATCATATTATCCTACATATAATGACAAATTTATATTCATCACCAGTTGGAGTATTTTTTCCTTCTAAGTTAGGACATATTATTCTAAACATTTTAGAGTACCGATAATTTATTTCTTCAAATATTGAGACTGGAGTCCAAAATCTGCTTGCCCCCACCTAGCACCTCGGACTCATCATTCAAATGGTCGTCACTTAAATTAATAATAAATTGCAGATTCTTCCTTTTTTATGCATAATAAAGTAGCTTCTTTTTTTAATGTTAGATATCTTTTCAGTCCATTGAACCTTTTTTCACACATACATACTTGTGCTTAACTCCATCTGGTACGAACACATGTACCATGTTGAGCATAAATTTGAATGTAGTCCCTATAACTGTACCAGGGGCGGATCAAGCAATTTTTGAAAAGGGGTTCCAGGATACCCCCCACACACCAACATAGAATCACACACAGACAGTGAGAAAAAACTCTACTCTTATGCATACTCCCTTTCACAGGTGCGAATCCCTGAAGAAATTTTTTCCTATTTCGCAGAAGGGGCATACTCTCCTTTCCGTTTTAAAGGGGGTCAATATTTCCGGGGGGGGGTGCAAGGACATTTTTCGTTATTTTTACATAGTACCTCTTAAATCTTAAACTCTTAAATTCCAAAGGGGGGATGGGGTGCACCCCCCCCCCCCTAGATCCACGCATGACTTTTAAGCTCACCTGAGCTGAAGGCTCAAGTGAGCTTTTTTGATCGAAAAGTTTCCGGCGTCCGTCATCATGTGTTGTCTGTAAACTATTACATTTTCGACTTCTTCTCAAGAACCACTGGGCCAATTTCAACCAAACTTGCAAAAATGCATCCTTTGGTAAAGGGGAATTTTAGTTTGTTCACAATAAGTGCTACGCCCTCTTTCAGGGGGAGATAATTAAGAATTTATGAAAAATTTTTGTCATTTTTTAAAATTCTTTTTCTCAATAACCATTGGCCCCGAACAAATGAAACTTAGGTGAAATTTTCATGAAATATTGTAGACTCAAGTTTGTTCAAATCATGACCCCAGGGGTAGGGCGGGGTCACAACAGGGGATCAAAGTTTTACATAGTAATATATAGGATATATCTTTAAGAATCTTCTTCTCAAGATCCAGCAAAGCAATTATTAAACATATTGATAAAGAAGCATCCTCAGGTAGTGAAGATTCAAGATTATTCAAATCATGACACCCGAAGGGTAGGGCGAGGTCACAACGGGGGATTAAAGTTATACATAGGAATATAGAGAAAAAAAACTTTAAAAATCTTCTCAAGAACAGAAAGCCATAATCTGTCATATTGAATCATCCTCAAAGAGCATAGATTGAAACTTGTTCAAATCATGACCCTGTGTAAAGGATGGAACAGAAATGGGGGGGGGGGGGGTAAAGTTCAACATAGGAATATATAGGAAAACTCTTTAGAAAAATTCCCCATGAACAGCATAGCCTTGATTAGCCAGCCATATTTATATGGATGCATCCTCAGGTAGTGTAGATGGAAGTTTTTTTTTTTTTTTCAAATCATGACCTCTCGGGGGTAGGGTTGGGCCAAGGGGGATCAATGTTTTATATAAGAATATAAAAGAAAATGATATGCTGGTCAAGAACAGAAGGACCAAAGTTACTCAGGTGAACGTTGTGGCCCATGGGCCTCTTGTTCATCCAAAGATATCCTTCGGTGATATCAAACTGAAACCTTGCATATTTCTTATTGGATATGTCATGAATAAAAAAGAACATTTTACTCATAAATGAAAACGATGCGTGACAGCCTTATTAAATTTTAAGCTTTGGAATGTAGTGGCCGGGGGGGGGGGGGGGGGGAGTAGGGGGTTGAAGATAAACGGATGAAAGCAAATAAGCGAGACTCTACTTTCTAGCGAGTAGCAAGGATAGAGATTGGAATGCCGAGTTATTCTGAAATTTTTTTTATCCAAATCATACCAGACGTAAAAATATTTTTTTTAATATTAAGTACATGTAAATATATGTAATAATAATGCATACCAAAAAATTGACACTTCATGTATTGTAATAGTTAGTACTTTTGCATCGCCACGTGGTATCTTTTGCAATGCGAGGATTGTAGAATCTCTTCACTTTGCATTAGGGTACACGGTCGTACTATTTCATTTATCAACATTACTTACATATACAGTGTCAAATTGTACAATATACAAATACATGTATTATAGATTATTTAGTATACACATAATTTGTCTGTGCTGTTTGTAATTGTAGAAACCATGCTTGTTGTTTGTGATGCCTGAAAGGGCCCTGAAAGAATCTTATCTTATATTCCTGAAAACACGTTTTATCCCCCCTCTCTCTCTCTGCAAAAATAAAGGAGGTTCCATCCCTGGAACCTACCCCCCCCCCCCGTCTAGATCCGCCAAGTGGACTGAGGGCAATGCAAACTTTACAACAGAAAAAAGTACAAATTTTAACTAGGTACAAGAGGAGCTTTATTCCTCCAAAGAATTTTTTTCTTGTTCTGTAACACACATAATTTATATATATATATATATATATGTATATTGTAGATTAATCAAAGTGTGTTGCTTATGCCGGATTTCCGTGTGTTCCTTCTACTTTATCATTTGTCCCAGTGTGGAACTTCATGAGCGAAATTTTCTATCAAAGCTACTATATACATGTGAAAGGGGGGTCATTTTTTTTTTAAATGTGCAAAACAGGATCCTTTTTTTTAAAAAAAAATGGAACATAAGTTTACTTATTTATCTAAAACCTGTTCACCAATATACATTTCAGAATTCTGCTTTTTAATGGACCAACACCTGCACTCCCAAGAAATACAAAGAAACACAATTCAATCTTTATTTGTGATATAATTGAAGACTATAACAATGTGATAAAATTATACACCAGAGTGATTAATACTCTTGTTTGTTCTGTAAGACATGGCATCTTCACTGAATCATTATATTAACCAATTGTAAGGAAAGGGATGTTAAGACTCACATTTTTATAAAAAAAAAATCTTGTAAGACTTGCAGTTAATTTAGTAAGTATCTAAAATCAGAAAGTACTGTCTAGAAGCACTTAATTACACTTTCAATTAGTGGGCACTTATGAAAACATTTTTTTAATTTATACACATACTCTAAATTTATTTGTTTACAAAAACCTATGAAGTGGAAAGTGCAAAATGGACCACTTTCTTTGAATAAGGTGGTCAAAACACTTCATATACATCCGTAATAAATATAAATACCTTAAAGAACAGATGATACCATTTGTCTACATACCCTATAGTATTATATTTTTTTCCATTAGCATCAATAATACTGACTGTAACTAGTATGTACATGTATGTATTATTTATTAAACTAAATAATGAAGTAAAACTCCTTAACCACACTCGGTAGGTGCCTTATAGATTAAAAAAAAATTAAAAATTACATATCTTGATATAGGTGCATTTGTGGGAGAGAGGTATAAATTTTAAAAATACACTTTTAAAAATGCCATGTAATTTACTATGTGAGAACTTAAAGTCACAAATAAACAGGAAGAATTATTGTAAATAGACAAAAGTACTGTTCAATTAAAAGGATATTTTAACTCATTAAAATGGTATATGGATCATTAAAATTGTATCTCTGCAAGCCATAAAAGATCAATTACATAACAATTATTCCTTTGATGGTTAAAATTGATCAGAATCCCGTGCAGTATGTGTGGAGCCATGTTTATTATTTTGGGGAGTTAACATCCTGGATTTTCAGATCATCTCTTGTTTCCTCCTTCTCAAAACCCTAAAAAGGAAAACTTCAAACATCATCCCTCACCAAATGTATGTAACAACAAATATAAACATCATAATAAGAACAACTTGTCAATCATGGATTACTTTTCAATAAGGTATACTATTTTCATTGGAATATTTTTTATATCCTCAATTAAAAGAAACAGATTTGAAATAATATCAACAGTGAACTATAAAGCTGTAATATTCTGCCTTGCACAAATCTTTGCCTGACATTTTGGAATTATTGAATGTAGCCATGTGCAAGTAACCAGCAGATTTCTAAATACCTGCCTCAAGTTCCTAGCTGGTAGGACCTTTAGATGAATCTAAATTCTCTGCCATTTTCTTAGAATCAATTAACAGCCTATTTAACATTAATAGTGGTGAATTCTCTTTCTGGAAGTAAAATAACACATGAATGAAAAAAAAAAAGAAAAGAAAATCCCTTGAAGTAAAATGACACATGAATGAAAAAAAGAAAATCCCTATGCAAATTCAGCTGGGAAGCAAAGAAGGATGTCTTAAAAGCAATTTTTACTTAAGGGTACATCTACACTTCATGGAAGCTTGCACATTTAAAATAATATGACTAACTGAAGCGGTGCTTTTCCGTAACAAAATGTTTTCAAACTGAATCTTCCTCATTTAATACAATATGACATCCTATTTGATTTCTTGATAACCCAATGGTTACGATTTAACAACCTTGAATCTACACTATGCTTGTTTATTAATCTGTCTGATCATGTCTCTACAGTTCTCGATGTGAAAATTCTTAAACATTTTTCATCAGATTCCTATTCTTTACAAATTTGACTCCTGTTCTGGCCCCATCCTTGTACTAGTGGACAATGATTTGAATTAATTTGAATCTGGATGCAAACAGAAAATCTTTAACGTCAGTTCGGTCTCATCTGGCTGAGTGAATCAAAAGAAAATTTTTCAATGACCTCAGTAATTTATTGCTGTTGCTTAAACATCTCAGCTACATGGGTCAAGGATCTTCATAAGGAATGAATTTAATAGCTACGGTATAAAGTGGGTGGGGCAGTTTATGCTTAATAAACTGCAAAGTGGTTTATAAAAAAGCGTAAACTGTTCCAACCCACTTTATACCATATAAATTGGGTAGCTATTAAATTCATTCCTTATAATTTAATTTTCATTCATTTAGTGTAAGAGAAAAGATGATTGCTTATAAAAAAAAAATGACTTCAAATTGTACAAAATTTAAATGTAACGTCAGGTGGATTGATATGTTTTTGACGCAAGTCATTGTGATGTAGGCAACCTTATTTATACAATATAAAGTAATTTTTTATCCAATCAAACTGCGCGTTACAATCAGAATTAAATTATATTCAAATAAAATCAAGAATTCCCTGCATTAAAGGAAACTAGTCATACTTTTTATTGTCAATGATGTTATTTGTTTTAGCTGCGGGGGAAATTGGCTTACCTCCCCAGAGGCTTTCTCCCAAGTCACTAGAGGATTTTTATCACCTTCATCGTCCAAAAACACAGACAATTGATCCTCAAAGGTTGCCTTAGGTTCACTAACTGATGTAAAAGCACTTCCTGTAGGCTGAGAGCTTGAGGAAATGCCATCTGGAAAACTCTGATGTATAACACCCCTCCTATTGGGGGGAGATATAGTAGTCCCCTGTACAGTATCTGTACATTTATAATTCTCTGGTGTAGATTGAGAGAGTCTATTGATAGGTTTGGGACTCAGAGATCGTGAACGCTGAGCATGAGGCACTGGTGAAATAGAACGATTTAACAGATCTGAATCTAATGAATTTAACACTGAGGACTTCTGCTTTGTGTTGGTTGCCGACATATTTTGCTGAACTGAGAATGAATTCTTCCATATTACTGGAGACAGAGGCTTTGGGTTTTGATCAATTTCCTCTTGCTTCACATCCAAGGAAAAGTCAATCAGATTAGGTCCTTTGTCATCTTCTGGCCAGTCACCATAACTACACTTTTGAGATTTCCACTCTGTACTTCTGTTCACAAAGCTGACTCCATCACCTGTGGTCCTTTCTCTTACACTGTTAGAATATAGGTCTGTTGATAATGATGTCTGTCTTTCACTATCAGTCTTGCCTTGTGCACTATAAATGTTTTTGGAATAAGATGATCTCTTTGATGTCTCAGAAAACTCCGAAATGTCTTTCTCTGGAGAAATTCTGGAGTCTGGAGATAGTTTACTACAATTACTGCAGTTCTTCATTGAGTTGCTTTCATTCAAAAATAAAAAAAAAGATGCTTAGTTGAAAATTCTTATACATGTATCTTTATATTATTGAACAAGAGGCCCATCAGCCACATCACTCACCTGAGCACTTCGGTTAGAGAAAAGCAGAAATCAGTTCAGTATTGAAAAGTTTATATATATTAGTGGTCCCAACTTACCCCTGGAGGGGCAAGTGAGGTGGTCATGATTTGAATAAACTTGAGTCTACACTAGCTGAAGATTCTTCAATATTTATATGACTAATCATGGCTCTAAAAGCTTTTTACAGATTTTCTCTTATACATTCCTATGTAAAAGTTTGATCTTCTATTGTGGCCCCATTCGGCCCCTGAAGGGCATGATTTGAAGTAGCATGAATCTAGGCTTTCTGAGGATGCTTCCATATAAATATGACTAATCATGACTTTGCTGTTCTTGAGAAAAAGATTTTTAAAGATATTTCCCTATATATTCCCTGTCAAACTTTGATCGCCTAATATGAGATCTTGATTTGAACAATCTTGAATCTACACTATGTGATGAAGCTTTCACATAAATTTCATCTTTTCTTGCCCAGTAGTCATTGAAAGGAAATTTTTAAATGATGCCACTAAATTTTCACTAATTCTTAACTATTTTCCCTTGAAAGTGGGCATTGCCCTTCATTTGAACAAATTTAAATCCCCTTTAATACCCAAGAATGCTTTATTGCAAGCTAGCCAAGCTTGGTTGAAATTGCCCCAGTGGTTCTTGAGAAGAAGCCAAAAATGTGAAAAGTTTATAGATGACACAGGACAGACAGATGCCAGACATTCATTGATCAGAAAAGCTCACTTGAGCCTTTAGCTCAGGTGATCTAATAAAAAAAATTATATGGCAATACAATGTATCTGATGTAAGTGTGTATTTGTGTAAGCGTGTGTGTGTGTATGTGGCTAGTTAATTTCAATTGTTTTTCATAATATAATTTTCGTCCACAAATATTTACTACAGCCTAAATCTACTTAAATGAATTGTTTTTCTTAAGTCACAAGCTATCCATAAAGTCTATATTTTGTACCTGTACTCCTCTAGACTGCTTTGTTGCTTGTTGACAGTTTCTCTCGTACTGTCTAAGTTCAGCTGTAGCAGCCCCACCTCCCGCTGTTGTCTGTCATATAACTGAAAGGACCACAATGAACGCTCTATAATTATATGTCAACTTACAATGCTACTTAGTGCCTTGTGAAAATTATTCCTTGTAAGGATTTCATCACGAAATTCAAACATAATTTTACTGACTTCAGATTTTTTTTCTCAAAAGTTAAACAAGATTATCAAATGTTTAGCATACAAACTGTTCCAATATATTCATGTAATTTTATTTCAGTACTTGAGAACCAGTGTTTATGGTATGAAATATTGCTATTTTTTAATGATTAAAGAAAGCTTTTGCAACCTGGGGCTTTTGTGAGTGACATGTGATGTAAAACTGAGATCAAAATTGAATCATTTGCCTTCATTTTTATTCGTCTTGTGACATGAATTGTGTTAACAAATGCATTTGTCTGCCCAAAAAGCCTTCGATGTCATTTTTAGAAGTCTTTCATCTACGCAAATAATAAACAGATCATGAGTTTTGATAAAAAATACTAGATATTTGACCACATTTGTAACTAAAGCTGTCTCACATTTCTTTCAGACTTGAATTTTATAAAGAAAAAAAAATCACAAAAGATTTAAAATTAATGTAGATGTTTAAAAACATGTTGGCATTGATGTGACAACTATCAATGCAAAGCACTTTGGTATTTTTCAGTATTACAAAGTCTGGGGATATCTATTGGATAACCAACCTACATAACTGAAACAAATTAGCATACTTACCTCTCTTATTTGCCGTAATTGTTGGTCTGTTCTATATTGCTTTGCCCTCATGGATTCAATCAAATTGTCTTTACATTTTTCTCTTTGACCTGTTGGATAATTTGAAGAAAAAAAAATCCTGAATGCATTTTTAGCTAAATTTTAACAAGAGGCCCATGAGCCACATTGCTCACCTGAGCACTTTGACTAGGAAAAAGCAAAAATCAGTTCAATATTGAAAAGTTTGTATATAAAGTGGTCCTAAAAAGGGGGAAGGGGCATTATTTGAACAACCTTGAAACTATACTACTTGTGGATGCTTCCATATTTCCTTGAATAATCATGATTTTAGAAGATTTTTCAAGATTTTTTTCTATACGTTTGATCCTCTATTGAGGCCCCACCCTACCCCCATGAACATGATTTGAACTCACTTGAATCTTCACTACCTAAGGATGTTTCTGAATGAATATGATTAATCATGACTTGCTTTCTTGAGAAGAAGAATTTTAAAGATTTCTTTCCTATATATTCCTGTGTAAAACTTTGATTGCCCATTGTAGCCCCTGCCTTCCACTGGGGGACACATTTTGAACAAATTTGAATTTAATTACATTTAAATTACCTGAGGATGTTTTCAAATAAACATGACCAATCATGGCTTTGCTGTTCTTGAGAAGAAAATTTTTAAAGATATTTTTACTATATATTCCTATGTATAACTTTTATCGCCCATTGTAGCCCCTGCTTACCACTGGGGTTCAGGTTTTTGAACAAACTTGAATCTATGTTAACTGAAGATGCTTCAATATTTCATTTTGGCCTAGAGACTTTAATAACAATCCCATCTGTTTTTCGCCTAACCAACTTACGGTGTCATTTGCATCCAAACCCAAAGCTTTCTCATGTTATCACACATAAAAAAAATCCCTTTTAACAACAGAATCCACACCTTTGACCCAGTGTTTTCAAATGCTATCCTACCCAAGTTCATCATCAGTTAAACCCATGGAGGGATTAAAATCAACCCATTATGAAATTGAATGTTATTGACATTATTGCACAGGTAAAAAACAAGCGGGAATACTCCAGACAAAGGTATTGATGAATATCAGGATAAACATGGGTAACCCCCCTATCCACATTTTAATTTTAAATGGCAGGGGCCTAATAATATTATTTTTCTCTTAATAATGTGCAAGAGAATTATAATTGTTAATCAAAGATTACAAATCTCCCCTGGATGATTGTTATCTAAAAGTAAGGCAAAGTCCTAGTCTAAATGAATGTTCACACAGTGTTCATCCCTAGATCCAACATCCATGCAAGCATGGTTTGGGTAGGATTTGTAGTTACTTGGAAATTGTTCCAAAATTGAAAATGTATATGTCAGATGCAGGTCTGGTAGTGTGCATCCCTAGATGCATCATACATGAAAGTTTGGTCCAAACAGGCTTTACAGTAACTTTGAAACCTGCTCCAAAATCTTAATTTTGTCATTCATCTAGAAATTATAGATCAGATTTAACATCTGAAGAAAGTCTGGTAGAGTGCATCCATAGATGCAGCATCTATGCAAGTTTGGTGACTAGAGGACCAATGGTTACTTGGGATTGGACCTGCTCCAAAAATTTTAACAAGGTCAATCATCCACAAAATATAAGTCAGATCTAGCATCCAAAGCAGGCCTGGTAATATACATCCTTAGATGTGTTATTAATGCAAGTTTGCTCACCATAGGGTTTATAGTTACTTCAGAGTGGACCTGTTCCAAAACTTTGATCTTGTCTCTCATCAAAAAATGTAGTTCAGCACCAGCAATTGAAACAAGTCTATCAATGTGCATCACTAGATACATCATCTATGCAACATTGATCCAGGTAGGACCTATAGGTGCTTGGAAATGGACCTCCTCTAATAAACTTTAATCTGTTCAAACTCCAAAATTAGGGATGTCAATTTTGTCAATAATTCATATTGGAATATTCAATGAAAGTATTCGAATATATTCAAAAATTTGATAAAATTAATGAAATCTGGTTTATTTCAAATGTACTAATCATACTCTCATGGCAGGTTTTGCGTCGGTATTTGGAAGTAAAATTTGATGTAAACTTTTGTAGGTATACAATAAGGAATTCTACATTTGATATTTGTCATTTTTTAAAATGACTAATTGATATAAGTGTATACAACCAAAATATAATTTTAACAAATGATATCTATACAAGCTCAAACTGACGAACCAGTCGTCTAACCAGGGGCAAGATTTACTCTTCAGATTTAAATACACATAATTAATTACAATTATCTGCTTAATAAGAGATATAATCTTTGATATAATGATTTGAAAATATAAACAAACACTTCTATAGACAATTTTCCTAGGTCATTAATTTCCCGATAATTCAACCTGAGATAATCAAATAATTGATGCATTATTCTGTAATTGAACCCTTTACAATATAACAGGCTGATTTTATCAAAGTTGTAATTCAATGATCAATAAAATTTATTTTCATAACTACACTCTTTATGTCTCTTAGTCATTCAAGACGGGTTTCATTTTGTTATCCTCGATTCTAGATCCGATCATATTACACTTTTGAAAGTAATTTTTGTATTATACATTAATAATTCTTGTTATTTCTTTTATACCTTACTCAAAATGAAATAATTCAGGAAGATCTATAAGATAAGAAATGGTGAAAGAAATTGAGGGATCGCTAGTAAGTATAAGGGGGATAAATCCAGCACTGTTCTAATTAAAATTTAGTATCTCTTTTGTGAAATCTGAAAAACACCGAATATTTGAATCTTAAATTCATATTTGAATATTAACTCATCGAATGAATGTTCGAATATTCGTTGACATCCCTATCCAAAATATGTAGGTCATGCAGATGCAGCACCAAAAGCATGTCTGATAGTGCACATCCCTAGATGTAGAATCCATGCAAGTCTGGTCTAGATAGGGCTTATACATGTATTACTCTGGAATGGACTTTCTTCTAAAACTTTATGCTGATGCTGAAGCCAACACTGGGGATGTAGCATAAGCTCATCTCAACTTTGTCAAGATGAACTAAAAAACAAAAGAGGCACACATATGATAAGTTGACTGACAAATGAAAAACTCACTGAATTCATCTTGAACCAGGCTCAGCTGTTCTCGGATGTTTAATGCAGACATCATATGCTCCTGAAGGTCAAGCTCTTTCTTCTGCAGCAAAGCTTCAAAAGAAATATATAATTACAGTTTTCTACAATTTATGCCAAAGGATTTCCCAGGCCCACACACTTTTCACTGTTTTGTCTGTAGGGTTTATTGTTGTTGCTTTCTTTCATTACATTTTAGTTAGCCTCAAGAAAAATCAGCTAGAGTGTGTCTAGTTCAGTGTTATATTTGTCAACATTAGTTTTAAAACTGTCATTTCAATAAAGAGGAGTGTTCTTCAGAGGAAGAACCATTTAACTGTTCTGTGACTGATGATCACATTATGTAACTGTCAAGAAGGGCAGCTTACATCAGCATATTAAAGGAAGTTCTCTTTTCTATCACTGATTGCAAAAGTGAGACAAACTTAACACCCTCCCTGTACTATGAAGGACAGTTGTCCTTGAACAAAGCATCATTTTTCACAACAACAACATTATATCAATTTTCATTAAAATTCTATACTTTAACTAAAAATGACAAGTCAAGAAGGAATACTGGTACATGTATATATTCAATGGGTAATGTAAATTTAAACAATAAAATGCTTTTTCTGTTAGTGCAGGAAATAATGTTGCAGGAAAAAATATGTATTATGTGAATTTTTTCTGCAATAGCTGCAACTGTTAATTTCCATTCTAACAAAAAAGAAATACATTTTATTGTTTAAATTTAAGTCTTTATGAATAATCATACAAAGTAGCAATAAGTATGTTAAATATTGTATGATTGATATGTACAGCATATTTCTTTGATTGAAAAGCACATTGCATAGGAAATCTATATAGTTGGCTTGAAAAAACGGTTCTAACTGGCATTTACTGATTGCTGAAAGAAGTGGTTTCATAAGAAATAAAGGAGAAAATCTTTAGTGATGTAATGATATATTGATCATTACTGAAGTAAACATAGAAAATCAAAGATTAAGAGCTCACTTCATGTTATTTTTATGTGAGTCCTACACTAAAGTAATAACTAATATTCTAGTAGTGTGCATCTCTAGAACAGCATTTATGCAATTTTATTCCAGAAAGGGCTCACAGTTACTTGGGAATAGACTTATTCTAAAAACAGTGTTCATTCATCCAGAAAATGCAGGTCAGCTCTAACATACAAAGCAAGTGTTAGCATTTCTTGATGCATCATCCATACATATTTGGTTCAGGTAGACTTTAGAGTCAACTTGGAAGTGGACCTGCTCAAAAACTTTAACTTGGTCACTGATCCCAAAAGCATACCTCTCCAAAGTAAGTCTGTGGTAGCATGCATCCCTAGAAGTATCATCAATATACAAGTTTTCTCTATGAAGGGCTTAAAATTAAACTGGTATGAACCTGCTCCAAGACTATTACTTTGGTCACTCATCCATTGGAGGTCAAATCCAGCATATGAAGCAAGTCTGGTGGGGTGCATCCCTAGATGCCCCACCTATCAAAGTCTAGTCTAGTAGGCTTTATAGTGGAATGAACCTGCTCAAAAAATTTAAATGTGGTCACTTATCTGGAAAATGTTGGGCAAATCCACAGGTACTTGTGGACTGAACCCCCCACCCCCCACCCCACCCTGATATTCAGCCCTGGGGCTTGTTGGACATTTTTTCACAAATTATATTTATTGCACTTATTCATCATGTGTACCATAGGAAAAAATTGTGAAAACTCCAAAATAATCGTTCCATACAAAAAATACCCCACTATACATTATAAGAGAGAATGTATAGTGGGGTATTTTTGTGTGGAACGATTGATTATTTTGGGGTTTTCACGATTTTTTCCTATGGCTCACATGATGAATAAGTGTAATATACATGTATATAATTACAATTTGTGAAAAAAATGTCCAACAAACATCAGGGTTGAATTGGGGGGGGGGGGGGGGGGGGGGGGGGGGTCCACAAGTACCTGTAGTCAAATCCAGCATCCGAAGCAACTCTGGTAGTGTGCATCCCTTGATGTATCATCCATGGTTCAGGTAGACCTTATAGTTTCTTGGTAACAGATCTGCTTCAAAAACTTTACCCTGGTCACTCATCCGAAACTGTAGGTCAAATCCAGTATCTGAAGCATGTCTGGTAGTGTGCATTCACGGTTGTATCATCCATGCAAGTTTGGTCAATATAGGGCTTATACATGTTGTTGCTTTAGAATGAACCTGCTTAAAAATTTAACCTAGTCACTCCCCAGAAAATGTAGGTCAAATCCAGCATTGGAAGCAAGTGTGTTAGTGTGCATCCTTAGATGTATCATCCCTGCAAGTTTGGATACTGGTGTAGCCTGGTACTATAGGGCTTTTAGTTACTTTGAAATGAGACCTGCTCCAAAAACTTTAACCTGGTCACTCTTTGGCTGAAAATGCAGCATCTGAAACCTTGTATAATGAAACATACTAGAAGCATCATCCATGCATCTCTGATCAGTATTAGACATACATGTAAAAGTACTTGAAAAGAAATCTGCTCCAAAAACTTAAGCCTGGGATGCCAATGGAGAGTGTACTACCGGTACATATATGTACACTCCCCCAATTTTGTTGAGGTGAGCTAAAAAGTCAATCGGGAATGCAAAGGAAATGCTACATAACCACTCCAATACCATCTTTTAACCATTTCTGTATACAAATAAACATTTCTGTGAAATCTAGCACTTTGTTTATTATCTGTATGAATAAATCACCTTTTATATGATTAATCATCAAGATCCCAACAAAATATGCATTAGACTTGTGCACTGAGTAGAGAGAATATGTATAAGCATCATGAAAAGTGTGACTTAGTGTAATGTTGCCGTCAGTTTGGACTTTATTCAAGTAAAATTGCATCACATTCAGTTGAATTTCCATTAGTGTGAGGCTTAAGCACAATTGTCAAGTTCTGTTTCAAAAACAACAACAAAGTTTTCAGTTTGTATCGAGGGGGACCCACCCTCAGATAAGAGAGATAACTTTCCAAGTAAATAATCCTAAAATTAACCATAGTTTTTCATACCAGAGTTTAGTATTGAAGACCTTTGCATCGTCAATTCAGTCAAAACCAACATAAGATGTGCTTAGGAAACATTGACTTTTATTTTCTTTTACCTATATTTTTTTCTTAGTTTTTGATTACATTTGACCTTAAACATTTGCATCCAATTTTTAACTCTTACAAATTGATATAATTCTTCTCTTTTTTTTTTAAATTTCCAAACTATAGTAATGGATCATGGACTGAAAGAATTTTTTCAGTAGATAGTTCATTTTTTCCTAGTAAAATTATTTGAAAGAAAGATAACTTAATTGTTGATGGATGCATTCCTTTTTTACAAGCACAGAAAACGATGTGATATTTTGACTTAAAAAGCAGCAAACAGTCTTTCATTATGTTTTTTAATATGAATTTAATATATAATTATGATGATGTATGACACTAAATATTACTTTAATACACTGTATGTACCTTGTATTTTTAATTTTATAATGTGATTATAAATTATTGCTCTTCCTATTTTCTGTGTCAAATTTTCTTCATATTATGTTCAGACATAAAAAGTAAGGACTGCTTCATACTAGTTCATAGTTTTCCATTTAAATCTAATGCTTAAACGATGTTGATGAAAACCAATGGAAGGAAGTTTTTTAAAAAAAAGTGGGAAATTCAGAGCAGAGGATCATTACTCTTTAATAGTACATGTATTTCTCCGAGACAAATGAAGCTAGTAAAGAAGTACAGCTGTGAAGTGCACGGCAAAGATGCATTAGACAATTTTGAAATTGCCTTTACCAGAACTGTTCTGTACAAGACAGGCAGGAAAAATATAAGGCTAACAGGAAATTACTCTAGAACACATTCACATTTTTTTCAAAAAAATAATTTGTCTCATGCAAGAAGTCAATTAATTACAATGAAAAACTGCAGAAAATATTTCTTAAAGATTTTAAAAGTACACCATATTGAATAAAAAAGCTGTACTGAATTGTGAGAAAAACATTTTTTCCCTTTTTTTCTTATTGCTTGATTATGAAACAAAGAATTAATGTTTGTAAATAATTTTATTTAAAAAATCAAATATTTAAATGTTGGTATTGCTTTTTTTTAAATGATCTTATAAGTAAAATGTTGGTTTTGTATTTTAAATGTGTCTTCATTTTATTTATGCACATTATACAAATATACCCTTTTGATGAGGTCAATGATATATGTAGACCATGTAAGGCATTGTTAAGTCATCTTCATTATGGCGCTACCATTAGAAACTGGACTAAAGATCTGTTTTTAGACAAATCCAGTTTATATCAGTTTATTTATCTATTATCTATTATATCAGTTTTTGAATATTATTTTGGCCATTTACATAGAGATTGGGAACTACTTGTTTAATTTATATCAACCATCCACTGAAATTGTTTTTAGATTTTAAATGACTAACCTAGCTACTAAAGAAAATGACATTAAAATTTACCTTTAAGAACTGTCTGATATAAAATAATAATTTACTAATAATTAATTGTATATTTACAATTATATCAATTCAATCTTAAGCTTGTCTTTTAATCATTTTTTCATGTATCTGCAACATTTGGCCCAAAAAATCTTACTTCAAAGATCAAAATTTTTAAATTGTCATGATTCACTTCATTCAAAACTGAGATAAATCATTACTCTTATTATTAACTCCCAATATTTTGTCTTTAAAAAATTAATATCAAATGAGAAAAATAAACACAAAATGACAAATGGAAAAACAAATGAAAATTAATTCACCAAATATTGAAGGAGTTAATAACTTTCAAGTGATGCAAAGTTATGTTTAAAGATTTGCAATCATATTCAAATTGTTTATTATTTAAATTCAACTTAGAAACCATCTTCTCAAGACTGAACACCTATTTTTTTTATGGCTGACTTATTGTGTAACTAACATCACTTACACTCTTGATCTAGAATGTATATGTATTTTGTATATGCCATATGCATGCATGGGTTTCCATTTTGCAACTGAGGCTTTGAAAGTTGATAAACAAATTTGAAAGTAGAAAGCTTAATTTTTACTAATTCAAAGACAACCTAGATAAGTCAAACAAAGCAAAGACTTTATTAAAAAAAAAAAAAGAGAGAGAGAGAGAGAGAGAGAGAGAGAGAGATACAGCCAAGACTAGTTATCTTGAACTTGATGGGACCTAAAATAATTGAGATATCCAAGGTTAAAATACACAAAGAAAATGTGGTTGGAAGTTCTTGGAACATCCATCCCACCTAACATATCCATGCTATTCAAGATATTGATGTTTAAGATATGTCCCAAAGTTCAACTATATCTGAATTCAAGATATTTGAAGTTAAGATTAATAAGTTCATAGCCATCATAAGGTCTGGAGCACCAACTCACTTCAAATACACCAGGCAATTGATCTATGTTTGAGATACTGATCAGAAATTTAATTGTATCTGATTTGTTGGAGATAACTTTCCTGACTGAGTGCTTGGTTTCAGCCAAATATTGACTGATCATTGACAATTGTAAATCATCCCAACATAACTAACATGATAATTTACCCAGATCTATTTCAATGGAATATAGGTTATGTTGACAAAAGAGTAGATGTATTCTGAGTAGACAGTGGATGCATTGTAAAGTACGTGTTTCACTCAATAAATAATTATAACCTGACGAAAAATGAAAAGGGTAAAAGGGCAATAATGTTTTTATCTTGTCAGTATATGAGGTATGTTGGTATGTTGGATTGCAGAGGTCCTGAATATACAGTATATTTTCAATAATTTGCATCCGACTTAAATGTAATAATTTAAGATGATAAGATGTACACCTTAGTCACTGTATATACTTACGAGTATATACTTTTTCTACCAATTTTTAAATAAGTTTAAGTTTTAAAATGGTGATTCAGATTATACCTTACAAATAACTGTCTACCATATCAGTTCCCTTTATATTATGATCACCTTGTGTTTTATCGAGTTCTTGTTTGACTTCATTATATCTGTCCTTCCATTGGTTGGATTGTTTCAATGCATCCGCCTCTCGGTCCAAACACTGCTTGTTGCGTAGATCGAGTTGTTTCAAACGTTCCCCAAGTTCCTTCATTTGAGCTGTCGCAGTCACAATATCTTTCTCCTGTAAATATTAAAACTTTTAATGAGTTTATTTTCCTTCTTAATATATTCTATCTGCAGTTTTAACGTATTTTTGCACTTTAGTTTAAATTCCTACAGATATGAGGAATAAACAAAGCTACATTTTTTTTCCTATACCAGTATTTCATGAAACTGTAACAATTTCAGTAAAAAGGGGAGGGAACTCTCTGGCATCTATAAATTTATTGCTAACATAAATAATATACTGTCATTGAGAATTCTGTCATATTACTTGAGGGGATACATTGTATCTTCACATTTCCATTACATACCTTCAGCCTGAGAGCAGTACATAACTCTTGCTCCCTGCCTTCTAATTTTCCAATGGTGGAAGACATTTCTCCCATCTTTTCTGTTTGTGTCTGATATTTTTCCTGTAAAGATGAAAAATATCCATGAGAAAATGAACAAAAAATTATCCATTTCATCTTTATCCTAGCAAGTATTTTGGATTCAGTTGAAGATGCAATCAAAAAAATATATTTTCTTATGGAATCCTTTTCATCTTACTGACTTAATAATATTTACATGAATCAATAGTTGAAGAATTTCCATTTGGACCATATGTGCATGCTTATAATTGGTACGTATTTGATCCCTGACCCACTAACCCTTTACCTCAAGCTCCCTAATATGTATGTTTTGATAATCATTTTCCTGACAGAGTTTTGTCAGCTGTTCCTGAGTTGTTTCCAGTGTGGAGTTCTGACATGTGCTTTCATTACTTAAAGCCTTTAATTTTGCAATAGCCATCCTCAATTGTTTTGTCCTATTTTGCACTTCATCTTCAAATCAAAATAAAATTACTTGTACAAGAATTAATTTTAAGCAACATATTTCAATCATTTAAGTTACTGTTTATTTGCAATGCTTTGAAATTTATACAGTAAACATTCTTCTATCAACCTAGCAGACTACCGGTAGTTTTTGCAAAATCTTTTTTAAAATATAAAATAATCACCTTGTGCCTTCGCAAGCTTCTGTTCTAACGTTAAGATTCTATGACGATCCTGTTCCCATGCGATCAGTTGTTGCTGGTGGGCCATCATCATGTCATTTAATTCCCGATCCCTGTCCTGGAGCTCTGTAACTAACAGCTGAATTTCATTTCTCTGTTTGTAAACTGTTGTGTTCTGATTTTCACCAGATGTCTGAAAGTGTTAACTTTACATATTAGTATTTTACAGCATATACGAATATATTTGGTCTTGTTTTGTTTCCATGAGGAGGAATTAAATTAAATGTGCCAAACACAAGATTAATTATGTGAAAGTAATTTTTAAGGAACTTACAGTTAAAGATTTACTCTGAGAACTTTCCTTTCTTTGATTAGAGGTTGATAAGAGTTGTTGTTTAGTGGAAGAAAGACTCAGACACTCTTTTTCTGTGGATGAATACTTGTGTCCATCAGAATATCTACCAGTCTCTGTTGTGGATGAACACTTGTGTCCATCAGAATATCTGCTAGTCTCTGGGGAGGTTTTCCTTCTATTTTCACCATGACAGTTCCCACCACTTGTTGATGTGGAAGAGTTATGTCCCTTTTGTCTTCCTGCTCCACCATTTCGCAGTTCTTCTACTCTTTTGGGAGATCCTGCTGATGGAATTGCTTGATAAAAAACATTGTTTTCTGAAGCACAAGGGTCACCTCCCTTGCTACTGGACACATATTGTGAATTTGGATGAGCAACTCTCTCAGAAATAAATTGAGAATTATAATTTCTGCCTGCAGAAGGCATAGCTAAAGCTCTCCTGTATTCTCCTGGGTTGATTGCTGATGATCCTGATGAGCCCACTCTGTGACTCAGATATCCAGATTCTAGAGTTTGAGGGGGAATGTCTTGAGATCTGGGAGGGACTCTCTCTCCAACCTGGTCTTCAGGCAATTTGTTTTGAGCTCTTTTCCGTGTTGAAAATGGTGGGATGGTGGACTAAAATATTTGGCATGCATGACTAAACACTAGTTAATAAAATATGAAAAAGTTTTCTAACTCTTTAATCATAAGAAGTGTAATAGTAATTTATCAGTAGTACAACCGCAACACATTTATTTGCTCAGCAGTTGTTCTGCATACTAGAAAATTTTCCTCCTTCATCTGAACATGCTTCCTCAATTTTCCTTTTTTTTTTTTTGCTAGAATGAGTGTATCAATTACTATCAACAATTGTATATTCTGTGATATCTCTCCAAGCTTTTATATCAAATTTATCATAAACATTATTGTACATGTACTCTATTATTTTACCACACAATTCAAGTGGACAGGCACAGTTATTTCCTCTTCTACAATTTATCTATCATCATATACATTTATTTTTACACAATTCCCTTATTGAATGCCTCTCTTTTACCTTAATAGGTGTGCTGTGAACAGGTATTTCCTCATTTGGGACAGGGAGAAATTCTGTAAGGGAAAACATCTTCCAACATTAAAAAGAGATACTGTGGAATCATTAAAATACTTGGAGGCCAATTTTCGTAGATTGCTTAAATTTAACAGGTTTGTAGGGACATAATTTCATGTATTCTTTTATACTTACAAGAGAAAATAAGACTTTGTAACCCTAGTTTTTTTAATTTGTGGAGGATGTTAATTCGTGGATGAAAGGTACCCACGAATTCCATGAAAATTGAGCCACCACGAAATCTAATGATTCCACGATGATATAAAAAATTTTTTTTAGAAAACATTCAGAAGCCTATTCAGATTGCATTTCTGTTAAAAAATAAAACTAGATTTCAATTAATGACGCTCTTATATAAAATGACCAATATTTGGTTCCACTGTAATCCTGGATTAGCACATATTTAGAACTACAAGCATGTGATTCTTTCTTGCCAAATACAGATTGCTCATAAATGCAATTCCTAGTGTTGCCATATCTCTTATTGTAAAATCACTTATTTTTCGAGGGGTCAAATTTTAGTTGTTAAAGGAAAAAATACTGGTTCATGGGGATTTAATTTCATGGTTGAAGAATAAACATAATGTGGTAGTTTACAAAGTTCAACATTTCATGGAGGACATGACTTTATTGGTTGGATCATACCACTAAAACAACAACGTTAAACCCACAAGAAAATAAGTGATTTCACGGTACATTAAAATTTGAAATGCTTTCCTCTCTTTTGCTTAAATGTTTTATCCAATTCAAAATTTTAATATTCTTTTGCATTTCACATGATTACACCTAACTATGTAATATCCAGACACTGGGTGTAGGACATCTGATCCAATTTAAGGGCACTTCAACTCAAATCCTTTGGTAATTAAGTCCAAGACAGTTTAGCAAAAAATGTACCGGTAATCATTTGTTTTGCTCACAAACCATGCAGTGATTAAGATCAATTAGTTGGGAAAAAAATTATCAAATTAAAGATTATCAAATCTGAACTAGTGTTCTTGAATCTTCATCACTGCATATGCAATGCATCTATATTTTTCAATGCATGCTTTCTTCTTTCAAGTACTTTAAATCACTTTTTGTTCATGAGCACTTTATTTTCGCGTAATAATTCGAACCAGTCTGCTCCCAAAAATTAAGTTCTTGTGTATAATTGTATTATTAAAGATTATGTAGAGCAAAACCAGAATTCGTGAAAATTTTACTTCGCTTATAAATTCAATATTACTATCTTGTGAAAATAAGGTGTAGTGAAATTTTGGTGATCCACAGCATCTATTTATCTGTTTAAGCAGAGACATAAATAACATAGCAAAAATTGGTCCCTTTTGAGAATTTGATAAGGAACAAGATAGATACTGTGCCATGAAGATCAACATGGCAGTGAAATACAATAATTTGTTCATTCTCCCTATTCAAAGTTATTCAGAATTAAGTGGATAAGATACTGTACCATGAAGATCAACATGACAGTAAAATACAATAATTTGTTCTTTCTCCCTATTCCAAGTTATTCGGAATTAAGTGGATACTCCCAAATGCTGTCCAGAACATGATATGACTTTCACTTTTTATAACACAAATTACATGCAGTAATAGACAAATTTCACATTCGTAAGAGTTATCACCCGTTGTCGGCGTAAAACTCATTTTTCTCACTATATCCTTTGTAACTTATCTGTAAATATTTTCAACTTTTAAATGGTATCAAACAATTTTGATCCATTCTTGTATTGCCATACTTCCCATAGTATGGGGCAACATAAAAATAAATAACGAACAAATTCATACAGATTTCATTTATAAGACATTGCCCTGTAAAATTAGTAATGTTACAGAGGGAAAACAGTGTCTTACGCCGGTTGACCCCAGATTGACCCCGCAAAGGGAAATAACTTTAGTAAATGTGAAAGTCGTCTAAACTTTAATAATTATTCTGAATTTTTTAGCTTGCAACATACCTGATTCATTCATCATCCCATCACTTTCAAATCAACAGTCATTCATAAAACAATGCCTATAAATAGATTGCAATTACTGTATTACAAATATTCATGGTTTAACTGTTTTTCATTTGTTGATTGTGGCAGAAATGTTTTGATCATTTCAGAAACATGTGGGTACAAGTCCAACTCTGCAAATTGCAACCTTTCAGAACACATGAGAAATTTTTAAAATGATGTAGGCTATTTCAAAACTGCTTTTACAGTGAAATTATACCTGTGATTACTAATTCCTTGGAGAAATAGAAACGGAAAATCATTTTAAGCTTCTGTTATCTGTAACGACGCGACGGTTTCATTCTTTTGTTTATAAATAATCCACTTCCGGTGGAACTATTAATTCGTACAACTAAAATTCTATTTGTTTTAAATGATGGCCTTATTAGCATTCCGCTGAACTGGTACCAAGGATGAATGAATATTTTGAATAAGTAATTACAATAAATACATTATAACAATAAATCATGAATTACAGTAAATATTCTATCACCTTTTGAAGATTTTTTTTCAACTGCTCTCAAAGCGATATTGTACAAGTTATCAACCAACTTATCAATCGGAAATCCTCATAATTTTTCGAAAGAGGCATCTGTCAACGTGAGACGGTGAGTTGTAAAAATATCATAATCATTAACCTTAGACCTGATGTTACCAGTAATGAAAAGCTGTAATTATCAATGTTTTTTGTAAATGTCCTTATCTGTAAAAAGGGGGATGACCGGAGATAATCATTTTCAAGTCATACCCAGAAAACAAGGTTAATGTAAACAGTACAACAGCTAAGTGCATGTAGCATAATCATAATGTAAGGACTTGGTGTCCATTCACAGGGACATTATATTTACATCCATTCAATATTTTCTCCTTTATTTCCAAAGAAAAACCATTGCCGTTTATCAGTTCATGAACAACACTAGGCATATTAGTTACTAGTTAGAATAATCTAACTGTGTCTCGGGACAAGCCCGCACCACAGTTAGAATACGTTCCATATACTTGCAATGTAGCAAATCGGAGTGGATCCACTCCGAAATGATTTTGAAGAATACAAAAGGAGTTGCACTGAAAATAACTACCAAATTAATCATAACAAACCTTTTTGAGATTTTATATATGCCTTTTAACCTAAAAAATAATCCATATAAATACGAAAATTCAACTCATTTTCTCAACGTTTTTTCCTCGCTTCCAATTTAACGCCATGTTGACATTCGGAACTCTCTGGATTGTTCATAGAAAATGCACAGAGTTCGAGTTATCGCCCGTGTTTATTTTGCTACATTGCGAATACACGGAACGAATTCTATCGTTAAACCGGGTCCGTAGGACAATATCATTTTAACGATAGAACATTCTATCTATAGGTATATCCCTGTACGGATTTCTTGATCAGTGGCTGTTCCTTCAATGAAACGTACTATGACGTACATATCAATAATTAATCTTTTTAATCCTACTTTTAATGATTATTTATACAGATATAAATATTAACAATAAAATGTCTTTCTTTGGTTGTTAGTACTGGAATTAATGTCGCAGCTATTGCAGAAAAAAATTACATAACCCGCTTACGCGGGTTATGTATTTTTTCTGCAACAGCTGCGACATTAATTCCAGTACTAACAACCAAAGAAAGCATTTTATTGTTTAATTATCCACTCTGTTCTCGGTTTCACATACAATAAATACATTCATTATGTGAGATAGAGAACAGAGCAGATTAAGATGCCCCTATGGTCCAGATACGTTCATTCAGAAGAGTCCGCAGTTTTAACTTTTATCATTAATCTAGGCCCAATAGGGAATTTAAGTTTTTTTTTAAAATCTTTTCAAATGAAGGGCCTTTTCAAGGGGAGATCAATTAAGAATTATTGAAAGTTTAAAGATCTTTTAAATATCTTCCTTTTTAAGAACCACTGGGCCAGAAAAGATGAAACTTGTGTGAAAGCTTCATTATATAGTATAGATTCAAGTTTATTCAAACCATGACCCCAGGGATAGGGTGAGGCCACAATGGGCATTCAGAGTATTATATAGGGATACATAATAAAAATCTTTGAAAATTTTCTTCTCAAGAACAGCAAGGCCATGTTAGTCATATATATAGGGAAGCATCCTCAGGTAGTGTATATTCAAGTTTGTTTCATTTTTTTTTTTTTCAAATAATGATACCCATTGGTAGGGTAAAGCCACAATGGGAGATCAAAGTTTTACATAGGAACATATAGGAATTTTTTTTATCTTCTTATCAAGAACAGCTAAGCCATGATAAGTTATATTTATATGGAAGCATGATCAGGTAGTGCAGATTCAATTTTTTTTTCAAATCATGATATTTGGGGTAGGGTGGGGCCTCAATATGTGAGCAAAGTTTTACAAAGGAATATATAAGGAAAAAGATTCTGTTGATAAAGAACAGCAGGGTCACAGTGAAATAGTTGAGCATTGTGGCCAGTGGGCCTCTTGTTATTTTTAATTGTTAGACTTAAGTTCCTGCAATAAAGTTGCATTTTTTTTTTTCAGAGGTATGGCAGAAGTTCAGGAAAGGCAGTTTTTTGAAATAGAAGGACCAAGACCAGATGTATCATACCCAATGAAAGTCACATACTGTGGAGGTATGTATCATCATACAGAATTATGAAGTGTACTTCTGTATAATACTATACTTTGAAAGCCATACAATAACAAAGTATTACACACAATGCTCAGATAATCATTAAACTGCTTTATTTCTGTAAAAGCAGAAATATTTGTTGAGGATTGAATTTCGTTTATTTCGTTGCTAACAATTATCAATGAAATTAAATCCCACTCGAAATTTTTATATGAATATGTATTAAATAGGATTTCTTTCAAAACAACAAAAATTAAATCCCACGAAACATTTTTAGATGACACATCAATAAAATTTTATCGCAACAAAATATTGTGCTTCTACAATATATAAAGATATTCAAAGAATCTTAGTACTAGGAAAAATTCATCTGAAAATCTTAAAATAGTAATTGAAAGTACAGGTTCTAACTTTTGCACAAGATAACAGTCAGTATTTCTGTAATGCTGTTTGGTTCGAGATTTTTCCTGCCTTTCTGCTAAAATTTATTTATAAACATGAAAAAAGTCTTAATTATACATAAGATTAAGAGTTCATTATTATATATACTGGTATAATATATATATATAATTATTTATTTTATATTTTTTTTAATTCCAGAATGTACCATGCCTTTGGAGGTAGGGTAGAGCTTTAGAGCTTTTCTCTTTATAACAAGATAAATGAATAAGCAAATTAGGAGACAAAAACAGCTTCTGGCACACTTTAAACACTAGTCTAGCCAACTTTTTTAATTATCTAAAACTTATTACTCAGTTCCTTTTATTATGCAATGCACTATGCAAGTTGTCATTTCTACACAAACTGCGTAGTGCATTGTAGATATTTTATGTTGCTGAAAGCTAAATTCATTTGATTAATTTTTTGAGGTATTATTGTTTGAAAATGAAAGTCTCTTGGTCCCATTTTTGTTGTTTTTTGAAATTCATGTAAAATCTCTTGATCCACTCGTGAATTATTGTTCTCCCAATATGACATCTAGGAGCCATTTGGCGATATTAAGTACTCTAGCAAATTAAGGAATCTACAGTATGGTAAAAAAATATTTCTGCTTGTTCATGAAAAATAATTCTCCATAGAAAGTTTCCACTTTTATAAAATAATATTCCAAGTCAGATTCTGTTAAAAGATATTGATAAATTAAATTTTAAATAGTAATTTTTGTTGGATCACTCAAAAAACGAGAGAGAATATAAAGCATGTGCATGTGCTGTGGCTTTGTAAACAAATCACACAATGGTAGTCAAACAAGCAAAACAAACAAAATCTCTAACTGACACTGGGTGTAGAAAAGAAACCTGGACTGGAAAAAAGTCCAAAAGCAGTGTTTTTATATAGGAAAGCACACAGTGAGTACCTGCGGAAATCGCATGAGCTGAACTGCAATTCTGATTAGAATATGATACAAATTTTTCACGTGTTTCTCACCTTTAGGTTTGTTTAGCTTTTGGAAGTCATGTGGTCTCACCCATTTAAATATCAATAGCATGTTTTTTTTGTCAACATGTTTTTTGATTGATATTTCTCTTATAAATATTGTTGTTAAACCCCAACCCCTCACCCCACCCCAACCCCCAGTAAAAAACAGTTGTATGATTTATTTTTATACGTATTCTACCTATACATGTATATATTTATTGTGTAAGAAAAATATGTGTCTCATTGGGACCAAGCGACTTTAAATTTTATTTGATACTCATTTACCCCAAAAAGCAAATTCAAATGATTTCAATATATATCTTTGAACAAGATAATTATTAGACTTAATTATTATATACTGTGATAACAGTGTTTCTCAAAAGATTTGGGGGGTGGGGGGTATTTATCTACTCAAAGGTTACAGTAGGAAACAAAGACAATTTTTACTCATGCCTAATGAAAAGCAAGTAAATATGTACCGGTATTAGTGTTATAATTGTAAAATATTGTACTCTTTTGTTTTGTTTTTGATATTGGGGCATTTTATCATTTTCGTCACTCTTTTCCAGTATTGTGAATATTACCCAAATTATGAAAAATGCAAAGCATGGCTAGAGAAAAATTTACCAGATGAATTCAGCAAGTTGATGAGTGATAAACCAGGTAAATTTAACAAAACCACTTATGTAGAATTTACATACATGCAGTCAAGCCTGTTTAATCCATAACAATTATAAATCGCCTGGATTAATTAAGTGCATGGATTACTTTAAACATAGCTTTTAGAATTAGTAGATATAAATAATAAATTATGTTCCATACAAATTTTGTCCATAAGGTTAAGCATACATATTATTGGTATCCAGATTACATGTACCAAAGCTCAACTTATACAAAAAAAAACCAGCAACTTTTTCAGAAAACTGTTATAAAGTAATTTATTTCTATTTTATGACTACAGTTATTTTATTGTTTAAAGTAGTAAAATCAGAGGTGATTTTCAGTATTTATAACCCCAATAGATGAATGTATTTACAAAGAAAGATAACTGTATATTCTCTTGACAGCAGATGAAGGAGATGGTGATACAGATAAAAAACGACAGAAGCGGGGTGGTAAAGGACAGATCAAAACAAAAAAAAAGTCAGAACCTAAAGGCATCAGGCTGGGTACAGCAAAAAGAGGCAAGAAGAAGCACATCACAGTGGTTATAGGACTGGGAACGTATGGTAATTGCATTGTTCATAACTTATTAGCTTTATAGTTTCATTGTTTGTGTAAAGATGTACTAAGGAGGAAAAACAGTAGTCTTTGAATTAAATATTTAGACTAAGGCCACCTTAAAAAATCATTTGGTTGCCCTCTCCAGACTGTCTGGCTAAAAAAAAATTAGCATTGAAATTGAAATTTTCTGAGAAAAAAATTTTCCCACTTACCTACCGAAACAATTTTTTCATCTGAGTCGGGAGAGGGCAAACAAACATTATCTTAAATTTGGCCTAATATACTCTTACATGTAAAACTTATGTAGATATAATTTTATTTCTTTTGAAAACTATAAATATTACTCTTTGCATATAAATTCATTATCATTTTCTTAAAATCCAAAGACCGAGTCTTACACACTTTGCTCTGATACATTTAACATGGGGTCATAATTCTGTGGATTCACAATTTCCGTTTAATCTGCAGGTAGAAGATTTGTTAGATTGTCTCTATAAGCCTTAAATATAATTTAAATATGCTGGGACAAGTTTCTGCAGAAAATTTGTGACTATGTACATATGATAAACTAATACCATATGGAAAAAGTAGTTATACAGTGTGTATGGACATTACTGAATCAGATGTTATCTGTATATTTTATTTTTTCAGATATTGATCTGAAGGAAGCCAGCAAAGTGTTCTCATCAAAGTTCTCTTGTGGATCCTCGGTAACGGGGGACGATGAGATTGTCATTCAGGGGGACGTCTCAGATGATCTGTTTGAGTTCTTACCAGAAAAGTGGCCACAGGTATGTCACTCATCATCGACTAATAATTCTAAGTGAAATATGTAACAGTTCATGTTATGTTTCAATTTAATTTACTCTCTTTCAGTTGTTTATTTTACCAAATTTTGTTTTTGGACTATAGTTGATAGTTAGTTATAGAAAACCAATTATTGATTATAGAATTCTTACTGATTCAGTTCACTACTTGTAACAATCTTTGTTGGGGGGAAATTAAAGCAGGGCAAAATTGTTTGAAAGTTTGATGGGGTTAAAATAACTTGGAGTTAAAATAACCCTTTATTTAACTTATGTAACCCATTGATCTCTGAGAATAAACTTCACTGTATTTCAAGTAAGTCAAAAGAAATGTTGTACATATGTCATGAGGTAGAGTATGTATCATGCTTCACTGGCCAGTAAATTAATAACCAGTTAATATATCAGCATCTTTGCAAGTCAAGGGCTTTTGGTCTGCTTTGCTCTCCACAAATGTGAAGCGGACTGAAACCCCTTGGCTTGCATAGATGATATATCAGGGTCTCAATAGCTCATTTGGCCAGAGCTCTGGCATGGTCCACCAGAGGCCCTGGATTTGAATCCATGCTGAGACTTTTTTTCTATACGTATGGCACAATTCTAAAATTTAATTAAAAAAAAAGAAATTAATTGATTTGAATTAAAAATACTGGTTGTTTAAGGATATCCGATCCTCAGCCAGGAAGGATAACTGTGAAAATTATTATTTAATTTAAAAAGTCTCAAAAATTATGCTTGAAATTGAAATCTTTTCTTGCAACAATTTTCATTTTATGCATCTAAATAGGATTCAAGGTTCTCTGAAGTCTTACAAACGGTTTTGTAAAAAGTTGACATTTGTAGTCCATTTAAGTACAGAAATAAATTCATTTCTAGAAAAATCCAATTTCTTTTAATCTAGCATTAAATACCAATGCTTATTACCATGATTTGAAATTGGAAGTGATCTTTGATGTCTTGCAATGATAGCACAAACTTCTTTCACCTATGTATTATATTGAAATAATTGAAGTAAATAGAAAAAATTAAATACTGTATAAGTGTAAAAAAACATGCAATTTTCTCCAAATACCTGGATACCTTAGTTTTGAATCCTAAAATATATTTCTTGATCAAAATTTAATTTGAAAATGCATAGCTGCTACTTTTATTTGTGTATACTGAAAATAAACTTGAGATATGATAATTTTCCCTATATAATAACTAACTTTAATTATGAACCTTGAAGAAATACCATGGGTAAATATATGCTACTTTGTGAAATCAGAAACATTTTTTGAGCATTTTTAATTACTGAAAAGCTGATTTTCAGAACCTGAGGATCAGTCTACCATCAGTTTTTTTCCCTTTGTTATTTTTCCTCTGAAGAACCCTGGTGTCAGTGATATGAAGTATATGATAATATTAATTTAAACAAAAAACAAAGACAAAACAAAAAACAAATATTTAAAATGTGTAGCCATTTCCCTGTTTTAATTGTGATGATCTTTTTTTTCTTCAGATTGATGAAGATGATATAGATGATGTTGGAGAAATGAAGAAGTAGGAGTTAATAATGTATAATTTAGTACAGTTGTTATTTTACATTTATATTAAAACAAAGCTTTTGTGCAATATTTTTGTTTTTTGTTTGACACTTTTGTGATTTACACAAAAGGTTTAATCTAAACATAGAATACATACACAGATATGTATGATCTATTTATGCCTCCTTTAGGTCAGCTCTTTAGAGGGAAACGTTTATCTCCGGTTGTGGTCCCACCCCACCCCCTGGAGGTCATGATTTGATCATACAAGTACTTGAATCATCTACCTGAGAATGCTTGCAAATTAGTACATGTATAACTAAACATAGCCTTACACTTTTAAAACGGGTTTTTAAGCATGCCTGAGCTGAAAGCTTAAGTGAGGTTTTCTGTTCACATCTTGTCCTGCATCTATCTGTAAATTTATAAAATAACATAAATTTATTACAGAAACAAGTGCCTGTGCCCATGAGGCCCTGATTTGAACATGCACTACCTGGCGATGCTTGCATATTGATATGTCTAATGATGGCTTTCCTTTACTTCAAAGAAGTTTTTTCCCCAAATGCACGCGTGGTACTTGAGAAGATTTTAAAACGATGTTACCAAATTTTCATGTATTCTTAATTATGTTCCCCAAACGAGTTTGGAAACGTTTTGTTTTTACTCTATTTTTCTTCCTCTTCTTCCTTGGTACTTTTTTGTCCACGAGTGATCTCAGAAACTACTCATCTGATTGAGGTGAAACCTTTTAAAGTTTAATAGGCATGTTGTGTAGATTTGCGGAACGAAGGTCATTTTGCGCGCACGTGCATGCGCGTGCGATGGGTGAAATGACTGTTAAATTTGATAAATTTTTGATAAAATTTTGAAATTTTTGGATGAAATGCTTGAAAACTTATAACATGAAGATATGTTAATGGTCTAGACAAAATGACATTGTCAAATTATCATCAAACCGCGCGCATGCACCTGTGCGTCGCTCTGATTAGCTGAATCAAAAATCTCAACAACTTCCTTGTTTTTTGGTAAAATACTTTGAAATGTGAAATATAGGTATGTATAGTATTATAAAATTCGACAATATGTTTTGCGGAAATTCTTGAGAATACGCGCATGCACGTGTACTGCAATTTGATTGGCTAAAACTTTAAATGTCTGTAACTTCCTTAGTTTTCTACAAAACAGGATGAAAATTAAAATATAGATAGGTATATTGGGTTTCTACATTATGCTGCTATCAACATTAAATATGAGAACATGCATGCACATGTGCTGAATTCTGATTAGTTAATATTCTACGTTTTCAGTGAAAGTTTTTGAAATTTAAAATGTAGCTCTTTATTACGGCATACTTTGAGATAAATGTGTATGGAAATTTTTGGAAACCCGTGCATGCACGTATACTTAAATTTGATGGGCTATGCTCATTTTGCTGTATATGCCTTGTTATTTCCCCAAATGTTTTAGAAAAAAAGGTTTAAAAAGTCTATGATATAAAGATTTTGCTTAATTTAATGAAGTTTATAGGGAATAGGACACCAAGAGGCAGTAGGTGAGCGTTTGGGGAACATCTGTAACGGTCAACGTTACAATTTGAGCTAGTTTTATGTATATCCCCTTGAAAGACGACGCTCATAATTTGCCTTTCAACGAAGGGTGCTTTGTGCAATTTTGGTTGAAATTTCACCCAGTGATTCTAGGGAAGAAATCGAAAATGTTATATTTAAAGAATTACATTTAATATAAAAAGATAATGTTGTAACCTTCATGTGAATTGACAATTTTTTTTCCAGAAGAAATACTGATTCAATTTGATAGCAGCTGAGTTTTTTTTCTTCCGTGTAGTGTGATTTTTCAGGTCGAGCTATACAATTTCCTGTATTGTCATCATTCTGTCAGTAAAAAATCTTTGTCAACTGATAGTTTTTATGCATAGTTGTGTGCCATATTGCAACACTCTATTTAACTACGGAATGCGTTTTATGTTATTTTATAAATTACTGTTTTTATGTGGCTTTTGAAAAACTGTTTTTTGAATTCAAAACAATTGACCATGGTTTGAAATTCTCCGAGACAGCCTTGGCAAAAAAGTGTAAACTTGAATACCATAAATTGTGTATTAAATTGAGCATTCATATATACAAACTAAACATCCGACGCCATATGTTTAATGACATCCATTCTTTTCTAAAAGTTAACACAATTTTCTTAAATTAAGTTTTCTTTAATATGAGCTGACGCGATTGACTATATGTCATGTTTATACAACGGAAACTTTGGTTTAACCATTTCATTGGACACTACCTGGTCAATACAAATGGCTCACGGCGGGCGTCACAGGTCGACGGGGGATGCATACCCCTCTTAAGCACCTGGCCCCACCTCTCGAATTTCCGGGGGTCCGTACGCGATTTATGTCCTCTTCACAGATTTGTATTGTTTGAACGTTTTTTTGTTTTTTGTTTTGTTGTTGTTGTTGTTGTTTTTAGATCGATCACTCTTAGTTATCTTCCAGGCCCGTAGTACGCGCGTGGGGGGGGGGGTTACTTTTTTCTGAGTATAGTATTTTGCTATAGTAAATTTTACTTTAGATCCTGGTTCACCCCCACCCCCACCCCCCTTTTATGTTGTAAGGTCGAGCACTGGAAAATTCCAGGAGTTGGACAGTTAATTATGTGTGTGTGTGTGTGTGTGTGTGTTTTTTTTTTTTTTTTTTTTTTTTTGCTTGTCAGATAATTTTGGGAAGTCCCCCCCCCCCTTTGAAACCGTTGCTACGTGCCTGTCTTCACTTTTTTTTTTTTTTTTTTTTTTTTAAATTTTTTGAAATTTGAAAGAAAACTTAAAGCGTTTGATGGAAAAAAAACCCCCAATTTTCTATTTTTTAAAAAAAGTCATTCTTTAACAAAGCATGTTACTATATTGCTACAAATCGATTGCTTTAAATTTGGTGTAATGTTTACATTGCATAAAGAGACGTTGACAATTCTAAGCGCATTGCTTGTGCCATGTAATTTTCTTGGAGATAGGTGATTGTGTCACCATACTGAGTTTTCTTTCATTTTTGGAGAAAAAAGAATGCGATCGCTTTACTCTGCTTTTTAATCTGGCTTTGGATCAATTAATTTGATACCCACCGAGTAGTTGGAGCGAAACTTTTGTTGTGAGAGGAGCTAAAGAGAAAGCGCATTATTAATAGAGACTGTTGATTGTGTTTAACGCGATAAAAAAAAAGGTTCTGTATTCTGACTCGAAAAATCTATACTCAACTTCTTGTTAGAGAGGAACGGTGCAATTAATGAACTTGTGGTATGGAATGTTCTAGCTGATACTCAACACAACTCTTTGGATTTAGACTTTAAAAATAAAAAAAGCAAAATTAATGGAACGATGAGGAACAGAAAGCAAATGGTATATAAGTTGTCAGAAGTCCAAAAAGGAAACGGAACTGGACCAGATAGGAAAGAGGTGTGTCCCAGCAGGTGCCCCCCAAAGGGAGGAACGTGTGACTGTGGTCTAGATAAATTCCTCCCGAGGTGGGCTCATTGGATTGTCTGTTTTGTCACAATGTGTGTCCGGATCCATTACATTGGTCAGCCTCAGAGCTTGTGGATTCTACACCCAGATGAAATATTTCAAACAGTAGAAGGTATGAAGAAAAACAAGGGGGTTTATACAGAGAAAACAGCGAATTTATTGTATCCATATTAGAGTGTAAATGTCTTTTGGCTTGTATTTCACGCCCAATTTATCATACAGAATAAACGACTGGCTATTATATTTCTCTAACTAATGGCCTGTATGTGACAGCGACCCTATATTTCCAGTTGGTCAAACACGACAAGAACAGAGGTAAATTCTTACTTAGCCGAGGTTATGTATGTATTTAAACCAGAATAAGTCTGTCGATTCAACCATTACATTTAATAAATTATGTACCCAGTAACAGTTATACTTGGTATATTATAGTTTGTACAGTAGGCATCGATCAAGTGAAATGGTATATTTGAAAATCGATCTTCACCATGGTAAAGTTCTGGTCTATTCTGTAGATCGTTAATTTTGGAAGACTGAAATGAAGTCTACAAAAAAAATCAATTTAGATGACATTGAAAGATGAGATATTTATAAAGTTTGTTAAGGTTCTATTTCTGGGAAAAGGAATTACATGTATTGTAATGTCAATAAATTCGCAGTATTTAAAAATTACCAAGAAAACAATTATGCCCTACTGTTTGTACAGAGATGATCTAATTATTTCTAATGAGGTTTTCTTCATCGGTCCTATGTACCGGTAATATCAAATACAAGATTTCAGAACTTAACATATACTTTCATTTCGAAAACTAGAGCTTAAAAGATAAAAAGAACTGTTTAAGGAAGCTCTAAACACTAACAAAAAATGCCTTTTGGACATTGCATTGAGTAAAAATGTATCACATGGCACCTGCCTTATTTCCGCAGGAAAATTGTACAAAGACAATGGACTATTCGTTAACAGAATTCACTGTTGTTGACTTAAATTGTGAAAATTTATGGAAATAATGAATTCAATTACTTATTCTTGGTCTAATATAATGTTTAGAATATTTAATTTATTACAAATTGTGAAATTAATTGTAAATAACAATTTTTATATCATACTTCTTAGGGAAGATCACTCTAACTACATAAAACTACCTTAACGTAGACCTCTCTAGCGTGCATTGTTTAGAGCTTCCTTAATAATGTCTTAAACTACTTTTGTACTCGTCATTGAATGTTTTTATTTTTTTATGCAGTTGCCTTCTCTGAGTACCACGGCTATGGTTTCCGATTTTATGACTATCTTCCTCCGCCAACCAATGCAACTTCTGTCGAAGAGCAGGAGCTTCTGTCTGGGATGTTTAGCCTACGGTCGTTCCTGCTGCCCAGAATTTACATGCTCATGTTCGCCACTGCAGACTTCCTGGGGTTCCAACTTAAACCGTTGATGGTACATTTTATAAATATTGCATGTAGTTGAAAATGAAAATACATTGAAAATTCTCACCCCAAGAAAACCATTGTCAACCGAGGCGCAGCCGAGGTTGACAATGGTTTTCGAGGGGTGAGAATTTTCAATGTTACACTCAACTACATGCAATATTTATTATATTATACTGAATGTTTTATACAAATTCATATAACAGTGAACCTTGCGCGCATAAATTCTGCGCGGTCGCTATTTTTTGGAATAACACCCGTCGTCAAGCAATGTTGACTGTTGCTACGCTGGAGGGTGTGGCTTCATCATTCAGCGGGCAATAGTGTTTTTTAACAAATATTTCTCGACGAATCAGATTCAACTAATTTACATGAAAGTATAATATTAAGAAATATCAATGATAATATAAAAATGATATACGTTTCTTATTTCTAAGAAATTAAGTTCATATAATTCTTCGACTTTTTTATCAGTAAGGTTATAAATCTTTTTTTTCCCTAGATTGCAAGAACAGGTCATGTGATTGTGACTTCATTTCTACCATTGGCAGTTTATTATTTTGTGAGGAGATTGTATCCATGTGTATTGACAAGTCAATTAACCGCGATCTTCACTGCTTGCTCACTTCCTCTATCCGTCCTTGGGACGCATGCGCTAGACAATAGTCTTCTTAGTCCCTTTGTGATCACCTTTTTGACACCGTTACTTGGATTCTTTCTAGACAGTAGATATAATCCAACATCTGCTATGTTGGCTTCTTATGCCAGTAACCAAAATGGTCATGCAAACATTACAAAGAGCGAAAATACAACAAAAAGCGAAAATGCATCTACAAGCGAAAATGGAACAGAGGACCAAATACTAAAGAAGACATCAAGGGTTAGATTCCTTGGAATATCTCAATCAATGATATATCTTTTCAGTGGATTCATACTGGGTATTGCTTGTTACATTCGTATTGATTCGGTTATTTTCATTGGTACACTTCTAGTCACGTATCCATTGATATTTATTCAAGTAAATCAGTTGATGAGTTCATTTATAATGGCTTTTCTTGCTGGGAGTGGATTTCTTGCAGCTGTTTGGGTGGGTGGATATGAAGATTTGTACAGATACGGCAGCATGTTCATATCACCTTTTCAATGGATGAACTTCAATTTAAAAAACAGTTTACCCTCCACTTTCTTTGGCGCCCAGAAGCCGTTAAAATTTCTCATGGAAATATTCTTTACCGATATATTTTCATCTCTCTTTATTATTTTAGGAATTATTGGATTGTTCGTGGGATTTTTCAGACAGTCAAGTAGAAGAACAGCTAATTTGGAGAACATTATTACAGTCGTTCTGATATTTTTAACCATTTTACAATTTGCATCCCATTTCCTAATGAAGCAGCTGGAAACAAGACATCTACATAATGTCATTGTGTTAGTGTTAATTGTATGTGCCTGTTCTTTTCATCATAATCTTGCATTACTGAGACAAAGTATTCTCAAGGAAGAGCATCTGAAAGTGTTACTAGTTTTCTTTCTCGGGCTTTATGCTTTGAATTCTTATAGTATGTATCCATCGCCCAGTTCATCATTAGATAATCCATGGACATATCCACGAATGAAAGAGTCCAGGGACGTTAACTCGTGTCTTCAGTTCGTTAGTCACCGTAGCAACGTGACTGGTGTATTTGTGGACAGTAGTTTATATCTTACACATGGATACACCATTATTAATCACAACGTACCTTTACTTATTCTCATCCACAACGAATACCATGAGTACAGAAGTAGGGATTTTCTACTTATTTCACATCATGAATTCCATATAACTGAACACATACGAATAATGAATCGTTTTACAGACTTTGTATACAAAAATAATGAATTTTACTTGAAAAAAATAATGCTTGGAAGAACAGAATATAATTATGTGATCTGTGATAAAATAAGGGCTGCAATATTCATTGAGTTGGGATTTCAGCCTATATATACAACAGAAGGTTTTTTGACTTTATATCGCAATCTCAATGAAAAAGAAGCGAGAAAGAGTATCTCCTTGTCTAGGTCCATGGTTTCGGGAGAAAATGCAACACTGCTTGAGTACGAAGGAAGCTGGCTTTACACCGCATCAGAATTTGACGTAGCTGCAGAGAGACTCGAAAAATGTTTGGAAACCAATGACTCGAGATGGAGGCCGTACCAGTTATTGGGGATGTCTTATGTCAAAATGAAGAAATGGGATCTAGCAAAGGATGTGGAAAGAAGGTGTTTCCAGAGACACGGAGAACGAACATGTAGACAAAAACAAGCCAGGATCATCCTAGATGAGGATCACGGCCATATTGGTGGTGTATGAATCGTTTTTGATGAAAAAAAAAACCTATTAATGCTTGATGTTTAAATGTTTAGTCGGATATGTTGTCTGCATTTGTATAAGTTATTGATATTTTATTGTGTCATTATAACTTTATAATAAACATCAAACGAAACTTCTGACATATCCAACAAACTAATTACGGACTTGGACATTAGCTAGCAAGAAAGAAATTCATTTTGAGAAAATTGGTAAAATTATTCAATACATATGAAAGACGTGAGCAACAAACGCAAAATAATTTTTTATCTTTATTTGCCTCAGTATTAATTTTTTACAATTATTGCTGTTTTTTTATGTCAATACGATGATTTAGCCATGTGAGGAGTACAATATTCACCGATCCCGAAGGGATAGGAATTATATGTATTCAATTATAAAATAAATATATGTGCCGACAGCACTTTCGGTAGAAATGTTAGGCCTAGGCCATTAAGCAAAAGCCGCGCATGATTAAGACTTTAATATATTTATTATTATATGATTGAATAATTCCTAGCTCTGAATGGCTGAGATCTATCTTTACAGAAATCATATACTTAGCTTTGATCACCTTCTCTAGACCCTCCAGATGAACATAACATTTATTTTGTTCTTCCCCATATTGGACCAAAAACAGACCGAATCATCCAAATTCATACAGTTAGTTATGCAAAATTTATGTATACCTGCACCCGAACTTCCATTTTTTCCTATATTGGACCCAAGAGACAGATCAAGAAATTATGTTTATTTTACTCCCTTTTCTCTCACTGAGTTTGGCTATATAGGAATTCAACAAATGTAAACAATCAAGAAAGACGGCAAGGTTTGCCTGACAAGTTTGTATCATTGAATAATATAATAGAACAACTGTAGATGTTTTTTTCAGTCAATACAATGATTTATCTTTGACCCTAGAAGTACAATACTCACCTTGTCCTTCAGGCTTGGTGAATATTTTACTACTCTGGTAGCTAAATCGTCTTATAAATCTCACAAAACAGCAGTAATTGCTTAATTCTGGAACACTAAACTACTGTAAATTATTTACAGTAGTAAATTAATATATTTTATTATGCGTTTACAATATTTGGTTTGATTTTTCAACAAGCTGGCGTCGATCTGATTTAGAGCTTATTGAATGTGGTTTATATGAATATATACACAAGACATGCATTTAGCGATGTACTTGATTGAGCGGAATATGCTTTCCGCGAAAGGCGGTAAATAAAAAGCACAGCCAAATGTACGTTTACAGTAACTGCATGGTGAATGAAGAAAGTATGCATGTACTTATGTTAGATTATTTCCGGTACAATTTGAAGCTGAACTTATATTACATGCATCTGTTTGATTTTAGATTTCCCAAATAAAAAAACAAACAAACAACAAAATTACGCGTAATTAATGCAATAATTTTTCAGAAAATGGTGAAATAGTTCAACTCCTGTAAATTTTATATAATTTTTCCAATTAATGAACTTCTTCCTCAACCATTGTGTGCACGGGTTAATGACTGGTTGGTATTATTGAGTTTCAATCCTTGGGTGGATGGAGCTATTAGTTTGTATAGAAGATTTTTTTTCTTTGGTTGGAGGGAGTGTATTCTTTTTTTATTTTTTAGGAAGTCAGTAGGAACCAGGAGAATGGGCAATACGGCGTCGTGCCCCCCCCCCCCCCGATTTTGTCGACATCTATAGTATACTATAGAAAACAAAGCTACTTCTCAATAATTACACCCGGTGAACTTTTTTTTCTTGTCGAAGAATTTTTATTTTGTAGTCCTCCCCCTAACTGAAATTGCTTCCTACGGGCCTCGTGAGAACCTCTCAGTTGTCACAACTCGGAAAGAGTCTTAATTGCCTACTTTGGATCCCCTTGATGGACTCCATGCAATATCAAAGAAACGGTATTATAAGCTCCGTTTTTATCAACACCAGGTACTTAACAAACCCTCTGCTACATGTACATGCATGGTGAAAAGCTAGACAGTTAAGGTGAATATCGTGTTTTCATTTTTTTTTTAAGTTTTCTTAATTTTATTGGGGGGGGGGGGGTCTGACTGTCAGCAAAATATGCTAGAATGTTGCACACAGGTTTCAATAAAATTTTAGAAAAGCTTAAGATGAGAATGAAATGATCTGAGTTTGAAATGAATCCGGTTTAAAATGTTGAATTTTCATATGATATCGCCGACTGATTGCATATCTCACAAACACCTACGGATTCCATAAAATATGTGAAATTTTATGATGTGATAAAGAGAGAAAATACTCTTGAATTTATAGATTTTCAGGAACATTTGGTATTAAAGATACAGATTTATTAATAACACTGGCGAATGTATGTATACTTTCTGAATGCCCAACAGGTGCTAAAGGTGTAAAATATATACATATGATGTACATGTATATAGTCCAAGCGAAATCTGCAAGTAGATATGCACCCACAATGAGGAATCCGGGGTCCACTCGTGGTCATGGGATCCTGTGGTCCCACGATTACGAGTAGACTCAGGACCCCGACCTTGTGAGGATGATAGACATGTGGGCAAATCCTACACTGTATTACAAATATTACTACATGTATATACATGTATTTGCATTAAAAAGATACATATACATACTTGTATATACATAATACTTGTATGTACATCACCCTTGTAATCCACAGACCTGTACTTGTGGACAGACACTGGTTCTACGATGACCCCCCCCCCCCCCCCACCTAAATGATTTCTTAAAATTATTCTTTTATATAATTTTCTTTATTTTTTTTTTTATCTCTAACCACTTCCTCTACATATCCCTGTTCAAAAATCACTTTAAATTTTTAAAAATTATGACCCAGATTCAAATTTTAATAAGATACGAACGTTACCTCTAAATGTAAAGAGAAAAGGTAAGCAACTTCGCTAAATCTTCATGTCAACTATTTTCCTTGTTTCTATGATATTTTTCCCACCTGAAAACTCAAATATACATATATCTCTTTTTAAATATGTAGGGGTAACGACTGTTATTAAAATTTGTATCTACCTCGTCATGAGTGAATGAGTGATATTATCAGGAACACGTAGAAGATGTGGAAAGAGATAACCCAAAAAATATATAAAGAAAAGAAATTAATTCATTAAGAAAGAATTAATCATAAAATTATTAAAAGGGTGGGTTGCATCGTAGAAGCAGGTTTGCCTGTCCGTGCAAGTATCTGTGTTATAACCTGCAACCAGGGACCTATATACTAGTACATAGGTCCCTGCTGCAACTAAAGTGATCGAGGCATAAAGATATTTTTTTTTTCAAATCGATGGGGGCAGAAAAAAATAAATGACATGAAAAAGAGAAGCTTAAGAAAAAATCTACAGGATATAAAATTTCAAGCACTAAAAAATACAGGCTCAAACTATCCGGAAATTGTGTGTTTCACCGTTATCGACACTGGGCATTACTTTTAGAGAGGCGTTCCGAAAACTCCCATCGGAAATGGGATAACTACAAAGGTTTTACGATTGCGTTTTTATTGTGACGTCAGTCAGCCGGTTTGCAGTGAACCCGAAGGACATAACAATCCAGGAACGGTTAGTCTTTTGACAGTTAGCATAAAAGGTAATTATTTCATCGTAAATTGCTTGCAAATTATACTTTGAGAAAACCCCCAAAGTTCTGCGATTTTGGCAGAAATTGTAAAATACGAGAGTGGGTCGGTTGTCCTTGACACATTCACGACTCTGCAGGCTGAATATTTACGGTTGTACGTGCCAAGGTTGTTTCAAGGAACTTGAGTTTGTTGATCTGTATATTCAATCTAGTTTCTTTGACTTTGTATCAGGTATGTTCATGTATTGACAAGTGCACCATATTTTCAGACAGAAAACTCGTTAGGTTTCATCCAGGAAGACTTGTCTTGCCTATTACTCATTGATTTCCTGTTAGTGGTGTAGTATCTGTGCGACTGTCCCGTGGTACGACTTACTGACGAGGCTACGTCAGATGGCGGGACAGTCGCACGGATCTCTTTCAGCGCCAAGATGTCAGACGGACAAGACGTGCTGCAGAGACGGTGAGTCAGCCCGGGCCAGAACCCACTACAGAGTATATTGTATATTTGTATATAGTGATAATAAATATTGTTATAAGTACTATACCCCCGGCAGTTACTTTACTGGCGCCCAACTCGCGGGGCCCGGTGCTAGATTCCCGTACTGCTGTCAGGAAAAATTTTTTTTTTTTTTTTGGCATTGTTTTTAGCCGCCATTTTTGGTGCTGAGAGCACGTGTGATAGTTGCAAATTTTTTTTTGATTCTGATGCAATAATTTTTTGAATCAACTGGAATTAATTTGTGTATATATTTATTGCAAGTGATTTAGTGATTTTGTAGACTGTGATTTTATTTGAAAACTATTTTGTACCATTTATTATGAATATGTCCCTGGAGGAAGCCGTGTCGGCTTTAGGTATGGGTAGTGACCCGGCTATCACGCGGTCAGACAATATCACCCCTCACACTCCGGGTAGGGTGGGGGGATACCCCGGGGAGGGGGGTTATTCGCCATACGCTTATAGCGGGAGTGAGCATTTTGCCTCCCGTCACACACCTTTTGCTCAGTCAATGTCAGGCCACATGGGAGGGGGGTTGCCCCTGGGGGGTCCCTCTACACCTATGCCCGGCCTGCACTCGGGCATCCCCTGTGGGGAGGGTAGTGTATTTCATGGAGAGTCAGGAAAAGAGGTAAGGTTTGCCCAGCCTCAATTTGGCTCACCAGGGATGATGTCAAGTGACTCCCTGGTGTCCTCTCTAGGTAGCCTGTGTAGGTGTAGCTCACCTGGTAGCACTGTGGGTTGTACCCACCCTAAACAAGAATATAGTGAGGCCCCTTCAAATTCAGGGTTAGAGCATCCATATTCTTTAGGGCATGTGCATTCAGTTAGTAGCCACCCTGTCCTTGTGGGAGACATAGCTAACCTGGGGGGCCCTGCTACTATGGGTTATAGACCAAGCCGCTTGGGTGAGGTTGTACCACACCCACTTGACCCCGCCCTTCCGTCCCATACACCGTGTGCTAGTCAGCAACCTGAGAGGCCTGTGAGGCCCGCACAGCTCACCTCCGAGTATGATCGTCAACATGTGAGGCCCGTAGATCCTGTAGGGCTCACCTGGGACCCTGCACCCATACAGAGCCAACCTAGACTAGCAGATTTTGGTGCGCCCTCTCTCCCTGGGGATGATTTGCAACCCCGGAGCTCAATGCCACGCACTATATCTGCCCCAGCCCCTGTAAATGTTGGAGTGTCCCCAGCAATGGTTCATTCACAAGTAAATCCTTTAGACACTGGTGTGACTGCTGCAAGACCCCACCCTATATCATTGTATGCTAGTTCCTCAAGCACACCTTACCATGCGCCCCAATCAGTGTACATCAATCCTGGGGGTAGGCATGCCCAACCCCCAGTACCCGACCACGCCCATTCTGTGTTGTATCGAGGCGAGAGTACTCCAGCCACACTCCATGGTATGGCTATGCCCAGTGCACTGCAGCACCATAGTGTTCCTGTGTCAATGACTTGTAGTCTTGCCCATCCCAATACCCCAGCCTGCCATTTTGGAAGGGAGGGGGAGAGGATAGCACATGTTCAACCTAACATGTATGGGGCAGCCCATCCGGGATACTATGCTAGTCAGTCAGTCCCGGCTAACCAGGCTTGCAACTTTAGTACACCAATACATTATGGCTCACCTGGTTACCAGGGCACCACACCATACCCAGGTAGGGCAGCCACTGGGGGTAAGCCCCGGTATAAGGACCTTAGGTATGATGGTAAGACCAGCTGGAAGGCATTTTTGCACAAGTTCGTTAGATTATCTCGCAGCCAGCTATGGACAGAGGAGGAGCAGCACGACCAGTTTTGTTTCTGCCTTGAGGGGGCAGCAAGCGAATACTATACCTTGCTGTTGGAAACCAGTAGCCAGCTCTGCCTAGGTGAGATCTTGCAGAGATTTGAGAAGCGTTTTGGCTCCTCTGCCCCCGATCTCACTCATCAACTCAACTTCCAGGCTGCCAATCAGAATCCAGGAGAGTCACTTCGTCAGTGGGCAGACAGGGTGCTGACTTTGGCGACACGAGCCTTCCCTTGTGTGCCGGACGTGCACACACACGCCATACCTAGGCTATGTTATGGAGCCGAGGACCGAGACGCTGGCCTTTACGCACTCGATGGGCATCCCAGGACCGTGGATGAAGCCGTGGAGCGAATGCAGTTCTACCAGCACTCCCGGCTACATAGGCCTAAGACCAAGAAAGAGCTGCGGAAGGTGATCTCTGATGAGGATGCCGAACAGGACGATCCCGGGACGGTAAATGTTGCTGCTGGGGAGGAGCTGGAAGCCCTCCGGAGCAGAATGGAAAAGCTGGAACAAGCTGTTAAGCAGACAGGATCTGCCCCCCTCCCTAAACCCCAGTGGACTGGTACCCTGCCACCCAGATTGGCAGAGCGAAACCCGAAGTCCACTGTGTGTTTTAAGTGTGGAGAGGTGGGGCATTTTCGTAGAGATTGCCCCACCCAAGCTGCTGGGAAGTTAGTAGCTACTGATGGGCCGCGGGGCGGAGCCCGGATGAAGGGACCCCTTGGTGAGAGGTATCGTAGGCCAGAGTCCCAGGAGAGGGGACCTAGAAGTGGAAGGCCTGGATCCCAGGGAGGGCCCTCCCAGGCAGTTCGATTTATGAACCCAGAGCAGTCCCCAGAGAGGACAGACTCGGAGAGTAAGGAGCAGGGGGCTAGTCAACCCCCTTCCTGTATGCGGCGTAGGCGCAAGCGGCGCAGGCTAAGGGTCCGCTTTGAGACGCCCCAATCGCCGGAGCTATTCTCAGCTGAGGAGGAAGAGGCATCCTTGGACGAGGAAGTGGGGAAGCTTGTGGCCCCCCACTCCACTCCGGAGCCACTTGGACCAGCTCGGGATAGGACTAGGAAGTTCCAGGGCTTTTGGAGGACCAAGCCTGGTGGCTCTGGTCAGAGGTCACCAGAGGATGAGGGGAATGAGCCCACTATACCTATTGGACAGCTGCGCCCATCTACGGGGTTTTCTGTTGGTTTACTTGTGCAAGGCACACGGGTGAGTGCTGTGGTTGACACGGGGGCTGAGGTCAGTGTTTTGTCGACTCAGGTTTATGACCAGCTAGAGCCCAAGCCCCCGATACGAAGACATGTTACTATGACTCAGGCGGGTAAAGACACCAAGTTGAAAGGTTTCATAGTGGGACCCGTGGCAGTGAGCATAGGAACACAGACTCACGAGGTTGACCTTTATGTCGCCCCCTTGCAGGACCCCATGTTGCTGGGCATGGAGTTTCTTCATGCCCGGAAGGCTCAATTAGATTTAGAGCATGGGACTTTGACCTTGGGAGGGGAGACAATTAAAATGAACTTCGGCAGAGCTGAGGAGATTCCGGAGGCCAGGGTGACTTTGGCCCGGAAGGTACGAGTTCCAGCTGGCTCTGTTGTTTTATGCCCCTGTCGCCTGGATCAGAAGCTGGATGATTTTGTGGTGGTCCCTGGCATTGATATGCAGTCTGATGTGCTTCTTATGCCCCATACATACCATGTGGGAGGGGACAGTGCAGTAATCTGTGTAGTGAACGCTTCAGATCGGGATGTGACCTTGATGGGGGGTAGCCTTGTTGGTACTGCAGTGGAAGCTGATCCACACCAGCCTGTGCCCTACCTGGTGCGGACAGTAGGCAGCCTGGATGACGGGGATCGGGGGGCAGGAGCCACATCCCCTGAGGTGCCTGAATTTCTGCAGGATTTGTTAGAGCGCTCCTCGGTGGAACTCAGTTTAGAAGAGAGGGCCTTGCTGGCCAGTCTGCTCTCAGAATTTCAAGATGTATTTGCTCGGAGTGAGTTTGACTTTGGGAACTTCACCGCATTAGAACACGAGATAGATACCGGAGACGCACCCCCTGTAAAGGAGCGGATGAGACGTACTCCCATGTTCTTTGCTGGTGAGGAGGAATCCCACCTTAAGAAAATGCTGGAGGCTGGTGTGATACAGCCCTCTATGTCTGAATGGGCCTCAGCTCCAGTTCTGATTAGGAAGAAAGACGGTCAGGTCAGATGGTGCCTGGACTACCGCCGTTTGAACAAGGTGACTCGGAAGGATGTATTCCCCCTGCCTTTGATAGACGAGTGCTTGGACACCCTTACAGGAAATGTGTGGTTTTCGAAGCTCGACGCCAACTCTGCCTTCCATCAGATAAAGATCCGTCCCCAGGATAGGAAGAAGACAGCATTTTTGACGAAGTATGGTCTGTTTGAGTTTGTGCGCATGGGGTTTGGTCTATGTAATGCCCCGGCTACCTTTTCTAGGGCGATGAACCTTGTACTCAGAGGCCTTACTTGGAGTATTGTTTTGGCCTTCTTAGACGATGCCCTGGTTTTAGGTCGGGACTTCTTGGATCACCTGGAGAACTTGCGATCTGTGTTCATGCGTTTCCGGGAGTACGACTTAAAGTTTAAGCCGAAGAAATGTGAACTTTTCCAAACCAAGGTTGAATTCCTGGGGCGGCGGGTAAGCAAGGAAGGCATTGAGATGGGAGATGATTACATTGCTGTAGTCAAGGACTGGGCTGTCCCCAGCAACGCAAAGGAGGTAGAGAGGTTCCTTGGGTTTGCTAACTATCACCGGGGATTCATTGCGGGTTATGCTGAGTGGGCACTGCCCCTCTACAAGATCACAGGCAAGAAACCCTTCGTCTGGGGCCCGGAGCAGCAAGCAGCTTTTGATGGTTTAAAGAGGGCCCTTACATCTCCGCCTGTCCTGGCCCTCCCCATTCCCGATGGAGAGTTTATACTTGACACCGACGCCTCCAATGAAGCCATAGGGGCCGAACTCTCCCAGTTACAGGATGGCCAGGAGAGACCCATATCTTATGGAAGCCTCAGTCTATCCCCGGAGCAGCGCAAGTACTGCACAACCCGGAAGGAGCTGCTGGCAGTTATCCGCTTTACCCGCCTGTTTCGCCATTACTTGCTGGGGAGGAGATTTATTGTGAGGACGGACCATCATAGTCTTATTTGGCTCCTTAACTTTAGAAACCCCCAGGATCAACTCGCCAGATGGGTGGAAGAGCTCAGCCAGTATGACATGGAGATACAGCATCGCTCAGGGCGACGCCATGTCAACGCGGATGCCCTGTCCCGGTTGCCTTCTAGTGCCATCTGTGCTGGAGCTGATGTCACCATACACCCAAGCGACTTACCTTGCGGCGGATGCCCGAAGTGTGTTAAGGCTCACCAGACCTGGAATGTCTTTGCAGAAGAAGTTGACAATGTGGCGCCCCTGGCCAGTCCTGGAAGCTGGATATATACGCCTAGCTCGGAGGTAGAAACTGTGGAGGAGACAGTTTTAGAGTCTGAGGGCAATACTGAGGAAGCAGGTGACTTGCCCTCTCCCCCTGGGACAGCCCAACCTTCAGTTAGTGAAGTGGCCTATGGTTATGTTTCTGGGGGATTGTTAGGTCGCATTGGTCATTACTCTCCCCCGGAAGTTGACTTTGAAGATGAGGAGTCAGTAGAGGGGCCCTTCCGGACCCAGATTCGCCTCACTAAGCACCCCCACTTTGTGGCAGTAGTGGGGGCACCCCCTGATGATTCTGGTAGCCCGTTGTCATTTGTGGGTTTGACCCCAGAGGAAATGAGTTTATGCCAGTCAAGGGACTCGGAAATCGGTCAATTTCTTGACTGGTTGGACGATGATGTAGCGCCAGAGGAAGGTGTGATGTTCCTTGCGAGTCCCGCAGTTAAAAACTATTGGCTCCATAGGGCGGCCTTCACCTTAGACCAGGACAAGGTCCTTTGGAAAGAGGTGGGGGAGGGGAGTGTGAAGACTAGACTTTTAGTTGTCCCTGAGGAGTTGAGGAAGGAGGTTCTACGCCTGTGCCATGACGTCCCAGCAGCAGGCCACCAGGGCATTGATAGAACCAAGGCACGCCTGCGTGATAGATTCTTCTGGTATGGCATGATGAGGGAGGCAGAACAGTTCGTGAGCACCTGTGGTCCTTGCAGCAGGAATAAGCATCCTCAGCGCCATTCCCGGGCAGAGATGATTAAGTACCATGCTGGCGCCCCTATGGAGAGAGTCCATCTTGATTTTCTGGGGCCCCTACCCCGGACTAAACAGGGTAATGAATATGTACTTGTCATGGTCGATCAGTTCACTAAGTGGGTGGAGTGTGTCCCTCTGCCCACTCAGACTGCTGAGGCAACAGCTACTGCTGCGGTCGATCAGCTCTTTGCTCGCTTTGGCTGTCCCTTCCAGATCTTCACCGACCAGGGTAGGAACTTTGAAAGTAAGCTCTTCACAGCAGTGTGCGACTTGTTGCAGATCCATAAGGCCCGCACCACTCCTTATCGCCCCTCAGCCAATGGCCAGGTAGAAAGGTATAATAGAACCCTGATGGATGCTGTGCGTTGTTATATAGACAAGGCTCAGAACTGCTGGGATGAACATCTCGCCCAGATAGCAGGTGCCTTGCGCTCTGCAGTCAACCGGAACACAGGCTTTACTGCGAACAAGCTGATGTTGGGCAGGGAAGTGAATATCCCTGCTGATCTGATGTATGCCCCACCTCAGAGGGACCCGGCTGTTGACCTTGAGGGCTACGTAGTGAATTTGGAGAAGGCCATCCAGTCAGCTCATGAGACAGCCCGGAGACGTCTCCGGACCTCAGAGGAGCGAATGAAGAGGGACTATGACTTGAAGGTCTGTGCCAGAACTTACCATGAGGGTGACCTAGTTTATGTCCTTGACACAGCTACTGTCAAGGGGAAATGCAGGAAGTTGAGCCCTTCCTGGAAGGGACCAGGTATTATCTTGAAAAAGTTGAGCTCCCACCTTTACCGAGTGAAGACCAAGCTCTCGGTGATGGTTGTCAACCATGATCGCCTGAAAAAGTGTGTAGATCGGGACATACCATTATGGCTGTCCCGGTATCAGGAGAAGTTCAGAGCCCAGTCCCAGGAAGGTGGTGAGTTAAGTAGTGTCCCATTGTCCCCAGGGGAGAAAACTCCCTCGAGTGAGGTCCCTGGACCTTCCCAGTTGAGCTCGTCCTCAGACAGCCCTCCCCGTATACCGAGAAAACGGGGGCACCCACGTAAAGTGCGGTCGCCCTCTACCGAGTCTGCTAAGTCGTCAGATGGGGATCTGACAGATTCTGAGCTCTATTGTTTCTGTCGTAGACCGGACGATGGGGGGCTAATGATTCAATGCGACCAGTGTGACGGTTGGTTCCACGGGGTTTGTGTGGGGGTCACTTCAGAGGAGGCTTCCTCCCTGGATCAGTATATCTGCCCCAATTGTATGGGGGAACCCCGGGTAGCAAACATTGGTGTTGTTCTGGAGCCCCCATCTTGGCCCAGGGTAAGACGGGTTACCCTGGCGGTTTTACAGGAATGGTGAGTGGGTCAGCTGGTTGTGACCCGCTCTAGCGTACCCTGCCAGGCCAGACTCTTTACCTGGGAACTATCCCGGACTCTAGGGCCTGGAAGTGTTTAATTGGGAGCGATCCCAGACCCCTTTTTCCCAGGAGTTATCTTGGGTGTGTTTTATCTGGGGCTCGCCCCGGCACTAGTCGTCCCTGGGCAGTCCGCCCGGGTGGGCGTTAACAGCGCCCCATCGTTGGAGATGGTTCCGGACCCTCCCTCGCACTGTGGACTCCCGCCTTTCAAAGAAAACGGGGGGGAGTGTAGTATCTGTGCGACTGTCCCGTGGTACGACTTACTGACGAGGCTACGTCAGATGGCGGGACAGTCGCACGGATCTCTTTCAGCGCCAAGATGTCAGACGGACAAGACGTGCTGCAGAGACGGTGAGTCAGCCCGGGCCAGAACCCACTACAGAGTATATTGTATATTTGTATATAGTGATAATAAATATTGTTATAAGTACTATACCCCCGGCAGTTACTTTAGTGGTAATGTGTATTGCTTAAATTTATGTTTTCAGATCAAACATGCCGGTTTTTCCACAGTACCTCACTCCGAAACAGGAGGAAGAATTGAGAAACATTGCTAAAGCCATTGTTGCTCCTGGCAAAGGAATTCTAGCTGCTGATGAATCAACAGGTAGTTATTGTACTTGATTGACTCATTCACATTCTCTGCAAACTTCAAAATTTAAATAATTTTAAAGATAATTTAGTATATTCTTCCAAATATAGGAAGACAAAAGCTAATAGTAAAATTCAGTAAGCATGATAAATGTAAATATTGATACTGATTTGATATCACAGAGCTTAATAACCATTGCAATGCATGTGTGTCCAGTAGAAGGACTCGGTCCAGGGTTTGACACTAACATTTTTAGGCTTTAGTCTGGCCGGACTAGTGCTTCATTACTTTTACTAGTCTGCACGCAATTTTATGAGTCTGTCAAAAAAAAAAACATCAATGTTTTGTAACAGTTAATTTAAATATAAACACTGCAATGTACTTTTTATACTTTTTTGAAATAAACAAAGCATTTATGTGAAATGTTTTATTCCAAGATTCATTGAAATCTCACGGTTAGAAACTACGATCGTATTCCCGATCTCGTTCGTTTTTCTCTATACATTACATCCAAACATCTGACATCTTTCTTTATGTGTCATACTAAATCATGATCGCTAAAATGTTTAATTTCATACCAATCAGTCCTAAAATTCAGCGACGAATTGACTCGGAATTACCTAACTTCCCCCCAAGAAGCTAGAAAGCTAAAAATACATGCAGGGTTTTCCAGTGAAAGTTGTCGAGAATGAAACATCGGTAATTTATTGATTTTTTTTCCAGAAATTTGTATTAGTCCGTTCGGACTAATTAGCCACAGATTTTATTAGTCTGAATGAAAATGTATTAGTCTGAGACTAACAGACTAACATTAATGTCAAACCCTGCTGTCCCAAATTTAAAAGCAACTCTTTTGGGGGGGGGGGGGGGTCAGTAAAATTAAATCATCAATTTTCCCCATTTTGCCACTTTTTCAAGTGAAAATTCCCTATTGAAAGGTTTCAGGTCACTGTACCAAAAAATGGTCAATTAATCCCTATATCATATTCGGTTGTACTTAATTTTTTCAAACCCATGGTAACTGATACAAGTGTTTTGACTTGATATATATTAAGTCTTTTAATCAATACATTTTTAGCTCACCTCGACGAAGTCGAGATGAGCTTATGCTATACCCCCGGCGTCGGCGTCGGCGTTAGCGTCGACGTCCCGGTTAAAGTTTTAGGAGCAAGTCCCATTCCCAAGTTACTATAAGCCCTACCTGGACCAAACTTGCATGGATGATGCATCTAGAATGGACACTGCCACACTTGCTTCGGATGCTGGATCTGACCTAGATTTTCCAGATGAGTGACCAGGTTAAAGTTTTTGGAGCAGGTCCATTCCCAAGGAACTATACGCCCCACCTGAACCAAACTTGTATGGATGATGCATCTAGGGATGGACACTACCACACTTGCTTCGGATGCTGGATCTGACCTAGATTTTCCAGATGAGTGACCAGGTTAAAGTTTTTGGAGCAGATCCATTCCCAAGTAACTATAAGCCCTACCTGGACCAAACTTGCTTGGATGATGCATCTAGGGATGGACACTACCACACTTGCTTCGGATGCTGGATCTGACCTAGATTTTCCAGATGAGTGACCAGGTTAAAGTTTTTTGAGCAGGTCCATTCCCAAGTAACTATACGCCCTACCTGGACCAAACTTGCATGGATGATGCATCTAGGGATGAACACTACACACTTGCTTCGGATGCTGAATCTGACCTACATTTTTCAGATGAGTGACCAGGTTAAAGTTTTTGGAGCAGATCCATTCCCAAGTAACTATAAGCCCTACCTGGACCAAACTTGCATGGATGATGCATCTAGGGATGGACACTACCACACTTGCTTCGGATGCTGAATCTAATCTAGATTTTCCAGATGAGTGACCAGGTTAAAGTTTTTGGAGCAGGTCCATTCCCAAGTAACTATAGGCCCTACCTGAACCAAATTTGCATGGATGATGCATCTAGGGATGGACACTACCACACTTGCTTCGGATGCTGGATCTGACCTAGATTTTCCAGATGAGTGACCAGGTTAAAGTTTTTGGAGCAGGTCCATTCCCAAGTAACTATAGGCCCTACCTGAACCAAACTTGCATGGATGATGCATCTAGGGATGGACACTACCACACTTGCTTCGGATGCTGAATCTGACCTAGATTTTCCAGATGAGTGACCAGGTTAAAGTTTTTGGAGCAGATCCTTTCCCAAGTAACTATAAGCCCTACCTGAACCAAACTTGCATGGATGATGCATATAGGGATGGACACTACCACACTTGCTTCGGATGCTGGATCTGACCTAGATTTTCCAGATGAGTGACCAGGTTAAAGTTTTTGGAGCAGGTCCATTCCCAAGTAACTATACGCCCTACCTGGACCAAACTTGCATGGATGATGCATCTAGGGATGAACACTACACACTTGCTTCGGATGCTGAATCTGACCTACATTTTCCAGATGAGTGACCAGGTTAAAGTTTTTTGAGCAGGTCTATTTCCAAGTAATTATAAGTCCTTCTTAAACCAAACTTGTATAGATATTGATCTTGGGATGTTCACTAACTAGAAAAAATATGATGTGAGATTTGCCTTACTTATAGATAACCTTCGTCGAGGTGAGCTTCGTAATCTTTGATTACCTATGTTTTTATAGGTAATATGCTAAATATTGTCTTGCGTACTGTTGCCTATTTGAAAATTCTTCACAACGAATGTTATTATCAGAGTGTATACAACTATGAGTAGGAAAATGACAGTGTTTAATAGATATCTGCAATAGTTCATGCATGATAATGTATATGTGTTCAGGTTCCATTGGAAAGAGATTTGCTCCCATAAATGTGGAGAACTCTGAGGAAAACAGGAGGCGCTACAGGGAGCTGTTGTTCACATCTGACAAAGTTGCAGCAGAAAACATTAGTGGTGTCATCATGTTCCATGAAACATTTTATCAAAAAACTAAGAGTGGAGTTCCATTTACAAAAGTTCTGCAAGACAAGGGTATCATTCCAGGAATCAAAGTGGATAAAGGTGTTGTCCCACTTGCTGGCACAGAGAATGAGTGTACTACACAGGGTAGGATTATTTTTTTGTGTGCATATAAATGTTTGAAAAATAATCAATGTATAGGATCATTCCATGGCAGATGTTTGTTATAGGCCTGTCTTGATACAGAATATCATGACTAATGTGGAACTCAATTAGATTTCTAGAAGTTTTTTATACTTGAAATTCTTGTTAAGGTCTGGATGGATTGTCAGAAAGATGTGCACAGTACAAAAAAGATGGTGCCCAGTTTGCTAAATGGCGTTGTGTTCTAAAAATCCAGCAATACACACCTTCCTACCAGGCCATGTTAGAGAATGCCAATGTCTTGGCCCGTTATGCCAGCATTTGTCAGCAGGTAAGACAAGTATACATTTGATGTGATACAGTTAAATATTTACATTTGCTGTGTTTTTCTACAAAACCAACTATGAAAATGATTTGAATGCCATTTTTGTGTATACTCATGCATAGAAATATACATGGAGATACTTGCGCTAAACATTACAATAAGGCTAAAGAGACAATAAAAATATAACAATAAAGGGCAGCAATAAATTCAAAGCTTGAGTGTATTTTTTCTGCTTTTAAACATGTAAAATGTAAATATGAAGAAAGTTTTTTAGTTTTGTGTGAGTTATTGGTTTTTAAATCACACAGACTTGCATGTAGGCTTATTTTATGAAGTACTAGCAATCCTAAATTATCTTCTCAGTTCAGAATGTAAGGACATGTTTCATTTTATCAATTTGTGTTCATTAGCAGTGTTTGAATCTCACTATGAAAATAGCTAGACAGGCAGGGCTGACTGCCATTGAAAGTTGTCAGCCCTGCCAAAGATCTACTAGCCTGATAAAAAGAGGTCATTTTCAAAAATGATTTTTATTACATATGTAAAACCATGGAATTTGTTAACATGGTCTGCCTTGCAAGTGGCCGGCAAGTTGCAATCCTAAAAAGTCATTCAAAAAGCAACTTGTGTCTTCTGTGACTATAGGACTGAGTCAGCATAACGTATATAGACTGAGGAGCTCTGCCACTTGGTTTGTTATGCTTTGCTACTGGTAAAGCTAGTTGATTTGAGATAGATTCATCAGTGAAAATTTTTAATTTGTGGAAATTTTAACATGTCCAGCCAGGTGTGATACAGTTAATCGCCTGAAGTGAAATCTTTATTTGCCTCAGATGGTCAGGCCCCCAGTTATTTCAGTCATTGTCATTAGTCATATTTCTTGCTGGTTTAGTTCCTGGATTCCAGAAATGTGATTTACTAAGATTATTTTATTCAAGATCACTTGTATTCATGTAGTTAAGAATGTATTTATCTTTTGGAAAAAGGTCATGATATAACAGTTAACTAATATTGAACCCAGATAAAGTTAGCATAAGATAATGTTTGTTTATGTCTTCTTAGGCATATTGTCCTGTAGATTGGATAGAAGTTTTAGACAATCATAGAACTTCTCTATACATGTATTGTAAAATGCTAGAAATACAAAACTTGATAGGTAAATCACATATTTCTTTTTATCTTATTTCTTTGAAACAGCAGCATTGTATTTGTTCACAAGATAAAAGTTATGCAATCATCCATAGAATGAGTACTGGTACTATGTCTTACTTAACATTATCCTAAATTGAAAACTGTGTCTGCCCAATCAATCTTGTGAAAAGCAGAAAGTTCTAGCAGTTAAATATGATGTACATTTCTCTAACCTAATATTTTTGTTTCAGAATGGCCTGGTACCCATTGTAGAACCGGAAGTTTTACCGGATGGTGATCACGACTTAGAAGCAGCACAAAAAGTCACAGAGCAAGTATGTTTTCTTCTTGCATTTACCTTCTGTTTTTCCATGTAATGTACTATATTTCAAAAGCTCAAGTAAATCCATGGTATATTAATTAAGGTCTGATGGCAAATTTCTTTATATGCCACAGAAAACTTTGGCCATAGTTGTGGCCTAATGTTAGTTAGGGGGGAGGGGATTGGGGAGGAGGATTCATGATTTTATGAATTGATGGAATCTGAATCTACAGATGCTTCCCTACTGAATTGACTAAAATGACTGGTTTTCTTGAGAAAACTAAAAATAAGATACTGTATATTCCTCTGTAAAATGGGAAGAAAGTGAAAATGTGAAAAGTTTACAGATGGCACCAAACTGATAGAAACTGTACACTCTTTGATAAGAAAGGCAGTAAAGCACACCTACACTTTAGGCCCAAATGAACATAACACAAAAATTCTTTTTCTTTCATATCCCTTCATGTAAATAAAGAACTTAATCAGTCTGTATTTGACCATTGTTTGAAAGTTTATCCATGCGTGTTGTCTTAAAAGTCAGGAGACTTGACCTTCTTTACATATGTATATATTTGTCTCTAACTAGTGTCTCAAGACAAGGATTAGTTTACTGTTTTCTTGTTGAACAGGTCCTTGCATTTACATACAAAGCCCTGGCAGATCACCACGTCTATCTGGAGGGAACTTTACTAAAGCCCAACATGGTCACCGCTGGAATGAGCTGTCCCAAGAAATTTGCTAAGGAGGACAATGCCAGAGCCACCATTCTTGCTCTCAGTAGGACAGTCCCCCCTGCTGTCCCAGGTACACTAACATTTATACATTAATATGTACATTAGAATGCATGTAACACACAAAAAAGAAGCAGATAAATGCATTGAAAGGATATGTAGTAAAGATCAGGAATGAATGTTAATGTTAGCTCTAAAGATACAATATTATGTCCTAAAAATGTTTCTTAAGAACTACAATTACCTTTGTGAAGAATTTTTATTTTAGGTTGATTTGTGGTTAAGTATACAGTAAAACATGCTTATAGCAAAGTGCTAGGGATGAACAGTTTTAATTTGTTATAAATATATTTTGTTATATCGGTTTATAAGTTCATAAAATGTTTTTTAATACTTCAAGGAATAAAAATCACTTCACTGTAAGCATGAATTCTTTATACAGGGTAAGCTTGTTCGCTTTAACCTTGTTTTACTGTACATGTACTGTACATTTATTTCTCTTTTCTCTGTGTAGGTGTGACCTTCCTGTCTGGTGGTCAATCTGAGGAGGATGCGACCTTGAACCTGAACATGATCAATGCTATTCAGGGCCCCAAACCTTGGGCTTTGACCTTCTCATTTGGACGTGCCCTGCAGGCCTCTGTTTTAAAAATATGGGAGGGCAAGGATGAAAATGTGGCAGCTGCTCAGGCAGAACTCATTAAACGTGCAAAGGTTGGTAAATTTAAGGTGTATTAAGCATGCACTTGGTTTTGTGGCATTGATGATACATTCTCAACACATTTCTGATTTCATTTGTGAACTACTTCTTTTGTTTACTATCAAATATTTTACAGAAACTAGAAAATGTCTGATATACATGTACATTCTTGTAAAATTTTCAGTCATTTGCTTTTAATTTCTAACCTGTATGTTGTCTTGTTTATACCAGGCCAATGGTTTAGCGGCTGTAGGGAAGTATGAGGGAGGTATGGAAAGTGCTGCAGGAGGACAGTCATTGTTTGTGGCCCAACATGCTTATTAAATACTCTTATATCAAACAATTCCACACAGATAGAAAATCTTAGATCTGAGACTAGTGCTCTCTATTTTTAATGTTGTAAAGTGAACTTTATAAAATTTTATGTATTGTTGAACTAATTTTTACAAGTGCTATTTTGTTTTGCTTCCTATCAGCTTGTTAAATATTTATTAACTTCATCACAGTGTTGTTTTTTTTACCATGCATACAACTCATGGCATTATTTGATGAAGTGTAGATAAAATATAATCAATATTCATTGCAGGTTATTTCATTTTATTTGAAATAGCAGCCAATGGTAAAACAATGAGCTTTCTTGTAAAGTATTTCAGTTATGTAATGAGTATATGAAGTAAATGTACAGATAGACATTTTTGCCATTCTAGATATTCACAACTTTATATACATTCTTTTTGGGAATGTTTGTTTTTAAGTTTTGCATAATACAAAATAAATATCTTTAAACTTTACAGTTTCATGTAATTTTAGCTCACCTCAACGAAGTTAGGGGGAGCTTATGTAATACCATTGACATTGGTGTCAGCATCCCAGGTCAATGTTTTTGGAACAGATTTCTTTCCAAGTACTTCTATGCCCTATATTAATCAGGGATGCATGGAAAATGCATCTAATATGTTTCATTGTACCAGTCAAGGTTTCAGATGCTGCAATTTAAGCTAAAAAATGAGTCATTCAATGACCAGGTTAATGTTTTTAGAGCAGGTTGAAGTTTTTCAAGCAGGTCTCTTTTCCAGTAACTATATGTATAACCCCTTTATTGACCAAACTTGCATGGATGGTACATCTAAGAATGCCCACTACCATGCTTGCTTCAGATACTGGATCTGACCTACATTTTCTGGATGAGTGACCAGGTTAAAATTTTTGGAGCAGGTTCATTTTTTAAGTAACTATGAGTCCCATGTTGACAAAACTTGTATGAATGATACCTCTGATTCACACTACTGGACTTGCTTCAGTTGCTGGATCTGACCTACATTTTTTGTATGAGTGACCAGGTTAAAGTTTTTGTAGTAGATTCACTTTAAAGTAACTATCTGCCCTACCTGGAAACCAAACTCGCATGAATGATACATCTAAGGATGCACACTGCTGGACTTGTTTCTGATGCTGATTTCCAGATGAGCAACCAGATTAAAGTTTTGGGAGCAGTTCTAAGGTGACTATAAGCATATACATTTATTGATGCATACTACCAGTTGCTTTGGATGCAGGATTTGACTTACATTTTCCAAATGAATTAACAGGTTAAAGTTTTTGGAGCAGGTCCATGACAAAGAAACTATTGAGCTTACCTGATCCAAACTTGCATTGATGATCCCATTCATCGAGGGATGAATTCCAACTTGCTTCAGATGCTGGATTTGACATATTTTCTGGATGAGTGTCTAGTTTTAAGTTTTTTGAGAAGTCCAATCCCAAGTAAATGCAAGCCCTATCAAACCAAAATTGCATAAATGTTGCATATAGGGAGGCACACTACTAGATTATTAGTTTGGGACTTTGCCTTACTTAAAGACAACATTTGCTGAGGTGAGCTCTGGTATCTCTGATTACCTATGGATTTTTTTTACTTCACAGTTTCTATTTTTGAAACACCAGGTTGTCACTAAATAGATGGCATTGTATACTGTATACTCTCCCCTGTTGTTGATTGAAAAAATAGAAACAAGATACAAAAATAGATCTATGCTTCATTTTAATATTTCTTCATAATCCTCTTCAATAATCAGGAATTTGAGATGGACAGTGAAAAAACACTCCCTTACAAAACATGTTAAATGCAAGAGAATAAGATGACAAAAGATATGAAATACTTTTGATTTATACTTTGTAAATGTATTTCAAATATAATCACATTTCTATTGCATCATAAAGATTATTAAAGATTTAGCTACATGTTCCAAAGAAAATACTGGCAGATACAAAATACTAACACAGTATATTAAGTAGAATCTTTGTAAAACTAATGTAAAAGTTTTGAGGACATCCTTTCAATTTGAGCTCAAGCACCATGTCTATGTACTTTATTATGCTTATGCTTAGGGTTCATGCAGAACCAAAATACATTCTAATCAATTGATGACAGCATTTAGTCTTTAGTAACTAAACCTTAGAGAAACCCATGATTGAATGATTACAGTATGAAGAAGTGAAAAGAGACCCATTGGCCACTATGCTCTCCTGAGTCCCATTTTCCTCTCTTTCTAATCAATAAATAAATGAAACTTCTCATTGTTCAAAGGCTGTATACAAAATACACCTGTGTGCATACATACCCAGTGTGCTTATGTACCACTAGAACTGTGACCACACTTGGGGTGGATACATATTCAGAACATATATCATATCCACCTGTCACTTGAATATGCATCTTACCTCTCTTTACTGTCCCCTACCTACTGCCTGTTGGTGGGGTAGGGGGTTTTGATTTGCACAAAATGAAATAATATGTATAAACATGTAACTGCAAATGTAATAGAATTAACTGAATAACTGCATCCTTTTTATCATTCAGAATATGATTTTACCTATGAAGAAAATTTTAGTGTAAAACTTTGCATTCAAATATGATTACCCTGACTACAAAGAAACATGCCTTCACTTTTCAGTTATACTGTGCATAAGAATGTTTGCAAAATACTTTGACAAATTGTAGGCTTTTTATTTACCTTTTTTTAAAAAAAAAAATCTATAAATATACACACTGTGCATGAGTATAACTAATTTTCTATATTAAATCTAAACTGTTGACCTCAAATGAGGTCCATTCTAGCCCTGGGGTCATGTTTTGAAAAAAAAAACTGCAATCATCACTTACATACATATTACAAGCACATTTAAAGATGCTTCCATATTAATTTGATGAATATTAATTGGACAAAACATAGCTAAGTTATACAAGATATTTAAAGTTTTTTTAAACTACATATTCATGTGTAAAATTTAGGGCCATTGTTGTGGCCTAATCCTATCCTCTGGAATTGTTTGAAATATTTAATTTACACTACACATGGAAGCTTTTCTCAAACTTTTGACTTTCTTGCCCCATTGGTTCTTGAGGTGATTTCAAGTGGTCATATATTATTTCTTATCTCCCCTGTGATAAAGGACTTGGCCCTTTGATTGAACAAATTTAAAGTCTTTTTACCCATAATGCTTTGTGGCTTTAGATGACACTCAGTGGTTCAGGAGAAGTTGAAAATGTCTCAAGAGGCTTGAGAGGTGGACACTTGACTAACTTATAATAAGAATAGCTCATTTGAGTCTGGATCAAGTGATCTTAAAATACAATTCTTATCATGACAACATATCATTTATCATATGCCTCTGTCTAGCTCTGAAATCAAAAAATTATAGCCTCTGGTCCTTGTTACTAACATGACAGTTCTGCATATGTAATGCTAATTTTTTGTGGACATACTTACATGTACTAGGAACTTCAATAAAAATTGATTTGCTACATACATCTACTGTTCAATGATACATGACACACAACCAATTCATTTATACATTATGCTGACAAAATCAAGCAATGATTAAGCATGATCCATGGCATTTGTTATCCACCACATTTTTCACTTCTGTTTTCTCTTTTCTTTAGTCTTTTTGGCCTCTTGCATGGCCTTATTTTTGTTATAAATAGCTACTAGAATGACTGCATTTGTTATATAAGTTGACATACAGACAACACATAAGTCCTTTAGGATAAAATACAAGATATATCCCAGATACACTGATGCCACATTGGATAAGGCACTCATGTAAAACTGTAGAGAGGCAAGGACTGGTGAGGAGGAGAAAGCTGTAAATAGACACAGATATCACAAACATCAAATATAATGATTTGCATACATTTACAAAGCAATGCTAATGCATTAATTTCATTTCGGCTATTTAGTCAAATAAACTCCTACTCATAATGAAATAGAAACTTTAACATGTCAAACATTGACATCTGAACTTAACAAGGCCGAGTCTAATTATTTCTACCCTAGATATTTTGATAAATTTTCTTTAATGCATTTTTATTATTATATTAATTATTTTAAGATAAAAAAATTAAATGTTAATTATCCCGATTTCTTAGGGGGGCATCTCAAAATTTGTCAAATTTTACTATTGGACCCTATGGGAATTTGTTGAAAAAGTGCCAAATTATCATATTTTCCCCATATTTTTTGTATCTCTGCCCTAGGGATTTTCTTTTCAGTCAAATACATGAAAGTTATTGTAAAAAATCACCAAATCGTGAAATTTCAAAGAAGTTGACCATCCGGTTTGGTCTAGGAATTATTACAAAAGTTTATTTTTTTCCAATACCAAATACCTCTAAATTTGCCATATTGCTGCACACATTTTGTATATATCGGCACAGATAAATTATTTTGGTAAAAAATAACAATGTTTAGATCACTGTGTGTTTCTTTTAATGTTCTGACAACAGTTTTTAATAAAATGTCCATGGACATCTTGAAAACTCAAGCGAGTCATGCGTCATACTTAAGCGTCATGCATTGCTCGGAAAACAATGACGTCATGAAAGCCATTTCAGCATTTATTCCGAAATATTTACATTTCCAATGTCTTTGTCCGAGATAAAATTACAAATTGTAAAAATACTTTATTTCTACATAAATCTACTGGTTCATCGATAGGCGCGGTTAAAAAAAATCATGTGCGGGGCAGGACAAATAGAGACAGAAGCGGGGCTATTAGCACGGGAATTTGCCTTCGGCGTTTATGCAAATTATCACGCAAGCCACTCGATTGATCACATCATGAATCCAAAAAATCAGACAGTTATTCCTTAATTGTTGTCTTAAAATCAAATTTTAAGACCCATAAAAGTTACAGATAATTTAATATAATGTTAATTTTGTATCAAAATTACAATACTTAGGATAAATGTTATGTTGCACATACGACTGCATGAAACTAAAAAGCTGCGCAAAGTCATGCGCACTCGAATTAGACTGGGCCTCATTAAGACACTTGAAAAAATGTTAACGTTTCTTACTGATATAATGGTGGTTGTTCATTCGAGGATGAAGTTTAATATTGTTACAAAAAAAATTTTTAAGGAAAAACAAGGTTGAATCTAAATACTGAGGATTGAATATATTTATTAACATACAATATTGACACAGTATTTGATTGGTTAAGGACATTTATTCTGTTTTAAAAACTGCTAATAGGATACATACACAAGGCCATCAGAAGGGGAAGAGCACTGGGTGGGATCGTTGTGATCCCACCTTAAAAAAAAAATAAAGAAAATATCTTTTATATTAATTTAAAGGAGTTTCATATTTTGGTAAATGATAATAGGACCATGATAAAACTGCTATACAAGCTGTGTTTTATATTAGGTGCTGGTGCATCAAGTGCCACTGAGTATTATTACTTACTTAAGGCTATCTGCAGTGTGTAAAATACAATTCCAAACACACTGTTGGGTAGATTGAGTGGATGATCATCTCCAATTAAAAGGCCAATCAGCCCAAATCCTTTGCCCCATCTGTTGAAAAAAGTAAATTAGTTCATGTATTACTTTGAAAAATAATTTGAAGATTGTGAAGAGCCCCTTATACTGTTACACTAACACTAATGTTACTAGAAGGAGGGAATGTGAACAAGGTGAACCTGACTATGATTTGAAGACATGTACCCTACCTCTAGAGAAGTGGTCATTGGTATACCAATTTAACTGGCCACTGGCAAATAATCCTCAACCCCCACCCCACCAATGTCTATGCCCCATCTCATGCACATCCCTGAGAGTTTTCAACCAACATTATCACAGCATGACATAGCACCAATAGTAATAGGGAAGCAAGGTAAAAACTGAAATAGACCAGGATTCAATCCAAGCCCCTGATTTATAGGCAGATGCCAAATGAGCTACATCTGAACATCAACTAGCCTATCATCTGTTTAGTTGCAAACTTTCTCATCTCTTCATGGGGACTCCTTTTTTCTTTCTTTCTTTTGTTTTCTTTTTTCTTTTCTTTTTTTTTTTTTTTGAGGATAAAGGTGTCAGAATTTATATCAATTATGGAACATTTGCATGGGAGGAAATAATCTAGCTCACACTTTCAGAGGTTCAACTCATAAAGACTAGGGTATCTTTTTACAAAAAATATCATATGATACACTTATGAGTTATCATTTAAAGTACTGTATGGAATTTTACGAGGAGTGATCACCAAATTCCAAGACTTTTCCTAAAAAAAACAAATAATGCTATACCAATGATTTTTTCCCCACATTTTTAAATTTAAAATCCTATCCAGTAAGGCCTGTTTGTTTATCAAAAGCCAGTAGAGCACTTGTCAAGAATCCTGAGAATCAAAGTTTGAATCTTTGCCAGGTTCTTCACATCATCTCCCTTCCAGTTACAAATGCAAAGGGGTGGATCTAAAGGGGGTGTCAGGGGTGTGTGGGTTCAGAGTTATTAAATTTCTATATAAAAATACGAAAAATGACCTTCAAAAAATAACTTTCGCCTCATGTGATATATTAAGAATGATTATAGCCTTTGACGTTGTGATCATGATCATAGTGTATCATTGAAACTGAAATGATAAATTAAATGATAGTTTTAATAATCATGCACACGTCATGGTCGTAACTTGGTCTTGGAGTGTACAAAGTTAGCCTATTTGGTATCAGCAAAAACCTTTTGTTCGAAGTGTGAAACATTACCTTGATTTAAACACTTTCGAGCAACTGACCGAGGGACTGATATCACAGCTTGCGCGGTAATTTTTATCGTGCTCTGCATTTATTTCTACATATAAAGCATATACAGACAGCAGAGTTCCTACTGCACAACACAAAAGAATGACAGTTTTCGATGTTTTTGAAGACCTACTGCCCATTTTCACAAAAAAAATCCAATTTGCGTCTTTGCCGACGTATCACACAAAGTGAAAGCGGAAGTTCCTCTCGCTCCCGAAATGTTCCGAGCGAAACTTTTTTTTATAGTAAGTAGTACGTAAATATTTCATTCTGCTCGCACTGTGATCAGAGGTGATAGATAGAAATTTTTACGCATAAAAATTGTTTCCTTTTCTCCATAAAGAGCGAAATTAAAAGATGTTTGATAAAAAAAAAATAATCTCGTAATTACGAGCAAAGATCTCTCTGGTTAAAAATGATAAATTACGAGAAAAGATAATTATGATCTCAAGATTACGGGCAGAGATCTCGTTATTACGAGGAAAAAATTGTCTTGTAATACTAGAAAATTATCTCTTTATTACGAGGAAAGAAATTCATAGGGGGGGGGGGTGATGTTAGTAGGGCCGAAGGGGAGGGTATGGGAGATTTAAGTTAATTTTTTTATCGACCCATTGGCCCGTTTTTTTCTTGGGGGGGGGGGGGAGTTTTGAAAAAAAAAATCAATAAAAAAAGTGGTTAATTCTTTCTTTGACAGGGCCTCTACTGGTGACCGTTAATTGGGTTTCTTTCTTTTTTAAACATTTGCAGATCTTTTGATTTAGAAAAAAAAGTTATGACATTAATTGTAACTTCGAAGTATACAAAGAACACTATTCAATTCCTGTCTTTGTTGACTTTACCCTTAAATTGGTATAGGTCACAACGTAAACAACTGGTGTAAACCAATACAATTGGAGGGGGTTACTTTTCCAATTGTAAAGGCAACCCGATTGTGAAAATATTGTATTAATTAAAAAAAAAACAAAGAAAAAAAAAATCACAGTTTGTTCACTAGTTCAATAAAGTAACATTCATTTATCAGAAAAAAAAAATGCTTGCAAGAATATTATTGTAAAGCAACACCAAAACAATACCGTAATTCAAATTTCCAAATCCAACATCACAACACTGTAATCGAGGAGACATGCTAGGAGTTGCAAAATCAATGTGTGTGGGGGTGGGTGAGGGTGTGTGTGTGTGTGTTTTTTTTTTGGGGGGGGGGGTCCCCTTCTTTTTTCTCTTTGAAGAACTATTCGATTCAAATACTCACAAAATGGTATGTTGAACCTATCAATGATATAAGTTTCAGAATTTCCCCACACACTCTTTGTAAAAATACCGATCTATAGATAAATATAAAGGGTAAACAAATTAAATCTCTAAAGGTGGCCTTGATAAACATAAATTTTCAAATTCGTGAACGAACAGGTATACTGCTGCACCAAGAGTGGTGTTAATACATCGAGTCTTGCGATTTTTTGAGTGACTAATTTTACAATTTCCTATGAGTTATTTATTTATTTTGGCTGAGACTCAGTGATACTAAATATTCTAAGATTTCATACTAAATTTGAACAAATCTTGAATCGAAAACACGTATTTTCATTTAAACAACCAGTCGACTTTCATATAAACTTTTAGCCAAAATATTGTCGGTTTTTAACATTATCAAAATGGGGGAAATCCTACTCTGAGAAAGAGAGGGAAGGTTGGCTCTAGTGTGAGGTTTCCCCTCGGGAGGGAGTCTACTCTAGAGTACAGCTTCCCGGGCGGGGGGGGGGGGGGGGGCTATGGGTGGAATCTTATTGTACATGATACTTTTTGCTCTTGGTATATTTCTTATTATCTATAAACAAAAAAAAAAGTCTATATTATTTACAGTTTAAGGAATGTTAGTACTTCATAATCAGATTTGAATCATTTGATTTTGGAGGGGAAATTATATTTTTTTTCAAACATTGAACTTTTGACCTCGCCCTTAAATTAATAAAATTTGAAGAAAAAAACATTAATTATTTGGGACTTTTTTCATGTGTATGCATGCTGGTATGGTGTATAGCATATTCCTGCCCCCTACATGCAAGATAAATTATGTCAACATGCGAGAAAAGTATATGTCAACATACAAGATAATTATGTCTACATGTAAGATACATGTAATTATGTTGACATGCAAGACAATTATGTTAATTTACATGCAGTTACTAACTTTTTAGAGAATTTGATTTTAAGATGGGTAAATTTACGTATTAACGCCAGTATCTGACATCATACATACGAGATGTGCACAACATAATTATGTCGACATGCAACTTATTTATGTCAACATGCGATATAATTATGTAGAAATGCGACCAAATGCTGGCTCAGCTGCCTCAAACACATGAAAAATCAATATAAAACCCTTTTTAAATTAAGTACTCGTACGATTGCAACAAGTATACATAGTCGGTCTGGCATAACTGGAATTAGCAAATTATACGACAGATGTTTGTGCAGGAAACTGTTAAGTTTCTCTCTGTGATAGCGAGTTTTGTGTATGTTTCCAAATGAAAATTAAGGTGTTAATTTATTCCTTAATTCTTATCCTCTGTGAAAGTTAAAAAGAATGATTTTTTTTTTGGGGGGGGGGGCAACAAAACTGCAATATAATGAGTTTCTCGGAGGCAGATAAAAGGATGAAGAAGACAAAAGTACACCAATGAACTCCTTCAATTTTGTCGAGTTATTGATGATTTACTACTAGTATATATGGTTAATAATGCAACCTTAAAATACGATGTTGTATTTCTACAGTGAGTCTATCGGAGATGACTCATTTGATACGAATATTTGTCATCCAATTTTCACATTAGGTTACTCATGTGATGTGACACAATTGTTCTGTAAAATATACAAAGGACAAGATAGGGTAAGACCCCTTTTTGGCCCCTGGTTTGGGGTGTCTTTTAGAATGATTCAAAATTTTATCAGTAAAAACCTGTTGTCACCTCTGCCACAAAATGAGTATTGGTTCTAAGGGGTACACAGAGGTCACAGGAAGTAGGGGTGAAACGATACACCTCCTTCACGGTTCGATACGTATTGTATAATTTTGTCTCGGTTCGGTTATTTTCGATACGATACATTTTGATAGAAGGAAACAAATTCTACGTTGTTTTATGCTTTCTTTTTCTAAATCTAGTCACATATTTTACGAATTTTATTTGCAAATTGACTAGAAGAAATTGATTAAAATTATTTGACTGTCAAAAATTATTTTACAATCTATCAGTCATCAAAAATTTACGTTTTCTATACTTTTTTATACTGAGTAACGTGTTATACCTTATGCCAAACCCGACTGAATAACGATCCCGACCGAAAAATGAACCGAACCGAAAATTTGAGATTTTGCACCGTGTATCAAACCGAGAAAAAATACCGCGGTGCATCGATACCCCGGTGAACCGTTTCACTCCTAACAGGAAGGTCAGAAAATATGTCAATTTCCGAATTTTCTCATTTTTATGCAATTTTTCATCGATTTTACAGCACATTTTGTTTCAGAAAAGATAGAGCACAAGCTTGCCTACCTACCAAATTTATATATATCATACACTAGTATCAGATGTATCTTGTATATAAAAAAATCACAGATAGGCAAGCTTGTGCTCTATGTTTCCCGAAGTGAAAAGTATCTCAAATTTGACGAAATTTCACCAGAATTGAGGAAATTCGGGAAAATGTCCTACTTCTGCACCCTCTTGTGGCCTTCATGCAAACTTTGAATCAAAATTAGTGTTGGTTTTAAAACAAGCCTCATTTTAAGTTCTTAACTACAAACTATCACAGTTTTAACTGTGTTCTGATTTTCTCCTCAAATAAGAAGCCAGATTCGGCCGTTACCATACCTTGTCCTTTACCTTTGAAAATGTTTGAACAGCGTTGAAAAAGACAAAATGTGACGGCAAAAAAGATTAAGAAAGAGGAGAAGGAGAGACACATTTAATGGCGATAAAACATAAAATTTCAGCTTGTGATAATCCATGCTCAAAGTAGTCTTTCGTTTTTCATTGTAACGAATAAACTGGATCATTAAAGTAAAAGAAACTGGAGACTTATACAAATGTCTCTGTTTTACAGGGAAAGTTTCGCGTTATAATGCGAAAGTTACGCGTTTATTCGCGAAAGTTTCGTGTTATAACGCGAAACTTTCGCGTTATAACGCAAAAAAAAATATTTTTTTTGTACCCACGAAAATGAGCTCAATGGACTTTCGTAAGTACGTGTAACTACACAAGTTTAATAACTCTTTTAATAGATATGCTAGCTTTATTTAGTAATCACTAAAATACACATCAAGTACTAGATAAGATAAACATGCTACTGTGACATGCAGAAATGGGTGCAATTTTATCACGTCGATCATTTGAAAAAGTATGATATATACTTTTATCCCTGCATTACGATGTACACAATTCTTCATGTTACACTTTAACATTAATTATTTCTAACAATATTTTTCTAGAATCTAGAGACAATTCCGTCATTAACAACTGCAGAATTTTTAAACCATCTTTTGGGTCGTTTTCGGGAATTCTCTTAAAATCCTTTTCCTGATTCCGTCATTAACAACTGCAGAATGTTTTTTTTTAATGTTTTGGGTCGTTTTCGGGAATTCTCTTAAAATCCTTTTCCTAAAATTATAAAGATAATTCCGTCATTAACAACCAGATTTTTATGTTTTGTGTCGTTTTCAGGAATTCATCCAGCTATTTCTGTTATCAGCCTTATTTACAGTATCAGAGTTTTTTTTAGCACTCCAAACAGACATAAGAGCGAGATAAGAGCAGGATACTAAGTAAAAGGTAAATAAAAAAACATCACATAAAAATATACTTGAAGTAATATATCTTAATTCAGTGCATTCGTTTAATTTATACGATGACGCGTTTAAAGTTTTGCTAGTTCGGATTTCCAGGTACTCTTGTAAAGGTCATGGACTTTATATACAATTTTATGACCTTCATCAAAAGCAGGCCCCAGTCGGTTCTTTACACGTGTTAACCACGCTTTGACCTTATCATTCTGGTATATGATGTAATCCTCGTCAATCACGTGTAACTGCATCAGTTCGCAAACGGCCAGAATGTCAGCAATAGAAATGTCTTCACCACACAGAAATTTCTTGTCCTTTAAGAAATATTTGTCAAGATGGCGGACAACAGTCATGTTTCCCTTTCTGTATTCCCCTGCTTCCTGCTGGTTTACCGGTTGTTTTGTTTCTTGTGGTAGTCTAAGCTATCGAAGAAATGGAAGGAAAAAAATAAAAATAATAATAAAACAAAATTTCAATATGTCAATTTATATATTTTACTGAAGAGTCATTTTTAAAAATTTCTTTATATGTAATGCGCAGTGGATATCAATTTCTTCCTGAAGCACTATACGAACACTAGTCTTATTTCGAATTCCACCCGGTGTCTATGTGGAACCAATCGGAACATCACTCGGCCTTTTCCGTCAAATCGAGAAAATCTCGACTTAACGGAAAAAGCCGAGTGATGTTCCGATTGTATGTGGGACTATGCTCAACGCAACATTGTTGGTAAAGCGGTTGCGCAGTGGTGGTTTGGGGTTCATGGTTTAATTTTCGTATGGAAAACATGTCGGGATTATAAAAATAATACGTCGCTTTTAAAATAATTCATTAGAAGAGAAGAAAACTAGAAAAGTATATAGAATGATCTTGAGAAACTCAACTTAATCAATTCATACACTAAAATGATCTTAATATTTATATCTTAAAGATTTTTCGTGACCATTCGTAAACAGTTAGGCTAAATGTAGACTGCTCATTTTGACGAATAATTATTTTTCTTATTTATTTATTTATTTTTTGGGAGGGGTTTCTTTTAGCATTAAATTTGGTTTCAAAATATTACTTGAAGAATTATACATGTATTTCGTATAAGGCTATATCTACTTTTGATGGCCACAATTTTTAATAGGACACCAATTTACAAACCAGTATTCTAAACAGCATGGTTCCATGAAATCGAGTGTTTGCATGTTGCCAATTTAGATATTCCTGTACTCGTGCATGAGTTTCTGGATTTTTCAAGGGATACCAATGGTCTGCCAATTTGTATTTCATGCATAAATATTGCAAAATTGCTACACTGAAAGTAAAAAAAAAAGAATAATACTTAAAAATTTAAATAAACATTCAAAGTAGACTTAGCATGTAGAAATTTTGTAGTGTTATTTTGGGTTCTATTAGTTAAAGACATGACAAACAATGACAGATTCAGAAAATTGAAAAAAGGGGACTAACAGACAAAAGTAACCCCCCACCCCACCCACCTACCTCCAAAAGGAATGCACATTTTACTGTCATTATAGAAGAAGAGGGCATTAAGAAAAAAGAGGATGTGCATGTTATATTTTGCGAATAATAAATAATTGGTTTGTCGAATAATGCCCTAATTTCTTTCTTTTGAATGAAAATTCTAACCTTTCAGTAAGGACAAATCCATTGTCGTCGATGACGGGCACCTGCTGAAATTGAGTGATCCTGGTATATTCTTCCTTATGGTGATCACCTACAAATACAGATGGACAAACCGGAAAATGAGGTCAAGTGAGTTAGTTTTGACTGTAATGATCGCCCAGAAAATCCATTAATTGATTCGACATATCCGCCATCGAACTGAAATTATTAGCAAATAAATAAATTAAATCGTTCACTCTCACTTTCGTTTCCCCTTTTTAAAATCCATTATTTATAAGGATTTTTTTATAAGGAAACTTATATGAATTCCTTAGAAATGTGGAAATCGAAAGTAAAGAGAGCAATGACATACTAGTATTGAACTGAAACATATAAAACATTCAAATAACTGTCAATTTCATTGATTAGAAAAAAAATGACTAAAAATATTTCAATTTTGCGTATCAGTTTTATTTTGTGGACTCCTTTTCCTCAAAATTCATTATAATCATAGTTTATCGTTGGGAATAACTAATGATCCATAAAAAAATTGAAAGTGACTCTCTTAAAACTATATTGTTTCAAAAGAAAATGGAGAATCAAAATCACTGGTAATGCATTGACAAAGAAAAGGAACTTACGAAATGGAGATTGAAATTGACACAAAAGCATACAATTTATGGTACTGTGTCATGTTCCCTCCTTACCTTCCGTGTAACTAGATACAACTCTCCTACAAAATGGCTTATATTGAATGAGAATACCCAGTATACCTGTAATGACCTACATGTAGGTGTTATGTTTGACACACCTGTAGAAGTATCTTACCTGGTCAGTTTAAATCAAAATTATAAACTGCCATACGTACCATTTCTAATAGCAATTTGTATAGCTTCAAATGGAATATTATTCGCTTTGAGAAAAATGTACACAGCCCTGGAGGGCTGAGACATTAAATCGTAGAATAACTTCAGGTTCGGCATTCCTAGGTAGAGACTTTCCAGTCAATGGATGGAAATCGAATCAGAAATTCGGTCACAAGATAGGATCATGTGAACTTGAAGGAGGTTATTTACATTCTTTATGCATTTATATACAGAGTGACACAGCTATATGATATTGGTATGAATGTTTTCATCTGATGTAAAAAATTAAATTAGAACGTGTATGTATGTGTATTGTATTCTAACTGACAGCAGAACAAGTCTGCAGGCAAAAAAGGTGGGAGGACGAGCGAGGTCGATCTTCAGTTCATTCCCAAGACCATCATTTTCAAAATATTTTTAAAAATTACATCCCTCCTCCCTCATTATGCCTAGGTGTGACATAGGATATGACCACTTTATTGTGAGAATATTCTTTTGCTCTGATAGCTGGTTGGTCTCTCACTTTTTGTCGAAGAGAGAGAGACCACCACCCCATCACCTCCGAAATAAGTTTTTTTTCTTCAAATTTTGAATATTTTTTCCCTTTTGTTTGTCAAAATTTTTTCAAGCACTTTTTATGCTTCTAAATTATCTTTGAACAAGAGGCCCAAGGGCCTTAACGGTCACCTGAGTATGATACAACACTGTTAACATGAAAAAGGGGGGGGGGGCTGTAGTGGGAAAATTCATGGAATTCCTTCCCATTGACCTGAATAAATAAATTGCTAGCTCCTGTCAGAAATTCTTCAACCGCATACTAATTAAACCCCCTTTTATGATGAGAAAGATATTCATACTCTGTATAGGAATGCATTTATCATGTTTAGAGATTTATAATGCATGCATAGCCGTCGGAAGCAAATTAAAAGTGAGGTGGCTAATTGAAAGTGGGGGGGGGGGGGGCTAAACCAACGAGAAAAGGTAAGCCCCAATTTTCAATGCCTATATTATGTATATCTTTGCAAAAAAAGTGGTGGGGCTAAGCTCCCCCTAGCCCCCCCCCCCCCCCCCCCCCCCGGTTCCGACGCCTATAGTGTGTATTGTGTACTCATCAATTGACTTCTTTATATTATTAATGTACCTGTGGGTATCCACAGTAACAATGATGAAAGGTACAAAAGTGAGGGTGTTTATTTTTGAAGTATATATGTACATTTATGTAGTTGATTAATCTAAAATAATTCTTTACATGTACACTTTGATAAATACTACTATATAATGTCCCAGAAAGATTACTTTTTATCTCAAATTCTGTTGTAAAACTGAGCATAGTGAAAATTTAGTTTTGTTCGAACATTCAATGTTTTAGCAAAAGAGAACAGAATTTACGCCAGAACAAGTGAGGATGCTGGAGGAGGCCTATGGACAGGGCACAAAGAAAGGAAAGGCCTGGTTAGGTGCTCACCAGGAATTGGCAGCAAAATTAAATTTAACAGAACTTCAAGTAAAGGTAGTTCCCTTATCCATTTATGCTTTAAATTTGTTTTTAGATAAATAAACCTTGGTACATGTTACCATGTATTTGCCTCAGTTTGATCAAAAGCCCTAGGTTAATCCATATTTTTACAATAACAGAAGTACATATTAATAATATTAATATTACATGCTTGATTGTGGTATTTTATTTTTTCATATATATATATATTATTTCAGAATTGGTTGGGAAATCACCACAAATCCAAAAGTGAACATGGTAAATTGGTTCAAAGGAAGACACTCCCAGCAGTAAGGCCAACTGCTTATTCCTTATTTTGTAAGGAATACTCCAAGGGTAAGATCTGACTTTTAAAATTTTAAAAAACCTTTTTTTAAACTTTTCCAATGAATTATAATTCACTTTGAAAATTATAGAATCTGGTAAATTTAATCCAATAGCCAATCAGGTTTTGATATAGTTAAGTGACAGTTCCCTTTTTTAGGTTCACCTGACTCACTCAGGTGACCTAATGATATATGTTTTCATCTGTCGTCATTCGTCGTCAATCGGTCGTATACTTTTGAAAATTTTTAGCTTCTTCTCTGAAACCACTGAACCAATGTCAACCAGTTTTGGCATATAGCATCTATAGGTGAAGAGGAGTAAAAATTGTGAAATCCATGGCTCTTGCCCCCTTGGGGCCTGAGGGGTGGGGCAAAAACCACTAAAATTAATGCAATCTTTAAAAATCTTCTTCTTTGCTCCTGGACATCAAGCAGTCAAACTGTTCACATGATTGTACATGTAAGAATGAGCCCTCTACCAAAATTGTGAAATTCATGGCCCCAGGATCAGGAGTTCTGGTGCTAGGGTGGGGCTCTATTGAATTTAGTGAAAATGCATTATTTTTAAAAAAAAAATCTTCCCCTCTGCTCGTGGGTATTAAGCCAATGAACTATGTACATAGTTATGATGAGGAAGGGTGCCTCTTCCAAAATTGTGAATTTCTTGGCCCTTGGGTCAGGGGTTCTGATGTTAGGGCGGGGCTCTATTGATTATATAGTGGAAATGCATTAATTCTTTGAAAATCTCTTCTGGTCCTGGGTTTTATGCCGATGATCTAAGTACATAGTTATGATGAGGAAGGGTGCCTCTTCCAAAAATTGTTAATTTGATGGCCTCTGGGGGGTACCTGTTGGCTGGGGGCCCCTAATGATTATATTCTGAAATTTAATTAATGCTTTTAAAATCTGCTCTTTGTTATTAATCAAAGATTTAAGATGAGCAAGGGTACCTTTTCCAAAATTGTTATATGTGTGTCCCCAGGGTCAGGGATTCCTGTGAGGTGGGGCACTACTGATTATATGGTGGAAATGCATTTTTTCTTTGTTCTTCTGCTCTGCCTCTTGGTATTAAGTATAAAAAGTAAGCATGCTAAGTGTATAGTTATGATGAGCAAAGGTACTGCCTCCTTCAAAATCGTGAATTTCATGTCCTCTGGTTTAACCACTGTTAACACAAGAACCAAATTCAATTGCTACATGATACTCAGATGACCTATAAGGCCTGTGGGCCTCTTGTTTGTCAAATAATATTATTTCATTGTATCTTCATTTCCTTTTTTATAACCGTATGCCACATACATTCATACATATATTTATTAAGTTTTATTAATTTAGTAAGAAAATTATTTTACATTATTATCTTGATTACATGTATGTTCTATTTCACTTGAAAAATACTCAAATTTGCAGATCATCCTGGCTTTAATCCTTCAATATGGAAAATGGAGTGGGAGGCAGCTGGAGAGAAGGAGAAAGAGAGGTACGCAAAGATGGTGAGGGAGATGTCAGAAGAGGGGGGAAGTGGATCAACAAATGATGATCCCACTACTCAGAAGAAGACCATTAGAACCCTTCTGAAGCAACTGGAATGGACTGTAAATACCTTAGATTTTTAGTAGAGATTTTTGATATTTTACAATTATTCATGTTAACCTAATTATTTTTGCCTCTATTGCTGTGGATTAATAATTGATTATGAAGGACTAATATTCATGGATTTCATGAATTTACGCTTGCCTATGAATTAACATATCCACAAGGGACATCTTACAATTGTATCAGTTCACTACAACGAATGTTTTGTAAATATGAAATCATTATGACCCCAAAATCCAGTTAAATTTTGGTTGTCAATGTGCAACAGAGACATTTATCTGAATTGGCTTCGGATTGAATCCAGGGACTCTGGCATGCCAGTCCAGTGGGTTAACCCACTAGTCCAAGCTAGTAGGATGCCATGTACTGTATCTAATGTACACTACCACATATGAACCAACCACCACAGATTAATATGATTTCCCTTTATGATAGTTTAATTCAAGCTTGTTTTAATTATCACAATAATGTAAACAAGTTAATGAATTTGTTAATATTATATTCATAAATGCATGCATGTACTAAGGTATGCATTGTTTATGTATATAAATTAAGTCACTCAAAACAAACTTATTTCCTGACTAGAAACAGACAGTATTTTTATAAAAATAGGAGGAAACTTATAGAAAAGATTTTGATTAAATGAAGAATTCAATTTTTCTCCATCAAATATTTTGGCTGGTATAGTCATAATTTCAGCTAGGTAAAAATATCAGGTACTAGCAGATTTTGAAAGGCCTGTTTTATTATAACTCTCATGTTTATGATGTCATTTAATCTCCATTTTTTGTTGAAAAGAATCTGTTTTCATATTATATATCATGAAAATTATAAGTATCAGGGTTTTGCAGTCATCTTGGGACCAAAAAATGCTGATTTCTTGACTTCTATTTGAGTCTTCTTTTAATTGAACTCATTTTGATAATGTAAAATGATCTATATTTGTAGAGTAGGCGATTGGAAAATATGGGCTTGCCCAATTTCGCTTTGGTGGCTGAAAATAATACTGTCCACAGCGTTGGAACAGGGAGGGGTCGAGAATTCCTTGATCGTGAGGATATTGAACCAAATTTCAGCCGATTTTGTAATCAAGGTTAGTAGGTCTATAAATTGATATTGGTTTATATGTCAACTTTTGTAATAATCGATAAGGATTACGTGCCATACGGCCCCCAGTAATATGACAAAAATATAAAATCTTAATTTTACTCTTATTTATACATGCACTTAATTGTTGATATCATTATAAAAATACTGCATGTAGTTGAGTGTAACATTAAAAATTTTCACTCCAAGAAAACTATTGTCAACCGAGGCACAGCCGAGGTTGACAATGGTTTTTTCGAGGGGTTAAAATTTTCAATGTTACACTCAACTATACATGCAGTATTTATTATATTATACTGAATGTTTTATACAAATACATATTACAGTGAACCTTGCGCGCATAAATTCTGCGCAGTCAATATTTTTTGGAATAACACCCTTCATCAAGCAATGTTGACTGTTGCTATGCTGGAGGGCATGGCTTCATTATTCAGCAGGTAATAGTGTTTTTTAACAAATGTTTCTTGACGAATCAGATTCTAATAATTTACATGAAAGTATAATATCGTGGAATACCACTTTTACCAAAAACAAACACCATATGAAAGATTAAATATTTTTTGGGGGTAGGCCTACCATGTTTACATCCGATTTCCATTGAATTTTGGCCCATGAAGTTGCCTCACTCTTTGAAATGAAGCCTTAAAAATATACCAGCAAAAGAGGGTACATTTTGCCCCTTTGGCATCTTTGTATTTTATTGACTATACATACCTATATGTGAAAGGAGAAAAATGTACCTCACTGTACTCAAATAGTGTGTTTTAAAACATTTGAAAATCTTGTTGGCCTTTCCAATCAAAATAAATTCACATGCTAATTGAGGTACCAATGGGTGAATTCAAAAAAAATGACCAAACACATATTTATCAACCCACACTAAAAACACAGGCAATGAAAATAGATTTCTATGTCTCAGCATATGTCTTTAGATAGTGTCTAAATACCTGCCAAATATCTCCTTGATATCTCAACTAACAAAAAAGTTATACCCAAAAATGATGCTAAAATTGTCAGGAGTGCAACACCTTTTTGTGACATTTTGAAATTTCAATATTTTTTGGAGATCTGTGAAATAAAAAACAATGTTTCATTGAAAATAAAGACTTTCCTGATAATATTCAAAGTATTGAGCTTTAAATGTGGACTGTCATAACTTTTGTTTAATCAAGTTGTGGCCATGGCTGATGTTTAAAAAAATGTTATACCATGTCAGGAGTGCAACAGAAAAAATGTAGTGTTGCAAAAAAACATCAATTGTAAAATTCTGATAGAAAATTAAGACAAAATAGAATTTTGGACGTGTAAAATAATAACTGATATACATTTTAAAACTTAAAAATGTTATATAAATCACAAGCAGCATTAATGAGAGTCAAGTATATGTGCATACCCAAAAATGTCAGGAGTGCAACATTTGATGTTTTGCTCCCAAGCATGAAAAAACTATTATCATTATATGATTTTCTGATTTTTATTTTGGAAAATAAAGACACAAAGAACATTTTTACCAAATAGATTTATCAATTACAGGATCTGTCTGTGCTTCAGATCCATATTTCTATGGTCAGGAGTGCAACACATTTTTTTAAAGATTCAAGTTGTGTGATGAAAAGACTTCTATTCATGCTTAGAAGTATTCATTAATTAATAATGATCTTTTTTGTATAATTTAATGCTAAATTATTGATAGTTTTATTAATAAAAATCCTTCCCTTTTCAATTTTATCAATTCAGATGTGTTTTTATCTTTTTTGTGATTTTTTTAATGAACGTTAAAAATAAACACACTAAAACATTGTCATTAAATTCAAGTAATTCCTCCTCAACTTCACTGAAACAACAGAACAAGTTCTTATGTATTTTTCACTTCACAATTCTACTTTAAAGGCCCCAATGCTTTTGATCAGGAGTGCAACAAATATGTTAGAATTATAAATCATCCAATAAGAATAAAAATAAAGAAAAAGTGATGAGTAGAATTTTTCTGGTGGGTTACTGTGTTTGTTCTCTAAAGGAAAATATGCTTTAAAAATATTTTATCTTTTAAATATACATTTAAGCTAGTTTTTTGGCATAATATAGGGTATAATTCCAGATAAAATGCGAATTTTAAATACTTTCATCTGTTTTAATTATGAAGTATTGGACTATAAACATTGCACAATTTCATTACCACTTGATGTTGCTAACACTTTATGAATTTTTGTGTTCTATGGTTTTAATTTTAAATTTTACTGCAGTCAGGAGTGCAACAAAACTGCTTTATAATTACCAATGCTTGTTAACTATTGATCTTTACTAAAACAAATAAGTTGAAAAAAAATGTTCGATACTATTTGATGTTCAAATCACTATGTCTATCAACAAATTTCAGAAATTTTACAGTCAATTCAGGGAATAGTTTTCATCATTTCACATATATTTTAAATAAAATTTATATATATTACACTTTGCAAATAATCATGTTTTAAGGTCTTCAAAATATGAAAAACCTGCTGTAAACGATGAAAAATATCAACACAACAAATTAATTTACAAAGTAAGAATGGGATATTGTGTGTTATAATTTTTAAAACAATGTTAAATAAAATACATATCAGATGTCAGGAGTGCAACACAATAATGTAACATAGGGTCACTTCAAAATCTAGTATTTTTTGTAAGAGAACTCGTATATAACAATTCTTTTTTGGCTTAGATTTAAAGATTTGACTTGAACAGACAAAAAAGTGAATTTTATGGAATTTTATTGCTTCATATTTTTTTCATATTAAAACTTTTCGAACCAGAATCGAAAAAATAATGTAAAATAACAATCAAAAAGCCAATTTTTTGTCACATGTACAAGAGAAGATACTCATTCAAGGTCTAGATTTAATCATTTATACCCCTTTTACCATTTTGAAGCATAAAGAACTATAATTTCTTGTGATTATGTATTTTAGAAAGTCTTTTAAGGTATAATGATATTTTCTTTTTTCAAAAGAAATTTTACTAATAAAAATTCTGAAACTTTTTAATCCATTTGTCTATTCTATTGCCACTTCAGGATTTTAAACTAGAATGCATGTGCAATATGATGATACAAGTGAAAAATATGTTATATGAAGTTGAATTTTGCCAAAAAAAATTCAGTTTGGTGGTCATTTTTTTTAATTCACCCCAATGTGACATTCAAACCAACCAATCAGATAAATGAGTAGCATTTCGGGTGAATAATACAAAAATACAAATGCTAGGAAATTTTAATAGCGATTCTCTGTAACTAATTAAACTTCTTTGCCACGCATGGTCACCGATTTTGATGAAACTTTGCCCATTATTACAACTTGACGCCATAAACATATATCAAATAAAATTTTGTTGCTATGTGTCTTGGTTGCCATGGTAACAGCCAGAAAAGTTGGAAAAATTGAGATTTTCAGCTACTTTGATTCTTTATTAAGCCTTAATAAAGACTAAGAAAAACAAACAAACCATTCTCACAAAAACATGACACCTTGTTGCCACTTATGCTAAAAAGAAACTATTTAGAATTTATCTCTAAGTAAGTGGTAACCATGGGTACATTTGGAATACATTTTAGATGCTGAAAAATGCTGAAAAACGCTAAATATTCAATGATGATAGGTGTTACATGATCAAACTCAATCAACAACCTAAGAAAAAACAAAAAAAATATTTGACCTTAAGTAATCAGGTATTGGCAATATTATTCTAAAAATAACTTTCATGGTTGCCATGGCAACACAGTGTAACCATTCAAAATCTGTTGCAAAGATTGGGTTAATGCTACTATCTTGAGGGAAAACAATAAAATTCATGACTGGCAAATATACATCCTTAAGACCTTGCAACACCGACAACATAAGAAAAATTGGGATTAATTGTTACTTTGCAGTGTAACCATGGAAACAACGTACCAGTTGTTTAAAGTGATATTTTTTTGCTGCTTTAGGAATTTACTTACCTTTTTATCAAGAAACATATTATTTGACTCACCTTGAATAGTACTTATCTGGTAGAACTAAAGTTGAATATCATATATTGATTAAGTTTGATGAAAAATACAACAATGTTGCTATGGTTACCAAGAAGGGAAAATGTTTGATTTTGTTAAATTTATATCAATAGTAAACCCTATGTGCGAGCTTTTTGCATCCAGTTAGAGATTGGGTGGAAGTCAGAATTGAAAGTCAGGTTAGCTGTTCATAAAAATCAATCATAAAAGTTTTGGGAATCTACCTACAAGGGTACGTATCCATGGAAACAGAATATTTTTCAAATTTTTATGCATATTTTTTCAGTTAATTTCCATAGCAACGCTCTATTTAAAAAAATAAATTTGAATTTTTTGAAATGTGAAAATTAGGACCACACCAACGCCGTTAAAAATTGATCATCAGTTATTTAGAAATGTGCTTTTTAAAAAGATAGGATAAGATTAAAACACGAATAGAGGAAATTTAAAATCCCTTCGTGGTAATAAAACCATGGCAACCGTTGCCAACCTCTAAGAAATATGATATTTTTTCCTTGGTATATGTTACAAGGACTTTTGTCTATTATTTGATTGCAATTCAACCTATAATTGTTTTTATTCTTAAGTGTATGACTTTATAAAACTAAATAAACAAAATTGTTACTTTTGAATACTTTGTTTCCATAGTAACGTATGTAATAGTTGATTTACCAAACATGTCTATCATGCATTTAAAACATCAGGCCTTCAACTTTCAGAAACAGTCATTGGTACTTGTTTGCTTTGCCGCAAACGTTAGCTATGGGTCTCTGAACATGTTGAAAAATGCCATTTTTCATACTTTAGGACACGTTGCTATGGTAACCATGACACGTAGCAACCAAGTTTTGCCTGATTTGAGTTTAAGGTATCAAAGACTTTTATCATAGAGAGTTTGGAGAAATTCTGAGACTATGCGTGCCACAGCTCCTATATAAAAGTTAAAGTCATTACAGAGAATGGCTCTTAATATTTAAAAAAAAAAAACCTTTTTTTTTTTGCTTTTGGATAGACAATATTATTTTTTCATGCATTTTAGTCAGATGAAATATGAATCATACTTTGCTATTAATTATTTCTTTGCTCACAATTAAAAACAATTGTTTTATTGACATACTTTTTAGAATTCTATTTTCTCCACTTCATTTGGCAAGGGATTGATGGACAATTGCCTATATATACCCTTTATCAGTGAATACAAATTTTATGTGCATTTCTTGACTTGTCCCAAAAAAATAGACAGGTTCCTCACATCATCATTTATAAATGGCCTCTGTTGACCACTTAAAGTTTGAAATGTAGAAGAGATGGGATGTAAATTGACCTGAACCATATGTGTCTGTGGTAAAATGCAAATTTGTAGTAAGCATCATTCATTCATTGGATTGGACAATTTTTGTCAATAAGCAACTCTTTGTGAACTGTGAAATATAAACAATAGCCCTATAAAATAATTTCTCAGACCTGTGTATCCTTCTTTAATACTTATCTGCCCATTCCTTTCATCTATATTAATAAAAGAAAAAAGCCACAAACCAGTTATAGCTGTAATAGCTAGGGTCTAAAAATTCCTCTATAATGTGGTATTCCTACAACTTAAAAACAATACAAACTATAGATATTTATTTTCTCAAGGTGTTATTTTCCTTTACTCTTATTTTAGAATTACCAGATTGATATGAGGTTTATTATAATTCATCGTAGAAAAGGGGCCCCAGATCATAGTTCCGGGAATTCATCCTTTAGTAAAAAATATATTTTTAAACATAAATTCTTAGGTATGGAGAAAATAAAGAACATATTAAGTTAAGTGTATTTCATGGATTGTAAATTTTAAATTTTCCTGTATTTTGTATTTTTGCATTTTGTTATCCATTTGATATTTCGATCTGTCCCAGATTGAGGATCAAAGAAAATTTTTTTTTTGTCTTGTCTGAAAATCTTTTTTTTTTTCAAAAATATATGATGACCCTTTTTTTTATAATGAAATGAGAATCACAAAAAGGAAATGTGTATTTTAATAATCTTTATTTATTACAGATTATTCTACTCCAGAGAAATCAAAAGTCAATGAGCTGCGAAAGACAGTTCAAGTACACATGAACAAATTATACAGTTAGTATAGATTTTATGATCATTTCAAGTCTAGTGTATAGAAGTGTGTTGAACTTTTTTTTAATTGTTAAAATCATACAAATATATTAAATATCTGAGATTTTTTATTGAACAGTATAGGTCAAAAGTGGTGTCAGTTTCTTCAGACCAGTTTTGTCCCTTACCCAGCTACCATTTGGGTTCTTAGGGAGACGATGTTCCTTTTGTCAAAATCCGAAAATATATTGCATATGCATGTACATGTATAATAATAAAAATTAAGTTTATTCCTGCTTTATAGCTGAAATCTAATTAAATTGGAAATGAATCATAAAATAAATGAAGGATAAATTTTTTATATCCCAATTCTGGAAAACATTTTAGTGTATCGACTTGGCTTAGCCAGATATATGTCAAGTTTAAATCAGTTTAAATCTCATTATAGATCGGTCATGTTACATGACAAGAATTAATGTTGATGGATACATCAAGCACTGGCCTCAAAATGTGTGTTATTAACTACCTAATTAAATGATCAAAGTACAATATTAAGTCCCGAGAATTAAATTTTTCAAACTTCAATGGTTTAAAGAAAAAAATCAGAAGTTTTAAAACTCTCTTTAGTTCAGAATGTGTTGCAATGTTTTGAGTCTTAACATAAGTTAAACTCTCCAAATATGTTTATATGTGGATAATATTTTAAAATAATCATGCATAAAAATTTGTATACCTATAAAAACAACTTTATGCAATCTACTCTGTTCTATATGAATTAACCTGACAATAACTCATCAGTAGCCAAGCAGGACACTACAGTATACTAATTCTACATGTAACTAGCCCTTTTGCTACATAAATAATCTTTATGTCAATCTTTTATACTGCTATCCAGACAAGAATCCGACTTTGAGCATGCTTCGCTCGTTTAAACCAAAACATTCATTTTTATTTTGTTTCTATATGTATAAAACATTCTTTTTTTTGTATTCTCATTCAATCAAATAGACTGTTAATTAAATTAAATAAAAGGACTTCTTGATTTAACACAATTTAGCAAAGGGACGTAGCTCTTATTTGTTTCACTTATTACAATTTTGTACTCTGTTTTCCTAGAAACCCAGGAGCACAGAAAGGCACAATTACTTATTTATATTTATACATTTACATTATTGATTTTAGTCTGTTTGCTTAATACTCAAGGGCAGATAAGAAGACTTTCAAAGTATTAATGCAATTTTGCTATATCATAATAGAGCCCCGCTAAAACACCAGAACCCCTGACCCAGGGGGCATGAAATTCAAAATTTTGGCACCCTTGCTAATCATAGCTGCACATTTAACTTGTTTGTTTAATACCCAGTAGCAGAGAAAAAGATTTTCAAAGCATTAATTCATTTTCAGAATATAATAAATAAGCCCCCGAAAACCCTTACCCTTGGGCCACATCTTTCACAATTTTGGAAGAGGCACCCTTCCTCATCATAACTATGTACGTAGTTCATCGGCTTAACACCCAGGAGCAGTGGAGAAGATTTCAAAGAATGCATTTTTACTATACAATCACTAGAACGCCGCCCTAACACCAGAACCCCTGATACAGGGGCTGTGAAATTCAAAAATTTTGGAAGAGGTCCCCTTCTTCATCATAACTATGTACTTAGTTCATCGGTTTAATACCCAGGAGTTGAGAAGAAGATTTTCAAAACATAAATGCATTTTTTACCGTATATTCATTAGAGTCCCGCCCTAACACCAGAACCCTTCACCCAGGAGCTATAAAATTCACAATTTAGGAAGAGGTTCCCTTCCTCACCTTAACTATGCCCAGGAGCAGAGAAGGAGATTTTCAAAGAATTAATGCATTTTCACTATATTATCATTAGAGCCCCGCCCTAACACCAGAACCCCTGAAACAGGGACCATGAAATTCACAATTTTGGAAGAGACACCCTTCCTCATCATAAATATGCATTTATTTTGTTTGTGTAATAGCCAGGAGCAGAGAAGATTTTTAAAGAAGAAATGCATTTTCACTATTTATTCTACAGAGCCCCATCTTTGTACCAGAACCCCTGACCCTAGGGCCATGAATTTAAAAATTTTGGTAGAGGGCTCGATATGCTTATTACAATCATGCACACAGTTTGGCTGCTTTATGTCTGGGAGTAAAGCAGAAGGTTGTTAAAGATTGCATTAATTTTGATGTGACAGCCCCACCTTTCAGGGCGCGGGGGGGGGGGGGGGGCATGAATTTCACAATTTTTATTCCCCCTCACCCATAGATGCTATATGCCAAAATTTGTTGGAATTGGTTCAGTGGTTCCAGAGAAGAAGCTGAAAATGTTTAAATGTTGACACACGACGACGGACGCAACCAGATAGCAATAGGTCACCTGAGTAAACTCAAGTGACCTAAAAACGATGCTTTGTCCCTTTTGTTTTTCTGCTGAACAAATTTGATAATTTGCAAAGAGGTACATGTCTAAATAGTGGAAACTTAATTTTTGAATGGGGTTAAAGGGGCGTATAGTTGAAGAACTGCCCAGAAAGGGCAGTATTCAGGTTTCTGGAAAAGGGGGTGCGGAGCTCGATGAGGGTTGGGGATGGATGAAGTATGCCCTCTGTTAAGCCCGAAAACTATTATAAATGATTTCTAGTATATCTGGGTTAATTAAATCGTTTTCCCCCGCGGATACAGGATTTTTTCCGGGGGGGGGGGGTTCCACCCCGGTCAAGAAATTTCCAACCTAGAAATTTCTTGACAAGCAAAAAAAAAAAAAAAAAAAAAAAAAAAAAAAAAAACAAAACAAAACAAAACAAAACACCCCCTCCCCCCAAAAAACACGTAAACTCCATTTCCGAAACTTGAATAATACCCATTTCGTAGTGGTGGCGTCGGGGTCTACGTTTTCTTGGGGGGCTGGGGTTCAAAGTCATTTTTTATTTGCTTCAGTATATACTTTAAATAACTCTGCAAATTCCAGGAGGGCCCCCCTTCCGCTCTAGAACCGCGCATGAGTAAGAAAACATAAGCTAGCGGCATTATTTAAGCTAGTAATTAATTTATTTTGTTTCAAAAATAGCATTTTCGAGATTTTTTTCATTATTGTAAAGGGGGGGGGGAGCAAATGCACCAACGCAACCCCTTCTGACGGCTTTTCGGAAGCTTCCTTTTCTTCATTCCTACAAAATAATATTTAAATATCGTTTTTAATTATTTTAATACGAACTGCCAAGTAGATCAAACTTGAGCGTGACCGACATACGTGCTAAAACAATACACAATATAATCAGTTACTTAATATAATGATAATGTCCTTGACTTTGACATACCTGGTTTTAAACCAACACGTCAGTTAATAGCAAGGATGCCATAAAGAAGACTGATACAGTCTGGATAACGAAGACCGCATTTTAAGCGATCTTGATAAGAGACTTCAAGGTTGAAGTGCATGGAAATTAACAAGTGAAGACTGCAAACGTAATTTGGAGTTGCGCTGGCTTCCATGATAAGATAATATACCTGATCCCGTCTATGTGATGTAAAAAACGCCATAGCGATCCAATATCTCACCAAAAGGTCCAATATCTCACTCAGGCCAACATCTTTTTTGACCGCTCAGAAAAAACACTGGTAGTTAAGACTTTTTTCAGTTTAGATTTAAATAAAAAACAATTATTAAAGGTATAACAATAATATTTCTAACACAATATCTTTCAAATAATACATTTTCCAATCTTTGTCGAATAAAATTAAAATGAACTTGCCTTTGATAAATAAATAAATAAATAATATATATATAAGCAATTCTCGTTCAGCTTCAAGTACAGATAAAGCTTAGTGTACATGAACTAGTCGTTAGATAAAATTTAGTGTACGTGAACTAGTCACTAGTTACCAGGTATATCTTTATACATTATAATTTACGATCGAAATAATTTGTAGTTTACAACTGTAAAATACCTTTTTTGAATCCAAAATTATTTTTGTGAAATGATGATAAATAATCTGTGTACCGACTTAACGGTTTTCTTTAGAGCTAACTGGAACTTCTCACTTCTCTACCAATTTTTAAATCTCTTCTTGCTTTTCAAATGTGGATCTTTGAGCTTCTTAGTGTACCACTCCTTGTTCTTTGGGAGTTTTTCTTCTCTTTTTTCTCTTCCGTTTCTCTGGCGTATCTTCACCAGAGTCATCTGAACTATACTCGCTACTCCCAGAGTCTTCTGACAGGTTTCAATGATCTCATGAATATCATTGGGATCCGATGTCTTGTCATCATCTCTGCAATCATGGATTTTTCCTGAACATGACTCATTGAAGTTTCTGTGCCTTATCAGATTAGCATTCTTGTTTGATGCATAGTTACACAAACCACATCGAAATCTCTTCTCTATCTTTCTTACACCACATGCCACAATATGTCTTTTCAGCTCTTCCAAGTCCACTGTCTTGAAAGGGCACATTGGACACTTCTGCTCTTTTCTGGGAGTTGCCTTTGTTTTCGGCATGTTGATCCTACAATCAGAGAAACTGTATTACTTTAAATCAGTTTTATGACTGTATTACAAATTTTAATTTTCAATTATATAGTCTTTCCACCAGTGTGGGGGACGTTTAGTACGACCTCACAGTCTTGAGACTGAAGCATTTTCAGAATAATTTCTGAAACAATTTCTATATCATTGCTCAACGTATCTTTTTCTCCATGGTCTTCATTCTGTTCATTATGAAGAATAGCTCTTTCTTAATCCCCATTCTATCAACATGAATAACTTAGGGTCGACCTCTTACAACACAGTTAACTTCATAACTCACCTTAGTGAATTTTCCCAGTACTTTAAATCGTCCTCTCCCGAAGACGGTTAATTTTGGAGATGTACCTGGCTTTTATCTTGGAAAAATACATAGACCTAGTCATCTGGCTGGAAAATCTGCCAGTTGAGCTTTTGATCATGCAAAGACTTCCATCTCAAAATAGAATGCTTGAGAATTTTGTCTCACAATTGTGTGTGCAGTCAATGTACAGTCTCCATTCTTTCCCATGCCCACTGATTCTATGGAACCTTCTTTATTTTCACTGGCACTTCGTAGATGATATCAAATGGAGTTGATACTTCTCTACCCGGCATTAAATAGTTAGAACTACACCCTGTGGTTTCGTGCTCCACAGACCTATACGTCATCATCACGAATGGTAGGTAGTCATCCCAGTATGTTTGGAACTCGTTTACATAGGAGCTAAGCATGGCGACAAGAGTCGTAGGTATTTCCACCCTCGCGAATTTATGGGTTCAAAATAGAAAAACTGCATTTATTGTCACTGAATATAGTTTAAATTAATTAATAATCACCAAAAATGTATACGTTGCCATATTTTTTTAAATATTTTTTTTACTTAAACAAGAAGTATATGTCAGCATAAAAAAATCGTACATTTTAGTAAACATTTTAGTAAACAGTATTTTAAAAATTATGTAAAAACTGGTTCAAGTACTTAATTCTGATGCTGAAAGTCCCAAAAATAATTGTTACTTTATAAATGTGATTGAATTGTGAATATCAGCGAAACCATTTTACATTAGAAGTACAGTTTAGAAAATGCCTGAATGAAGATACATCAGCAGGAGTTACTGCCCTTAACAACATTTTTTAAGGAATAAATAAATGATTAAATAAGGAAAATATTCAATTTTTTAACTCTTTTACTTTACAATATTTTTCATTACACCCACTGAAAAACATTCTTTCGAAAGATATTAATCTATTGGGTATGAATTTAAATTAATAACAGTTTTTGCTTAAAACCTATGACATCACAGGAGGGTGGAATTTCCTCAATCTGATTAAAATCAGAAATTTGTTACGCTCCGAAATTCTGATGGTTGCTGTGCAGCGACCATCAGTACAGCGACCATCAGAATTTCGGAGCGTAACAAAGATCTGATTTTAATCAGATTGGAATTTCCTTAAATCGTTACAAAATTACGTCAGATTGCGGGTGATAGGGACTCATATGTGTCATCTTTATGCATAAGAGCTTTCCAAGAAAGCTATTTTCGAGAATACTAGTAGTTTGCTCTCAAATTGAGCACCTTGGTCAGAATGAAGGGAAGATGGAACTCCAAATCTGCTAACAACTTCTTTTACAAATATATTTGCAATCATTTTTGCCTCCATGTTAGACATGGCGAATGCTTCCGTCCACTTCGTGAAGTAGTCGGATATTACTAATATGTATTTGTTGCCGCGTTTTCAGTTGTTGGCAGTTCTTCAAGAATATCCATCGCTATTCTTTCCATTGGGAGGCCAGTTCCAACTACAAGGGATGATCAAAAAGTTCGCGAACTTTCTCTATATTTACAAAACCACAAATCAAATCAGAATTTAATTTGACACACATATAGTCATACACATGTTCTATAAATAGTAGGTGTTATGTAATGTTTTGCTCAATGTTTGTGACGTCACAATATGAAAATGACGTCAATATATAGGTGACTTGTGATAAAAAATGGTTGACTCAGTCGTTCTCGAGCAACGAACGGCTGTAAAGTATAATGTATATCTTGGAAATTCCTTTGCGGTAGCATATAATAATTTGTACAAGGTTAATGAAGACAAAAGACTTGCCAGAAGTTTAATCATTAATTGGACTGATTTTTTAGTGAAGAAAGGGAGATGGTTAAAAATGATGTTTGTTCTGTTGCAAGTGGGGAAAGATATGTGTCCTTAGTAAAGCAATTTGTTATGAAAGATCGCCAAGTTAAAGTTAGAAAAATAGTTGAATATCTTAACAATAATATAATGATTGAATCCCTAAAATATCGTCTACTTTATACTTTAAACATATCAGATATGATATAAAGAAGGCGCCCATACTTTATCCACCTTGGATAATCGACGCTCCAAAGACAAAGGACTCGGGTTGTGATGGTCAACATGCTCATTCTGGGGAAGGATATCCTTATCCACCCATCCTATTGCCGAGATTTGACCATTTTTGGCAAATGGACTGTTCTTCTTGTAAAAAATAACTCAAGTTGCATGGTAGGAAATATAAGACTCGGAAAAATCTTTCAGCTTCTGTGAACAGATCGCTACGGAGCATATCACGTGACCGCCTGGATCACGTGATTCGTGCATGGGCAGAACGGTGACAGATGTGCATTAAAATCGGAGAGGACCACTTTAAAAAATAAACATTCAGTTAAACACTGAAACCTAATTTTATTTCTTTTGTAGAAGTAATTCAATTAGTTCGCGAACTTTTTGTTCACCCCTCGTATCTGCATCGGTGCTCTCTTTGTTTTCGTAGGAGACTTTGCGCTTTAAGCATACAGTGCATCCTGCAATATACTGATATCTCGTTGGAGTCTAGGCCAATAAAATGACTGTCTGATCTTGCTAAGAGTTTTCCTCCTTAATGAGCTGATGTCTTTAGGTCGTGACTGTATTGAAGAACATTCCTGCGCTCGCTCAAAGAAATCACTGCTTGCAAGATCTCTTTTCCCATACTTTTTCATCTTTTAAATAACAAATCGTCTTTAACTGTAAGCATCTCCTTTTGGGCCCACAAAGATTTCATCATGGTCCCTCCAGAATTTAAGTCTTGTGGTCTTGGACTCTCTTACCTACTAGCCATTTTCGTATGATGAAAATATCTTTATCAATTTTCTGATGATCACAGAGGGTGTTGAATTCAAATGAGCTCTTTTCTTCCTCCAACAGCTTACTAATAACAACCTTATGAACTGTTGTGGTAGTGTTTACCTCTTGTTCCTCCCATTTAGGTTCAAACTTGCGCCGTTTATACGGATGTCTACTCAGGGCATCTGCCACTTTAATAAGCTATAGTCTGTTCTTATGGTATGAGACTTCCCATAAAGGTAGTGTCGGAAATAATTAACAAATGCAATGAAGGCAAGAAGCTCTTTCTTTGTTACGCAGTAATTTCTTTCCGACTTTGTTAGTGAGCAGCTTGCATAAGCTATGACCCTCTCATTATCTCCTTGTTTCTGTGTCTCAATGGCATTTGTGTCCAGGATGAATTGCTTTTCAAAAATTGGGAATGCTAATATTGGAGTTTGTGTGAGCTTACTCTTAAAGGTATCAAACGATTCTTGGAACTGAGTCGTCCACACAAATGCTTTGCTCTTTTCTGTCAGTTTGTGCAGTGGTTTAGCAATGGATGCAAAATTTTAACTGAATCGTCTGTAATAACTACAGAGGCTCAAAAATAATCCTACTAGAATCTGTTTCATTACTTGGCAAACTCCAATTCCTGATTGCTATGTCCTCTTTGGATCTGTGACAATGCCTTCTGATATTATATGACTTAAATAAACAACTTTGTTTTAATAAAGCCAACATTTTGATGCTTTCAATCTGAGACCAGCAGATCTCAATCGCTCAAACACAGCTTCTAGATTCTTAATCATTTCGTCAAACGTTCTGGGCTATGACCATAATGTAATCAAGGCACACTAAGCAAATGTCCCATTGTAGTCAATAAAGTATGGTCTTTATGAGTCTTTCAAACGTTGCTGGGGCATTGCATAACCTGAATGGCATAACTTTCAACTAAAAGAGTTCTCTTTTGGTTGTGAAGGTTGTTTTCGGTTATCTGCTGGATCCATTTCTAATTGCCAGTATCCAGAGCACATGTCTAATGCTGAGAACAAACAGGCTCCAGATAAATGGTCGAAAGACTCGTCAATACGTGGTAGTGGATATGAGTCTTTTATGGTAGCGGCATTTAACTTGGTGTAATCTATACAAAATCGTGTACTGCCATCTTTCTTTTTCACAAGTACTATTCCAGCTGTCCAGGGGCTCGTTGACGGCTCAATTACACCTCTTTCTAACATCTCATCTCTATTTTTGTCTACTTCCTTACGCACATGGAGTATTCTGCGCAATGGTTCTTTAATACGCACATAATTTCCTGTATTTATTTTATGTTTTATGACATCTGTTCTACCAAAATCCTTACTATCTGCACCAAAAAGAGATGGATGTTTCTGAAGCAATAACCTGAGCTTGATCTTCTGCTTTTCACTCAGATTTTTCCTGGATCTCTCATACAGATCCTCTAGTACAGGATTGAGTTGATTTAAGTCTGTGGAATTTGTATCATGCGTTTTTACTATGACCAGCTCAATTGGGCTCAGAGTAGCAACTACTGTGCCCTTTTGTAGAACTTTTACATCTGACATTAAATTCTTGATTCTAATCAGAATGCCATTTTCCATATTGGTAAACACTTTGCCTTTTTAAAATCTGTCCGATCTGATGAACGTTTCATCTGGCTCAATCAGTCCAATGCCTCTAGGTATCGTTTCCTTTTCTTTGAGGCAAATATCACCAGCAGTAATGATTTCAGTTCTAGGTGGGTATTTGCTACTACAATTTTGTAGCAACCAACACCCCCTTTTAAAATCAATGGCACTTCATTTCTTTCAATTCGTATTCTTCTGTTTGTCATGTCTATTGTACAGTTATTCTCAATAATGAAATGTAGTCCCACTACACGTTATACACCATCTACATACAGTTTTGCTACAGCTACAGTGTTCTTGTGTGATCTATCTCCGATGTGGAAATTTAAAACTATCTCTGGTAAGCTGTATGAGCTTCTCTTCTCGTGCCGGAATTTTGCTATACAGTCCTTTAGAAATCAGTGAGACAGTGGCACCCGTATCAAGCAATATTTCGCTCGAATACCATTGAATGAAACTTCAACATAGATACCTGGATCACTGATTCTGTTGTTTATACCTATTCGAGCATTTTCTTCCGTTTAAACTTCTTGTCTCGATTCCGAGAATCTGTAGAAACAAACTGTTTGGTCAAGATTGTTGGTACTCATTTGTCTTGGTTTGAGATTTGGTTTTTTTGAGCATATCCATCTTTGTTTCTTCTTGAAACTTTGCACTCTCTTTGCAAATGACCATATCGTCCACAATTATGACAGGTTGCTCTTTTCTTCCAATTATTTTGAAAAGAAACCTTTGTGACTTTTTGGCTTGGGTAGTTCCTTCGTTGAGACTGGTTCTACATCATGGATTTTATCTCTTGTCTCATATCATTCATCGCCTTTTCCATGTTTTGAATGATCTTGCTAAGATGAGATGCATTTCCTGGTGTCTCATTGTTGCCTGTTGGTTTGTAGAAACCTTTCTTTTTCCATCTGTAGGTTTCTAGCTCTAAAGCATGTCTAATGGCTTCGTTCAAGTCTCTTGGTCTATTCTGCTTATTATATGGAGTCTCATATCTGAGTCGAAAAGAGCATCAAGGAATTGCTCTTAGCAATTAAGCGTTTCGATGATATTAGTGGGTGCCGTTGGATAGGATAAATTAGTTAATCCTCCGATACTTTATCCAAGTTTTGGAAGTGTTTCTGTGGTCTTCTTTTTGCGCTCTCGTAACTGAACTTGGTAGGGCTTTGTCTGATTTGAGGTTGCAAATCGCTCACTTAACGCTCCAACAAGCTCATTATAATCATTAAGAGCATCACTGGACAAATTACCAAGCACTCCTTGTGCTTGTCCTCTCAATGAAACAGCTTAGTCCTTTCTCAAGTTGGCTCCAATTTCCAAGCACTGCACAGACATCGAAGTGAGATTTATAAACCTGCCATGAGCTGGTTCCATCATACGTAGCAGTTTTAAATTTGGTCTACTTCCACCAAACATGGGCTGAGCCTGTTTTGAGCCTATTTCATGTTAATTTTCTCAAATTTGCTCTCTGCTCTTGAATTATACCCTGACCCGTCCTGTGCTTATTTTTTTTTAACATGCTCTGTCGGCCGCTTCCGATAAGTTATACCTGGCTCATACTCACCAGAACCCATTTTCAATCGATATTCTGTGTTCATCTTTTTCTTGTTGAATAGGTGTATGGTCAATTTCTATCACTAAATAGGGCTTGAAATCAAACTTCTCATCAAAAGTTTTCTCTGCATTTGACTTGGGGCTGGCACCATGCGTTCCAAGTATTCTTTCTTCTTTTATCTCATTTTCCTCATCAGTGTACAAAGGAATTTGATGCTTATTAATTCCTGATTCTGAAAGTCTCTTCGTCTCAAATCCAGAGTCTTTCGTTCTCTAATCACTTGATTTGGGCGTAGAATGGTCCAGACGCGACCTCTTCAATGATTTTGAAGAGATGCGCATGCGTGGGTAGACATGGACGTGTATTTTTTAGCTGTGATATTTTGTGAGTAATCTGTTATAAATCTGTTATAAATTTAAAAGAATAACCTTGGAAAATCAGGTATGTTTAAATATCTCGATATCCTTATATTGCATTGATGCCTAAAACGGACAAAACCGAGGGGAAGCGGCCACTGTCTTCTGACGGAAATACCCCAAAGCCATCAACAAAAACTGTAAAAATGGCAGATAATGAGACTGTTAATGGTGCTTGGACACAGATTTGAAGTTAATATTTTCTCAAATTTTCTGTAAAATTTCATGACTTATATGTTGCTATAGCATTTCATACTAAAATATAATAAAAATCTTATTTCATCTCGTAGTTATTGAAACTTCAAATTTCTGAACGCGTTTGATTGACACACCCTTGCACTTTCACAAATTTTAATTTTACTCTTAATACTTAAGAAAAGTGGCGATTTTGTTGTGTATTAATGAAAAATATTAAAACTATAATCCAGAAAATTCAGAGTAGAAATATTCGAAAGCAAAACCCACTCAGTATTGTCAGTCCATGCTCAGTGGTGTGTGCAGACTTTAACAATTGAACACACCCGGTGAATCGTAAACATTAACAATAACAGAGTTCGTGCCCTGTTTACAAAAACAGCTTACGTTTCATGGGTGTATTCAATTTGTTAAACTCTGTACACAACACTGAGCCGGGCTGACGATAATAGTGAGGGGGTTTCCTTTCGCACATTTCTACTCTGAATTTTCTGGATTATAGATGTAATGTTTTTAATTGATACACAACAAAATCGCTTCTTTTCTTAATTGTTAGGGATAAAGATAAAATTTGTGAAAGTGCAAGGATGTTTAAATCAAACGCGTCCAGGAATTCGTAGTTCCAATAATTTCCAGATAAAATAAGTTTTTAATTATATTTTCGTGTGAAATGTTATTGCAATATATAAGTCGTGATATTATACAGAAAATTTGAGAAAATATTAACTTCAAATCTGTGTCTAAGCACCTTTAAGACAGGATTGGACAGTGGTTCAGATTATGGTATGGTGGACAAGATTACAGTGATTGCGGAGGCCGTCCAGAAACTACAAGTGGGCCAACATTCCCTGCAATCCATGGTAGAAAGTAAATTAGACAAGTTCAAGAATGATTTAATAGCAAGCGTGGACGAGAAGTTTAAGGCCATGAAGTCGGACATCGACCTTGAACTTGCTGTCCATAAGGCCGACATAGATAAACTGGCACAAACAATAGACTCTATTGTTAAGCATCTCGAAAGGCTTGAAAACAGAGAGCGAGTTCGGGATATAGACCGATCACGATCTACTTATGTCAGCGAGGACGTGTTGTCTCAGATCCAGAGCTTAGAAAAAACACAGAAAGACATTGGAAAAAACAATGACTGATTTACAGTGTCGTAGTATGCGCGACAACCTCCTGTTTTTAGCCGGGCTTTGCTGAAAGCAAAGTCCTGGCTGTAGGCATCGTGATCGACTGCCTTACTATAAATAGCACATGTTCAGAAAAGTAAACAAAAAGCCTAACAGCGTCAAAGCAGACGCTTCCGATAAACAAAATAGTCACATTGAAAGACGATACTTAAACAAATATTTTTTACATCTCAATCTACGGAATTGTTAATTGATCAATATTTTTGTTTGAGAATTAAATTGAAAGAGGAATTAGATATTTACTTTATTAGGGTAATCGTGATATAACAATTTGTGCACATACACTACTGAATGCATATTGTAAGCGAACTATTTTCAATAAGCGCTGGCTTTTCGACAGGTTGCCTATATTTCATATCGTTTTCGTCGATGTTATGTGAGTGGTTATATTCTCTGTTTTGTCTTTCAGCAAATAAATAGATAAGTAAATTGGAGTTTAAAGAATTAATTAATGTGCGTTATGCCTGAATTAGGTCGCCTGACAATTGTACATGGTGTATCTGGTGTATCTAGTCGGCGATAAAAGTACTGTTTGTTTGAAACTTTAAGAATATCTCTAAAAATATGTGCATTTCTTTAACTATGAATTACATAAATTATTAAACCAATATGAATATAATTTTTTTAAATAAATTTCTAATTCAAATATATCTAAAGAAAAATCAGCAAACCATATGGTTCAACATTCTTTTAAAAAAAAGTTTGGCAATTGACAGACAAACATTTTTTGTAAAAAATTAATTGTTTTCTTAAAAGTTAAAATTAGTGACCTTAAATGTTTAAATTAGTGACATTAAATAAAACAAATGACTTATATATTCTCCTCACTAGCCATATGTTATTGGTAGAATTAAAAAAAATTGTATGACATTTTTTGTTCGTTTACTGATATTATAGTATAATTAGTCTGAATTTACGTCCGTGATGCATGTATAAACAGTAAGCTCACTGACATTGTCGTGATATCTGTAATTGTTTTTTTAAGATCAGTATAGCATTAAGGTGTCTTGAATGGCAAGAAATTTAATGTAATAATGAATTTTAAAAACATCGGTGGTCATTTATCAGAATGATGTAATTTGGTACGATACCGTGTTAATTTCTGCTGATATTTTCAGGGTTGATCTTGTGAAAACGGCTTAACAGGAGACAATTTATTAAATTTTTCCTTTCAAAATAATTGCAAAAAGATGATGATTTTATGATTATATTAACGGCATAAAATAACAGCGAACACCGACTATACTTGCAGCAAACAAGTGCGCCGCCATTACGAATTCGTAAAACAAAGAGACAGTTACGGATACTCGTAATTTTCTGAAAAAAAAAATGTGTAGGAGGTCAGTCGGGTATAACCGGAAACAAACAATTTTTTTTTAGCCTAATGATGTATGTATGTAAATATTCATGAAGATTAATCTTACAGTTGTAATACTGGTAATGCTGTAATGTTTTCAATATATTACTACTCAAATAAATAAGTTAAAATTTGAATGCGTTTAAAGAAAAGGGTTTGAAAATACGGTATTACTTCGATAACCCTGAATGCAATTAAAATAACTTTCTCCTTTCTAATAAATAATTTCGAAAAAAAATCCTTATGATGGTTAAGATCTTGTGTTTGTTTGTTTGTATGTTGTTTAACGTCCCTCTCGAGAATTTTTTCACTCATATGGAGACACTACCACTTGCCGGTGGAGAGCTCCAAATTTTGTCCTATACTCGGCACTTACGGCCATTGAGCAGTGAGGGATCTTTTTCGTGCAAGCACCTATTGCGACACGGGACCTCGGTTTACACGGTCTCAACGGAAGGACCGGTCTCCACGTCCCACAGTGGGATTCGAACCCGCGACGTAAAGATTAACTCCTTACTTCGCGACTCTAGAGCAGACGCTCTTACCACTGCGCCACGCGAGCGGCTAAGATCTTGTGTAAAGGTGATGTAAATGAAGTTCAAAACTATTTGTTTTCTTTCATAATATGAAATAAACAATGCGATTCCATTTGGTTAATATTTTAATTTAATAGTATTAATTTAAATGACTGGGATAAAGATTTATATTCTGTGAAGCATGGAATATAAATAAATAAAAATGTAAACTTTAAGATAGAAATTTCATGTGAATATATTTATGTATAATATATGAATTATTTATACCCATTTAACAATCAATTTAGCGTCGAAAATTTTTATGCTTACAAATTCAGATCAAATTTTTAGTGAAAAGTGGTATGTGGTATGTTTTGAATGTGAAAATTTTGTTCGAGACTTCTCACCTTGGATTCATCTCGCATGTGCTCCCAAAGCGCTTTATAGTATATTGAGCGTGCGCGCGCATTCCAAAAAAAAAGGTCTTAAAACACATGCAAGCTCTCAAGGGTGCTCGGAAATAAAATTCGTTTATGTTAATATATAATTAAAAGAAAACAACATATAAAAATGTTCATTAGTCTTTATCTAAGTACAACACATTATAATTTTTCAGAAAAAGTTGGTTAGTCTTTGCTTCAAAACTTCCTGTTCAGAATGAAGAGCCATCTATGTACGAGCCATAAAGACCTGAATACATCATGATTTTCTCAGGCAATGACCATTATGGCCGAACCTGGAACTAGAACTAGACTCATATTCATGTCATAAAGATTAGATAATTATAATTTTCGTGCAGCTGGTTTCCTAGAGGACCAAAAATAAAGAATATTTCTTTTCTGATTAATACAGGCATGTAGTATCATTATCAGAAAAAAGGAGAATTGTCCAAACCCAAAAATCCTATTCCGTTGGAGAAGGAGTAGGGGTGGGCTACAACTTACTTTCACATTTCGAATTTCATTAATTCATTACCAAATTACCGTACTTTTAATATGCTACAATAAAATGATGGTACAATCTAATTAAAATTAGACTATATCCATTTTGCTTTTAGTAAATCTGTTCGTCGCTCGTGATAAATACCTGGTTTATATTACGAAGAGTGAGATGAAAGTTCCAATTTAAATTTGATTGCGAAGAGTCAATCAACCTTTCAATGTACAATGTCCATTGTAAAAGTTTATGTTTGAAAAATGGTGACACCCCTAGCTCCTCCGATACTATATATGTGCCTGTATGAATCAGAAAAACCACTCAAAGTGCACTGTTACCATGCATAACCACTGTGAGCTTAATGTTTAGAAAGGTATAAATGTATTTTCATGAAAAATATCACCAAGTCCTATCCTGGGGTCTTAACGTTGGGTTCTGGACCGTAAATTATTGGTAGATGGGTTATTGTTAATCATAATCATACAAACTCTACCTGTTAAATATCAATGGTCAGAAAGAAAGATTTTCAAATATGTACTAATTTAGGATTAGACAATACACTCGAACATATTAAAGCCCGGCTTTCAGTACTTTCAGTACTTTGATTTGCCCTGGCAGAATACAGAGGTAACAGAAAAGAGGATTGCGTGGGTCTCATAGATGACTTTTGTGATGACCTCCTTCGGCTCCGTAATGTAAAGCGGGATATCGAAAGAGCTCATAGGGTAGGAAGAAGGAGGGATGGAGAATGCAGACCAGTGGTAGTGAAATTTTCATCGTTTAGGGTGAGAGAGAAAGTCCGCGCGAACGCCAGCAGGCTAGTGGACACGAGATATGCAATTTCGGAGCAATTCCCAAGATCAATACAGGAGCAAAGAAAACAACTTTACCCAATTCTAAAAGAAGCAAGAAGAAGTGGTAAAAGGGCAACAATGGTTGTTAACAGACTTTATATTGAAGGTGAGGAGTACAGAGGACCGGAAACACAGGAAACTATGGTTGCAAGCACAAGGGATGATGAGGTTATAGAAGGATAGGGTTCTCAGGAGAATGGCAAACATACAAAAACAGTTCGGACTGAAGTATTGAAATTCATCTGTTGGAATACCAATGGTGGTTTTGCTACTAAAATTAAAAAGAATTAGGTTTTCAAAAGTTCTTACTGTCTTATGATGTTATTCTTTTAACTGAATGTTGGCTTCAAAAAGATATTGATGTGCATGTCGAAAATTTTGATTCTTATGTTTTCCCAAGACAGAAAAGCAGAAACACCCAAGGCGGTGGAATTGTAATATTGATTCGTAAAACATTTCACAATTATATATCAGTTGTAAAAAAACCAGCATGATACTATTGTATGGTTAAAAATACACCGTCTTCTAAGAAATATAGACAAAGACTTGTACGTATAGGATGAATATATATACCACCTAGCAATTCTACATTTTATCGCCTTTATGACTGTGACCTATTCAATGATCTGGAAACACAAATAACTTCATATCAGAGCAAAGGAAAAGTTATGATATTAGGAGATATGAATGCACGGACTTCATCTAGGGAAGACTTTATAATTGACGATGTTCTTAATGAGAATAATCTGAGTCATATTGAGACTATTGGTTATGAGATGGACTACGATTTGCCATTACGGGTGAACCCGGATAAAAGTATAAATGACAATGGTTCGAAACTATTAGCAATGTGCAAATCATCTGGGATGAGGATACTAAATGGTCGGCATAAAAGTAATATGGACAGGGATTTTACATTCATGGGATCCAGGGGGTTAAGTTTTGTAGACGACTGTCTTTCTACGCCAGATATCATCTGCTTTATCGAAAAATTCCAAGTATCAAATTTTACTACTTATTCTGATCATGCACCGTTACACCTACATCTCTCCACCTCTCCTGTAGTTAGTGAAATAAGTGAAACCACCTCTGACGACAGTGGTAACTTATCAAGATCGTTTAAGTGGAAACCAGAATACCTAAATGAAGCACAAGCTGTCTTATTTTTAAGTTATGATACACTTATGTCAGCCACTGAAAAGCCGGAATGTGAGACTCAGGAGTCCATTGATTCGTCCATTGACCTATTTACATCAGAGCTAACAAAAGCTATGCAGCCTTTCTTTGAAATCGAACACCATTCACAATCAACACAGCGTAAAACAGACTACTCAAGCAGAACGCCTGTAGACAAACCCTGGGTAACCTCAGAACTGAAAGGAAAATACAATAAATATAGATATAATCTTAGAATATTTAATCGAAACAAAAGTATCGATACACATAATAATCTACTCCAGTCGAAGAAAGAATATAAAGCCCTTGCCTCAAAGCTTAAACGACAATATTTACGTGCGGAGGGAAATATGCTCGATCATATTCGTAGACAAAATCCCAATTTTTTTTATAATTATTTCCAAAAAAGAAAACCACATCAAGCGAATGTTGATCCGAAAATATTTTATGAACACTTCAAGGACCTGGCATCAAACCAAAACGCGACGATGAATGAGACTGTGAACGGTGACAATATGACTGTGTTTGAAGAACTTGACTGCGAAATATCCGAAAAAGAAATACAGGACGCCATATCTAAACTTAAAAAAGATAAATCTCATGGAACAGACTTGTTGATTAATGAATACTTTATTGAGTTTAAACAATGTCTTCTCCCTATTGTACATAATTTGTTTAACAGAATTTTGTCATCAGGCATTTTCCCCCATATGTGGGCCAAGTCGGTAATTGTTCCTGTATTGAAAAAAGGTGATAGGTTAGATCCAAATAATTATAGAGGCATCAGCTTAATTAGTTGTTTTTGCAAACTCTTTACTACGATTCTAAATAATAGACTCATCGAATGGACTAAGGTTAATGATATCATTACAGATGCTCAATTCGGGTTTCAACCAAGGGTGGGCACTGCCGAAGCAATTTTTAGTTTGTCGACAATTATCAGCATGTCTTTACGTAAGAAAAAACGATTATATTGTTGCTTTATAGATTTTAAAAAAGCATTTGACACAGTAGAACGCTTTAAGCTTTGGAAAAAACTAAGTATGTACGGAATTAAAGGGAAATTACTAAATGTTATACGCGCTATGTACGAGAATATGAAATCCTGTGTGAAATCGGCAAGAATGCTATCAGAGGTTTTTGAAAATTCTCTTGGTCTCTTACAAGGAGAAGTTCTGTCCCCTATCCCTTTTTCATTGTATGTAAATGATTTTGAAATTGAGTTTATAAAAAATGGTAATGTTCCTCTTGAACTTCAAGAATTGAATCTTTTTACTTTGATGTATGCAGATGACATGGTCTGTTTTGCGGAATCTGTACAAGATCTACAACAAATGATAAATACTTTGTATAATTACGCCTCGAAATGGGATCTGACCATTAATGTTGAGAAAACTAAAATTGTTGTTTTTAGAAATAAGGGAAAGGTTCATGATAATGAAAAGTGGCATATACATAATGAGCAAATAAAAGTTGTAGATAAATTTATGTATCTGGGTGTTTTATTGAACTACAATGGAAATTTTAACGTAACTCAAAAACAATTGGCATGTCAAGGAAGAAAAGCAATGTTTTGTCTAAAATCTAAGGTTAGTCAATTGAGTTTAAATACTGAAACTATGTTCTCACTTTTTGATACATATGTCAGTAGCATACTAAACTACGGCTGTGAAGTTTGGGGAAACCACAATGCATGTGATATTGAAAAGATACATCTGGAATTCATTAAGAATGTTTTATATGTTAGAAAAAACACAAACACGGCCATGATATATTTTGAAACAGGCAGACTGCCTATGAAGACTGTACGGCAATTCCGGATTTTCAAATTTTGGTTTAAAATATTACAAAGTAAGAATTGTATTTTGAGATCATGTTATGAGAAAATGTTAAAGGAAATTGAACAACCAATGAACAAGATCACGAACTGGGCTTCCAATATTAAAGATAAATTATTCGAAATTGGGTTAGGTTACATGTGGACTGACCAAGAAAGAATTTGTTATAACAGCCATTTCTTGATTATAAAGCAAAGAATTATTGACACCTATGTACAGAATCTCCTTGCAGATATCAATAGTTCATCTAGATGTATGTTATTTAAGAATATTATTGACCACTTCACACTGCAATATTATTTGGTAAAACCTATTCCTTCCATTTATAAAAAGCAAATTAGCAGGATAAGACTGTCATCACATAATTTAGCTATAGAAAGTGGACGCTATAAAAATATATTACGCGAAAATCGAATATGCGAATTATGTAGATGTGAAATTGAAGACGAATTCCATTTTGTTTTAAAATGTCCACGATATAGGGATTTACGAGCAAAATATATTAAAAAATTTTACTGGGAAAAACCATTTATGTTCAAATTCATACAGTTGTTATGTGCACACAATGTTAAGGATCCTTGTAATTTGGGAAAATTTCTGTACCATGCTTTTAATTTACGTAATGAATGTCTCACTGTCTTATAAACACATTATATAAAATGGTTTGTACATTCTCCACCATTAAACTGATTGTATAATTATTATGCTGTTAAAAAAAAAACCTGCGCTATGCCTTACTGTTTATATGTTATAAATTTATGTTGTATACAATAAGATGTATGTCTTACGTAATAAAGTGAATTGATTTAAGGAATAACTGTCTTATTTTTTGGATTCATGATGTGATCAATCGAGTGGCTTTCGTGATAATTTGCATAAACGCCGAAGGCGTTTATGCATAAAATTATCACGCGAGCCAATCGATTGATCATCGTCATGAATCCAAAAAATCTGACAGTTTTTCCTTATATTTACATGCTCCTGCAAATTCCCGTGCTAATAGCCCCGCTTCTGTCTCTATTTGTCCCGCCCCGCACGTGATTTTTTTTTAACCGCGCCTATCGATGAACCAGTAGATTTATGTAGAAATAAAGTATTTTTACAAGTTGTAATTTTATCTCGGACAAAGACATTGGAAATGTAAATATTTGTTCATCAATGTCTCACTTTCAAGTTCAAACCGAGCTATCTCAAACGACGATCTATCTTCACTAGTCACGATGATTCTTTTCGGTCTTAGATCTGTCCCAGTACTTTATACAACTCTCAATCACCTCCGTCTCAAAATTTCTCAGTGTCTGGTTATGTATCCCAACGCTGCCACCATTACATGTGACGTGTAACCGAGCGGATGTTCAATTATAATCACCCCCAAAAAATAACAAAAATATTATTCCTATATTTAGACTTAGCTACTTTCTCAAAATATGATTCGTGGGATAGCTCAGATAACTTTTGAGAACCTACAAAGAGAATTTATTTACAAAAGCTTTGGGACAAGGTAATAACCTAAGTCTCAATTTAGTTCTATTAATAACGGTCTCAGTATAGCTCTTAGTCTATTTAGTGGTTTCAGTTGTGTCTCAATATTTATAACTTAGTTTGCTTTAATCAATAGTTTAACTTAAATGTAAGATAGGGAAGGAAAGACTTATTTAATCACGTCTAATCCCTGTCTCACCTTATCCTAAATTACTTCTGACCAACCTCTCCACTGTCCTACAGACTATATGTTACTTCATAGGGAAGACAGCACTTTTAAACTTTCCTAATTAGCATACTTAATTTTCATTGGCTATTGACTTTATGTTATCTTCTCTCTACTTAAAGGCAGAGATTTTAAGCACCGCCTTCAAAAATACCTGGTCTGTGTACTCCTGTCAATCAAGTGCTCTAAGGTACATCATTGGGTGCTAGAACTTGATTGATATTTACTTACTAGTCCCTGTGTATACCCTGTACACCTTGTCTGGCACTCGTGGAGACCTTCAAATTAACTTTTGATCCTTTGATATTTACCACACATGGTATAAACAATAGAGAAGCCGTATTACATGTACTATGGAATTTTAGCTTGATAATATATATATATATATATATATATACATACACACCTTTAATTAGTAATTGACTTCCGGTTATAATGTAGGATAAATCCAGAGACTTACGAGTAATCCTTTCTGAGGTCTTTGGTTTTATCCTTCATTTATAACCCAACTGAAAGTCAATGTATCCCTTTCAAAGTCTTATTTGTGTGGCAGATACATATTTTATTATTTTTCTTTGCATACATGTATATATTATGTACATGTATTATAAGTGTCATTTATTATATTTATTTTGATTTGAAATGCACATATTGAATAATATAATTATTCAGTTTAAAGCCTTTTGTGTGCATTCACCCATGGTCTGTCAATAGGTGTATATAGATAGAAATAGCCTTAGGTCATTAATTATATCCAGGCCTAATGTTGGATGTTTCTTTTAATTTCATTGGTGTTTTACTTTGTATTTTACTTGGGGATTGGTTCATGTTTTTCCCTCCAGAAGGTTCTTGGTTTTCTGGACATTCTTTGTCCAGAGGTTGGTCAGTCATCATGTGTATTTGGTTATCTGACAATTTGACTATGACCTTTTTATAGAGACAGACTTTTCTTCTCCTTCTGGTAAGTTAACAATTTATTACTAATATTAATATGATTCTAATATTTCAATTAAATGTCCAATCTGTAATTTTGCATATATAATATATTTCCCAAGCACTTTCCCTGAGTAAATGAGATCAGTGAGAATGATATTTTAAAGTATGATGTAAATAGAAAGATCTCATTGTTATATATTTTTAAGGTAACATATTTTTATGATCTGGTGTGTAATATTGTGTAATTAATTTACAGATCACTCTGAGACTGTATACATATTGTATATATGCAGCATTATTGCTTGCAGTTACACACCTGTTCCCATAGAATGGTATGCATATAATGATATTATGATTTTTCAACAATATATAATGTTCAAATACATTATGATGATAATTATTGTAAAGTTTTATGATGAGATTTGATTGTTCTTTAATTGTGGAGAAATATATGTATATTCTATGTGTAATGAATTATCTCCCTTGACAATCATTGTATTATTTTTATGCTTAAATATTTACACTTGTTATATTGTTAATATTGCAGGGTTTTCATCATTTGATTTCATCATATGATTTCCTCATTTGATTTTCTCTGGCAATAAAGTCTTGTCAAAAGAACCCTCAACAGGCTGTTATTCTTTAATAATTCAAAACCTGTTACATTTGGTATCGAGATAATTTTCAAGGAAGAAATGAGTGGTATACAATAAAGAGGATCGACCAGAGACGTCCGAAACGATTAATTTGACAAGAAAAAAGTCTTTTGAAGCGAACGATGTCATTTTAAAGTAGGTTAATGATTGATATATAAACAAAATACGAGCTTGAAGCGGGGGTGCCTGAAATTGAGTTAGGTACCTTGTGGTAAAAATAAGTAGGGGATCCCCATATACGAAACAAGTGCCTGTGGCTCTAAGTCTCAATTTTTCCCTGTAACTATGTTTTATGGTACTATATTGTAACTGGAAAAAAAACATTACATCCAAGTTTCTTCTAACTTGAAATTTATTGTAAAGCCTTGCTACTGACTTTACAGTGTCATATGAAAGAACAATAATGAACAAGAAACAAATATCAAATTACTATAATTTGTATCATTAATATGTACTGATGTACGGATTTCAAATCCTAATTTCACTGCTCCTGACATATCTTGAATACATTCTCGTAATTAAGGCATTAAAATTCTGACAATTTATCACAGCCTCTAGGTAGGGATCACAATCCCCATGAACTATAACTTGGCAAAAGATGGAGCAAGCACTGTTTTGTACATATCTCTCACTCTGTAAACAATCTTGTGTGCTTCTTCAAACTCCGGATTAAGCCTGTTCTTCACACGGTCTGACCAAGCCTTAATGTTGGGGTTGGATTCATACAGTTGTTCCTCGTGGACTGCATTAAGCTGCATCAGTTCACAAATACAGAGTAGATCAGCCACAGAAACCTCATTACCACAGAGATAGGGTTTATCTCTCAGAAAACTTTTGTCTAGATGATCCACCACATAAGATACTCTCTTCTTCATCAAGTTTACTTGTTCCCAGTCAACTGGTTTCTTTGTTTCTCGGGGGATTACCACCTGAAAGATTATACCGTTTACACATTTTAATCTATATTTCTAATACTGTAAGGTAGCACTCAATATTAATGTTTGCTACAGATATCTTCTAAAAAATGCACATCACTAAAAATCAAAACTTTGAGTAAGCAGTATCAATTCAAAACAAACTTTAGGAGTATGTCTTTTACATTTTGTACAGCTATTCTTCATTTGCATTTGGAAGTAACCCCCCCCCACTCCCCCCCCCCCCCCAAAAAAAACATTGTCATTTAGCCATGTATGCAAGTTCATTTTGGTTGGAGTGGGAACACTTGCTTGAAAAACCTCAAGGGCCTAATCACCTACCCACCCCACTCCAAATACAGCAAACAAAAAATTCAGCACACCTTCATGAATGTGGTAAAATCAGAAAGTTCACATACAGTTTTTTTTTCTCCTGAAAAAAATCAGTTCCTGTATCATGCAGAAATGCCTGAATTGGGAGCTAGATTCAAGAATTATTTTGCCTTGGTCATGTCATGAACCTCAAATAAAATACAGTTTTGACCTTGTAAACTGAATTAAGAAGTAAACTTACCAGATGTCTGAATACCATTGCACAATTCATTCTGGTGTTGGCATGCTGCCAGTTGAGGTATTCATTAACTTTGGCCTGGGCCTTGAGGTCTTTTCTTGGGTACCAGTGTTCTGGAAGGTCATACTTACTACACAAGTACTGGAGAATTGCCACACTAAAATACAAACAGGTGCAACCTTTAATGTTGAATTGTGTGTTTATGTCAGCATAATTATTAATAAATTAAATTTTCATTATGCCATCAAATTGAGCAGACCTCTCTGTCAGGATAAATCCACCATCATCAATAGCTGGTACAAGCTGTAAAGGATTTATTTTCTTGTAAGCCTCTTGTTTGTGCTCTCCTTTAAAGACAGAATTTATAACAAATTTCAATAAGCACTGTAGTTTCTACTAGTTGTGCAAAGGACATTTTGTCCTCAATTTTTTTTACCACTGAACTGTTCTAAGGTTATTTGCAAAAACAAACAAACAAACAAAAAACAAAAAAAAACAAAAAACAAAAAACAAAAACAAAAAAAAAAAAAAAAACCAGAAACAAAAAAAACATATATTACATAAAACAAATGTGCAATAATCCCTGCAAGTTAGCCACAGTTTTTCCAGGAGTTCTGAATTTGTTTTAATTGTTCTATGATAAGGCTTGCTGAGTATGTTTTGACATTTTTTGAAAACAACTAAAGCATTCCAGTTGCAGGAAAACTTGTAACTAATTACCATATTGTGGAACAATTATAATTTTCATCAAGCTATTCTACATTCTTATTGCATGGGGTTACACATCCTCAGCTATCAACCCTGAAATATGTATTAGTACTCTGATAGTCTCAAGTTTTCAATCAGCATGAGTACAACTCACTAAATACAATCCATCCTTACAATGTCAGGGGGTCCTCTGTCAACTCATTGCTGTGGTACCCCTGACAAACTTCATTCGATACCTTACTGCAGCAATGTCTGTCAGGAAAATTACAAATCTTGATTGTTTTTCTGATCTCTCAATAATATTACGCCTTTCGGTGATAAACAATGCGTAACGTGCATTTCAGGTGTCAACTGATTCCTTTCTGTTTACATTATCTGTCTACTTCAATTAGATTGGTGCTTCTCAATGAGAGAAGCAAGCCCGTAACATGTCAGGGGTCCCAATGAATGAGTTGACACAGGACCCATGATCATGATGTTGTGAGGACGAATACAATCAGGCTTTTGAACTGCACCGAATTGCACCTAAAAATTTGTAGGAAAGTAGAAAAAAAGAGAAGAAAAACTCAACTGCAATAGGGTACGAGTTTTTCCATAGGTCAAAAAGTGGGATGATCAGCCTATTCGACTGTTCGACTTCGATTTGCATGCATTCGAGAAAGTTTCACCATATTACCTCTTCGTAATGCAAGTGCCTTGTCTTCAAATGGTATTCTGTTCTTTTTCACAAACATGTACAGCGCCCGCGAGGGCTGTGACATGAGATCATAGTACAGCTTCAGTTTTGACATTTTCCTATAAAGTGAAAGTAGACCATGTGACCTGGATGAAGAGTCAAGAGGAGTTACGGGTAGTGGACAAATTTATATATGAAAATATAGTAAAAGAAGCAAATCGTATTTAATTATTAGGCATAGATTAGTCAATTTCATTATTACATAAAGTTTCCTTATGGAATAACTATAAAATGAAACCGAAAAGCCCCCACCCACCCTTCAAAAGCAAAAAATTTCTAGGTACGACTTAGCTTTTCATCTTCTACGAAAATGGCGGAATTTTCAACCGAGGGAAATCATTGAAAAAAGGTAAGAGATTCAAACTTCGTATTAGTAGAGTTTGATTACGTCAGTTGATGACTTTTTCAATAAGTATTAAATGCACAATCAGTTATAATAGGTATTAATTTTGATTAGGTGCAAAATTTTAAACTGACCCATCATAAAAATTAAAATTACATCACGGTCAATGCATGTTCATAATGTTGACTTCATCAGGTAGGGCACAGACCATCAAACAGTGGTTTAACCCCCTTATGATGGTTTACCCTTTTTATAAACAGTATTTATCGACTATATGGGAGAGAAAAGTTTTTTGTATTTCCTTGCATTCCGTGGTATATAATTTGAACTGGTGTGGAATAAATATTATACAATTATGGACTTCAGTGTAGGTTGATATGTGGTTCTAAGGACCCATGTCAAGTGATATTGACCTCAGACACAGAAAGTGATAGCAACCCAGCTTGCGAGGTCACTATCATTTTCTGTGTCTGAGGTTGATATCTCTTGACATCCCAAGATGGGTCCTTAGAACCACACATTGTCCGTTCACTGAAGTCTTTAATAGTTATATTATATAATAACTCAAAGTGAATAATGCGACACAATCCTAAGTGCACAGACTTGACTGTCATTACGTCACAATGGTAAAAACATGCTTCTCATATTATGACGTCACGTTCTACGTAACTGGTGCAGCCTAACAGTGAGTTGTGAGATATATTCCGCAGACACACTTTTGCGTCAATATCACAAAAGGATGAATATCATGTGACATCCTTTCAGCCAAGAAAACTAAGAAAATAATCTGATATAATATAAGACATTTATACCTGATTACTAGGATCTATCAAAGAAAAAAGGAAATATAACAAAGAATTTTTTATGCTGTGTCATCAAAATATTTGATAAAATTGACATCATTCTATGTAAATGTGCAACATTTCCATCCTTTGATTTTTAAAGATACAGTGCTACCTCATGATATTACCCTCCATTATATCAGGTCCAGCACAATCTCTTGATTTAGCTAATATAGCTTGAAATAGCTATTATACAATTATAGCCTTTTGATGAGGTCAATCCCTAGATATATAGACCTTAGAGAAAGCATATGGACCGAGCACGAAGGGCGAGTTCGATATGCTTTCTCTAAGGTCTATATATCTGAGGATTGTACTGAATCAAAAGACTACAATTGTTTTATTATTTTTTTTTTATCAGTTAATAAGAAATGTCTCAAAATCCATGTTTCTGATTCTAATACTCAATACTTTCTCATATAAGGCATTGTTATGTCATTCATCAGCAATTTTTTTAACCCAATGGGAAAGGGTCATGTACTGGTTCAATTGGGAAAAGTAGCGTCGAAGTAGAACAAACGAGAATTTTCTGTCATTAAACAAATGAAACATATTTTGCATTTATTCCAACTTCATTACCTATTACTCTGTGTTTTAAAGAATAAACATCAAGTATTTATTGTTTTTCATTTCAATGTCCTTGTGTTCACATTTTCATGCTTTCAATTTGTCAAATGTATGATGCATGTCTACACCACAGGTCCCGCCATATTGCAACTAATCTCTACTTTCGATTTAAGTGGAAGTAAAGCAGTTAGTCAACTCAGGGATAGACATTAACTTTCAGATTAACTTGCCCTTCGGGCAAGTGATCTCAAACTTTGACTTGTCCGAATGCAAAACTTGGTTGTCCAAAATAAGGAAAGAAGTTAAAAAGAAAATTATTAATTACTGTAAACGTTAACGTAAGAAAAAATGTGACCAAGTACACTACTGTCAATTTGGCAAGTTGAGCTACCTGAAAAATGTCGATACATGCTGCATTTGTACATAAATGAATACCACTGTGCTTGTAAATTTAACCTGCTAACACACTCTGCCATGCAACAATAACCCTCAGTTTCCTTTTCATAAAATTCCTATTTTTAAAATTATTTTCGGTAGGATCCTTTTGTGATTGTGCTTTCAGAGATAACTGTGAAGCAACGCTTAAGGAAGATAGTTGCTACAAAACATACATCTTATCTTGATCAGGATACATCGTGTTACACTGTACTTATATGCTATGCTTGAATAAATAAATTCCTAATAAGAAGTTAACAAAATTTTGTTAGACGTAGAGCGTATTTACTACAAAAGAAAATAATGAACCCGATTTTTAAAATGAGTGGTATAATCCAGAAGCGCTACGAAGGAATTCTGAATGCAAAAACATTGTCAGTCAGGTCCGTGGCAGAAATCAAGTGTTCAATTTATTGTTTTATTTATAAATTAAGGTAAACTAAATAAATATGTATATTTGTATGAGAAAAATTCACTTGCCCGATCGGACAAGTACGTCAACAATTTCGCTTGCCCGAACTGAGAATTTACTTGTCCCGGGCAATCGGACAACCGTTAATGTCGATCCCTGCAACTTGCACAATGTTTCATATAAAAAGAAATATGATGTCATCGTAGTCTGTTGCTTGGCAGTTGAATTGGGAATTTTTAGTCTCAAAATTGGGAAAAATTATCGTTTTTTGGCATTGGGAATGGTACTGTTTATCGGTACCAGTAATTTAAGGGAAAAAAAACGCTGTTTGCATTATGACATCACAGTTACGAATAGCAGCTGCAGTATCTGTTTTTAGAAACATCCAGTTTATAAAGACTATTGTGACGTGAGCACTTTGTTGCTTCACAGAAGAAAGAAACAGCAGGTTTATAAATCTTTTTTAGAAGCTTAAAATAGAAACACCCAGTTTATATAAGACTTTTTGTACTTGATCATCAATTCCCAAGCAAAAGCAAAGCAAAAAAAATTAGATGTACATTATGTATTTCCATTGTTTGGTTAACTGTATACCATCTTGTGTGTGGTGAGGCATGGATAAGTGTGATAACTTCACATTGTGTTGAATTATTACCAATCATCTTGTTGACCAGAATTGACCAGCTTTACAATTTTATTCATGAATAACTGTATGGTCACAAATCAATTGCTTTATATACCCCCAAACAGTTAGGGGTGAGACTAAAATCCATCATACTGAAAAATGATTGATAATTGTCATTTTTAATAACTACATAATAATTTTATATACATATTTTTATTACTTTGGTAAATATGACTTTTCATCATATTTCCATTCCCAAGTTAATTCTTCCAACCCATTTACTACAATAATAGATATAGTACACTATCCTGCCATGGACCCATGTGTAGAGAAACATCTTGACAAACAATTGAAACAAAAATAAATCAGTGCGCCCTGTATAACAAATGAGATAATTAAAGTGCACCCAGACCTACCAATTTGATAAAAAATGATGAAATACAGTCATATTTATTTCAGAAGTAACTCTATATTTTAAAATAAACTCCAAATAGTTATGACTGTTTTTCATCAATTATTTTAAAACACGACGAATTTTAGTCATTTTTAAAAATCAATTTTATGACTAGAAATCATCATTTTAGAAAAATGATGAATTTTGCTGGACCTGTATATTGCCACCCTAGCTTGCTTATTGCCAGGACATCTCCAAAAATGCATTTCCCCATGTATAAAAACACCCTTTATTTTGCGAGTTGTGTCCAAGACACGATGTAGTTACAATAACGAGAAATTACTTTTTTATAGGTTGCTTCAATATTTCTTTATACTTGAGTGTATATTAGACATAGTACTTCTTGTTTAGCAAGTCTTCCTTACTGTCAATATCCACAATATTGTATGGATATCGAATCATGATTGTTCAATGGATTATGGTTATTATGTGTTTTTAACATACAAGTTACTTGAATACTATCTCTTTATGAAGTTTTCCCTGCAGTGTCAATATCGTTGATATTGACAATATCACTTTGATATCGAATCAAGTTTGCTCAACCCTTGGTTGAAACTGTCCTTGTCTCTGTGTATGTGTATCTATGTTGAAATACTTTAAATTTACAAAGATTGTAATTGCCATAGATATCTTCAATATCCATGATATCATATTGATAGTGAATCATTTTTGTCATCCCTCTTGTGGCTGTATTTCTTTATGCAATACTTCTGGGCATGTACTCTCTGATTATTAATTTTGATACAATATTGTATCGGTTTCGAATTATGATTGTTCAAAACATAATGTATTTACCAATCTTCACCCTAATCCAAAATCTTACCCGAACCTTAACCCCTAACAATAACAATCCCAAACCTCTGTTAGTCATCCTTATTTATTTACATACAGGTAGTCATGCCAATAATGAATCAATATCAGCATTGCTTGTGGCCTTGTATCATTATGTTATACCTCAACTTTAAAATAAATTGTACAAATTAGGATTGATATGATAATGGCATGATATTGTCGATATTGACATAGCACTAGTGATGGGAAATCGGGAAAAAATCATAATCGATTATCGGTAATAATTGGCTGAGCATAATCGATTAATTATCAATTATAATCGAATCTTTAGCTTAATGAAATAAATATAAAACAGTTAATAAACTTATTCAGATTTAAGTTCAGATTTTTACCAAGGAAAAATATCATTTGACATCAATCATGTATAAATACTGAGACTCCGCAGTCGTCTGGAGTTCACTGTTGTTCTTCAGACGCAGCCAAGGTTAGAAGACGAGTGGAGTGAAAAAGTATTCACATTTAATATTCCTCGCCTGTTTTACAGTTAGAGAGAGAATTTGGAAGGCCAAACCAGTTAAGACCTGCCACAAACGAGGTTGACCTCCAATATGGAGGCTAGTCATAGTTTGTTTGATCTCGTCTGCATTGGCTGACCTGTCCAGGCTGCTATACTCATTGTCTGTCCTGAATAAGGCATCCTACAGTGAGTGTAGTGGTTGAAGGGCTATCACATATACTGTCCATCCTGAATAAGGCATCCTACAGTATATGCGATAGTCTGAGGCGACTGGGCTCTTATTTAAGTGTTAGGTCAGGACTACCAGTTAATTAATTGTTGCTTGCCTCTGATTATTATGGTGATTTACTAGTATACACTTATTTCATGACTACGAGGGGAACAGTCAAACTGTTGTCCCGAGGTAATGGGGAAGACCTGGGAAACTGTTGCCCGAGGCCGAAGGCCGAGGGCAACAGTTTCCCAGGTCTTCCCCATTATCGAGGGACAACAGTTTGACTGTTTCCCGAGTTGTCATGAAATAAGTGTTTTATTACCTAACCTACTATATAATTTCTTAAAGTAATGATATCGACATAATAATCAATGGCTTTTAAAATACATTGACAAAAGTTTGTATTATTTTTTAAAACCAAACTAAACAAGATGAATATTAATCAAATATTCACACTGATTGGTGAAAAATTAATGGGTGTGATATTATCATGCACTAATAAATTGGGGAAAAAAAGCATGTAGTAAACAACATAATGATGTCTTAAAGATTTGAATATTGCACGTTTATGGCAAAGATCTATACTGAATGAAAGGGGCCTACATTTTTCCCAAACTACCCTCAGAAAAGGTGTTCATGGCCTCTTCTTTGAAATGATATTAAATTGAATATATATTTAAATTGGTATCAGGTTTACTTTTCAGATGATAATTTCGAATTGAATAAAAATGCTTCAATTTATATATAATTCAATATTATAGCTGTAAAGTACGGGAAATTAACTATGATGTCATAATGAAACAGTTCAGCCATGCAACAGTTCATTCTGTGACCGGGTAAACAGTTTTGACTGTTTCATGATTTGCAAAAACATTAAAAAGAATCAGGAAACAGTTCAAAATGCCTAATTACAATTTATATAGTAGGTTAGGTAATAATTGATTTTATTTTACCTAGATAAGGTTAGGACATATTTGTATATTTCTGCAGTCCACTAAAATCAGACCAATTATTTCCAATCATTTAATGTTGAACACCCCAAACCCTGGAATTGACCAGGTACGGCCCCTGTGTTTTATGTAAATACGTTATATATTCATAAATGTTTATTTTCTTTTAATAAAGTGGAAAATAGGATTTCTTTACTTTTTAAAAAAATATATTGAACGGGAATTTACTGTAAAAAAAATTCTCATTAAAAATATTGAATGGGAATATTACTGATATTAGTCCCACCTTGCATTACGTACATTTATTTCTTGGAATTACAAGTTTAAAAAGTAGTTATCCAGATTTGGACTTGTATTCCTGATTATAATAACGTTTACAGATCGTCTGTACTATTAATGTTTTCCTGTGTATAGTAAAACCTGGTAAAACAGCTATAGTCACTGTTTTCATTTTAGATTCTGACAAAACATCTATAGTCACTGTTCTCATTTCAGATTCTGACAAAACAGCTATAGTCACTGTTCTCATTTTAGATTCTGACAAAACAGCTATAGTCACTGTTCTCATTTCAGATTCTGACAAAACATCTATAGTCACTGTTCTCATTTCAGATTCTGACAAAACAGCTATAGTCACTGTTCTCATTTCAGATTCTGACAAAACAGCTATAGTCACTGTTCTCATTTCAGATTCTGACAAAACAGCTATAGTCACTGTTCTCATTTCAGATTCTGGCAAAATGGAAGATGATGCTTGTCAGGGACTGCACAATTTATCCATAAGTGAAGAGAGTATGTATCATGTACATGGCTGGTCATGCATGGATTTTCTTGACTTTTTTTTAGGTCACCTGAGTCACTCCGGTGACCTATTGCTATCCGTTCTCGTCCGTCGGCGTGCGTCGTGCGTTAACATTTGAACATTTTTAGCTTCTTCTCTGAAACTGCTTAACCAATTTCAACCAAATTTGGCATATAGCATCTATGGGTGAAGGGGAACAAAAATTGTGAATTTCATGGTCCCTGCCCCCCTGGGGCCCGAGGGGTGGGGCTAAAACCACCAAAAATAATGCAATCTTAAAAAATCTTCTTCTTTACTCCAGGACATCAAGCAGTCAAACTGTTGGCATCATTGTAATAAGCAGTGAGCCCTCTACCAAAATTGTGAAATTCATGCCCCCCGGGTCAGGGGTTCTGGCCCCAGGGTGGGGCTATATAGATCATGTAGTGAAAGTGCATTATTTCTTTGAAAATCTTCTTCTCTGCTCCTGGGTATTAAATAAAGTAACTAAGTACATAGTTATGAATAACAAGAGTGCCTCTTCCAAATTTGTGAAATTCATGGCCCCAGGGTCAGGGGTTCTGGTGTTAGGGTGGGGCTGTATTGATTATACAGTGAAAATGCATTAATTCTTTGAAAATCTTCTTCTCTGCTCCTGGATATTAAATAAAGTAACTAAGTATATAGTTATGATGAGCAAGAGTGCCTCTTCCGAAATTGTAAAATTCATGGCCCCTGGGTCAGGGGTTCTGGCCCCAGGGTGGGGCTATATAGATCATATAGTGAAAATGCATTATTTCTTTGAAAATCTTCTTCTCTGCTCCTGGGTATTAAATAAAGTAACTAGGTACATAGTTATGAAGAGGAAGAGTGCCTCTTCCAAAATTGTGAAATTCATGGCCCCAGGGTCAGGGGTTCTGGTGTTAGGGCAGGGATCTATTGATTATATAGTGAAAATGCATTAATTCTTTGAAAATCTTCTTCTCTGCTCCTGGGTATTAAATAAAGTAACTAAGTACATAGTTATGATGAGCAAGAGTGCCTCTTCCGAAATTGTGAAATTCATGCCCCCCGGGTCAGGGGTTCTGGCCCCAAGGTGGGGCTATATAGATCATATAGTGAAAATGCATTATTTCTTTGAAAATCTTCTTCTCTGCTCCTGGATATTAAATAAAGTAACTAAGTACATAGTTATGATGAGCAAGAGTGCCTCTTCAAAAATTATGAAATTCATGGCCCCTGGGTCAGGGGTTCTGGCCCCAGGGTGGGGCTATATAGATCATATAGTGAAAGTGCATTAATTCTTTGAAAATCTTCTTCTCTGCTCCTGGGTATTAAATAAAGTAACTAAGTACATATTTATAAAAAGCAAGAGTGCCTCTTCCAAAATTTTGAAATTCATGGCCCCAGGGTCAGGGGTTCTGGTGTTAGGGTGGGGCTGTATTGATTATATAGTGAAAATGCATTAATTCTTTGAAAATCTTCTTCCCTGCTCCTGGATATTAAATAAAGTAACTAAGTACATAGTTATGATGAGCAAGAGTGCCTCTTCCGAAATTGTGAAATTCATGCCCCCCGGTTCAGGGGTTCTGGCCCCAAGGTGGGGCTATATAGATCATATAGTGAAAGTGCATTATTTCTTTGAAAATCTTCTTCTCTGCTCCTGGGTATTAAATAAAGTAACTAAGTACATACATGTAGTTATGAAGAGCAAGAGTGCCTCTTCCAAAAGTGTGAAATTCATGGCCCCAGGGTCAGGGGTTCTGGTGTAAGGGCAGGGCTCTATTGATTATATAATGAAAATGCATTAATTCTTTGAAAATCTTCTCCTCTGCTCCTGGGCATTAAGGTGATAAACTAAGTACATAGTTATGATGAGGAGGTGGGCCTCTTCCAGAATTATGAAAGCCATGGCCCCTGGGTGAGGGGTTCTGATGTTAGGGCGGGGCTCTATTGATTATATAGTGAAAATGCATTAATTCTTTGAAAATCTTCTTCTCTGCTCCAGGGTATTATTTAAACAAACTAAGTGCATGGTTATGATGCATAAGGATGCCTTTTCAAAAATTTTGAATTTCATGGCCCCAGGGTCAGCGGTTCTGGTGTTAGGCGGGGCTCTATTGATTATATAGTGAAAATGCATTGATTCTTTGAAAATTTTCTTCTCTGCTACTGGAGATTATTTAAACAAACTAAGTGCATGGTTATAATGCATAAAGATGCCTTTTCAAAAATTGTGAATTTCATGGCCCCAGGGTCAGGGGTTCTGGTGTTAGGGTGGGGCTCTATTGATTATATAGTGAAAATGCATTGATTCTTTGAAAATCTTCTTCTCTGCTACTGGAGATTATTTAAACAAACTAAGTGCATGATTATGATAGGCAAGGATGCCTCTTCCAAAATTTTCAAATATATGGCCTCAGTTTTTGGGGTTCTTGAGGAAGGGGGGGGGGGGGGCTCTATTGATTATATAGTGAAAAAGCATTAATTCTATTAATTAATCATTAATTAATCCTGTCTGCTCCTTGGCGTTGAGCTGATAAATAAATTGCTTAGCTATGATGAAAATGTGAGCTTCGAACAGAATTTTTAAATCTTGTGGTCCTAGGGTCAGGGGTTCTGGCATAACTGGGGGGGGGGGGGGGGGGCTTTTGATAATATAGTGGAAAAGTGTTAATTCTTAGAAGTCCATAGGTATGATGATGAGGGTAACTCTTCCAAATTTGTAAATTTCTTGACCCTTGATCTTGGGTTCTGGTGTTAGGGTAAGGCTTTGTTGAATCTGTAGTGAAAATGCATTGTACCTGTGAAATTCTTCTCTGCTTCTGGGCATATTGGAAGAAAACTGAGTAAAAGTTTAAATGATATAAGTAAGCGTATTTCTACCAGATTTTTGAACATCTGGACCATTTGTCTAAGTATTCTAGTCCTGGGCAGGGCTCTATTAATTTGTGTTCTACTGAGAGAAGTTATTCCCCTTTTCCATTCACCATTAATTAATCACTGTAAATAGTGTATTTGAAACGTTAATAGAATAAGATAATTATGCAAGAATGTTTATCATATAATTCAAAAAGTATTTTCTTAGTTTTAATAATCACGTGACCTGTAAGTAATAGATAAATAAAAATTAGACAAAAATAACTTATCTTATTAAAAGTTCTTCAAAGACCATAAGAGAGGTCAATGCTAGAGCTCTTAATATGGGTTTAAAAATAGTACTGAAGCACTAATAGTTTGTTAATAGTCTGCATGGTGATAGTGTTAAGTGGGGAACAGATTAGAACTCAATTTATGAGTTGATACTGAATACTAGACTAATTATTTTGTTGATCCTGATCTTCCTACTTCTCTTGCTTTAGGGCAACAATGCTTCATCTATCAGTGTATTTAAGGACATACGCAACGTAGTTTGAACTTTATTGTCTTTTTCCCTGGAGTTGAAGAGTTCCAAAACTTAAAGGAAATGTGTGCTACATTTTAATGTCTATATATGCTATTGTACACTTCTTCTAAAAGAAGTTTTAATAAACAAAACATCTAGAATATATGTTAAGTAATTTTTGTATATTTTTCTTTGAATTATACGGAAATTTTCATCAATTGATATCTTTTCAAAACCCCTGGTAATGTCTGCTGATTTTTTGTCTACGAACATCTGATGGCACTATAATCTTAAATTAAGAATATCTTGAAAAATTATCAGTAGGTAAGGTACACTGCGTATGTCCTTAACTTCTAAATTGTTGTATTATACTCAGGTGACCGTTAAGGCCCTTGGGCCTCTTGTTTTTCAAAATTGGCCCAGAATCCAAAGAACTAATCCAATATGTTCAGCATGAGTTTTTCTTTCCTAAGTATTTTTTGCAAGAAGCTAGATTGGGAAAAAATAGAGCAAACCTTGGAATAAGATTTTTTTAATGCTAATTGTTCCAATACCCCCCCCCCCCCCCAAAAAAAGGGCAGGAAAACCCTTGGTAGGCCAAAATTAAGATTCCATTATATTGTATATAGGGTTATATTTCACCCCAAGTTATTTTCACCCTATTACACTTGTAAACAATTTTGTCCTCTTTTGATTTGCTTTATAGACACGATTGTTTTGAAAAAAGATATTACTACCATGTTTTTGTTGAATTTGCCTTAGTTTTAAATTTTTTCTCACTGACGACTAGGGGAAAAAAATGGAAAAAAAAGAAATAATTTAAAAAAAAAAAAAAAAAAAAAACCAGAGTGAAAATTTTCCTGAATACAGTAACACAAAGAACAAGATTTGTTTGTTAAACTCATATTGACTCAAATGCAAGTCAAACTCCAAAGTCAAGATCAAGAGATAAAAAATGTTGGTACTCATAGAAAGGTCTTATCTGTGAAATATGAAAGCCTTAGCACCATCTGTTGAAAAGTTATGGTGAAGATTGAAGTTTTTCAAAAGTAAGTCAAACATCGAGTTAAAGAAATTAATGGTGCCCAAGGGAAGATCTTGTCACAAGAAATACACATATGAAATATGAAAGCCCTAGCATCAACTGTTCAAAAGTTATGGCCAAGGTAAAAGTTTTCCAAAAGTAGGTCAAACTCCAAGGTCAAGGACAAAAGGCCAAAATTGTTGGTACCCAAGGAAAGGTCTTGTCAAAAGAAAATAATGAACATGTGAAACATGAAAGACTTGGCAACAACCATTCAAAAGTTGCGGCCAAGGTTAAAATTTTCAAAAGTAGGTCAAACTCCAAGGTTAAAGTCATAGGGTCAGAATTGTTGATATCCAAGAGAAGGTCTTGTCACAAGGAATTATACACCTTTGAATATGAAAGCCCTAGGCCTAATACTATCCATTCAAAAGGTGGCTAAGGTTAAAATTTTTCAAAAGTGGGTCAAACGTCAAGGTCAAGAGGTAAAAAAAAATTTAAATGCAAGGAAAGGTCTTTTCACAAGGAATAAATATTTGAAGTATGAAAGCCCTAGCACCAACTGTTTAGAATTTATGGCTAAGGTTAAAGTTTGGTAAAATTTTGCAAAAGTGGATCAAACTCCAAGGTCAAGGTCAGGAGGTCAAATATGTTAGTATTCAAAGAAAGGTCTTGTTACAAGAAATACACGTGTGAAATTTGAAAGCCATAGCTCCAATCAAAAGTTATGGGCAAGGTTAAAGTTTTTGCAGACAGAGTTTACAGACAGGTAGACAGACAGATAGATTGATGGACATGGCAAAAACTAGATGCCTTTGAATCTTTGATTACGGGGCATAAAAAATCCAGATACTTACAAACTGTTCACAGCTTACTGTTCTATCTTAAGACAAATTATGTATTTATGAAGGAGATCAAATAATACATGTACTGTGGAATCATTAATACTTCATTGGAGTCAATGTTCGTGGGCAAGCAAAATTTTACTTTTTCACAAGGACATAATCATGATAATTTTGTGGGTTACTTGTTTATACAGTGGTTCAGTGAATCAATATGTTAACAATTAGTGTTTGTGGGGATGTAAATTCATGGGTAGGGGTGACCCACGAAATCCATGAACATTAGTCCCCCACGAACAATGATGATTCCACAGTATATAATACATATCATAGTTCTAAGGACAACTTTAGCTTATCATCTTACATATAGTTCTACACTCAAGAAACAGAAATTGAATACCCCACACAGAACAAATGTATCAAAGAGCAGCAGCTGTCATGTCATTTCATTGAGGGGCTCTGAGAAAAAAAAAATGATAAACTTGAAAATCATGTAGGTCTCTATTTCATATGGCCATATTTACATCCAATAAAAATATTAGTTGCTAAATATGGCTTTTGATAAAGGGTAAGGTTTTCTGCAAATGACATGTTCTGAAGCACCATTTATATAAAAATGGCAGACCTAAATTTGTATACAATTACTGGTACCTGAATTTAAACTTTATGCTATATTCCATCTTTCAGGTACGCTTGCACAATGTATTCAGGAGAAGTATTCCAGATTGATTCTCCAGTCAAAAGAGCTGGTTTCTCAGGGGAATGTTCACAAGGCCCTCCAACTGAACAAGACAGCTTATAGGCTGTGTCCCTCAGACAAATTACAGCGTAAAATTCAGCGTATGCAGGTAAACTGTCTCTGTATATCCACATTTGAAGAAAAAAAATTCTGAGTGATTATGAATTGTGAATCAGATGCTTTCAATATTTTCTACAGCTTGATAAATGTTTTTATTAAATACTTAATAATAAATACAGATAAATATGCAAAATGCCTGACGTCACCACAGCCATATCAGCTTCCAGGGCTGATATGGATCTGCAGGGCTGAAACACAGATGTATATACATATGTATATATATATATATATATATATATATATATATATATATATATATATATATATATATATATATATATATATATATATATATATATATATAAAATATTACTGTACACCCCTTGCAGACTTAACCTTGAATTACAGTACTTGTGATAATACACCCATTTTTCTGCGAAAAATCTTGTATTTAATTTGAAATTACTGTTATTTGATTTACGTGTAATACCGCAAGCTAGTTGATGATTATTTATTTGTGTTTGCACTTGAAAGTAGATGTGTGGTGTATATTATCATAATTATTACTAATTTTGTAATAAATGATAAAACATACCCTTCCATATCACATGCTGTATCAGCCCTTGGCCAATATCTACCCTCGGGCCTTCAGCCCTCTGGCTGGTATTGGTGTCTCGGGCTGATACAGGATGTGATATGGAAAAGTAAATTATTATTCTTTATATTTAAATAGCTCTTTCTCATCAAATAGTATATCAAGCTTTTTATATCTTTTAAGAATATTATCCCACTTTTATATTTATTAAAAATATTTCAGACTGGAAAGGAGTAAAAAAAAAAAGATATTTAATTTGATTTTCTAATTTTATTTTATAGGCATACATTGAGGAAATTTCCACTGACGTTACAAAAGGTGATGAAAAAAATGGTATGACAATTTCTAAATATAGCATATATTTATAACCATTATAGCAGTAGCTACATGCATATTTTTTTTTCTCTAAACTAACTGATTTAATATATAGAAGATATTCAGTGTTTTGTAGTTCGATATGGAAGTTATTTCACGAGTGGGCAGGATTTTTTTAAAATTTTCACAAGTGCGAAGCATGAGTGAGAATATCAAAAAATCCTGTCTCATGAGTGAAATAAATTCCATATCCAACTACAAATCATTAAATTTTCTATTAATTACATTTTCTTTGATTTTCTCTTTGCCTCTTTCTTTTTGTAACACAGTGTTATAGGCTGTGATGTCATAGTTAAGGGGTTGAGACATCATAGCTTAGAGATTGTGAGACTGAAAATATTGTAAACATGGATTTCAACAAGATATTTAGAGAAACTTTGGCAGTTTTTCTCTGTCAGGATGGTTTATTTACTCTATCTTATAACAGGCCAGGGAGAATTTTTTACAACATTCTTCTTGAAGGGAAGGAAAATCTCAAGTTTTGCCGCACTTCTGATATTCTGTCACACTGTGACAGAATCTGATTCTGATATCCTTTCAAACTGTAACAGAATATCACTTTTATTCAATAAATAAATTCAGTTTTTCAGTGTTGAAAATGTAATAAATGATATAATATGAAGAAGCAAAGTAAATATATAGAGTCAAACCAAGTTATCTCCATGGGGCCAAAAGAAGTGATATATGAGGATTTTAGATATTGAAGTTAAAATACTAGAGGCCCATGGACTATATTGCTCACCTGAACACTCTGGTTAGAGAAAGCAGAGAAGTTTAGAATTGAAAAGTCCAAAAAATGGATGGTTCCACCCTACCCCAAAGGGGGAGGGGGGGATGATGATTTGAATAAACTTGCTTCCATATTACCCAATTATATGATTAATCATGGCTAAACTGTTTAAGTAAAACAGGATTAGACTGATCAGAGCTTTTTTTTTCAATTTTAGCAAATTGAGAATACTTTTGCAATTTGGCTGTATAATCTTTAGGAATTTGATCATTCTCAATGTACTTTTTAAAAAATTTACATTCCAGTGTCATGAAATACAAATACATGTAATTGACTTTTGTTTAGAAGTCAACAGGACTCCATCTCTCAAAAATGAAAATGAAAGGACCTCGCCCAGCTCCTCAGTCATGGAAGGGTCACCCTCACAGATGGACAAAGTCGTGACAACCGTTTCCTCCCCCTCAGTCCCTGCAATGCAGAACTTGTCAGAGGAGGATCAGGTCCAGTATGCCATGTTGATATCAGAAGCTGGTAAAAAAGTGGAGGAGAAAAAAATACCACAGGCTCTTTATCTTAACAGAAAGGCCCTGAAGATTGCTTATAGTGATAAACTGCAGCGGAAAATTCAGCGTATGGAGGTAATACAGTAATATTTGCATTTCAAATATCCTTGTTCAAGATAAGACTACAAATGATAAAAAAAAACTTGATTTCTTCATAAAGCTATTGGTTCATTGAAATGCTTGGTTAAAAAAAAATCACTTGCTGGGTGGGAGTGAGAGACATAGAAAGCTAGAGAAGTGGGCGGGGCTTGAATAGAGCATGTGAATTTAAGGAATCATGAATATAAGGAATAATCTCAGTTTTTTGTTTTATGATGATGATCATGCAAATGTCTTGCATGTTAATTTTATGCATAAACATTGAATTGCTTGATGACATCATAAAACAAAAAAAAAGACAGTACTTCCTTAAATACAACTATGATAATAACGCAGCACTTTCGATTGTAATTTGAATCTGAAAGCTGGATTCTAGCTTAATATATATACATGTATATATATATATATATATATATATATATATATATATATATATATATATATATATATATATATATATATATATATATATATATATATATATATATACACAGTCAATTCTCGAATTATCGCCATTCGATTCATCGCCATTCTCGCAATACTGCCATGATTTTTCTAGAATGTTTTTCCTGCTATATAAAATTCTTTTTATAACGGCAAATTCGCATACCGTCATCCGCCACCCTGTTTATACAACAAACGTTCAATTCAAAGTGTCAATTATCTCAATATACCACCACAGGTGCATGTGGTCAGTGAAGCGACTAATTGGTTGTCGCTATCGACTAGATCACCATTAAAGCCAGAGAAGGTACATGTAATTAAATAATCAAATAAACAATAATTTTTAACATCAACTGTAATTATAAATTTTGTTTTCTGTTTAATAAAAATGATTTAATCCTGATTTCTCCACGAAAGCAGTTGTTGTAAAACTTGAGTTTGCCGACAACGATATTAGTTCAAATATCCCTACTTCATATAATATAAAATTTGCTTTAAAATAATGATACAGTATTAAATGTGGAAGTTTTAGCAACGACGATGCCATAAACAATAAAGATATTTCCAGGAATTCATTTTACATACTATCTGCAATTCATCACAACGATCGACACGGCATGTTTTTTACGTTCAGATTTACACAACATGTATATGTATTTATTTTATAATTGTGTATTTTGTTTTAAAACGAAATTATTGTAAGTAAAACAACTATTTGAAGCATTTACCAATTTTGAAATATGTTTTTATATAATGCTAAGAATATAAACGCTAAATGTTTTATTTCCCAGAACAGTAACTCTATTTCTTGTTTCCCCAAAAGGGGAAATTCAATTCATTGCCAAATTCGTTATACCGCCATGATTTCTAATTTACAAAAGGCGACAGTTTATCGAGAATTAACTGTATATATAATTTTAACTTCTTACATAATTTTATATTTTTAGTTGTATATCCAGCAGAACAACTTATCAGAACTTTCAGATAGTTTAGGTATGTTGCTATTTCTACCTTTTTTTTTATGGAATATACATGTACATGTAAAAAAAAAAAAAAACATCCAGAAAATTTTGAAAAATTTCATACATCTATTTACGTGTACATGCATGTAAGATAACCCCTTTTTCTCAAAAGATCATGCTTTTTTCTTGTTGTTCTTTGACTGCAGAACAGTTTTCTTCCCTTCTTATGATTATTAGAAAAAACCAGTGAGATGACAAATTCTGAAGAAAAACAAATTCCAACATCAGTGCAATCATCAGTGCCGAAAGTGATGGAAACATCAGATGAAAGCTCAAAAACAGAAGAGGAAGAGCAATCAAAATTTGCCAGACTAGTGTCAGAGGCCAAAGATTTGACCTCTAAAGGTCAAGTGAAGGAGGCTCTAGACTTGTACAAAGAAGCAGCAAAGATATGTCCAAGTGACAAACTTAGTCGTAAAATGGAGAGAATGGAGGTAAATATTGGGTATGGATTAATGAAGAAAAAGGAGACTGTTTAATGTTTTAAACTTCATTGATACAGTGTTAATGTCATATTAAATTGGTACCTTGAATTTGTAATAGAATTTTTATTCTTTTTAAATACATATACATGTATGTAAAACAATATTCTTGTAGGATTATTTAAGGCAGAATACAACTGCAAGTGATTCTTCAGGTAAGTCTATTGGTTTTCTACAAGAGAATTATATTTTTGAGCTTTTGAAAAGACTTTGGATATGATATACTGTATACCGGGTTATTTTCACCACTTGTTATTTCTGCCCTTTCACATTTGCAAACAATTTTGCCCCATTTTAAATTCGCCTAGCCACAGTTCTGTTTAAGAAATTATGCTGTGCTCTTTGAAAATAAAACGGGGGCGAAAGTTTCCCTGTATACAGTATTTAGGAATAAATAATTTTTTTCTCAACGTCAAAAACTGGGCAGTGAATTTTATTTAAAGTTATTAAAGCATTGCAATTTACATAACACAAAGTATCTCACAATCTTAAACAGAACCAAAGATCCCGAAGGAGACGGGAGAAATGGATGTAGCCATGGAAACAGCTGATTCATGCTCTACCAAAGGGGAAATAAGCCCAACAGATCCAGCAGCAGAGAACCAGTACACTAAGCTGGTATCTAGAGCTAAAGACCTCACTGAGAATGGACATGTGAAGGAAGCTTTATGTCTGTACAGACTCGCAGCTGAAATCAAGCCTAGCGATAAACTGACTCGAAAAATGCAGAGAATGGAGGTACAAGCAAATGTATTTATGTTAAAAAATTTTGTACGAGTACTGGAACTTACAGATCTATGTTCTGACACCAAATGAAATTCTGCATGTACATGTAATTGAAGCATGTTTTTTCAGGACTATCTGAAGCAGAATGGTATGTCTGTAGATGATGTACAGCCAAGTAAAGGTAAGAAAAGGAAACAAAAGTAATGCCAGCAAGCACAAAAAATAACACAGATTTAAGCACCTCAATGAAATTGGGGAGCTTATGTAATACCCTCAGCATCCCATATTAAAGTTTTTGGAGCAGTTTTCTTTTTAAGTACTTCTATGCCCTATATTGATCAGAGATGCATGGACAATACTTTTAGAATGTTTCAATGTACCAGTCCCGTTTAGATACAGCATTTTCAGCAAAAAAAATGACCAGGATAAAGTTTTTGGAGCAGGTAATATTTCCAAGTGACTATAATCTCTTTATTGTCCAGACTTGTATAGATGATACATCTAAGAATGCACTCTACCACATTTGCTTCAGATGCTGGATTTGACCTACTTTTTCCAGATGAGCAATCAGGGAAAAGTTTTTGGAGCAGGTCTGTTCTAAAGTAATATAAGCTCTAAGTTGACCAGACTTGCATGGATAATACATTTAAGGATGCACACTTAGATGCTGGATCTGACCTACATTTTCTGGATGATTGACTAGTTTAAAGCATTTTGAGCAGGTTCATGCCAAAGTGACTATAAGGCCTACCTGGACTAAACATATGTAGATGATGTTTGTTTTGAACATATTTTATTGACAATGTGTCAAAGGGATTGGACACAAGTTCTAAAAACTTAGATAGTCCTCTCCCATACATAAAATCTTAATAGCCATACAACATTTACAAAGATTTACAATTTTACAATATTATACATGAACATAGAAGAACAAAGACAATAGTTATTATTGCTAAGGAATATCAGTTGATATAATGTTGATTATAATGACGTCAATAACCATATTAAAATAGTTTTAAAAGGTAGTAAATACAAGTACATGTAAGTGTTAATTGAAACGACCAGTATCCTGAATAAATTTTTGAACAATACCAAATATTTTTTCATTTTCCTGCAAAGATAATGATTCATCTCCCCATAGCAGTTTATGCACATTTAACATTTTTACATTATTAATTACAAGTAATGCATTCTTTCTAAAAATACTTCCGAATCCCTCAATATGGAGATCGTCATTTCTTACTGTAGAGTTTAAATGGGTTTCTGTGAAGCATAATATGTCAAAGTCTTGTACTAAGTAAATCAACGAGTCTATTTTATTTCTAATACTTCTAATATTCAAGTGAATAATATCAAGGATTTCTCAAAGGATGGACCTGGGTTAGTCTCAATATCCCCAGATAAGAGGAGCTTAAAAAATAAGAGCAACTGGAAGAAGAAATTTATAAAAAGTTTGTATGAACCTATTTTTTTCAAATTGAATCCAAAAAATGTAACCACTTTATGGATGAAATAAAATAAATCGGCGATTTTAAAAACACTGAAAAAAGATCTTTTCATAATTAATAAGATGATGCATCAAGGGAAGCACACTAAACAGACTTGCTTTGTACGTATGCTGGATCTGACGTGTATTTTCTGGCCGAATGACCAGTTTAAGTTTTTAGGATAAGTCCATTCCTAATCAACTGCAGTCCTACCTGGACTAAAATTGCATAAATGTAGCATCTAGGGATGCACACTACTAGATTATTAGTTAGTGCATATTTCCCTCGTATACATGTAGTACATATAAGTTAATATCTCTCTAAGACATCTCTCTAAGATATTTAAGTTAATACCTCTCCATTCCTTAAAAGTAATGGAGCGGAAGCCCCAAAGGGACCAACAAAGCTCATTGCTTTTAGGGAATAGAGAGACACAAGGATATTAACCTACATAAAATCCACATTTTAATAAAATTTGTTAGGGTTAATGTACAAGTAGCGCTCCATTCCTTAAAAGTAATGGAGCCGAGGCCCCAAAGGGGCCTAGGCCCATTGCTTTTAAGGAATTGAGTGCTACGAGTATATTAACGTGCTTAAAATCCACTGTTTTATATGCTTGTAATTATTGTTTGTTAATATATAATAAAAAATATATATATGATATACCCAATAAATACATATTTAACATATTAGTAGTATTTAATATATATATAGAGAGAGAGAGAGAGAGAGTAAGGTGAGTAAAGTATCATAAAGAAATTTAAATCAGCCATCTATCAACAGCTTTGACAGCGTAGTGAGATGGGTGTCTGACTACCATGGTGAGGTTACTGGGATTGATTCTCAGCAATACCAATATGTTTTTTTTTGTTAATATGAAAATGAACTTAACGAAATTTTATAAGTTCTTTCCCCGGTAGAGGCACAGGAAGGAGAATTTGAACATAGCAAATATCATTTTCAATGTAATTTGCAATTCTCCATTCCTGAAAAATAATGGAGCACTCAAACAAAAGAGTGACGTCACAAGCGGATTTTAAGTACATTGTACATTTGGATAATTTGTAGTCAAATGTACTTGTGGTATTGCAGAGAATGTGTTGTAAAGTAATTTAGATACCTGTTTGACATTGGTCATTGTAGCTTGGTGTGGACAGTACCTGAATTAAATGTTGACATTGATCATTGTAGCTTGGTGTGGACAGTACCTGAATTAAATGTTGACATTGATCATTGTAGCTTGGTGTGGACAGTACCTGAATTAAATGAGTGGGTACCAGGTTCGATTCTCAGCAATGCCTTGCTTTTTCTTATAAAAATTTAACTTAAAAAAAAAATTCGAAGGCTTGGCAGCAATAGAGGTACTGAAGGGAGAACTTGTGCATAACTAAAAAAAACTCCATTCCCCATGTTACTTGAAAATAAATGCTCCATTCCCCAAAAATAAATGGGACTGTTCAAACAAATGTCACAAGTGGATTTTAATGCAGACATAAATTACTGTGTACCAGATACAATATTCAATATATGTTTTAGCAGCTGAGACAATAGAAAAGACGCCCACAGAAATGGAGTGTGAGCAAGGTGGTCAATCTACAGAAAATGTCCCTCCAAAATCAACAGACAGAGATGTTAATGATTTAAGTGAGGAGGACCAGGTACGATTTGCTACACTGGTGTCCAAAGCCAAGGAACAGACACTGCAGGGGAGGGCAGCCGAGGCTTTACAGTCTTATAAGCAAGCAGCAGAAATATGCCCCAGTAACAAACTACAGGGCAAAATCCAGAAGCTTGAGGTAATGTGAAATAGTGTGCCACTTACGAAATCAATTGGGAAAATTTTGATATGTTTGTACCTCTTATTTTACTGATAATTTACTTACATATATTGTCTTTTGTACATTAGGATTTTCAGGTAATACAGTGAATTTGTACTTGATAAACCACTGTTTTACTGTGTTTTATCTTTTTTTTTCATTTTAGACTTTTCTGAAAGAATCGCAGAAGTCAGATGTGGACAGAAATGTGAATGTTGTCAAAACTCCAAGTAAAATTTAAAATTTCTTACTTTTACATATGTATGTATTAAGTCAGAGTTTTAACTTTGGCTGAAATTTTTGATAAACATTTTGAATGTGCTTCATGAATATCAGTATTGATGACATCCAGTGTTTTAATGTCATTTAGTAATGTATTTGTTAATATATGTCCATCATTTGAGAGTGACAATTGTAAGGTTACTTACAGAGGGAACTCCAAAAAGGAGATCGTCCAGTAGCAGCCAATCAGGTGCCCCCTCTGTTGATCAGCAGAAGAAATATAATGATCTTGTAGTGAAGGCCAAAAAACTAGCGACAGATGGAAAGATCAGGGAGGCCTTGGAATGTAATAAGAAAGCTCTGGCTATTTGCTTCAGTGAAAAGCTTAAAAAAAGAATACAGAAAATGGAGGTAAAGGAAAAATTGGGACTCAGTTTCAATGAATAAAAAAGCTGAAGAAATAAGAGAAAATTGAAAATTTATCAGAAGAATGATCTAATTTTTCCATCTACTGGAATCTTGCTAATATTATTCCATATACAAAGTTTATGTAAATTTTAGTGCTATACAGACTTTGTCACTTTCAAATTCATTAATTAGTTCTCTTTAAATACATGTATGTAGGTCTTTCTTGAAGGCTTTCAGCTTGATATTTAAAAAAAAAAATAAAAATCTTGTTTTCTAGTCCTATCTTGCCAGTAATGATGATGAGGATGATGAAGAACCGAGTGAGAGCGGGGGAATGGTCCACATGGGGAATAGTTTCTACCTTTATAAAGACCTGGTTAAGAACCTTTATGCCCACCAGAAACAGGGAGTCATGTGGATGTGGGGGCTTCATCAGAAACGTAAAGGAGGGATTTTGGGAGACGATATGGGGTACGTGAATAGATACGTGTGTGTGTATGCACTGATCAATTGTGTAAAATTTTGTGCTTCAGACAAAGTGTCTCATTTCATTTTCAACCATTGTGTGTTTTTTTTTAAAATCAAGTGGAACTGTATGCACAGTTAAATGTTTTCTTGCACTTGATTTCTCTATACAGGATACAAATGGGTGTAAGATATGTACTTGTAAATCATTTGATATTTGAAAAGTTGAAAATATTTTGAAAAATTTATTCCTCCAAAATAATTATTCCTAAAACATCTGACATTGTAGATTGGGTAAGACAATTCAGGTGATAGCTTTTCTGTCTGGATTGTTTGACATGCAGAAAGTTCACTCAGTGATGATCGTGATGCCGGTGTCTGTAATAGGAAACTGGGATAAAGAATTGAAAAAATGGTAAATTTTAAAAAATAATTTATGAAGTCCCATAGTGGGAAGGTTTGTAGATAAGGACAGTTCGGAATAAATTCAGAAACGCATAATTTAATTTTAATGTTCAATCATGAAAGAATATCAATATTGTGTAATTTGTATTTGAATAAACTCATTCTTGGAATTTTTCATCTCTGGCCACATCTCCTTTCCAATCCAGGGCACCAGGTATTAAGGTGGAATCCTATCATGGATCAAAGAAAGAGAAAGAGCGATCTTTAGCAAAGATCAGACGAAAAGGAGGTATATTGTTGACTTCCTACGGATTGATTGTAACCAGCTGGGAAATGATGAGCCAGCAGGATGGGCGACCATTCAAATGGGTAAAACCTTAATTAAATTAAAAAGAGATTTCCTTCGAGATGGATGTTCAGATATGTAAATTTACTGTAAACCAACTTTTATTTGCGAGCAAGAAATATTCTTGAGTTTCGCGACCTTCTTTTACTCGCGAATATTTATCATCGTGAACTAATTATTTGCCTTTGTATTTATGTAGAATGTTACCTCAGTCACGAAAATTAGTAGTCACGGATGGATTCTTAACTGAAGAATCACGAATAAAAGATGTTGTGAATAATAGTTGGTTTACAGTACATGCACTGTATATCATGGTGAAGTAGAAAGATAATATACTGGGCAATGAGAAAGTCACTTTGATTAGGTGTATTTGTTTTTATTAATTATAAACAGTACTGATATATACACTGTACATATGGTTATGTTGTAATAAGTAAAGTTTTGATATCTCAGGTTTGAAAATGTTGTACTAAACATGGCGGCTGGCTTCAGATGTTTTTTTATTGAATGACTATTATTTTGCAGGATTACCTAATCCTTGATGAAGGTCACAAGATAAAAAATCCTACCAAAACAACAAAAGGGGTTCATCAGATCCCGGCCAGCCACAGAATCCTTCTGACCGGTACCCCCATACAGAATAATCTCAGGGTAAGTCAGATTTTCATGTACATGTACTGGATCAAACGACTTCTGGATTATCAATATCCAATAGTTACCTCATTGCATGCCACACAATCAAGTTCCTGTAGATAAGGTTGTTGAATGCTTGTTGGGTTGGTCAAATAACATAATTAATTTGGGATTGTTTTCGAAGCAACTGTGCCTGTTTCCAGTGGGCATTCATTGCTAGGAATGTAGGTTCTATTGCTAGGAATTTTGAAGTATGAGTGAAAATATCAAAAACCCTCTCTCACAAATGAAATAAATAGCATATCCAAGTACAAAACATTGAATTTTCAGTTTATTACATTTTCATTGATTTTTCTTTTGCCTCTGTTTATTTTGTAATGCATTGTCAGTTGGCTGTGATGTCATAGTTGAGTGGCTTTAAGACGTCATAGCTTAGCAATTGTGAGATTGAAAATTGTAAACATTGATTTTTACAACAATTTGGAGAGACTTTGTCCTCTGTAGTTTGTGTCAGGATGGTTTATTACTCTATCTTATAATGGAATTTTTCCTTATACATTGTGAAGGAAAGGAAAATTGAGGTCTTTGCCACACTTCTGAAACAAGAGACATTTGAAAAGTTCTGATTATGGTTTGATAAAATGTTAATGTTTGATGGAAGTTAATGATTTTGATATCATTGAAAAGTGCAGCAAAATATACACATTTTGTGACATCATTTTGTACTTTTGTGATGCAGTAACTTTGTAAATGATGTCAGAATTGTGTATGTTTAGTATACTGGACAGTCATGTTTTTGACCTCATGAGTACAAAAATATGTTGTTCCATTCTTTCTTTCTGAATCTTCAGGAGATGTGGTCCTTGTTTGACTTTGTACATCAAGGGACATTACTGGGAACAGCAAGGACCTTTAAGATGGAATTTGACACCCCAATAACCAGGGTATGTAAGAAGTACCATATATACTCGCCTATAAGTCATTTTTTTGGGGAGTTAAACTTTGGTCCAAAACCCTTTATCCGACTTACATGCGAGTTATAAAAAGATTGGTTTTTTAGCAAGTCAATCGCTCAAATTTAAGCTTAAAAAATACAACCGACTTATAGGTGAGTATATACGGTATATCAAGTTTTCCCCCTTCCTATCTGAATCTATCCCCTAGTTTCATCAAACAAAACTTATAAATGGACCTAAATTTTGATTTATACTTGTTGAGTGTATGAAAATATGAAATGATTTAGAAATGTAAGTTTAATGATGTCAGAAAGCTTTCCTTTCATTAAAGGCCAGGGAGAGAGATGCCACAGCCAATGAGAGAAGACTAGGTATGGAGATGGCAGAGAGCCTGAAGCAGATTATCTCCCCTTACTTTTTACGGAGAACGAAGGCCGAGGTTATAGACAAAGAGGAGAAGGATGAACTTGATGTGTCTTCGTCTGCAAAGAGTCTGAAGTAAGTGTTCAAATCTTCCACTAAGTGTGTGATGTCTATTTTAAAAACTGGAAGAAGAATTAAAAAATTGGATTGCTTATTTCTCATTGTGTATTTGATTAAGAATCTTCATTTTAGCTATGGCAAAGACTTAAAGTATGTAAACATGTTCACTTTTACATGTTCATCTTTCCCTTGTTTAGTTGTTTACATTTTATTAGCTAGTATTCAATATTTAAGCTTCAGTATTTTTCTGCAGCCAGAGACCAGAGTAGTGGCAATATATATGAACATGTATATGTATATAGTAGGGGTGGCAATCGAATGCAGAATTGCCAATCGGTTAACCGCAAGACGTTCCAACCGATTAATCGGTTAATCGTATCAAAAATTCTTGACGTATTTCATTATTGTATAAGTTCTACTCAAACAGACAGACTATAAAGATGTTACATGTAGTAATATTATGTTTATCAGAACAATATATATATTTTATTTAAAATTTAAAGCAAAAGAAATGAAAAAAGAAAAAAATAAGAAACTCATGAAACATGCCTGAAGAATCAGATACATTAAAAAAAATTTCAGAAGAGAGGTCCCAGAAGTTCAATCTGCATTTTCACATAATCAAAACTAAGTCTGAACTATCGCTTAATTTACAATGTTTGTTTAATAATATAATTTGATAGTAACTGCAAAAGATAGAGGGGTATGTTACACATTATAATCACTTCACGGTACTCAACAATCATTCAGTTAAAATTTATCATTAAAGAAACACTGGACTGGCTGGGTAGCAACATTGTATTTAAACAGCAATTAACATCTCGAAAGCTGACTAATTACCCCCACGATGTCAATTAGGAGAACCTTAATTATCTTCGGATCAGCCTAAGAAATGGATAGGTGAAAATGTTAAAATTTCATATATTTTGATTTATATGTTTTGATTGAATTTTCAGGATATTGTGTTCAAATTTACACATACCCGTATGTGATTTTTTTTCCGACTAACCAGTTACAGATTGTCTGACTGATTACCAATGTTCCAACCAAGTAACCGGTTAACCGATTACAAATTGACATCCCTAGTATATACATGTCAAGGAGAGTACTCTTTATTGGGAGACACCTATAGCATCATTTTGCCATTGTATTATTAAAATATTTTTGTTCTGGAGTTAACTAAACTTGTATGATTTCTTTTTTTCCTGTCAATTTTTCTCTTAGTTTAGTTACATATTCTTTCATTATGTTACAGATTTACACATCATAATTTTAAAAAAGCATTATCTATGAATGATTCAAATTTTACAATAAGTAAAATGTTAGCTGCAGATCTGTAGCTCGCTGATCTGAAAAAATTCAGATGGACAACCAGACCCATTGAAAAAATGTACCGGTATATTTATTGCGCACAAAAAAGAGCGCTGTTTCTCGATTTATTTCTCCGTATATTTTAGCTGCCATCTCAAAATATTACAAACCGTGTATTCCTAACATATATTTTCACTAATTCCACAATAAAACATTTCCCAATACCATTGTAAATAGCCCTTCTGGGTTTAAAATTGAGACCATTGAAAATTTTGCCTATCTATACTGCCATCAATTGATCCAACACACTTGGTACATGACTTGTACATACTGTTTTGTTGTGGAAGTAGTAAAATAATATGTTAGGAACACACGGTTAGTAATATTTTCATATACTAGTATACATGTACCTGAGAAATAAATCGAGAAACAGCGCTTTTTTTTTATGCGCAATAAATACACACTTTTTTCAATGGGTGGGACTTAAGCTCTCTGGTCGTCCATCCCATTTTTGTCAGACCAGCGAGCTACAGATCTGCAGCTAGTAACATGTATAATTATGAATCAAAGTTCGTGACATGCAATAAATGTACAATTTCCAGCACCATTACAAGAAAATTCACACTTATCCTGTTTCTAGCAAAGTGCAATTATGATTTGTTATAAATGTAATTCATTACATCCATTAGGTTCGTAATTTTTTTTAAAAATAACGGAATGAAAATCACTTCATTGTAAGCACAAATTCATTATAATCATGTTTGCTATAATCATGTTTTACTGTACCGGGTAACTATTTAGTATTGGATAATATATTCAGTAACTCAACACAGAGCATTGACTTCCTTGTACCTACCCCTTGGTTGATATATAGTTGAGTTTCAGTATCTCAGACATTGTAATTTCAAATACCATGGATATGTTGAAGTGAGTTGAAAGTCCCAAACACTTGTATTTAAACCTCATTGCATGTATCTTGAATCCTCAGATATTTTTCCCAACCCCATTGATTTGGGAATAACAAGGTTTGACTTTATCTTTACATGTACACTTGTACGTGGGCTTATTGTATTTTGTTTAGGATGCCATCAATGACCAGGAAGAACGACCTGATTTTGTGGCTGTTCTTGACCCCAGACCAACAGAGAATCTACAGTGACTTCCTGTCTCTGGATTCTGTTAAAGAGGTAATACTGCTAGAAGGAAAGAAAAAGGAAAGTATCTTTTACCTCTGATGGGTTTTATACTCTGTTGACATTACTTTATTGAGTGCACTTGTAAACTTCCCAGTTTAAGTCTCTTTTGCTGATCAGGTTAAGTGTTGTAAAGAATGCTATTTCACTCTTATGTCCATTACCGAAAATAGTGTTACATTAAAATTTATTAAAACTTTTAATGTACATTATATGATAAAACCTCTAATCACATTGATCAATGCATGTAACTATGCACATTTCCAGCTACTGATGACGAAGAAGTCTCCCTTGGTGGCTCTGACTGTCCTGAAGAAAATTTGTGACCACCCCCGTCTATTGTCTCGGAGAGCATGTGCACAGCTGGGACTAGACGGAGAGCACGCGTAAGTACTGATCACAAGGATTTACAGGAGAAGTGTATACAATGATAGAGAAGTACACATCTTATTACTCTGAATAATGATTTAGAACCTAAATATTTATGTAATACTTTATTTTAGTAACTTTGTATGAATCACATGAACACTTTTGCGTTGTCTGTATGTTTGTAGGTTAGATGACTCCGCCCTAGAGTCGGAGGAAGGACACCAGTGTGCGGCCAATGAAATCAAGAACATGCCAGACAATGTATTAATTCAGGAGTCAGGGAAACTGATCGTCATAATGGATTTACTTGACCAGATGAAGAGGGAGGGGCATCGCTGTCTCGTCTTCTCTCAGTCCAGGAAGATGCTGGACATCATTCAACAGCTGATCTCCAACAGGGTAAGGTCAAGGTCAGATTACTATAGGCTGTTCTAAGTGTCAATGTAATCTTCTTCATTTAAGTTTGTACTTGTCATTATGTGTTATAATTTTATTTTCTGTAGGAGCATATGGCTTTTAGAATATGTTCTTTTTATTTCTTTACTTGTAAATTGAGATTCAGTGAAACACCTTTATAGTGAAAAATACCTGGTTAAAGAGAATTCATTTCTTTGTGATAATGAAATTTTATCATCTGAGATAAAAATCTACTGAGATATCAATTTACCGTGATAAAAATCTACTGACTCAGAGATATCAATCTACTGAGAGATCAATTTACCATGGTTAAAATCTACTTAGATATCAATTTACCATGATAAAATTCTACTGAGATAAAAATCTGAGATATCAATCTACTGAGATGTCAATCTACTGAGATAAGAATCTACTGAGATATCAGTAGGGTATAACTAATTATGGATACAGTGAAGTGAGTTTGATTGTTGTTGTATCCATGTATTGATGTTAATGAAAGAGATAAATAAATAAAATTTATAGTATAAACTTGATTTACAATATGCTAGTTTCTTGTAATCTGTGAACACATGCATGTAATAGTAAGTTATGATTGTATCAGGGACACAAAGTCATGAGACTGGATGGCACCATTACTCAGCTGAGTGAGAGAGACAGAAGAATTGCCACTTTTCAGGAGGACATGAGTTACTCTGCATTTCTTCTTACAACACAGGTTATATGATACCCTGGTTTGACTTAACCCTTGCTTATTAGATAGAAATGGACATGTTCTTATCACCCTCATGTAACTCATAGATCAGATAATATTTCCAGTTTTTTAAAGCACACAAGTCATGTAATTTTCATGTGTTGTGAACTAACAGAAAGCATAAGAAGTCAGAAATGCATTCAATCATGGCAGATTTTTATTTTAAAATAGATTTCAATTCGTAAAGATTCTGTTCATATATATTTCCAGTACAGTTTAATCTACATTAAGTTTTTTTTACTGTAGGTGGGAGGTGTAGGTCTGACCTTGACAGCTGCAGATCGAGTCATCATTTGTGAGTAAATGATGGAAGCGAAATTAAGATCTCCATGTATTTAAGTACTCTCCATGTACAAGTCAAAATTAAGATCTACATGTATTTAAGTACTCTCCAAATACAAGTCAAAGTCAAAGTACAAGGGTTGTTGGGAAAGTTCGTGGACTTCTGTCATATCTTTTTTTATTTAACGTCATATGTTATCCAAATTTGGTAGAAATATTTTAACAATAAATTTAAACAATATGTTTTAAAATTTTCAAAAATATCATGATTTATTTAAAACTTATCCAGAATTAAAAACTGCAAATATTGGATCGCGGCGCAGGTGAAAATTTAGTAATTTACAAACAATACACTAAATAATGTCTGTAGTCATCTTCTCTGTAAAATGGAGCAAAAACGAAAAAATCCTAGATGGTTAAATTAAGAACTGTTATATCGATTCGTATTCCAAATTATGGCTTAATATTTTGCTTCGGTAAAAAGAAATCAATTTGAGAAGATAGGTAGTCCTCATTGAAAACGACAAAAACGATGACTTTATAGAACGTCACGGAGCAGCAGATAACGATGCAGTTTTGTGTTATACTCGGGGAAAATCCTGAATAAACGCTAAAAATGTTGGAGGAATCAGAAAATATGCCACATGCGAGTCGTGCATGTGTATGTGAATGGTAGAGGCGGTATTTGACTGACAGAGACTCTGTATCGGACGAGGACAATCTGTGAAGAAACGGTTTAAGTGTAAAAATCTGAACGAAAACTTTTAAAAATTGGGACGTCATGGAAAGACGTAGACGCTTCAGAGTTGCTGATCTTGTGAAAGCACAGTTAAGTGGTAAAAGAAATTAAACATTATAACAAAGGAAATTATAAAACGAGAACAATTGTTAGAAAAATAAATGCCAAGTGATTGAAAAAGGTTTTTAATACGTGGGTATTGGACTATACTGTGTGAATGTATAGGGATAGAATTTTTAAGAAACTCTTGACGCTATGTTTTTGACGTTACATTGCTTTTTAGTGTGCGCCGTGGTTACAAAACATGTTGATTTTAAAATGAAGTAAATTAATTTCTATCAAATCGAATGGAATGAAATTTCACAGATCAACAAAACAAATATTTTTACACATGATATTGTGCTTATTTTATATTTCTTGGAAGTAGTATAACATAGATTGCCATCGTCCACGAACTTTTCGAACAACCCTCGTACATTAACTTGTACACTGTTTTTAGCTCTACTGGTCAGAGATTAGAAGAACTTATGCATTAGTAATGTGTCCATAGTCAGTCCGTCTGTTTGTGTCCATAAACAATTTTTCAAAATGCTACTCCTACAGTTTTGATCAAATTACAATAAGACTTGGTGCACAACTAGGCTATAGTAAGATACATAATCTTTTAATTGCTCTTTGGTTTCCACTTATGGTGTTGCCACAGTTACTAAATATAAATTTATAGGAAATTTATTCAAAATGCTATTCCTCCTACAGTTTTGGCTCCATTCAATAAGATTTGGTACACATTAGGTAGACTCTAAATGAGACATACTTCTTTTATTATTATACCCCTGCTCCGAAGGAGAGAGGGGTATACTGTTTTACCCTTGTGTGTCTGTCTGTCCATCCGTGTAGCTGTCCGTACCATACATAACAAACTTTGGTCGCAGTTTTCTCAGCAACTACTCATTGCAGAAGCTTGAAATTTTAGCACAATCTTTGTTTAGGCATGCCATATGGTGGGATTTATTTTTGTACGAATTCGATGTCAACTTCCTGTTTATCCATGCGTCTGTCCGTACCATACATAACAAATTTTGGTCGTAGTTTTCTCAGCAACTACTCATCGCAGATGCTTGAAATTTTAGCATAATCTTTGTTTAGGCATGCCATATGGTGGGATTCATCTTTGTACTAATCTGATGTCAACTTCCTGTTTATCCATGTGTCTGTCCGTACCATACATAACAAATTTTGGTCATAGTTTTCTCGGCAACTACTCATCGCAGATGCTTGAAATTTTAGCACAATCTTGTTTAGGCATGCCATATAATGGGATTCATTTTGGTACAAATCCAATGTCAACTTCCTGTTTATCCCTGCATCTGTCTGTACCATACATAACAAATTTTGGTCGCAGTTTTCTCAGCAACTACTCATTGCAGGTGCTTGAAATCTTAACACAATGTTTGTTTAGGCATGCCATATGTTGGGATTCATTTTTTACTAATCCAATGTCAATTTCTTGATTATCACTGTGTTTGTCCATAACTGAACTTGTGTATTCACATCAGAGCGGGGGTATTATTAGTGAGCATTGGCTCGCAGACTTCTTGTTATTACAATTACACACCAATGGAGCTACAGTCTCATCAGAGACCTCTTGTTTACATTCTTCAAATATGCAGTCAAATTCTCCAAAAGGAAATGAAAATTTCAGTTTCATACACCACTCTTTAGAGTCATGCCATGGCACTTATTAGCTCACCTGAGCTGAAGGCTCAAGTGAGCTTTTCTGATCAAAATTTGTCTGTTGTCCATGTTGTAATTGTTACATTTTCCTCTTCTTCTCCAGAAGCACTGGACCAATTTCAACCAAACTTCCCACAAAGCATCCTTGGGTGAAGGGAATTTAAGTTTATTCATAGGAAGTGCCCTCTTTCAAGGGGAGATAATTAAGAATTTGTAAAAATTTGATGGAATTTTTTAAAAATCTTCTTCTCAAGAACCACTGGGCAAGGAATGCTGAAACCTATGTGAAAGCTTTATTACATACTTTAGATTCAGATTTGTTCATATCATAACCCTTGGGGATAGGGCAGGGCCACAATTGGGCTTCAAAGTTTTACATGGGAATATATAGGAAATATCTTTAAAAGTCTTCTTGAGAACATCAAAGCCATGATGAATCATATTATTATAGAAGTATCCTCAGGTAGTGTAGATTCAAATTTGTTCAAATCTAGGCTGGGTATGGTGGAGCCACAATGAGTGATCAGAGGTATACATGGGAATACATAGGAAAAAAAGTCTTTAAAATTCTGCTCAAGAACAGCAAAGCCATGATTAGTAATATTGATATAACAGCATCCTGATGTAGTGTAAATTCAATTTCCCCCCCCCCCCCCCCACATAAACTTTTCAATACTGAACTGATTTCTGCTTTTTCATATCCAATGTGCTCAGGTGAGTGATGTGGCCCATGGGCCTCTTTTTTCGTTAAATATTTTGTAAAGATTTTTTGATCCCCTGTTAGATAAATTTTCTATTTATAGCTTTTTGTCAGTTAAAAAGAAAAATCTTGCCCATACTAGTTTATATATTCTAGTATATCAAGCTGTCAGTTTACATGCACAAGGACTATTTGCCTTGTAATTCAGATGATCCGAGTTGGAATCCCGCCACTGATGCCCAGGCTGTAGACAGAGTGTTCAGGATTGGTCAAGATAAAAATGTAGTCATCTACCGCCTCATTACATGTGGCACAGTGGAGGAGAAAATCTACCGCAGACAGATATTTAAAGACTCCATAACCCGCCAGACAACAGGAAACTCCAAAAATCCCTACAGGTAAATAATGATATACAAGTACAGTGTAAATATCAACAAAAAATCGCTTCAGGTGAATAAAGGTATACCTATAAGTACAATGTAAATATTTGGAAAAAATTCTTAAAAGCTGATATAATACCTTCAAGTACTTTTTATATGTATCTTGTATATGTTTGTGAAGAAGACCAGTCTTCACATTAACCAAAACATGGTTCCGCTTTATACTGAGACAATTATTCCGTTAAGACAAATGGAAACTTGTACTTATGGAACTGTTTGCATAATGTCAAACAATTAATTTTTTGGCTTTATTAGATTCTTACAATTAAAAATAACAGGGCTCTACATAAACTTTTTTTCCTACTTGTCCAAACTTCAATTTCACTTGTCCAAAAAATTTTCAATAAAGATCTTATACTGTCAACTTAAAAACTATTTAAATAAGTGTTTGATTGATTTATGATGTTATCAATAAATACAATTAACACACACATAAAACAAAATTTTATCTAGACTTCCTGTCCTGACAATATAAATTTTCGCAAATGAAACTGTCAACATCAAACAAAATCCAAACTTCGTAAGATCCATGATGCCTTTGCAATAGTATACAATTAGTGAGTCGCCTGCCTGGTGCAGTGGTTAGAGCGTTCACTCTAAAGTCGCGGAGTAAGGAGTTGATCCTTACGTCGCGGGTTCGAATCCCACTGTGGGATGTGGAGACCGGTCCTTCAGATGAGACAGACGTATAAACAGAGGTCCCGTGTCGCAGTAGGTGCTGGCAAGAAAAAAGATCCCTCACTGCTCAATGGCCCTGAGTGCGGAGTATAGGTCAAAAATTTCCAGCTCTCCACCGGCAAGTGTTGGCGTCTCCATATGAGTGAAAAATTCTCGAGAGGACTGATGTAGTGTGAACTCAATTACATAGCAATTGATATCGGGATCAAAGTTTGGTTTTTATGTATTAAACTACCGATAAACTTTTCACCAGTCATTCTTTTTATGAATTGGAGACACAATTACATAAAAAGCACTTATCCAATCGGACAAGTACCAAGCATTCAAGTATTCACTTGTCCATAATTTTTTTTTTTTTTACTGGTACCGGACAAGTGGACAAGCTTTAATGTTGAGCCCTGAATAAAAGGCTATGGAAAGTAATTTGGCTCTATTAACTAAATTTCTAAGAATACAAAAAGATATAACAATAAAAGCTTTCTTTTTTAAGCCCTTCCATAAATATGGCTGGGGCATTTAATGTTTATCCTGTCAGACGTTCATCCTTCCATCTTTCTGTCTGTCATGCATTGCATTTAGCTTAGTTTCAAAGAAACTATTCAAGATATTTTTATCGAACTTCATAGGCTGATACATATTGGTGCGAGCTATTCAGCTGCATCATTTTTTTTTTACCTTGACCATTCCTTTGAGCTTGACCTCACTTTTCTCAAATTTGTGCTTAGCTCAGTTTTAAAGAAACTATTCAAGATATACATGTATTTATCAAACTTCATGTTATCTTTATTTTCATCAAACTTCATACAATAATGCAAATTGGTGAGACCTATTCAACTGTGTCATAATTTTGTGACCTTATCCTTCCCTGTGACCTTGACCTAACTATTTCTTGTTTACCCTAATCTTAAACAAAGAAGCAAGAAACAACTTCATGACATCTACCATGTTAAATCAGTTGTATGAAGTCAAGTAAGTTATAAGTGTTTGAAGTGTTTGCTTTTACTCTGAGTCCAATGAGCAAGATCTTAGATGAATGTTATGCAGTGTGCTATAGGGGCATGCAAGTTGTGTGTTTAAGAGTTTTGCCACTAGGAGTTGTTAATTTGGACACGACTGAATAACTAATATGATCTTGTCTGCTGATCTATTATAAATCAGCATTTTATGTTCTGGATGGTGCATATATTCATTTTCTTTTAAGATATGTTGAGAGGAGTACATGTATTTGTTGGAAGAGTCCATGTATTTGTTGGAGGAGTACATGTGTTCGTTGATTTTGTCCCATTTAGATCCCCAGCATCAGTAAGTGCTAGTTCTTCTGGTCAGACAAGCACATTAGTGATATTGGGAACGTTGGAGGATCAAAAAACTTTAAATTAATTTAAGGTATGGGGATGGTTCCCTTTTGGGATTAAGGGTAAAAAAGAGGGCGATAGTTGGTTTTTGTCTCTTTAATTGAAAATTAGTGCATTCCTGTTTTCCCAGCATCTGTAAGTGCTAGTTCTCTACTTTCTCATACAAGCACATTACAAATACAGGGAAGAAAGAAACACAAGTTTGCGATGTGCAGTTATTTGGTGTTTGATGGAGTGAATTTAGTGGAATCATTATTGGCAAGAGAAGTTGAAATGTAAAACATGGATCGCCTGGCATCATATTGGTGCAGATTCTGACCTAGTATTCTACACACAACATTGTGCCAAGGGTCCACATCTTTTAAGAATAAATATATGTACATTTACAAAGAAATTATAGCAGGTAGAAGTAAAGCGGGAGTGGATACGATGATATGGGGCTTGTCATAGATCTGGCATTAGTTTGGTGCACATTATTTGATATGTGACACCAGACATAATGACAGGATATGACACAGCCAAAGGAAAAAACAGTTTAAGGTGTGCAGCTGCCAACAGATGGCACTGTCCCTCTGGCATCTCATTGGTGCAGGTTCAAAGGTCATCCCTCACCAATCAGATAACAGGGTCAGTTACACATCTTGTATCAAGAAAAATTTAAGAGAAAGTTAAAAGTTTTGAAAAAGTAAAAGTTGAAAGGAAGTATCCAAGAAAGAAACAAAATTAAGACTTATCCAACCAATTGTAAATGCTTTTCCTCTGAAAAAGAAGTGCATTAAGTATATGCTAATGAGACCCTTGTTTGACATGTTTTGAAGATTTTTTTGGGCTAGATTTGTCATGTTACTGAATTTAAAATTTTATTTTGATTTTTATATTTAATACTGAGAATTGAAGGAAATGGCTTATCGTCTTACATATGAATTTACACAGAGTTCAACTCGTACTATTTCTGATAAATTTACAGGTTTTTTGTTCAAATTAAGTGTTCAGATATGCATTAAACCATTCCTTTCAAAGAATCATTTACTTGAGACAGATGTTAGCCAAAAAACATTTGAGGGTTCAATGCCTTATTAGTGCCCCAGCATTGGTAAGTGCTTGTCTTTTGCCTAATACATGCACTGCACCAATACCTGGGAACTAATGCATCAGCTATTTCCTGCATTGTTTGATGTGAATTTTTGTTAATTTATTTTTACAGAGAAAACATGCAGTATTAAATTCATGAATTTTCCATGCAATGTTAGGTTTGTGTCACATTTAGATAAAAAAAATGCTTTAGTGGTTTATTTCTTGATTGATTGTTTTGTTCTTTTTTTTTTTTTTAATTAAATTAACTGCTTCTATATAAATTTTCAAAATACATTTTAAAAATTAATTATTTGATTTCTTCACTTAAGTATAATCTCTAAAATGGTTTCAAATGCCAGCCAGCATTTTATCAACAGCTTTTTTAATTATGCAAAGAAGGAATTTGTGGAATGTCATTGTTACTTCTAAGAAATTGTCAAGAAAACACCCCCAGGCTTTATTGCTGAATTCTCTCCCTTTGATCCTTTACAAAAGGGTTTACACAGGTGTTCATATCAAGCTTATCATTTACAAGAAAAGGTTATTTAGACATGCCCAAGATAAAGGGGCTTGACTGCTTGGGGCCCCATGTAGGGCACCTTGCTACACATGCTGTCAATGTAGTGATAACATTCACAGCTTGTTCCCCACAAACACCTCTGTTTACACTGTGACATGTGTTTACTAAACAATGCTGGCAAATTTATGATGTAAACAACTGTCTGGAAAATTTTTTTCAAATAAGATTTTGGTTTCAAAGTCAAAAGAAAAAAATAAACAGACTGGAAAAAAAAATATGAAAATGATGATCAAATAAGCAATTTAGTCAATAAAGCAGGCTAATAAATGCTGCAATTTTGTTATGTAATAACTGTGAAATTTTTTGAAAATGAGTAACAACAATCATTTGAATTTCAACATGCTCATAGCAAAAGGAATATTAAAAATCTTGAATATGCATGAAAAAATCTTGATAACAACAAATTTTTTAAAAAAGGAAAATGAAAACCAACTAGTTAAGATAAAATTTTCCACAAAAAAAAAAGAAAAAAAAAAGCAGACTCGTAAGGGTTCACCTTGTAGCACACCAAAATAATTAAATTGAAACAAATTTATTATTTTTAACTTCTCTAGGTCTTAGAAAACAAGATGTTCTTTATAATTGTATGTCACTTAAAATATGAATCATATTCATAAAAAGTCTAATAAAAATTTAGCAAAATTTTAGCTATGAAACTAAAAAGATTGTTAATATTGTTTAAACAATTTTACCTCTGCTTCTGAGACTAATTACTTGTCCTTTTCCAAAAGTGGATGAAACACAAATAAACCTCTGAACAGAAGAAAAGATATCATTCAACCTATGGGTTTGCTCAAAACAAGTTTGAGCAAAATGGTTTTTGTTTAGCTTGTTAGTGCTCCTTTGTCCTCTTCTTAATTCTGAGGTATTTTGTTGTGCATTTCTAAGTCAGTAAATCCACCAAGCACCATAAAAAAGCTGGCTGATCACAAAAACAACTTAATTATCCCCCTTTGTATTGGCTCTCCAGACAATGGTGTGATAATTGGACAGGTAGGCTGTTGCCATGGTTAGCTTGGGTCTGGCCAGACAAAGACCTGAAAAAGTGTCAGAGTTCCCATAATCCTAGTTTGTTTTGACCAGTCAGAGTAGCATGGCCAAATTCCCCTCAAGCCATACTAATTGAATAGAGACAGACCATGTAATGTAATTAGATAAGGCACCCACAGGGGAAACAATCCATACTTTATATATTAGATATATATTTTATAAGAAAAAGAAATGAATGAAGAAAAATTACTTTGGAATACAATCCCCAAAAGTTAACCTTGAAAAGAAAATTTCACACTAAAAAAAGGAAAATTAATACTGCCCACATTCCAAAATTTGCAGATTTCTCTTTCCATTTAATAAGAGGAAATATGAGTTTATTTGCCTTTAGAAGTAGAAATCGGTGAATTTTTTATGGCATTAAATATTTGCTGAAATTTTTATCCATGAATGAAAATTAGATTTTATATCATTTCTATATGAATTCCTATCCCTCATGTCCATTCTCCTTGCTGTACCCCACTGAGAGAGCTAAGTGTTTTGTGATACATAGATAGATAAGGGCTTGTTTCCCAGCAAGATGATGTTGTTTAGTGTAGATTATTATTTTACAGACATTCTGACACTTTTACACTACTATCAATTTTCAGAATGTGTCATGTATGTGTAACTTCTAATTAAAGGAGTCCAACTCGGAGACATTTATTCTAATTTTTGAATTAAATTTTTTTGTCTTAAATATCATTAATTTCTGTCTTTCATCTTAAACAAAATACCCAATTGTAGGAATCTGGCATTTTAAAATAATTTTAAGGTATGAACAGCACCATAAAACACAATTACATGCATAATAATTCTAAACCAAAGATTTCTCTGAGAGAATAGAATTGAGTAATTTTTAAACTTTATCTGCAAATTAACATTGTCCACTCATAGATTTGAATGTAGGAATAATCTTAAATTTGAAATCCATTTCATAATATTAGCTCAAATTGTGCTTGAATTGGATAATGTGTTTGCCAGCCATTCTTTCTGATTTCAGACTTACCTAATGTTAAATCTCTTTGATATTAAACAGAGATTGTAAGAAGCTTAAGGGGGATTAGCATTATAGATACTATTGGGAGGCCATGCTCCCATCCCTGTATGATTTATGTTCCACACCTTTTTGATTGGAAAATATTAAAGTTACAAAGTTAGTCACATTGGTAGATACACATAATTAATGAAATTAAGTAGTTTATAAAGTTATAGTGAAGGAATCCTCAAAACTATTGTCATCCATATTCTGATATGGATAAAACTGCATGTAGATAGGCAAATAGTGAAGTTTAAAATATTCTAGTGTAGCCATAACAGTGAAGTTTTCTTTATAAAGATTTGTTGTATAAATTTTGCAAAACCTTTTTGATTTTTCATTGCATTTGCATGTAAGTCTTCAACCATGATTAGTTTTTGTTTGCCTGGCTGTATGTATGCAGGATTATTCAAAAAGCATAAATAATCTATAAAACTATATACACTAAAGAATTTCTAGTTACATGTACATGTATACCTTATTTATACAAATAATGATTGAATTTTATTCTGAAGTAAAACATTTATTACAATTTATAAGTAGTAGGAATTTGCAGGATTCGCATTTATCGATAACATATTGGTAGACTATTTTTTCCATCCTCAAGATAATTTTTTAAAAATCTCTCAATTTTGGTAAATGATAAGATATTTAAGAATTCTCCAATAAATAAGAATCCCATCAAAAGCATAATTAAATCTTGTTGTATTGTAAGTTTATGTTTTTGTCAGTTTTTTTATGCCCCTCCCACTATCAATTATTGAGATGGGGGTATTCTTTATACCTATGTCATTACACATGCACATAACCGAAATTAATTTGATAGGATGGGGACAAGTTATTTGCAGTTTTGGTTCACACATTGCCATGTGCCGTAAATAGTTGCCTAGTTTTTGCAATTTTTCTTCTGTTAAACACAATAGCACATACAATATCTATACATGTATATACATTTTGTGTTAGAAAAAAGGACTTTTCTCCTAAATGTTTAATCTGAACAGATGTTATAAAATTTGGTTCAGGAACCAAGCATATGCAAATCAGAAAGTTTCTACCAATTCATGTAATGATTTGAATTGTTCTGCTGTAAATGTAAACTTATAAGTTAAATTTCTGTGTGTTTCATGTTTTAGGTACTTCACAAAGCAGGAGCTGAGAGAGTTGTTCACACTTGACAATCCACGGATCTCGAAAACTCAGCAACAGCTAGAGGAGATGCACAGTCACCAGAGAAACACAGACTCCTCCCTGGACGCTCACATCGCATTCCTCTACTCACTGGGTCAGTAATCAGTGTGTTGTTTTGTGTCACTGCTAGGTTACTTTCCTCAGAAAAACAGACTTTTAACTTAATAATAATATTTCTCCTCTGACAAAGTGTTGTTTTTTGTCATTGCAATGTTATTTTCAAAACTTTCCACAAAGACACAGGACTTTTACAATGTACTAGATTCTTAGTGTTTTTCTCTACTCACACAGTGACCAAAAATGTCATTTTGTATCACTGCTGATTGCTCATACTAAACTCTGCACATAGTTTTGATATCAAATGATGATATAGTTTCAGAAATTTTAATTTTTTTGACTGACTCCGCAAGTCTGAAGAATACTTTTTAAGAATTTATGTGTATGACTTGTTCACATTAAACACATTGAAATACATGTATCTATTTAAAAAGGAATTTTACAATTCAGCAGGCATACATATCTGCAAGCTGATTTACATGAGCTGATGTTTGTGATTTTTGATATTAAACAATTTGGAAGGAAATGGGGGTTGGAGCGGGGTCCTTTTCAGACTTTAAAAAATATAGGGGTGGGTGACATACACCACGTTGTAGATATTTTTTATGTGTTGTAGAAATATTTGGTATCAGTGACCATGACTTGATGTTTACTCGGGAGAAGTGCGACTTTGAAGACAACGGAGAAGCAGAAGTAGAACATGGAGAAGAATACATACAACACAGGGTGTGTATCATGCAACACTGCTAAAGTATACACATGTACATGTTTCATACAACACCGGGTGTGTATCAAGCAACACTGCTAAAGTATACACATGTACATGTTACATACAACACAGGGTGTGTATCAGGCAACACTGCTAAAGTATACACATGTACATGTTTCATACAACACCGGGTGTGTATCAAGCAACATTGCTAAAGTATACACATGTACATGTTACATACAACACAGGGTGTGCATCAAGCAATTATAGGAATACTACATTGCTAAAATATATACATGTACTGTTTCATACATCACAGGGTGTGTAAGGAGCAAAAATTTCTGTTCTTATGCCTCATGTTAAATGTAGGATGTGAATAAATCATGATTAATATGTTGTAAATAAATGTTTTTGACAGGTACAGAAAGCAAAGGAATTGCTTCAGATGGAGTCTGATTTAACACAGGATTTTGAACAGAGAACTGGAAAGTATCAGAGAAATGTCCCAGCTGGGCCAGAGGATGCAGGGTCCCAAAAACCATTTTCTCGGCCGTGGGCTGACTGGAATCTCCAGGGAACGGTCAACACACAGGAGGAGGAGGATGCTAAGGATGTACAAGGTCAGCCAGGACAAAAAATGCTGATAGTATTGGTAGAATTGATCTTTAAGAAACCAAACTTGGTGGGTTTCGAAATATTTTCAGTATAACAAAGATCTTGATTTTGCAAAATTTGAAACAAAAGTGGTTGTTTGATTCAGTTTAAAATATTCCAATTATTTTTTTTCTCTTCCTAGAGATAGACTTAGATGCTGAGAATGTTGATGATGATGATGATGAAGAAGAAGAGGAAGATAATGATGTTAAAGAAGTGAAGGCTGAAGTGTTGGAGACCAGTCATATTGACCTTGTGACCCCAGAGCCCACCCCCATCAAAGGCAGCAATACTGTAGTAGATCTGACAGCTATCATACCTGGAGTCAAAGTAAAGACAGAGCCAGAATTAAACAAGGTATAAACAGCTGGTTACATTTCCTTTAGAAGGTTTTGGTTTTTCTTGCTGTAGTTTTCATATGTTTGGTCTTTTGTGTATATGTACAGTCAAACCTTGTTATCTCAGACTAGATGGGGCCAAGAATAAACTTAAGAGGTTCTTTAAGTCACTTTTTATTCTCCCAAACTTTATTTTCGCATAATTTTGTGAGATGATCTGCTCATAAAAATTTCATAACAGTATATATTACATACAGCAATACCCAGAATTCATGAAAATTTTGTCTGGCTTATAAATACCAAATACATGTACCTATCTCTCGAAGATAAGGTGTCACAAAAATTTGTTGATCTACAGTATCTGCGGATTCTAGATAACAAGGTTAAAATACATAAAGAAAAAGTATTTGGGATTTCAAACACTTCGACAAATTCATGGTATTGAGATACTGATGCCATAGAAAGTGATATATATGATCTTATATGTGTACTTGTACATTGTATATTTATAAGAAATTTACATGTATCTGCAAAAAGTAAATCTTTTTTCAAGCAGTACTTTTCCAGAAATTAAAAAAAAAATCATATTCTACTTCCCATATTTATATTGTAGACTGACATCCAAATTGAAAATGAACAAAATGAAATGATGACTGAGGTATTGAGTCCAGGTCAACATGTGGAAAAGGCAGCAGAATCAGATGAAGATGTGCAGACCATTGAAAATTTGGGAAATCTTTCTATAAAGGCTAGTCCCAAAAGGACCTCTTTAGATAAAGACAGTATGTGCATGTTAGAGTCTGATTCAAATGATAGGGAAAATAACACTTCCAATAATGGAGGCATAGGTCCAAAAAGCCAAGACAAAGATGGAATGCAGACAGATGAAGATGAAGTTCAGACATACCAAGATGAAATTGAGGATGTGGAGAAGACAAGTAGTGACATTCAATCAAATGAATCAGAGAATGACAAAATGGAGGAATCTATAATCGACTCAGAGGATGACGAAAATAAAGAAAATGTTCCTCTTTCACAAATTATAGCTTCAGCCAAGAGATCGTCTGATGCGTTCAAACTGAACAGATCAACAGATGGTCAGGCAAGGTCTCCCCTAGCCCCCATCCTCATTTCTCCAGCAATTACTGACTCTCCTGCTAAAAAGAAACCAAGAAGAAGTGTGTCTCAAAGTCCCTGGCTGACACAACCCCATGAGAAAAAAGTGGAAAATACTGTGAGAGAAGAGGAAGTTTTTATATCCCCAGATAGGTTTCGACCTCTGATGGGAACGAAATCAAAGGACAATTCTGATTTGCTCAAAAGTAGAAGTAACTTAAATGCTACGATTTTATCGGCTTTCTCTGACAGTCCTCAACCAGGAAGTTCACCTCTTGGGAGGAAAGTGACATCAGAGTCATTCTTGGAGAGGAAGAGGACTGGTTCTAAGCTGCAGGAAACATTATTGGGGGAATCCCCGGATCAAAGTGGTGCTACTTCTAGACTCGAGAAAAGTTTTGTGCCAAATTCTTTACAGAATACGCCTGATGTTAGTTTGTCTGCCAAGGACATTTCTGGACAGGACAGTATAGCCATAGAAGAAACTGATGAAGAATCATCCCCTGCCAAATACATGTCTATATCCAAGTCAGAGAGTGTTGTTGAAAACAGCATGCTGAGTGATGAAGAAAAACACTCAAGTGACTCTGATAACTGTAAGCCTTCAAATAACCAGTCAAAAATAGAGATAGATTCAGAAGATGATTTGCCCACATTTTCTGTCAAGAAGAAATCTGTGAAAAAGGCTGTGATTGTGAGTGATTCTGAAAGTGACACTAGTGATGTGAACCCTGGGGAGGAGGCACAGAGAAGTATGGAACAAGAAAACAGAAACAAAAGGAAGTCTTCTGAGTCTAACAGTCTATCCCAGTCCAAATATGCCATGCTGTCCAGCTCTGACAATGAACAAGCTGAGAACCAGGAGGATTTGAGGAGTGAGGAGTCTGGGAACAATGAGGATTCTGAAGATATAGATGAGGATTCTATAGATATAGATGTGGATAGTGAAGATGAAGGTTTGTATGATGATTTCATTGTCAAAAGCAATAGATTTAACAGTATAATTAAGATAATTCAAGAAAATGTTTGTATTGAATTCAATTTTACGATCATTATTTTGTTATTCAATTTTCCATAAAACTAAAATACATGTATTGGACTGAACCCTAAAGAGGATGAAATAATTTACCGGTATATGTACAGTGTATGTTCAAACTTCCAGATTTCCTAGATCTTGCAGAAAATTTAAAAGAACAGTATCTAATGACAGTGAAAAGAGCAAAGTAAGAAGTTTTTGTTCATTTAATCATGTAACAAAAATTAGTTTCTAAGATAAATGAAAATCAAAAATGTATGGGATGTACTGTATATTGTAAGTTTGACCAAGATATTTGATGGTTATAGATGGTTATCGATGTATTTACATGTACATGTGTGTCATTGTGGTAAAATTTTAAGAGCAGTATTAAACTTTTCTTTAATAGGGAGTTGTACAAATCCAGAAACTATGAAGAATGCCTGGCCAATGCTTTACAAGCTTTGGAAATCTACCCAGAGAACACAGCTTTACAAGCGTTTGCCCTCATGGTAAACAGCAAGATGGAGGGATAGAATTCTCACACATTCCGGTTGATCTGTTCATATTGATCTCAAACATGGTACAGGGGAAGGTGATAACTCTTAAGATTGCATGATGGTGTTTTATAATGGATTAAGTAATAAAGTAAAATAATATGCAGTCTTTTTAACAATGCTTTCATTGGGATCACCTGGCAAAGATTTTGCTTTTTATTTCTTTGGAAATAATTATTTTTGAACAGGTATCAGTGAATACATTTGTTTAAGTTGATTTGTGTTTGATATGAGATCTATAGAAATAGTTCAGAATCTGCTGTTGAGGAAATTTAATGCTTATCATTACAGTATACAGGTGGTATACACACATGTACATTGTAGCATTAAGATTTTTTTTAACTGTGAACGCTATATCTACATTTTTGATACTATTACAAATACAGCATGTTTTTTTTTTCACCAACTGAATATATTTATGCATTATAAGTACATGTACTATTCCCTTAAAACATAAATTGGTCACTAATGAGTAACCCAGTGTCAATGAGTTCTCGGTGTAAAACATAATGTTCAAAAATGAATTCAGTATCTTTACATTTAGCAGACAAATATAGGTATGTACACTATGTACATACTGGTAACTGTGTAAATTTTGTACTTATTTTCAGATACATTAGAATATGAGCAGTAGTAATGTTTCTGCCTAATGATATGCTTTTGCAAACATTGCATTTGTTTGAATCAATTGTAGTCGTACTAAATTGGTATTCTCTGTGCTGAACTGAATTCATATGAGCTGATTTCTCTGTGCTTGAAATGTATCTTTACCTTTTTAACATTAAAACAGACTAGACGAGATAAATGTGTTCAAATTTTATTTCAAACAAAGTTAAGCAATTTGAGTTATGTTAGTACATAACTAAATATTTACTTGGAAAAGCTTCATGATGACATTATAGTGCTCAAATGATATTCTAATACATTAATATGATACCAGGTTCAGTAGGTGCGTTAATAAAGAAGGTTCAGTATCAAATATTTCATGTCATCGTTTTAGATTTTTTATTATATTAACTATTTGTTAAATACAAAGGATTTAAAAAGATTTTAGATTCACTTAATGAATTCCAAGTATGTATAAGTTGTTCACTCCTACGTGTAGTATATGATGAAATACAAATGTATTTTTTCACCCTTTTGAAAAAAAAAATTGCCAGATAAAAGTGTGATGCATTGATATAAACATGTAGCTTGAATAAATTGTTTTAAATAAGTATCATATATTGTAACTACTGTGTCATGATACATTAAGTGTATTGCAGTAATGCCCCAGCCCTATTGCAGAATATGAATTTTTTAGGTCACTTGAGTCAATATTTCTATGTCTTCCAACTTCTCAAGAACCACTGGACCAATTTTAAACTTGCCACAAAGCATCCCTGGTGAAGAGGATTCAAGCTTGTTCAAATAAATATTGGGAGATAATCAAGAAAAGGCAAAAATAGTGTTGGGTCATTTAAAAATCTCAAGACCAACTAGGCCAGAATAACTATGTATGAAACTTGTATGAAATTTTCCTGACATAGTGCAGATTCAAGTTGTTCAAATCTTAGCACCAGAGTAGGATGGAACCACAGAAGAAAATCAAAGTTTACACTGAAAAATATTGGAAGAATTCTTTATTAAAATCTTTTTTCTCAAGAATGGCAGTGCCATGATGAATCATATTAATATGAAAGCATCCTCAGGTAATGCAGATTGAAATTTCTTCAAATCATGGCTCCCAGGGATGGGGTGGGATCACAATAAGGGGTCAAAATTTTACATGGGACTCTATAGGAAAAATCTTAAGAACAACCATGATTAGCCATATTAATATGCAAGTATCCTCAGATAATGCAGAATCAAGCTACAATTAAGGATCAAAGTTTTATGCAGTAATATATATTGGAAAAATACTTAAAAGCTTTTTTCTCAAGAACAGCAGGGCCATAATAGTCATATTTTAAAATATGCAAGGATCCTAAGATAATGCAGATTCATGTTTGTTCAAATCATGGTCCCAGGGGGTAGGATAGGTCCACAATTGAGGATCAGTTTTATGTGGGAATTAGAAAAAACAGGGCCACACTAAATCCCACCAAACCCTTTGGTCAGGTACCAAGTTTGTCATATATTGATACATTTATTGATACACACTTCTGGACTTGCTTCAAATGTTGGATCGGACCAATGACAACTTAGTTTTTGGAGCAGGTCCATTACCAAAAACAAGAGGCTCATGGGCCATAATGCTCACCTGAGTAAATATGGCTCTGTGTGCTTCATCAGCACTCTTCTACCCATACATTCCTATGTAAAACTGATTGCCAATTATAGCCCCACCATATCCCTCGGGGTCATAATTTGAACAAACTTGAATCTGCACTACCTGAGGATGCTTCCATATAAATATAACTAATCAAGGCTTTCCTAGTCTTGAAAAGATTTTTGTATGTGTCCCTATTGCCCATTGTGGACCCATTCTACACCCTACCCCTGAGGGTCATGATATGAACAAACTTGAATCACACTACCTAAGGATGCTTCCATTTAAATATGACTAATCTTGACTTTGCTGATCCTCTGAAAAAGATTTTTCCTTTGTTTTCCTATGTAATACTTTAATTGCCCATTTTGACCCCACCCTTCCCCGGGGGGGGGGGGGGGGGGGGGGGGGCGTTATTTGAACAAACTTGAATCTACAGTACCTGAGGATGTTCCTGTATAAATAAGATTGATCATTGCTTTGCTGGTCTTGAGAAGATTTTTTTCTTATATATACCCTTGCAAAACTTTGTTTACCCATAATGGTCCCACCAAACCCCAGGGGATCATAATTCAAACAAACTTGAATTTACACATGTCTGGAAGCTTTCATACAAGTTTCATCTTTTCTGGCCCAGTGATTCTTTAGGTTTTTAAATGACCCCACCCAATTTTTACTCTTGAATTCTTATTTATCTCCCCTTGGAAGATGGTGTGGACCTTCATTTGAACAAACTTGAATCCCATTTACCAAAGGATACTCTATGCCAAGTTAGTTGAAGTTGGCCCAGAGGTTCTAGAGAAGATGAAACTAATTTGATCAGAAAAGCTCACTTGAACCTTTGGCTCAGGTGAGCTAAAACTACCAAGGCCTACCTGAACCAAACTTAAAAGGATGAGCATCAAAGGATGCACGCTATCAGAGCTGCTTCAGATGCTGGATTTGACCTACATTTTCCAGATGAGTGATCAGGTTATTGTCCTTGGAGCAGGCTCAAAGTGAAGCTTCAAGCCCTATTTTTCTAAATTTCCCATTAAATTTTGATGCTTTTTTAAAATAAGTAACAAAGCAAGATTACATATACTCTTCTTTATTGTTCCCTCATTTATGGCAAAAATCATTCATTGTAAATATACAAGTATAAGGCTGAAATGAAACAAAAGCTAGAGAATACATGTACATGTATACTTTAATAGGTTGCACCGAATATTACATAATGAAAAGATTTCATAATGTCTTGGGCAGTAGCATTACATTTTAATAAACATTTAGTTCAAACTACAACAAAATATTAAATTTGGCCTCAAAATATATTAAATAATTAGGTACACAGTACCAGTGTCAATCACAGTTAACAAGTCAGCTCAAGTATGTGGTTATTAATATTTTAAAAAATCTATATAAAAAAATGACCAATTGCAATTATGGCAATGCATCAACTCTGAAGTTGGTGTAGTGTGTTAAAAGATGCGAGATCAGTTGGAAAAAAAAGCTAAATAGTACATCAACATGGAAATGTACAAGATATATTATGAGATATGAAACTGATGTTGCATTGTGTATTCGCTGCTAATACATGTTGAGGTTCTATTGTCTCCCAGGTATTGTTCTAAATGTTTATATTGCTGTAGGATCCTATTTTATTGTTTATTATGGCCTTCAGTATGCATGATTGGCTACAAACAGGGATTCTCCTGAAGCTTTGCCTGATTCACCTCCTTGGTATTTTCCCATGGCAGCAAGTCCATTGGCCTACACAAAGTAAATCATGAAAATGTTATTTATTAAAATACATTTTAAGTATATATGAACTTAAAATTTTTTGGTAAAAGGCTACATGCAAAAAGTTTGCCTATTATATGTCCAGGAGTAAAGATGTATCCATCTTAAAATCATCCTGGCAACTAAGGTCATGGATTTTGCAATTTTGGTAAAGGGTTAAATAATTAGGCAAACAGTTGCCCTGATTGATATTCAGGAGTAAAGAAGAATGTTGAAGGCTTCATACCTTAGCTCTGGTCAGAAGCTGCTGCTGTGCAGCTTTCACATTCTCATCCTTGCCCTGCCAGGCTTTCAGTACTGAGGCCTGTAAAGCTCGCCCAAATGAGAAAGAAAGTGCCCAGGGCTTAGGGCCTTGACAGAGATTTATGGCGTTCAGATTGATGGTAGAATCTTCCTCAGATTGTCCCCCTGACAAAAAGGTGATCCCTGGAAAATAGAAATTAGAAACCCAAAGTTAGATAGATAAGAAATAGTTACCAAGGTAAAATCTATTGCATAAATTTGGGAAAAAAATTATATTCTTGTTAAGAAATATTTGAAAATTAATAGATTCTGTTTACAAAAAACATGCATAAAAACTGAGAAAGTACAAACCAGGGACAGCTGCTGGAACCCCACGACTGAGGGCTATGACTGTAGCTCTACCGTTCTGCTCAGGAGTGTATTTCTTGGTACAGGACTGACCAGCAGTGACCATGTTTGGTTTCAGTAAAGTTCCTTCCAGAAAGATGTGGTGGTCAGCCAGGGCTTTGTAGGTGAAGGCCAGGACCTGGAAAATGACAATGAAATTGCAATGATATTTAAATGCCATTAAACAAGTGTAATTTGTGATTTCCATTGTCAGAAATTATATGAAATGTGTGTTTATACCTGTTCAGTTACTTTTTGTGCTGTTTCTAAATCATGATCTCCATCACAAAGAACCTCTGGTTCAACTATTGGAACAAGGCCATTCTGGGAAAAAAGAAGTCATTTACTTTATATATGTCTTACTGATGAACAAAATTCAGGTAGTCTAAAAATGTATATTCATTTAGTAAGATTTTTTCCAAGTTTCCGAGAATAGATAAACAGGATGTCTTTTTTCATTCATACACTGTAAGTATATGTACTACATTATTCACAACAAACCTGTTGACAGATGCTGGCATAACGAGCCAGAACATTGGCATTCTCAAACATAGCCTGGTAAGAAGGTGTGTGAGAACCGATCTTGAGGACACATCTCCATTTAGCAAATTCTGCTCCATCCTTCTTATACTGTGCACATCGTTCAGATAAACTATCCAAACCTGGAATAAATTCATTGATTCATCTGACTATAAGGTAAGTGTACAAATTTGTATGGTACTTTCTTTAAAACTATGAAAGGGAAGGTAATTTTTCAGCTTTCGGAATTTTTAAGACAACACCCTTATGGAAAACACTTTCAATCATTGAATTTTTATTTGGTAACAATTCATGTAGTCTTTATTTCGTATAAATTTATTTCTAACAAGTCTTTTTTTTTGAGGGAATTAAGTCTACCTTGTGTTGTACTTTCTCCATCTGTACCAGCAAGGGGAACAACTCCTTTGTCGACCTTGATGCCAGGGATCATGCCTTTGTCCTTCAGAATTTTCACAAATGGAGTGCCGTCCTTTGCTTTCTGGTAGAATGTCTCATGGAACAGAATGACACCGCTGATGTTCTGAGCAACTGCGGGGTCTGCTGTGAACAACAGTTCCCTGTATCGTCGTCTATTCTCCTCTGTGTTCTCTACACCAATGGAGGCAAACCTCTTGCCCATTGTACCTACAAGATAATTATAACTTCATCAATGCTGCATTTCATGTATGATTGAAGTTTCTTGCCCAGCTAAAGGGTATTATCAGTATGTTTGTGCGATTGGAGTCTCTTGCCTGCCCAAAGTTTTGAACATGAACAAATGATAAAGGAAAATTGTTTTCCTTTCTTCATCTGTCTCTATTAGTAAATATAACACTTTAATATAACAGAATAATCTAAAATACAGTGACTGCTTACATTAACAAGGGTAGTCTCAGATTTTTTGACATTTCATCAACAATATTACAAACTTTTAGTTATAAGTAACAAAGCATTTATTTATGCCTTTTCAATGTAACAGTTAATGAATATACCAGACTTTGTTTCTTACCAGTAGATTCATCAGCTGCCAATATCCCCTTCCCTGGTGCCACAATGGCATTGGCAATCTTTCGGAGTTCATTCTCTTGATCAACAGTCAGGTATTGTGGAAATGAAGGCATGCTTGAATGTCACAGTAAAAAGTCCAGATCTGAAACAGTGTAAAAAACAAAATTGGAAACATCATATTGGTAGTTGATCAGATACAGGTATAGAGAATTCACTGTATAACTAAATACTGCCCACAAACATGTGTTAAAAAATGCAGTCTGTCCTGTTTGCAGGTAGAAATCAGCTGGTGTGAGATAAATAATTTAAGTTCAAGGGAAGATCCTAAGAATATAGGTCATGATTGAGATCTGCAAACAAGCTGATAACAGAACAAAGACTGTCTACTTTTTGGATTACTGTCCCAGTATGTATTATGAATATATCAGTAGATTAAATTGACAAGATTATATATACATGCCCAAGTGAAATTGATACAAGTATCACATTACAAAATCCCTCAAAATTTGTGATCATTACTGAACATAAATGTTGAACATGCAAGTCATCAACCTTAAGTCACAAACCATAAAGCATAGAAGAGGCAGTGAGCACATTTTTTCCCCTATTTAATTCTGATATGTAACATACTGTCTTTTTGCCAACAAATTAATTGAGGCCATGCATCGTTAGTCTTAGAATGTTTCTGTTTGAAGTAATCTGACCCATATTTTTCAAGGTAGGTAGGTAGGTTTTTTTTTTAAATTGAATTATCTCAGAACACATTGATAACCATTATTTTCATTGCAATATATATACACTGGACAGCTAGACAGACTTGATATTTACCAGTATTGCTGTAAAAACTTTAAATCTCAGAAGCGTCTTTGAGAAATGATAAACCTTAATTTTGAAAATGATAAGGACACTCCGTATTTCCCTGGAATAAAAAAAATTTAAAATGTAAAGTACTCAATAAAAAAAAGATCGGCTTGGTGTGATTTTGATGGGTCGGTCGGAGTATATTAAACAAATCATTTTTGATTGTTAGCTTGATGTTCAATATACCCTTTAATGACAAACTTATTCTGTCAATAAAGATGACATTGATCATGTAACAGCCTTGGTGATGGATCATGACTCATGAAAACTGATAAAATGGGTCAATACAGATTCAAATTATGGTTGTCAAAGTGTTAACCGAGCATAGTTAGGAAGATATACATGTATGATATATGCTAATTAAATGAAACAATACTATAGGCCTGGTTGTTCTGCCCAGCATATCCTTTGACAATAGGCATATACTGCAGTACTCTTTGAGCATCATGAATGGCCAAAACCAGACTGTGAAAAAGGGATTTTAATAACACATTATATGTCTGATTGTCTATTTGTAATTACATTACCTGAAATTATTTGAATTGTTTGGAAATATTGGGAAGTAGGAGGTTAAATTCTTTTCCTTTATTCTTCATGCACTTTTCTTTCATTAAGTCACTAAAAAGTATGCAGGTTAGGTTCCTCTGACCCATATTCTTCATGCACTTTTCTTTTATTCAATAAACTTGGGAAGTAGGGGTTAAATTCTCTTCCCTTTATTCTTCATGCACTTTTCTTTCATTAATTCACTAAAATTGGGAAGTATGCAGGGTAAATTCCCCTAGCTGACCCTTATTCTTCATGCACTTTTCTTCCATTCACTAAAATTGGGAAATGGGGTTAAATTCCCCTCCCCTATTCTTCATGCATGCACTAGCTTTTTCAATCGTTTCCAAAACTTATAATAAACTTATTGTTACTTTTTAGGTTTGCAGGAAATACCCAAGTCCTCTGTCTACCTTATTCTTTGAATATATCATTCTAATGTGAATTGAAATTCTTTCCTCCTCATTTTATTTCTCCCTCCCCCTTATTGTCATTCATAGCCCCCCCCCCCCCCAAAATCTCTTCATCCCCTTTTACATGCACATACTTTAATTCTTCCTTTGAGTATTGTATGTTCAGAGTATCTTATGCTTTGGTGAGAGGATGTTGGGATTACTATTATAAACATGGATATGATAATACAAGTACACAAAGTAAATGTACTATCAATTAAAGTGCTGCTGATACATAATGATTTGTGAATCATTTCCTCCTGGGTTATGATCTAATTTGATGTGTACTTCAATCATTACCGGTAATTTTTAAACTGAAAATGGTTTAGGCAAACTCTATTCTACTATATATTTTAATTTACTATGAAAATGTTCATTGAAAGGGTGGTTACCCCCCCCCCCCCCCCCAATTTTTTTGTAGTGTAGTGAAATCTGGTCATGTTAATTTTTACAAAAATCTCTTCTTAAACATTGTTTATAGTATAGTAGAGATGTTTTTTTTTTTAACAATGAAGGTGGGGATTGCCTATGGTTTGAACTACCTCCCCACCATCACCAAACAGGAATAAATAAATCGGAGGACTTTGGGAAATCTATTTTTTTTTTATTTGCTATCAAAGTTTTTCAGGTAAGTTGTAAAAAAAAATTTCCAGCTGCCCACTTTCAAAAACGATACTAAGTATACACAGGGACCTTTATACTTGTATATAGGTCCCTGGTATACGTGATTGATACTGGTTCCCAAGTCAGAGCATTGGTGATGCGTAGTACGTTTTCATTAGATAATGCGTAGTATCTCATTAATTATGCCCAAGAACATGGTTAACATGGTTAATCTAAAATTCATATGCAGGGAACGATAATCATTAACTAAATTTTGAAAGTAGGTTTATATCCTGACCATAGGGTCAAAAGCCAGCGTGTCCATAGCGGTACAAACAACATGAAATATCTGTCACTAACTTACACTGTACATGAGGCTGCAGACAATTCAACTTTTTGGTAAAATTATATGATTAAAATTTTACATGTTTGCTTATACAAAATATAACGTATCGTATACATTTTTTTTAACTTTAAGGAATATTACCTTCGCAAAAATCCTCCCACTTGCCGCTGAGCCGCTTCGAAGTTGATGAGTTGTTTACCACGCTGTAAGTAGTGGGTGTGTGCATTTGACGCTAGCCGATTGGCTGATTGAAAACTGTCCTTGACATGAGAAAAAAACGTTTGTAAACAGATATTTCTGATGCAATGAATCACATTTGATTTAAAAGATTTTTTTTTAATTAAAAAAGACCTACTACATTTATTTTTGTTTGAAACCAGGGACGTATATACTTACTAGGTCCCTGTTGATACTAATAGGCTTTCGTAGAAGGGGGGTGTTAAATTCAATTTGAGAGGTGGACAATCAGGTACTCTTCCTGGGTGCTATATATACACTCATTGCCGTTACAAAATATCTTAAGTGTGTACATTTACAGATATTGTCTCTTCCTTTAGCCAGCGTCTTATAATTATGTATGTACATATATAAAGTACATTTTAAGACATGCATAAGAATGAGCTTTATCGACAAACCGGTGTTGTAGAGTAGGATTTCCCCCATAGCCAACTCCCCCCCCCCCCCTTTTCTTTCTCAGAGTAGGATTTCCCTAGATAGAACATTCTATCGTTAAAATGATGTCCTACGGACCCGGTGATGAGGGCTTGTCCCGAGACACAGTTAGATTATTCTAACTAGGATTTCCCCTCTTTTATTAATGCTTATATCATATCGACAATATTTATGAAAGTCAACTGATTATTTTATGGATATAAGAGTGTTTTTGACTCATGAATTGTCGAATTTAGTATGAAATCTTAAAACATATAGTTCAAATCATTGAGTCTAAATCCAGAAATTTAACATTTGGGAAATTGTAAAAGATAGTAAGACTCGATGTATCAATTAACACCCTAGCTCTCTCGGCGCAGCGGTACCAGGGACCTATATACTAACAGTAAAATATACTCTTTGATCTGGTGTACTCGTGTATAAAAGTTCATTAATTTGACATCATTAATGGCAAATAAATGGCGTTATATGCCAAAACACTTTTAATTAGATATTGTCAAAATGGTGACGTTTGGCGATAATGTGGAGCACCAAATTATTAAGCAGAACTGTGTTGAGCGGGATATAAATCCTATCCAAACGAAAAACAGAAACATAAATCTCGGGCACAGGCTTATCCCTAGTTGAAGAGGTTTGAGGATGGTTTGACTGGTTATCCGATAGAAGAGGCGTTTTGTAAAACAACAAAAATGAAGACAAACTGAAAGTCTGGAGCTGGACGTTATAGGTCTAAGTGAAGGCCGCTGTTAAACAATGTGAACTGTTAGGTTTATTATCGGAATTGAGAATTGTATATTAAAAGAATTAATTCCGCATCTTTTGGTAACACTAGTATTTGAGATGTATAAATTGGTAAATAAAGGAAAATTAAATACAGTGCTGAATTTATGCTTAAACGAATTTTATCAGAAGCACATTTCCAGACCAAATTCACAAACGCCATGAGCTACATTTTGACGTCGTCAGTGTTGCGCCGACAACTGATTTGTAAGATTCGTTTACCTGAGATAAAATGTTATTTATGGAGATATTTCATTGAAGTTTCTATGCATTATTCAAAAAATGTTGATTATGGTGTATGCCAATTTTTAACTTTATAGTATTAGTGAAACAAAAGATATTGAAAATGTTCGCGTATTTCTGGGACAACCCTCGTATGTCACCTAGATCCCAGTGAGAGCAAATACTCTCGAATTGAAATAGAAATAAATGACCAATTTTTAGATCCATGGCAATAATTAAACACCAGAATTTTGAGAAGACACTTGCACATCAATGTTATGTGCATGTAGATTGAATTACAACTGGAGAGGGAAAAAAATCATTTAATTATAAAATTCCTTTTATTTCTATGAATACAGTTAATATTTATCCAACCGATAATATTGTAACATTTTTTTTTTAGAAACGAGGTTTGCCCAGATGAAAAGAATAAGATTTTAATGCTTCAAAAATTGGTTGGACGGTTACTGAGATAAATGAGATTTAAAATTTTCATTTTCCACACATCGTATATTTCAATGGAACTAGTCGCCATTTGGAAGAAGGGACACGTGTAGTTCAATATGTCGCCTCCTTCCCCTTCATACACAAGTACAGCCATTTGATGGGGGGGGGGGGACTGGCTCTGGGGGAAATCGCACTCTATAACTATTACACAGAGTAGGATTTCCCCCCGGAAAATTGAATCTGGTGTGGGATTTACGTAGGGGAAATCCTACTCTAGAGTCATTTTTCCGTGGGGAAAATTGTACTGTAGAGCCTATTTTCCAGGGGGGAAATCCAACTCTAGAGCCAGTTTTCCGGGGGGGGGGGGGTTGGTTGGTTAAGAGAGGAAAGCCTACTCTACAAGACCGGTATATCGTGATTTAATTGCGTGATACATGTATGTATCGTTATACGGAGACTAAAATATATACATAACCATAAATTCCAGAAATTATTTATAATTATTTGTTCATACTTTTGAATTACAATTCAATTACAGGAAGTGTAAAAAATGTTGAAAACTGTAAAAGAACGGCATCCTAGCATCAAAACATGCTTTATATTAGGTAAATAAAAATGAAAAAAAAAGTGAAGTTACATTTTTCGAGCATATTTACAAGAAAAATATGGATATTCATTTAAAATTATTAAAAAAAAATTATGTGTAAAAATATCATGATATTATTGTGATACAGTATTTGGGAGGAAAATACCGTAATATATTACAATACAAAATTTTTGGCGATACCCCCAGCAATATGAGCTGCAACTTGGGCATTGGAAAATTTTTGTTGCAACATTGTAAAAAAAACTATTTCAATGACAATAAAAAGAACGTTTGTAAACTTTTATTGCTGATATTTGCGATGGAAGAACTATATATAAGCTTTGATTGAGCAAAAAATACATTATTGTCGTCCTGTACAACATTGATCTCATTGTATAGAAATCTTTCTTCTGAAACAATTAAATACTTTATTTAAGTCTAATTGATCATAAAGGTTTAAGTTACATACAGATTTACCATAACAGCACATTTTGACAGCAAAATAAAATTCTCTAAAATGCAGCTCATATTGCTTTAACATGCTTAATGCACTGCACGTTGGGGATATGTTAGCGCGACATTATATAACACATAAATACATTATATTAACGTAATTTTTTTCCTACATGTTTCTAGCTGTTGTACACGGATTTAAGGAATAACTGTCTAATTTTTTGGATTCATGATGTGATCAATCGAGTGGCTTGCGTGATAATTTGCATAAACGCCGAAGGCGTTTATGCATAAAATTATCACGCAAGCCAATCGATTGATCATCGTCATGAATCCAAAAAATCTGACAGTTATTCCTTATATTTACATGCTCCTGATTCTGGAAATTCCCGTGCTAATAGCCCCGCTTCTGTCTCTATTTGTCCCGCCCCGCACGTGATTTTTTTTAACCGCGCCTATCGACGAACCAGTAGATTTATGTAGAAATAAAGTATTTTTACAATTTGTAATTTTATCTCGGACAAATACATTGTAAATGTAAATATATGGTAATAATTCTATAATTTAGTGGTGTTATATAAATATAAGCACAATGACCGGGGCGGGATATTTATTTCCTTACTAAATTATCAGCTAAAGACTATTCTTGGATAAATCGGGGTGTGATGAGACCCCTTCTGATACACAAAATCAGTCTATTTTGATTGGGATCGGAATACTTTAAAATATTGTATAGTGAAAATGTCAGAGGAGAGGTGACAGATAAGAGACATATCTCGCCGCATCCTCACCAAAATAATGGGTGTAATAGATGGTGTAGATGTTGGCATTCTTTTAGGGATTGGGGTTGACATCCTTTGTTCATATGGGTTATATCGTTTGTACAAACGAGCATTGCGCAATGCTGTAAACATAGAGGTAAGCGTTGTCGATTGAAAGAGAAAGTAGGATACAAATGTACTTCTTTCCCATGCTCGATACAATCCATTCAGTTAGAAAATGGGATATCCCTTCAAATAACATGCCAAATTCTTACGCCCCTATCAATTAAAAGATGTTTTGCAATCAATTGGATTCGAATCAGTTGATGAGTAAGCTACATAAGGCGATAAGCCTTTTGTGTGTTAACTTAGATTGAACATGATTATACTGAAACAATAGATGCAAGCAATAATTATTTTATCTTTCACAATGGGAGGTTTCAGTAACAATGAAAGCTAATTGCCATTCAGTGAAACTGTTATGGGCAAGTTAGTAGAATAATCTGTATCTCGCACTGGACTCGCAGAACATTAAGCCCTCAACAGTTAGAAAATGTCCCATATACAATCAGGGGTGAGACATCCTCGCAAGCCAAGGGTCCTGAGTCAACACGTTGCCGTTGGATCCCTGACATATTTCATTCAATTTTTGTGGGCTGACTGTAGTGACGTCTTCTGGAAAAATTACAAATCTTGATTGTTTTTCTTATCTCTCAACCAATCACATTAAGCCATTCTATGTTAAACAACTTGTAACACATGCGTTTGAGGTGTCAACTGAATCCTTATTGGTGCTTCTCAATGAGAGAAGCAAGCCCACAAATATTGAATGAAATGTGCCAGGGGTCCAACAACAACGTGTTGACTTGGGACCTCTGGCTTGTGAGGATGGGGGTGAGACTGAAAATGATGACTACTAGTCATTAAATAAAATTTTTATTATGAATAAAACTTGTAATTTTTAAGAAAATGATGAAAACAGTCATAAAAATTTAGAGTGTTTCTAGAAATACTAAGTTACCTCTCTTTAAAAAATGTTAGATCCACCAACCAAAAAAGGACAGAAAACATTGTAAACAAACTTCATTTCACAAATACTGTTGACTACAATACTGATTATGTTGACAGTGCAGACTTCAACCATTAGAGGAAGCTCTTGTGGATGGATTATCTACAAAGATAGCACCTTTTTGAAAAATAAATGTGGAGTTTATTTCTGACCCATAATTTTATACATATAATTTGATCTGTATTTTACCTCACTTTGAAATGCCTGTTATTATTTCTATCTTTAGAATGTTGAACAGTATCAGATCAATCAAGACCTGCATAAAAAGCTTGAATATATGCCCTACAGAACCATACCATATGGGTGTATAGAAGGAGTTGTCAGCCCGGTGGGAACGACACTGAAGAGTCACTTCAAGGAGAAAACTGAGGGAGTCATGCAACACCACTCGCTAATTGAACATAAATCAAGGAGGGTCCAAGGCATTTGGTACAATCGAAGTTTTCATCTTATCAATTGTTAGGTCACCTGAGTCTCTTAGTAAATTGTTAAAATTAAAACTTAATCTTTACATTTGTTTTTAAAAAGACTGTATGTTTTCTTTTAAAGGTCTGATGTGAAAAATGTCATTAGAGACACACTAGAGGTGATTCCATTTTATCTCGTTCCACATGGAAACTCATGGTATCCTACAAAAGTCATGGTTACTGAGCCAAACTCTGCATACCATATTGATGAAGAGTTGACCATCATCCATGAAAACTTTGCTCAGTCCGAGTCTAATGTATTTAAGAAAGGAATGGAACTTATCAGCGGAGAGGTGAACAAGGGTTACCAGGAATCAGAAAAAATGTTACTTGTTGGAACACACCTTTTGGCTATTGGTAAACTTGTTAAAGAGGGAAGTGATATAAAGATGAAGCCACCCTCTTCTGAATATAGGTACATCATCTCCCGGAAAACCAAAGACGAGTTAGCTAGACTACTCAGAAACAAGGCCACATGGTTAAAAGTCTTTTTAGGAATATTTGGAGTAGCAGGAGTTGCTCTCATTTGTTACTTTGTCCATAGATTTTACAGAAAACTTAGAAATCAAGAGGAGGAAGAAAAACTAAGGAGAAATCTTCAGAAGAAAAGAGAGATAGAGGAACAAAGGCGGGCTAGAGCTGCACATAGATCAAATCCAGACAGTTTATCCCCCAGTGAAATGTCCAATTCAGATAGCAATAAATGTGTTATCTGTCTTAACAATGAAAGAGAGGTTGTACTCTTAGATTGTGGACATGTTTGTCTATGTGGGGACTGTGCATTTGCACTACCAGAACCAAAGTTATGTCCTATATGCCGCAGTAAAGTAGTGAGATTTGTTACAACTTACACTCCATGATAAAATTGGATATCCTGCTATGTTAGCTCTGATGTATTGATCAAAGTTCATATTTTTGTATATTGTAGTGCTAAAGAGAGTTCAGTAAATTAATATAATTTTTATTTCTTTGATTCAGTAATTAACAGTTGTACATAGAAAAAAATATAGCAAAGTCACTGTGTCTAACTCATCCTCACAACATCAGGGGTCCTGAGTCAACATGTTGCTGTTGAACCCCGACAAAGATCATTGTTGCCTTTAAACCCCTGACAAAGATCATTCGTTTTTTTTTTTCGGGCTTGCTTCTCTCATTAAGCACCAATCAAATTGAAGCTTTCATAAGTATACAGTTATGTAAACAGAAAGGACTCAGTTGAAACAGGTTTTGTGAAATTTTGCAAAAAATTAAAATATGAGCAAATGATGTGATCTAAAGAAACAAAAAACAAAACAGAAGTCTCTGATGAGACTGTAGCTCTACTGGTCGTACTTATAAAGGAAGATAAAAGTAACACTTAGACTTGAAACTTTGCAACAGCAATAAATAGAATAATGATCCTTGGTTTAGTCTCTTTTTGTGGATTTATTGCAATCAGACTAAAACTGTAGGAGGAGAAGCCTTTTAAAATAATTTAACAGAAATTTTGATTTAAGTAACCATGGCAACATCATTCAACAAATTCAAAAAAACAATAAGGACAATTATGTATCTCAGTGTAGTCTACTTGTATGCCAAGTTACACTGAAATCAGACAAAAAGTGTAGGAGGAGTAGCGTTTTGAAAATATTTCAAGATATTTCTATTTTTAGTTACCATGGCAACACTGTTCATCGAAACCCAAAACTGCTAAAGTGAAATATGTATCTTAGTGTAGTCTACTTGTGTGCCAAGATATACTAAAATCAGACCAAAAGTATAGGAGGTTATACTGAAATCGGACCAAAACTGTAGGAGGAGTAGCGTTTTGAAAGTAATTCCCTGAAATCTCTATTTTTAGTAACCATGGCAACACCGTTCATTGAAATCAAAAGCCGATATACAGAATTATGTATCTTAGTGTAGTCTACTTGTGTGCCAAGTTATATTGAAATCAGACCAAAACTGTAGGAGGAGTAGCGGTTTAAAAATTGTTTACAGACAGATGGACGGACACCTTACTATCACATAAGCTCTTTTGGTCTCTGACCAGCAGAGTAATAAAATGTGCTTTATAATCTTCAGAAACAGTATAATTGCAAATTTGGGATCAGAGGTTGAAATATTGAAAAAACATCTTAAACTTTAGACCATTTTTAGCTAGGCTCAAAAAGCTAATGCAATGGCCATTTGTGAGGTGTGCGTAAACTTTTTTGGAAAATGTGCCATATCTCAAGAACCACTTGGTCATTTTTTTTTTCAAATTTGTCACAGAGTATCCTTGGCCCAAGGGCTTTCATTTGTACTAAAACTAGGGATGTGTCCCTTAAATAAGGGGAGATAATTAGGGAAATAAAAGCAAAGGTAGTGGTTGCTAAAAAAATCTACCTCTCACGAACCACTGTGTAAATTATCACCATACTTAAATTAAAGGATGAGGATATATTGTAGATTAAAAATTGTTCAACGCATCACCCTGGGGCAAAGGGTGTGGTCTCAAGGTCACTTCAAAGTTAACCAAAAATTATGTTTTGTTAAAACTTTGATATTTTGCCCACTGTATGGCCTAGGATCATCAAATCTTGTCAGTTGATGCATCTTCGGACCTCATATCATGTTGACTCAAAAGTAGGTCACAGTGACCTACTTTTTGAATTTTGCAGGTATTCATTTTCAGTTTAATTTTGATGCATAACTTGGATACTTTGATGCCTATGATCAACAAAACTTGTCAGTTTATGCATCATGAAACCTTGAAGTGTGTCAACCAAAATGTAGGTCACCATGACCTACTTTCTGAATTTTATGGCTAATCATTTTCTAAACACGAAAGGTCATTATTTCAGGTACTAAGAGGTTTAGAATCATCAAACCTTGTAAGTTGATGCACATTGGGGCCTTAAAACATATTTATCAAAAAGTAGGTCACAATTACCTACATTTTGATTTTTTTTATGCATGTTGAGTCCTTGGAGTGTATCAACCAAGAAGTAGGTACCTTGACCTACTTTTGCAATTTCATGGCTTAATTTAAATGTTTCAGATACTATAATTGGATTGGAATCATCAAACTTTGTCAGTTGGTGCATCTTTGGTGACCTACTTTTTGGTTGATGCATCTTTGGTCCTCAAAGTATGTCAACCAAAAAGTAGGGCACCATGACCTACTTTCTGTTACTGTAATTCTTTTTATAGTTTGTTTATTTTGTGCTTAAAGTGTACATTTTCATTCATAATGACCTACAATATACAAGACACAGTAAGTGACATACAATACACAACCAAGCCCTGATACACAGTTATTGACATACAATACACAACCATCTTTTGCAATTTCATGGCTAATTCACATACTAATTGGCTAAGAATCATCAAACATTGTCAGTTGATGCATCTTGGGTTCTCAAAGTGTGTCAACCAAAAAGTAGGTCACTATGACCTACTTTTGGAATTTGAAGCTAATTCAGACACTAATTGACTTTGTCAGTCGATGCATTTTGGGTCCTTGGAGTGTATCAACCAAAAAGTAGGTCACTGTGACCTAGTCTTGAAATTTGCATGTGAGGAGTGAAATTTGATGTCAGTTGATGCATTTTGGGTCCTCAAAGTGTGTCACCCACAAAGTAGGTCACTGTGACCTACTTTTGGAATTTGATGGCTTTTCAGTTACAAATTGGCTTAGAATCATCAAACCTTGTCAGTTGATTCATCTTGGGTCCGCAAAGTGTGTCAACCAAAAAGTAGGTCACCGTGACCTTTTGGAATGTGGATTTTTCAATTACTAATGGGCTTAGAATCATCAAACTTTGTCAGTTGATGCATCTTATCAACCAAAAAGTAGGTCACCCTGACCTAGTTTTGCAATTTCATGGCTTAATTTAAATATTTCAGATACTAATTGACTTGGAATTATCAAAATTTTTAAGATGATGCTTCTTGAGTTCTCGAAGTGTATCAACCAAAAAGTAGGTCACCCTAACCTACTTTTGCAACTTAAGGGCTAAATTTAAACATTATGTCAATTTTTTAAACCAGGTTTTTCGCAGGAAAAATTTAGTTACTGAAATGGTGAAAAATGAAAATGGCAAGCAGGTGGCTGCAAAAAGAGTTCATCATTTGTCTCCTACAGTTTTCAAGAGAGGGACTTTTTTAATTTTGTAGAATAATTGTACATATATTGGAGATGTGCATACTGCTTTGGTTTTGATTTTTGATAATTTATGAGAAAAATATTAGCTGCTGAACTTTTTTTGTGTGCAAAAGATTGCTTATAGGGTACCCCATTTGTCAGGATAACTCCTCCTACAGTCTTCAAGATAGGAAGTTCTTATTTTGCAGATCAGTTATACATATATCAGAGATGGGCATACTGAATGGAATTGATTTTTGATAATTTGTGAAAAAATACCAGCTATTGTACTTAATCATTTTTTTGCAAAAATTGGCTCAGTGGTTCTTGAGAGGAATTAAGTCAAAAATGTGAGAAGTTTATAGATTGATGGATGGATGGACAGACAGATGGATGGAAGGATGATAGGTGATCAGAAAAGCACACTTAATTAAAAAATAATTGCAAGACATTGAAAAATGTTGAATTTTTTTCACTTATACTGCTTAGTAACCATGAAAACAGAGTCTTATTTTTAATGACCTGCAATTAAATATATGGATTAAAGATGAAATGATATCTAGACTTATTTCTAAAAGCAAAACTGTACAGTATGATCTTCTGAATCATAGAGCCTATAGAACAATTTTTACTTGTAGGTTGCTCAACATACATGTGCAATCATATCAAATAAATAGGTTCTGGTAATCTTAACATTTGTTGGACTTAATTCTCTGTTCACATGGACAGCTTAATTTGAACTGAACAAAAGTTACTGCAAATTACATTTTTACCTCATTCACATAAAGAATTTAATGCAAATTAGTTTAATTCAAATTAATTTAGTTTTGTATATAAATACTTCTCTGAACATATAAGGTAGTAATACTTGAAAGGACACATGTATATAGTGATTCACCATAAACATGTATATGCTTTAACAAATTCTATATGTATATAACGAATTACGGATATAGTGGTCCACAGGACTTTACTATAACCAAGTTTTACTGTATTTTCATCCCCATGAATTACTTAGCAACTTTACCCATACATCACATTAAATACTTCTTGTCCCCCGCTTTTGCAAAAGTGCAAGGACATTAAATCTAATTTGTCTGGCTGGCTGTCTGTCACAAAAAATTTGACCTTAGTCATAACTTTTAAAATGAGATAAGTATTTCACATGTGAATTACCTGTGACAAGACCTTTCCAATAGTACTACATTGTATAATTTTTGCCTTTTAAAGTTTGACCTTATTTTCAAAATTTTTAATTATCATTGGTAATAACTTTTTGAATTAGAGAAGATAAGATTTTCATATTTCACGTGTACTTTCCCTGTGACAACATCCTTCAATTACTATCATTTTCTACCTCATGACCATGAAGTTTGACATACTTTTTGAACCTTGGCAATTGCTTTTGCACCTGAAGAGAGAGAGACCACAATTCTCTGAATTTATAAGTTTTATTGTGTTCTGTATTCAAGTAACCCTTTTAGTCTGTCTGCTTTTCACTGAATGTTTTTTGAAACAAATCATTTCATCAATATGAGTGTTTGCACATCTTTTCAAAGTGTCCATTTTAAATAAATGCTTTTCTACACAAATCATATTTTCAATTTTAAATATATGCTTTTCTGCACAAATCATATTTTCATTTTTTTCATCTGTATGTATCTTCATGTGTTTCTAGCTTTCAGCTCAGGTGAGAAAAGGTTTTTCTCCAATACAGATATGTTTTCTTATTTCTCTTTTTCTTGTCCGATGGACCTCTTTTCCACTTACAGGCTTCATCTTCATAAGGTGTTTAACTACACTGTAGCATGCGCCATCATATGTCTTTGTAAGTAAAATGATCAACCATGTGTCTGCTTTCATATATCTTATCACTTGTATGGCTATCTGTCCATATGTGTCTGATTAGTTGAATGCTGCCCTGCATACAATACATGTACATTGAAAAGGTTTACTAACAGTATGAATCCTCAGATGTCCCTTTATGTTCATTGAATGCCTTCTGATATATGTAATATTTTTAAGGTTTCAAATCAGTAATGTCCTCATGTGTAAATGCTTAACTTTTTTTATATGAAAGGCCTTCTATACAGATTACATTTCCAATGTTTTTCATGTGTGTGCATCTTCATCTAAGCAACGAACCAACTTCCCATATACACTTATATCAAATGTTTCCTTCTTTTCACTTGTATGTGTCCTCATGTGTCTCTGCAAGGATTTCTTTTGACTGAAGGCTTTCCCACACAGAGTACAATCATTAAGATCTTCCCCTGTATGTATCCTCATATGGTAATAAAGGGATTGTACAACATTAAATGTCTTCCCACACACATCACATTGATAAGATTTGTCTTCAGTATGTGACCTCATCATGTGCATCTGTAGGTGATCTGATCGATGGAATGTCTTCCCACATAAATCACACTGATACCGTTTATCACCTGTATGTATCCTTGAGTGTTTCTGTAAGTTGGTTGAATCACAGAATGCCTTCCCACACACATCACATTTATAAGGTTTCTCACCTGTATGTATCCTCAAGTGTATCTGTAAGCTACTTGAATCAGAGAATGCTTTTCTACACACATAACATTCATAAGGTTTTTCCCCTGTATGCTTTCTGAGGTGATACTGTAAGTGCGCTGACTGCTTGAATGCTTTCCCACATACGCTACATTCATAGGGTGTGTCGCCTGTATGTGTCCTCATGTGTAACTGTAAGTGTCCCGACTGGTGAAAATCCTTTCCACAAACATCACATTTATAAGGTTTATCACCTGTATGTATTCGCACGTGATTCTGTAATTCACCTGATCGTTTGAATTCCTTCCCACACACATCACATTTATGAAGTTTATAAATTTTATGCATCCTCGTGTGATTTTGCAAGGATGTTTTTTCACGGAAGGCCATCACACACATCTTACAATGATATGGCTTTTCACATTTGTGTATCCACATATGATGTTTTAAGCTTTCTTTGTAATGAAATGTCTTTCCACACACATCACAATCATATGGTTTTTCATTGGTATGTATCCTCACATGTTTCTTTAAGTTAGATTTTTCACAAAATGCTTTCTGACACAAATCACATTTAAAAGGTTTATCACCCGTATGTGTCCTCATGTGTCTTTGTAAATGACTTGAGCGACTTAGTATTTTTCCACAGATGTTACATTCATTAGACTTTTTACTTGAATGAGTACTGATGTGTCTTTCCAAAATCTCTGTTTGGTTGTCATCAACAGTAAAGTTTTTTAACTTTTCAGCACCACTTTGACTATGTAAAAGGCTCAAATAAGCCATTTGATCCCCCTGTAAAAATTGACCAAAAAATCATTTCTTTTAATACTATATCAAGGAAATGTTTAGGTGATATTACATGTAAGTAGGTGAGTCAATCATTATTTAAATGAACCAGAAGTATGCAAAATACTTTCCTTTTCATTTAATATGTGACACACCTTCCTTATATTTACATTTTAAATGTTTAGAAGCAGCAAAAATACACTTAATGTTTGAATTTCTCACTGCCCTGTATTGTTATACATGTATTTTTATTAACATCTCTGTAGCCTCATCGTGACATCAAAATGAGCAAATCTAGAAGCTTAATTTCTGGATGCAATTCCATAATCTGTATTTTGAAACAAAAATCTGGGATAAATATGGAATTTCCATAAACAACTCCATCACTCATTAGGGATGTCAATCATGTCATCAGATGCTGGTGAAGAGTTCAAAATTTACTTAGCACTCAGGGCCATTGAGCAGTGAGGTTTCTTTACAGTACCAATGCCTACCATGACACAGGGCCTCATTTTCTAGAACTTCATCCAAAAGATCCACAACTACCACCTCAAAGTGCCAAGTGCTAGGTAAAGGAACAGTTGCTACCTATTTTTAATCAACATAGGTTTGTCATGGCCAGGGTGCCAACCCAAGACCTTCCAACTACAGAACAAGGGTTCTACCTACTGAGCTTTTGTGATGGTTTATAAATTTGTGCATTTGACAGATGCCTGATGGACAGACAGACGGGCACACTGATTACCACAGAACCTTGAAACAAGGTTCTAAAAATTTATTTACCTTCAACATTTTCTGCTCTGGAGTTTCTTCTTTTTCATTTGTGGGGTCACAGTTATCATATGTTTTCTCCTTTTCTACAATAAAGAGAACTTATCTTTATGGAGGCTACAAGTTCTTTTTAATACAAGAATGCAGTAAATCATTTGGACCAAGGCCACTAATCTTTACTTGGATGGGGGAACTTGAAGAGTGTTGCCTTTACAATTCAATATCACAGCAAGAGTCCCCCAAGACAATGTTTTGACAAATTTTGGTGAAAAGAAGCAAACAGAAAATTTTAGGCCAGATATCATAGAGAGGTCTGCATAAGAATATAATCAAACATAAGTAACTTACCTTCATAATAAATATGACCCTTAAGATTATTAAAAATATTTTGATAATTTCTCGAGTTTATAAACTTTTTTTTTTTGCATGGAATGCATTTCTAATATGTTTTAGAAAAAGAAAAATTAATGATTAAAACGGTTACTACATCCCTAGGGTGTAAGTGGAGGGGAAGAGTTTGGTAATGCAGAGTAAAGAGTTACAGACAATGAAATATATTAGGGAAGTCAAAGACAACTGAACTTTGGTACACGTGTATTTCACACATGACATGGATATGTCAGGGAGTTGGAAGTCCCAGCCAATTTTTAACCTCAACATCTCAGACCTTCAGATATCGTGGTATTTTTTCTTGGTTCCACTGAGTTCTAGATAACAAAGTCTGACTGTAGTACTTAATTGTAATAAATATGAAACATCTGAAAAGTTTTTTTTTGTTTCACAAAAATGCAGAAATTTTGACTAGTGGATGTTGATATTGTTGTGGGCTTGGTAAAATTAGATCTACATGCTCAGAGGGCACATGTTAAAAAAAAGGTAATCAAAGATTACAAAGCTCACTTCAACCAATGTTGTCCATAAGTAAGGCAAATCTCGCATCATTTTCTTTTCTAGTTAGTGTACATCCCAAGATCAATATCCATGCAAGATTGGTTTAAGTAGGACTTATTGTTACTTGGAAATAGACTTGCTCAAAAAACTTTTAACCTGTTTACTAATCAAGAAAATTTTGGTCAGTCCTAACATCCAAAGCAAGTCTGGAAGTTTTCATCCTTAGATGCACCATCTATGCAAGTTTAATCATAACAGGCAATAATATTATTTATAATATATAAATAGTGCACGTTTTTGAGGGTAACAGTTGAAATTGACACCCCTCGGAAAACCATTGTCAACCGACGCGTCAGCGGAGGTTGACAATGGTTTTCCGAGGGGTGTCAATTTCAACTGTTACCCTCAAAAACGTGCACTATTTATTTTATTATACTGAATGTCTTTTTGATTTCGGATGTCATAAAAAAATTCGGAGATCGTCGTTAAGGTCACGCTTAGAAAGCTTTCAAACTCCCCGCTTCTATTTTTCTCAATAAGAAAGCTTCGGAAAAGATTTACCAACCTCTTTATTGTTTGTTTGCTACTCAAAAAGTCCTTTATCATCTAAAGTTTGGACTCGCAAGGATGTTTCGTCTGTCGTTTGTTGTTTTCAAGTAAGCTACATCGGACGCAAGCTTATATTGACGTCGTTTATTCGGCTTCTTTCAAACGCACAACCGACGTTTTGAGAATTCTACGGTGAACCGTACGCGCATGATTTGAACGCATGTGATATTTTCGTAATGTTACCCGTTGTCAGGTGTGTTGCTAACGCTGAGGGTAACATTACGGAATATTATACTTTCATGTAAATTAGTTGAATCTGATTCGTCGAGAAACATTTGTTAAAAAACACTATTACCCGCTGAATAATGAAGCCACGCCCACCAGCGTAGCAACAGTTAACATTGCTTGACGACGGGTGTTATTCCAAAAAATAGCGACTGCGCAGAATTTATGCGCGCAAGGTTCACTGTTATATGTATTTATATAAAACATTCAGTATAATATAATAAATATTGCATGTAGTTGAGTGTAACATTGAAAATTTTCACCCCTCGAAAACCATTGTCAACCTCGGCTGCGCCTCGGTTGACAATGGTTTTCTTGGGGTGAAAATTTTCAATGTTACACTCAACTACATGCAATATTTATATATTGTTAAATGCGTCTAAACCAATCAGATTTTAGTATTTAACATGAAAGTATAATAATAGCTACTCAAAAAACATTATCCTGGTCACTCATCTGGAAAATGTAGGTCAGATTCAGAATAAAAAGCAAGTCTGAAAGTGTCCATCCCTACATACATCATCCATGCTAATTTGGTTAAAAATATGGCTAAAATTCACTCATGTGGAAAATCTAGGTCAGATCCAGCATCCGAAGCAGGTTGGTTGGTGTACATCCATAGATACATCATTGATGCAAGTTTGGACCAGGTAGGGCTTATAGTTACTTGGGAATGTATCAGCATATGAAGTTTGATAATGAATATCTTGAATGGTTTCTTTAAAACTAAGTTAAACACTAATTTAAGAAAAGTGAGGTCAAAGGAAAGGTCAAGGTCAAAAAAAATGTTGATGTAGTTGGAATTCATTAATTACTTGAGGAATTACTTTACAAAGGATTTTCTTTTATTATTATACATACCAGTAGATTCGTCATCTGAAACTGGATCTTCAGAAAAAGATGTAGGCCATATCTTAAACTCTGACATCATAATCTGCATTACTGCTCAAAAAAACTGTTTTATAAAAACAAAATAAACAAATTGTTTACAATAATTCTAGAAAATTAGAAAAAATTGTATTATACACAAATCTCTTAAAAAGATCACTGATAAATATAGAATAGCAACAAGATTTTTCAAATTCATACAAAATGTTTCAAAATACACGACTGATTCATAAAATTTATAACATCTAATAAAGAAATATGCCCTACAGTACCAAGTACAGTACGTAATTATTGTTCAACTCATTATCATCAACATGTATTTAATGTACATGCAAACATCAAAGCATTTGTATGGAATTTGAAGCAAATATTAATCATCTAAAACAATATTAAATGTGAGCATGGAACATTGTCTTTGGAATGTAGTCTTTCAATTTCAGCCTTATAAAGTGAAAAAAGAAGCTGTACAGTTTTTCCAGTGACCAAATAAATTTTATGCAGTAAACTGACAAAAACCACATGTTGCTGTTGAATCATAAACACATCATATGCTTTGCAATTCATTCAATTGATTGGAGAATGGGACTGATGAAAACATTGTCAATATTGAAAACTGCCTTCCATAAAAAGGTTACGAGTGTACCCAACCTGATACAGTTATCCAAACAAATGAAATACATCTTTTGTTCAAAAGTGTTCAAAAGCAGTGTTTAAACTACCATTTGATTCGAATTGTTTTTTCAATAGACCTTAGTACAACTAAGTAGTCACATAATTGCGACTTTTTGTGTATAAAAATTCTTGAGGAAAGAAAAAACTTACGAAAAACAGTAATTAAATAGTTCTATCTGCCTTCTTTGAATAGCTTCATTCAGCTATATAGCTATTTCAAGCTGTATAGCTAAATCAGAAGACTGTGCTGGACCTATTCCATGCTCATCCTTTTGATACGGGTGTTGCTAAAACGCGGAACGGAAAGTGGAAGGGAACGGAAAACGGAAAATCTTATATCAAGTTATTTACTTCAAGCATATATAAATCAGACAGGAACCAGTATTCTTTATCATACAGTTTATGTCTCATTAAAAAAAATAACATAACAATTCAATTTATTCATGACCCTTCCATCCCCCCCCCCCCCCCCTCAGAACTACATGCGGTGGTCAATGAAATACATACTAATTAGACACACAGCCCAAGCCAAGTATCTATCTGATACTCATTCATCACTTGTCCAAATCTAATTTTTAAAGCTTATTCACCAAAGACAAAACTCTCTTTTTTATCATTTATTATGTAACAGACAATGGTGTTTTAAAACAGGGGAGGGGTGGGGGGGTTGGGTGGCAGAGAAAGAGAATAATTATGTACACATTTGTGTTCCAGACAATGATCACTGACATTAAGGAAGCATAGAGGACATGCTTATTAAAACTAAGGGCATGTGTGGATCTAGAGTGGGTGTGGGATGAGGTTCGGGCCCCCTGAAATTTGCGGAGTTATTACGTGTACGTTGTAAAGTAAATATTTATTAAGAAAAATGACCCCCCCCCCCCCCCCCAAAAAAAATCACGGACCCCTGTGAAGTTGATGGGAAAAGTACACAATATAACCCATCCACTCCTAAAAATATCCTGAATCCGCGCTATCCACCATTAGGCACTTGAAGAAAGGACAACGTAGGCTACATCTATGCATCACCCCCCATCTCTACCAAATAATATATAAATTACCAGAGTGCATTTTCTGAAAAATGTGTGATTTCTCCATCATAGCAATTTTAAACATATTCTGTGCAATCGGTCAGTGTTGTTTTCCAGTTTCACAATTTGGCCAAATACGGGGGATGGGGGTGGGTGGGGATGCAGAGTTGTACGATATCATGATCATTCGCGCTCTAGGTGCCTGTGCATCGAAAATTATGTTGTGTTCGCACATATAAATATCGAATACTGGCTATTCATGTTGATCAGAGTGGTCTTTTATAAAGCTAAATCACTCATTTCTCACCACAACGTTTTATATATACCACATGTATATATTTTATGTTTTCCGTACCCTATGCTTTGCTTTTGTACTGGAAACTTCATATGAGAATACCGGTTTACATGAAGAGATCAACTCATTCTTAATAATCAAGGTTAAATATGAACAACACATATAATTTATATTGTTTTTGGTATAATTTGTATTTTTCAAGGGCTTTAAACTGGTATCATATTTTCCGTTTTCCGTTCCGTTCCGCGTTTTAGCAACACCCTTTTGATACACCTTACTGTTAGGCCTTATTTCATCACATAGAGCAAATCAAAATAGCCTGACTGTATCCCGGAATGGCATTTCAGTTCAATAGTATTTGTAAGTTTAATGAAAACATTTTATCTATCAACACTTTCCTCTATAATATGCAGAAACGTATAAAACCAGAGTCATATATAATAATATATGCCTGCCCTATGGTAGGGAATGGAACAACATTATGATGATATATTTATAATGATATCTTGTTTCTCAAACCTTTCTCAGCAATATATCTCTATTTCTTACGATGACATCTTGTTTTAAAGCATATCTTTGTGCAAGGGTCAACATTAGATTTCTTTTTTTTTTTTTTTGGTTAATAAGAAAAAAATCGAAAAATCACCTGTTACCCTTTGGGTAAACAAACCGAAATGCCGATCCCGATATTTAACGAGACTCGTTCTGTGCTGACAAAATATATCCATCAAGTTCTTTTGACCCTCGAAAGGATCTGTTGCCCCCCAATTAACCTGCTTTGAACAACAATCTGTTATTGGGTCAAACAAAAATCTGAGCGTATCAAAGGATCTGATTTTAATTAGATTGTGTCTTAATAAATTACAAAACCTATATTTACACAAGTTTATCAAGTAATTTTATTATGACAAAAAATTCTTTCGATCTAGTTTTGGGGTGAAGTCATTAAAAGCAGGTTCCGTAGCAACAATTTTCAAAATGGGTTGGGGCAACCAGCACCCCATATTAACAAGCAGGAAAAACAAAACACACGTATACTCTCAAAACTTGAAAATTGGAGGGGGAGGTCGGTGGATTGAAATCTCTCTAACTTTTCGGTATATTTTGTTTTTCATATGCTGGAATTTTCCCGAATTCGACCTTACAGCAACAAAGAAAGAGGGACAGGTTTAAATGAAAATTCACATATGAAAATTACAGCAAAAAACTATTCTCAGAATAATCATTGCCCCCCCCCCTCGAAAAAAACAAGTAACCCCTTCCCTGAATGCATATTTCACAAGGTAATATTAAACATGGCCTCTTTACACCCCTCCTACTACATTTAAAAATAATTTTTTTCCATTATTATAAATTATACAAATTATTTTCCATACTTTCTACATTTCATTTATGCACTAAAATCAACCCATTCCAGCCTTATTTACATCCCAAAGGCAGAAATTTTAAAGAAAAAAAAAACTTCTATCTTCTTGCGTGCATGGTCAAAAATTAGAAATCTTTAATATAACTTTGTCTCTAGATCGCAGTTTCGAACATTAAATTTCTTTTTTCATTTACCTTATTTTTTTTATTTGTTCGTTTATTTTCTACGAAAGCCCGCAAGGGTCAGTTTTAGGTCCATTTCTTTTTCTTATCTATATCAATGACATAACTGAAAACATACAAAACCAAATAAGACTGTTTGCAGATGACACATCCTTGTTTGTCATTGTAGATGCTGACAAAGTCAGCCCAGCAGTATCTCTTACTGATGATCTTGAAAAAATAAGACAATGGTCTCATCAATGGCTAGTTGAATTTAACCCTATGAAGACAGTAAATGTTAATTTTACCAGATCTCAACGAGTACACCCAAATATCTCATTTGGGAACACAATGAATATTATTTCTCAGAATCAAAGTCACTGTCATCTAGGGTTGACATTACAGTCTAATGGGGGGTGGTCCGAACATATTACAACAATTTATGAGAAAGCTTGCTTACGACTAAATATATTGCGTACACTTAAATATAAATTAAAAAGGGACTTGTTAATCAAAATATATCTTTCATTTGTTCGACCAGTTGTAGAATATGGGGATGTGGTATGGGATAATTGCACTGAAGAACAATCCAAATTACTGAAAAGTGTTCAGGTGGAAGCTGCAAGAATAATTACAGGTATTAGGTGCAATACATCAAAAACTAACCTATATTATGAGTTGGGATGGGAAACCTCAAGTTCAAGAAGGGAAAAGCATAAGCTCACACTGATGTATAAAATTCTTAATAACCTTACCCCTGATTACATGTATAATATGCTCAAAGGATGTATGCCAATTCAGCATAATTATAATTTACGCAACCAAAACTCATATCGTATCCCAATCACTCGAACAGTGTCTTACTATAATAGTTTTGTACCATCCACAATATCCTTATGGAATAATTTACCTGATGATTGTAGAACTTCCCCTACATTGCAAAATTTCAAAAAAAGATTAACCTACACCAATCCCTTCCAGAAAAATAAAGTTAAGTTGTACAATTATGGGAATAGAATTGAAAATATACTACATTGCCAGTTGAGAAATAAATGTAGTAACCTTAATGCTGATCTTTTTAAAGACCACCTCAATGATTCACCAAAATGTACAAATTGTGGATACCAAATTGAAGATTCATTACATTTTTTCATGTATTGCCCACAATACGTTCTTCAAAGACAGATGCTGATTAAATATATGAATGAGAAAGACATACCAATTAATATAGATAATATACTATATGGTGCTGAATCCTTATGTTTAGAAGACAACTTTTCATTTTTTGATCATATACATACCTTTATAAGAAACTCAAAGAAGTTTTCACTGAAATCTTAGTTTATCATGATATGCTAGGAAGAATAATATCTCATTTTAGGTATGTTAAGGAAGTTTTTTCACTCTGAGTCAACTTTATTATGTTTTCTTTTTTTTTCTTTTTATGGTCTTTCTCTGTCTCTATTTACTCTCTCTCTCTCTCTTTCACCCTCTGCGGATTCACTTTATACATGTACCAATTAATGGTTTATTTTATATACTGCTTTTCAATGTTAAATGTACTTTATTATGTTTTTTTTTTCTCTTTATTTTACTCTCTCTTTCTCTGGATTCACCTTATATATGTACCAATTAATGATCTATTTTACATACTGTTTTCAATGTTAAATGTACCAATAATTGTTATATGTACCTTGACCTATGGAGAGAACGATTATAGGCATTATGCCTGCTGTTCAATCCATTTCATTTGTAATGAATAAATATATTTTAAACGGGAAAGCCTATTAGGATTAAACTATGGTAAAAAAAAAAAATTAAAAGGCGTAATAACGCCTTTTCAAAAGGCGTTATTACGCCTTTCAATTTTTTTTTTTTTTACCGTAGTTTGATCCTAATAGGCTTTCGTAATTTCCTATTATATATTTGTATATTCTATTTTGACCCCCCCCCCCCCCCCCCGAGAAGTTCAGCCTAAAGAACTGCGAACGATAGTATTGTTCTCCGCCTACCTCCAAGTCAATTTTCAAAAGTTAACACATTTGAATGATTTTTCATATCTATATATTAGATATTTATATGAATTTTCATAAAACATTACTTCTTTGGAAAAACAAAGAGAGATAACTCTATAATTTTGGTAAAACTTCTGTTTTTCACTAAAGAAATCAAAGGAAAACGGAAAATATTTTTAAAACCTCTCTCTCCCCCCCCCCCCCCCCCCCGTGAAACAAAAATTCCTTTTCACAGGTAATATGGACTGTCATTTCACAAATTCATACCAACGCTTTTTGTGTTTCACGGGGGGGGGGGGGGGGAACATATGTTTACAGACAAAAAACTACAAAAATGCTTATTTTTTCACCAATTTCAAAGGGGTTTATAACTAAAACATTGTATTTTATTAATAATATATGTTTTATTTTATATGAGTAAAACATAAGAAAAGATTTAAGGAACATTTATTCATATCCAAGAATATTTTAAAATGTGTTGATGCTTTAAAGCCCGATTTCAATGAAAAATATCGTCTACCCCCCTTATTTAAAGAGCTGGAATTAGGGGTAATTAACTATTTAACACTGGTATTAAAATTATCAGTCAATTACAATTGAACTGTTCTTTGCATTAAACAAAGATTTTACGGCCAAATTGCCATTAGTATTGAATCAAATAGATGTAAAATGTAGGCGGGAATCGAGAGTTAGCGTGCGTAGTTCTTTACTGCGAAAATCTACAGAATTTCTTCCAATAAAAGATTCCACTATTGTCAGTTTTTTTTTAAATTAACTAACAAGTTGAACCCATTCTTACAAATTGCAGGTGTTTTTATCCTCTCAAAATTTCACATCCCAATGTATTTGACAAAGTAGCAGACTCAAAAACTTTAGTGGAAAAGTGGAATTTGTTTTAACCCCCCCCCTCCCTTCCACTCCCAAATAGTAAAAATATTACTTTTACCTACAGAATATATTTTAGTTGAAAATATGAAGCTATTTCCCACTCAATGTACTGTCAAATTTCTTTTCAATAACTTGTATGGAAAATCAATTTTGGATTCTTAAATATGTTGTACACTACGAGGGCAACATAAAATCTAACAGGATAAGATCACCCTGTATAACTCATGAAGGTAGACTCATATATCCAATATTTGGTTAATATGTGCAAGCGTGTAGAAAAAAAGTGGAAAATCAGGTGGGACAGGTAGCTGCAGAACTGTAGCCTTATGATTTTATATCTTAGTTATGGTCAAAGACTGAAATATAAAACAATAACGCTACAGTTCTGCAGCTAGTGGGACAGGTTGACAGACAGACGAGAGGATCGAAACTTATAGTCACGTGCACCTTCGGTAAGGGACTAATATGCGGAGGTTTGACCTGTGATTCAGAGAAGGCATTGAAATCAGAACAGCATCAGCAGCTATAGGGGTAGAAAAACACTTAAAAATACCATTGTTCTTCAAGTATACAACAAATATTTATTGCATAGACCTGTCAATTAATTTCTACTGCATAGAAATTTAAGAATGTTTGGCTGTTAAATTGTCATTATTCAATAAAATATTAGTATGAATAATAAGAGAGAGACAAAGAAAACACAAAATAACACAGTGATTAGTATGACTTTTGTAAATAGAGGGTATTCAGGTTTTTATGGTTGGTGGTTATACAATTAATTTCACGAATAAGAATTTTTAGCTCACCTGAGTCGATTGATTGATTGATTGTATGTTGTTTAACGTCCCTCTTGAGAATTTTTCACTCATATGGAGACGCCACCACTTGCCGATGGAGGGCTACAAATTTTGACCTATACTCGGCACTTAGGGCCATTGAGCAGTGAGGGATCTTTTTCGTGCCAGCGCCTACTGCGACACGGGACCTCGGTTTATACGGTCTCCTCCGAAAGGACCGGTCTCCACGTCCCGCAGTGGGATTCGAATCCGCGACGTAAGGATCATCTCTTTACTCTGCGACTCTAGAACAGACGCTCTAACCACTGCGCCACGCGGGCGACCACCTGAGTCGAAGGCTCAAATGAATTTTCCTGATCAAAATTTGTCCGTTGTCTGTCGGGGTCGTTGTTAACCTTTCACATTTTCATCTCTTCCGGAATCAATGGTCCTATTTCAACCAAACTTGACATGTATAAAGTATCCTTGGATGAAGGGAATGCAGGTTTCTTCAAATGAAGGGCAACTCCTCTTATCAAGGGGAATTAATCAAGAAAAGGCAAATATAGGGTGGTATTATACAAAAGAAAACTTCTTCTCAAGAACCCTGGGTCGGAAAGATGAAACATATGTGTAAAAACTTCCTGGTATAGTGTAGCTTCAAGTTTGTTCAGATCATTGCCTGCTGGGTTAGGACAGGGCCACAATAGGAGATTAAAGTTTTCTTAAATAATTTTTCTATAATTTTCAATAGGCTTTTGTACTTGAGATAAATTAATAACAATAAATTGACATCCATGTTCCCCTCCCAAAAATTGTGGAAAGACGCAGCCTTGTCTTGATCCAAGGGAGAACTGGTTGGTTTCAGTGCGTATACAAATTTATGAGAAGAAATTTTCCCTTTATTTATCAGTAGTATAGCAATACAAATTGCTGATGTGTGAATATTTTTTATGAAAAATTAATTAAATGTGAGGAACAGATCAGAAGCCTACGTTTCGATTTTATACTCTTGTGGGGACTGATGCGGGATGGGTTTCCGATTTTTACAGCAAATAAAGAAAAGGTCTCTGTACAGTCTGATAAGGCGTTTGTAGAAAATCTTAAACGCAAAACGAGAGAGAAAGGTTAAAAAAACTACAGTTGAACTTCGGTATCTCGAACACTGATATCTCGAATACCTTGGATATATCGAAGTGATTTGGAAGTACCAATCAATTTCTCTTCATATATTTTAACATTGAATTTTATATTTCGAATCCTCGGATATCTCGAAATTTCTTCTCGGTGCCATTGTGTTTGATGTAACGAGGTTTGACTGTATTTAGGATGCCGATATTACTTGTAAACTGATTTTTTTCGGATTAGTGATGGGTTGTATTTTTAAAGTGGGTTTATTATTCCAAGTAGCTATCATGGGCGGATACAGGATTTGTGATTGGGGGGGGGGGGGGGCGTGGATAACTTTGTTCAGGCAGGGGGTCTGGGGGCCCAGGGCAAAGCCCTGGTGTGGGCCCAGGGGGCGAAGCCCCCGGAAGCTCCTGGGTTTGCGTGTATTTTAAGAGTAAAACCAGGCACAATAATAGGGGTATTGGTTAGTTTATATGTACCAAAGTTTGGCATTATTAATACTAGTCATATCATACTTTGAATAGAGGGGGCCCAGGGGGCGAAGCCCCCGGAAGCTCCTGGGTTTTCGTGTATTTTAAGAGTAAAACCAGGCACAAAAATAGAGGTATTGGTTTGTTATATACCAAAGTATGGCATTATTGATATTAGTCATATCATACTTTGAAAATTTTAGGGGTGGCGTGCGCCCCCCACGCCCCCCCCCCTTAAATCCGCCAGTGGCTATATGTTGAGATAAAACTGCATAATGACAACAAGGTTGCATATCGCAATTACAATTAATAGTTCGGATTTTGCATGTAACATTTATTTTCTGCAGAGTGAGACTGATCGGGACATTGTTTTGGTTTTATTGTTGTAAGTTACATGGGAAATTCCAATATAAAAGGATACCATTTAAATACGACTCGGATGCTGCATGTCTAGTATACGAGAGATCACGTTAATTACTGAAGTTCTACCGTGACAATAACCATCTTTTATGATCGTTGCATAACAATATCATTATAGATATGGATGCTTTCATTAAGATGCTATGTATATACATTATCTGGAATTAGATATAGAGATTAAAAACATATATAGCTCGATTTTTGAAGGAAAAAAATAAATAAAAAAGATTCTTGAATTCAATCCAGATAGTAAAGATGTTTGCAGCATCATGCGCGGATTTTTTTTTTCGCTTGTCAAGAAATTTTCAGCGTCTAATACGCTTTTTGGGTCCGAAATGTTTTTGACTGGTGTGGAACCCTCCCCTGGAAAAAAAATTCTGGATCCGCGCCTAAGCATGATATGAAAAATATTTCCAACAGAAGTGTTATTAACGGCTAACTTGTATTTGCATAGGTTTTGCATTTTGAATCGTGTTACGGACGCTGGCTGCATACATAGCTACGTGTAACCTACATTTTAATAGGTAAAATTTAATCTGATCGGCTCAGGGGGGGGGGGGGGAGGGGTCCAGACCCCCGTGGGATTTTGAGAGTAATTAAAATTCTACATGTGAAAGTAACGAAAAATATGACTCCCCCCCTCCCCCGAAAAACATGGACCCTCCTTAATATGGTAAGAAGAGTCCTGAATCTGAAGTAAATTGACAAAGGAAAGTGTTTGGACAGTGAGTTGTTTGCCTTTTTTTGTCCTAAAATTACCTACGTGACATTTGTTAAAGTTCTCTTGATCTGGTCCCTCTATTTTGTTTATTAATATCAATTACTGAAGCAAATGTAAGTCTTACATAATTCATGTTTTAACTGCATGCACTGTATGAGCAATTTGATTGTCACATCGGGCTTGTTATTCTCTAAATTGTGTTAAACAAAAATACATGGTAAAGAAGTAGACGACGAAGTATTTGTTTAAGAAATACTTGGATGCTGTTAGCACAGAGACAAATTGCAAGCAAAAAATGTCGTGCATTGAGGGGAAATGGTTTCGTGAAATGAACGAGATGTGGTCTGGATATTGTGTGTCTTTGCAAATAGAACAAATTTTGCACCAAGAAAAATCTAAATTTCAAGAGATCCTCGTGTTTAAAAGGTAAGCGCACGTTACATTTATCACGATGACTTGATGAAGGTGATAAGAGATTGTTAATTTTTCCATGATGAATTTAGTGAATAAAATTAAAATTTGTTAACTGCTTAATGAAAAAAAAAATCATGGGGGTTGGAAGGGAAAAAAAATCTTTTTCTTGTTTATCATGTTTATACATGATTTAACAAACAGAAAATATTCCCACATATTATACAGTCGTTTTACCGGTAACGAATCGGTTTATTGTTTACGTCTTGCACACAACCTACAAAGTTCCAAATGTTCTTGGTTGTTATTTAAATTGTATTTCTATGCTTTTCAAATAAGTGGTACCAAAATTCCCAAAATATGAATGGTACAGGGACAGAGATGTCAATTACAACACCCCCTATTTTCCTAGTTTCGAATTGATTTTTCAGTATCGAATCGAGCACCCTCTACTACTGCTGACCCAATAAATAAAATCGGCGGGTCGAAATTATTGTTGAAATATGCCTTCAGGAAAAATTCTACAAAACAAGTATATCAATATAAACTTTGCATTTTATGATAAACTTGTCGTGATATGCTTTATCAAAATTAAATCAACGATCTCAAAGACATAATTTTCAAGAAATATCTTTGCTTGTAATTTATTTTGGTAGTATTTTCACTTCTGTGAGCTTTTCATGTTCTTGCATCCTGTAAAACGACATTTTTCAAACTTCGAAAATTCATGATTCGAAACTAGGAAAACAGCCAGTGGTTAGTTTGGATGTTATAATTTCAATTAAAAGTCAATTATTATTTATTTTAATATTTAAAATTGTTACAGTTATCCTAAATATTGATAACATACTCAATCTGGATCAACAGCACACTGAAAAGTTTGATTTAGAGGCATTTGTTCACACACTTTCGTTTTCTATGACTTGCACTTGCGTGTGTTCAAATCTGGGTCATTGTTTCAAATTGTAAATAGTGCGAAAAATAACCATGCAGGTGTTACAAAGACACAACACAGGGATAGAATATTCATCCATTTACTGTATTTACATAGTAAGAAAATTTTAAACCCGTCACTATGCTTGTCAAGAATAATTAAATTAAAAAATATTTGATACTGGCAAATATTTGTTACTGGTAAAATGACTGTAGCATTGAAATGATTTTTTCCCGTTAATATCCATAATGTCATTGTTTTATGGGCAATTGTCAGATTGTATTTAAAGGGGTGTGTTTTATGGGCAATAGTATATTTAAAGGGATTCACCAAACAAGGGGGAAAATGCAAAATCAAAACATGTTAGTTTCAGAAACAGTACATTGGTTATTAAGTGACCATTTCAACTTGAAACTTAGAAGATACCTAATTTACAACATAATTTAACCCTGTGAGACATAATTTCAATCAAATAAAAACAATAATTACATTATGATTGACATGCTTTTTGTGACGTGACCATTAATTACATGTACATAATAAATATGTAAATAACAATTGTATGCAATACATAGATGGTGGAATAAACTTAAAGGCAACAGCTATAGAAATACCATCTGGATCCAACAGTACCCACCGGAGACAGCATTCTGTGCAATATTTTATAATAATTTTCAATGTAATTATTTAAATATGTCCCAATTTTCCTAAAGGCCCAAACCTTTAATGCAGTTTGGTTGCCAGTCTAGTGAATCTCAGCTATTTTAAAAATCTGTAATCTTGACCTCCATAGCTAATGTACAGGTTTTAAAAGTATATGTATGTAAAATAAATCCGAGTCTTATTGTAAAGCATTTATGCATGAAGAAGGAACCAATACTATCTTAGACATTTTAGTTTTTAAAATGTCAAGCAAAGTTCTTTAGGTTTTTTTTTTTGTTTTTTTTTTAAGTTTGAAAGAACAAAATGAAGTAGGTCAAAGTTTTAGCATTGAATGTTCTACAAAAGATGAAGCAGGATAGCCAGTTAGTAATTTAATTCCTCCATTTTTAAAGAAAAAAAAAAGAAAGAAAGAAAAAAATGAGCCAAAGAAAAATTGGATTTGTTTTCCAATGTAGTCAATTTGAAAATGAATTGTACAAAAAATTATGAAATCAAGATGTGTTTATTAGAACATGAATGCCTCTGAATGTGTCCCAGTTCAATGGGACAGATTTGACTTTGTTCGAATAACCTTGGCTCAGATTCATTGCAAATTGTTTAACCATAACTTACATTCTGTGCCATGTATGAGCTTCTAAAACTTCTTCATTACGTGTACATTTAATTAAGGACATGACAAGAAATAGATCCTTGAAATTCACATTTCTTGAGAAAAGGTTTTGGCCCCAAGGCTAAGTGATCAAATATAGAAAATGGGGAGAAAATGCATTTATCATGGATATATATTTAGAATCTTCAAACCCCCAAAATATAGCAGGCAAACTGTTTTTAGCTCACTTGAGGTGAAAGCTCAAGTGAGTTTTTCTGATCACCCATTGTCCTGCGCGGATCCATCTGTCTGTCTAGCTGTCTGTGTGTCCATCTGTAAACAGTGGTAATCTTTCCATATTTTCAAGTTATTCTCAAGAACCACTGGGCCAATTTTAACCAAAGTTGAGACAAAGCATCCTAAATGAAAGGAATTCTAAATTGCTCAAATGAAAGGCCAAGTCCTATTCCAAAGGGAGATAATCAAGAAAAGATAAAATATAGGGTGGGGTCATTAAAAGTCTTCTCAGGAACCACTGGGCCAGAAAAAATGAAACTTATGTGGAAGCTTCCTGAGGAAGTGTAGATTCTAAATTGTTCAAATCATGATCCCCTGGGTTAGAGTGGGGCCACAATAATGGATAAAATTTTTAAATTGAAATATATAGGAAAAATATTTAAAAATCTTCTCAAGAACCACTGGGCCAGAAAAGGTGAAACTTTCATGGAAGCTTCCCAAGGACAGGGTTGGAAAATATCTCTCTTAAAAGTTACCAGTCCTGGTCAAAGTCTGCCAGACCAAATTAAAATTTTCAAGAGCTTTTTGCAGTGACAGGTTTTATAGGAGTTAAAATTGCAATACAACCCATGGTTTGCAACAATGGATCTCTTGAAATCCCTTTTTAAATGACAGAGTACCGCAGAAACTTAGAAGTTTATTGTTGACCAAAAGAAATTTATGATTTTTTTTACTTGACCATAAATTTATCTTAGAGCAGTATGAGATACTTGTGTGTGACATAAAAATGGCTCATTTGTGAAGATAAATCATACTTGTAAATCAGTTGTGCAAATATTACAAGTACCTGGTAATATGATATATATTATGTAATAATCATATGATCACATGACAAATACTTGAGAAAACACTTAGGTTATATTTGACTATTAAATATGTGTTGCAACTTGCAATGTGTGCAAACTTTAATAGAAGATTAACATTATCATGTTTATGTACTTTTTAAAGACCAAAAGTAAATAAAACATTATTATTTATTTGATTTATTTCTTGATAAAGGTGTGACCCACAATGATAATGCAAAACTTTACCTTTATCCATAATTCTTGCATTACTTAGTCCTTTAGAATTCTTAAAAGATACAGTGCTACCTCGGTATATTGCCAACTTTTGTCCAAGACAGATTTTGGCATTAAAGCGAGGGTGGCAATAAAATGAATTCTGTCATAAATTACAATTCAGTGGGTAATCAAAACAAAATAAATAGATTATGTAATTTATTTCAGTTACAATCTATTTCAGATTACATAAGCTTCTGATGTCACATGTGTATAAGGGTATCTCTCATTTCTATTTGAAAAAAAAGTCATTATTATTATTATTATTATTTTTTTTGTTTACAATATTTTGATGGAAAATAAATATAAAAATATCAGAATATTGAACACATCAGTTTCCTTTCATCATGCTCTAAGAATTTAATAACCCAATGACAAAGATGTCAGTGGCCGTTATAGCCTCTTGGTATAAAAATTTGAGAATTATCATTAATTGCATCTGAATCGAAAGTAGATTATTTCACTGTCTCAAGAATTTCTGAATCAGAATGGCAATAAGCGGGGGTGGCAATATAACAGTGTATTAACACGGGGAAATCCACTCTTCGAGAATTCCTGGCAATTTAGTAAGGGTTGCAATATAACGGAGGGCAATATACCGAGGTAGCACTGTATAATAAAATTGTGAAATAATGCCAGTTGAATTGTTTTGAAGCAAATCATTTGGGAATGTGCTGGTCCTTGACGGTATTATTCAGTGTACGGAGAGAGATGAGCATGCCTACCAGGAGATGATAGCCCACCTGCCCCTGTCCTGCCATGAAAACCCTCAGCAGGTATACAACAGTATATAAGGCAGTGTGTCCATAGTGTTATGTACTGACGTGACTTGACTTGTGGATGCTACAAATACTGAATAGACACAAAATATCATTTTACTTAGAAATAAAATGCAGGGATTAATAAGGGCATATTTACTACCGATATTCAGTATTTTTCCACAAGAGAAAATTTCCATTGATTATCCCATTTTCTCCTTTTGATGAGTAAAAAATTTCCCTTACAAAAATGAAAAGTAAAATAATTTTTTTTTCATTCTTAAAAACTTGAAATTTAAAGTAAAATTTTCATCAGATATCTCTGAAATATGGTTCATGCAATCTAAATGGTCATAAACATGCTGAAATTTAACTGGGCTCCCCAGCAGGGCTTGCCCTGCACCTGCTAGGGGCCTGGAAGGTCCCTACACCCCCGGCTGATTTTCCCAATTTCTCCAAAAAGGGTAGTTTTCCCCAAAACCTAGATTAATCCCTGAAATGTATGCATATTAAATTTTTGGTACATCAGTCATAATGAAAACAGTAGATCAGGAATTTACAGAACTTTTAGAGAAGCTGGTGTCACTTTGTTATCTTTATTCATCAGATCCAGTAGATATTCACCTTATCCAGTAGATATTCATCTTATCCAGTAGATATTCAACATATCCAGTAGATATTTCACTATAGTCTGAACTTTCTGCTGACAAAGTGTGACTTTGTAAACAGGTCTCAAAACCATGAACTAAGAAAAGACATAAGGAAGCTCTAAACACTGCTCACTGAGGAGTTCTGATTCCCTGGTAGTTTTATGCAGTAAGAATGATCTTATCTTCAACGTAAAATGGAAAAAAAACCCAGAAATCTATAAAAAAAATGACAAGAGCTGGGGCGATACAACTTTTTTTTATATCGATACATATCACGATATAAGAGCCACAGTGTGATATGTATCGCAATATTTTGAATTAGTTATAAAATCTTTTTCTATTAAGAAAGAACGAAACGTTTCTTTGCAAAAAAGAATAATTTATTCATAGATGTTTATCTGTTGTCAAACAAAATTATTTCTCAAAAGTGGTATTAATTATTATGTATTTCATATTTATATTTAGCATATTTGTTTTATATATTTAACCCAAAATATTAATCAGACAAAGAAAAAAAAATAAGTCGAAAATTTTTGGCAATATTTCGATATTTTTACACAATATGTATTGATATGCGTATCTTCCTCACACAAAATTGATATTATCCATATATCGTCCCAGCCCTATAAATGACAGAATTTGAAAAAGATATTTTAAAAGTTGTGTGAGTAACTGAAACATTATTTTGCATTTATATTTTTCCATTGTAAGTTAACAACAGTAAATTCTGTACTTTATTACTTTATTATCTTTGAACATTTTTCCTGGAGAAATATGGAAGACACACTGTGTTGAAAATGAACGAGATAAATTCAGTATGTAATCTTAATATGATATAATTTTTTCAAAGTCCCATTTTTTTTTTAATTAGTGTTTAGACCTTCCTTACACCAAAACTTTAAATTTTCATCATATATTTGTATTTGAGTATTATACAAACTTTCAACTTTTTAAACATACATAGACATTCAAAATCTAAATTTTGACTATATTGATAAATCTGTTTTCACTTTATGTTCTTAGGACCAGACTTGCTTTAAGTATACATGTATTATGTTTGCTCCAAGTACATTGTATATGTTTTACTGTATACCTCCTGCAGGTGCTTGTTGTGGGAGGTGGAGATGGAGGTGTAGTCCGGGAGGTTCTGAAAAATACAAGTGTCCAGAAGGTCATTTTGTGTGAAATAGATGAGGTAATGTTAATTCTTATAAGGTCACCTCAAATAAGGTTTTATTATATTAATTATTATTAGGAAAATGTGTTGTTCAAACACAATGACTATGGTGATATCAGATTCTATTTTAAACTTTGATCCCTATATCATGTATATATAGATCAAATACATGTATACATTTGACATTGATTGCCTTGGCATTATTTATGGAGGTTGCTTTCAAAGACCTGAATAAATAAAGTCTTCATTTCACACTTACAAAGTTATATCCATGATTCAAGTATTGGACAGGCAAACATACACTTTATCTGGAAGAATAAATTAGGGCATTATCAGTAATGCTAGATGTAATTAATTGTTTACAATATTTATTTAATTAATATGGTTTTCAAGGGATGAACATTTTTAATATTTCCCTTAAACAACTTGCAGTTTTTGTTTTGTCTTCTAAAATCTATGGTGAACTGTATGGACATACATTTCATACAAACATGATAAAGCTTTACAATATCACCCATTTTAAAGTACTTTGAAGTGAAATTTCCTTATAAGCAAGTTCTTTATAACCAAATTTCACTATAATGATGGCCTGAGATAACATTCAACAAATACATGTAGTAGTAGTTGTGGATCTACAGCAGTTTTTAGTTGTCCTTCTTTGACTTCATTAGATTAAAGTACATGTGATTCTATAATTGCCCTTTACATTAATTCAGTACAATGGAATAAGCTGCAAATTTTATACACATAGAATGATGCAGTCTTGGTACGATATATCACAGGATTTAAGGGGGAAGAATGAAACCAGTGATTTGTATAAAGTAGAACTAGTTGAATAGTTTGTTTCAAATGTAATAACCATAGATTTAAAGAAAAAAAAGAGTGCTAAAACCTTTAATAATGAAGTGATCTTATATGAAATCTGTTCACTTGACTTTGTTTTCTTTGGAGACAGCGGGTTATTGAAGTATGTAAGAAGCATCTTCCCTCCATGGCTTCCTGTCTCAGTGATCCCAGAGTGACCGTGTTTGTGGGAGATGGAATTAAGTATATGAAGGAACACAAGGGACAGTTTGATGTCATCATCACTGATGCACCAGATCCTATTGGTATTTAAATAATTAGTAAATTACATGTAAAATTCCTATAGTGTAGGAAACTCTTAAATGTTACAAATCCTTATTTATTATATATCAAAAAAAAAAAAACCCATTGAACTTATTTTTTTTTTTTCATGCTAAAAATTCCTTACAAGTGTCAGTCCTGATGAAATTTTACTGATGTTGGACATGCAGCACTGACTAGAATTTTATACTCTGCCTAAAATATTTAGCACCTATTCTCACATAATCCGTCCATATGCGCTATTTGGATGTCGCAAGCAATTTAAATTACATTATTATTAAAATAATTGGTAAATTTTGTAGTGTTTTCGTTTGTGATACGTCTAGTTACCAAACCAACATTGTTAAGTGTTAATACACAGGTTAAAACCTCCCTGGGATCCAAGTATATAGTCTAATAAATGGCTTCTCGATCTGTCGCTTAGGCAAAAGGCAAAGTTTGGACCAATGAATAAAACAAAACAATTACATTTTATGCTAAAAAGCACGACTTTTACATATAACAATGCATGAATATATTGATTTTTCACACTTTTAGATATTTGTCTACAGTGAAATTTTTAAAAAATATGAAATAACTTTGTCGCTAAATTTCTGTAATTTACGTTATCAAAATCTTAGTATTTGTGTAAACAGCATAAAAGGGTATCTAAAAACATAAAATATCTACTAGAATATCCAACAAAGTCCATAAAATGCAATCAGAAACAAAGAAAAGTTATATGACAGAATACTTACAGAAACACATTGGTCTTTTAACCAGAGGTGAGTGGTTCGTTTTAAGGATGTATTTTACGTTATCAACGATACTTAAAGAATACAAGTAAAATTGTCTTTGCATATTAATTTATTTCTTCCTCCTGACCTACCAAACACGTAAAATATTAAAACGAACATTGATCTGTGCGACTACACATTTTACACTAATTAATCTGATAGAAAGTAATTTACGTTATGTAATTTACGTTATCAGTATAATACATATATGGTACCTATCTTGCAAATAAGACGTCGGGACAATACGGAACCATGCAGGAAACGTTATTGGTTTCTTCTCGAAAGCATCTTAACATCACCGAACTTCCGATGTAGATCTGATGCAGGAAGCGCCATCAGATAATGTAAATTACGTGTTACCTTTAACAACTTTCAAATAATTCCTCAAAGATGTATTTTTGGCGTGAATTTCAGTTGATTTTACAAACAAGGTGTACTTCTATTTATTTGTAGCAATATTTTACGCATAAATCTCTCTTCATTGATTACTTGATGAAGCAAAACATTCATAACGTAAATTACAGTAAAAATAACATAAATTAAATATAATTTAATTGCCTTTCTCCGTAATTATATTTCATAGATTTCATTTAACAGAGATTGTAAAGTCAAAAGCAGAAATTAAAAAAGCAAATGGGGAATAAAAGAGGAAAAAATAGGGAGAGGCATAACTAGAGAAAGATAGGAAAAAATACATACCAACAGCAGATCTTACATTGTCATTATATTTAACTGTGAATCTCTCAAAAGGATGAAAAATAATCAGTGTTTGTGGCATTTTGTGGGCAATTGAAAATAATGCATGTCATTAGATGGATGAAAATAAGTTCAAGAAAATATTAATTTTTGGTTTGAATACCAGTAAAATTGTAATTTACGTTATCAATATATTTCTTTAAGAAAAACCAATTTAGAATTTTCACAGTCTCTTCCCAAATTAAATTTTAAAATCCTCTTCTCTTATGATTCATAAACATAAAAGTAAGTCGCACAGGAATTCAGCTTAAACATTTCTAGTAAGAAGGAACAGAATTATTTCAGTTGAAAAATAAGATTAAAGCAAATAAAATTTGTTAATTACAAATTAAGAGAAAAACACTGGCAAAAAACAAAATTTTCGAAGTATTTTTATTAGTACAGACATAGTGCTAAAAAAATCCAAGTGAAACTGAATATTCATTTCGGCAATAAAACGATTTTTGACGGGTTCATTTCGACGTAAGATAATAACGTAAATTACGAAGGTAAATACACTACCTATATTGCATATTGAATATTTTTGTCATCATGCATGGTTGAGTTCTGATATTTTGAAAAATAATTCTCCCATGATTTGTTTGCTAAAAAACATCGACTTCTCCCCCAAATAATGACTTTATTTTTTCAATGAAAGTTAGGCTGCATGTGGACGGATTATGTGAGAATAGGTGTTAGATGTATACTTAGTACATGTATTTGTTATCATGTACATTGTTATGGCAGCTAGTTTTTTTTCCTGTAAGCAACAATTTTTGTTCCACTCAGGAAAAAGGAAAATCTTCATGTGTAGAACCTACATGATTTATGATGATTTTTGAATGTTAATTGCATCCTTTGGATTCATCCACTATAAGAGATATATTTAAATGCCTTTTAGGTGCAGCAGCCGGGCTCTATGAGGAGTCGTATTATGCTAGTATGAAGGCAGCTCTACGTACCAATGGAATCATCTGCTGTCAAGGTTAGACCCAGTCTCAAGTCTGTAGTTTTTTATGAAAGTTGTCAAAATTGCAAAATGTGCACTTAGGAATAATACTTAAAAGTAAAACAGGAAGGTCAGATGCAGCATATAAATTATGCATTGGTAAAAGCTTCTGTGAAAAGCTTTGGTTTCATTTGTCTGGCACTATCTGAATTTAAATAGGTTTTATACTGCCCTTAACAAGAGTTACAAGGTAAAATATGTAGATAAAATTTTGCATCTAATCCATGATTCCAAAAAACATTCAAAGATACACCTTATGTGCAACTAAGAATTCCAATATATACATGTACTATATGTGGAAGGAGGGTGAATATATTAGTTACCCACGAAATTATCAATAAAATTTTGGTTGTCCATGAACATTGACCCCCACAAATGAAAATGATTCCACAGTACTATATAATCTACAACTTCCAATATTATTTCAACTTGCTATTTTTTTTCCTGGTTTATCCTAAATACATAAAAGCTGAGAAAAAATGCACATTTTCTTCTCAAACAATTTCAAGTCCTTCCTTTGAAGTATGGCATAGTGTCTGATACTTCTGATAAATATTACTCAGAGCTATAAATAATCATATTTTGGTAAATTGCTTTGAAATTTAAATTCTTTCACAGGGGAGAATCTGTACCTTGATCTACCATTGATTAAGAAGCTGATGGGAATTTGTAGACAGACTTTCCAAGCTGTGGGATATGCCTACACTCTGATTCCCACATACACTGGTGGCCATATTGGATTTGTTCTTTCCAGCACCAGTCCGGTAAGAGAAATATTTGTCACACTTTGAATTACCGTATATACTTGCCTATAAGTCGGTTTTTTGGGAGTTGAATTCTGGTCCAAATCTCTATGTCCGACTTGTAGGCAAGTCATATAAAAATAAGTATTTTTCAGGACGTCGAAATGTAGAATTTAATAAAACATTTTCCACGATTATTGTTGAACAAGGTCTGGATATATTATATCATTCATGTATTCTAAAAATATACATTAATTACAAGTATTTACACATTTTGATAACTTTTTTATCTTAAGTGTATTTTTAAGTGTATTTTTCTTAATGATTTAAAATTAAATATCGGCGTCTTTTCTAAAAATATTAATGGAAACCAGGTTCAAAGATCAGAGCATTGATTTGAAATTGTTAACTGATTCTGGCAAAAAGTTGTACCGACTTATGAGCGGTCAATAGCAAATCCCTCCAAAATGACCTCAAAAAATACAACCGACTTATAGACGGACCGACTTATAGGCGAGTATATACGGTAGAGATCATGCCATCAAGTGAACATAAAGTCAATAGATTCTCTCTATATATACATACATGTACCGTATATACTCACCTATAAGTCGGTCCGCCTATAAGTCGGTTGCATTTTTTAAGCTTATATTAGAGGGATTGACCCTCTTAAATACCAATCATTTTATGACTCTCCTATAAGTCGGACACAGAGTTTTGGACCAAAGTTTAACTCCCAAAAAACCGACTTATAGGCGAGTATATACGGTATATCAAAAAGAGAAGCATTTTTTCTTGGGTGTATATGTCTATCTATAACCTTACCTTTGGTCATAATTACTGTACTTTGAAGGCAGGTTTCATATTTAAAATGTAGTATTTTAGTTTCAAGGAAAAAGCTTCATATTTGATAAAGTTCAGCATCATATCCTTATTTAAGGTGATGTTGCAAGGTCAATTTTTTTTATCACTATCTGGAGCATTGTGTTTTTTTTAATGTATATACAGCTTGATCGATCAATTCATAATCATGGATTATTTTGATTTAAGGATGTTAAATTTAATGAACCAAGAAGAATTTACAATGAGAGTGAGATCAAGAAGATGAAAATGAAGTATTACAACTCAGAAATTCATAAGGCATCGTTCGTGATTCCACAATTTGCTAAGGAGGTGAGAATTTTGAAAATATAGTTATGTCCTGTTTGTAAATTAATGTGTGTACTTCAGAGTTCAATCAGTTCATGGAGAATGAAAAACAGGGATAAAATTGAGGATAGGTAAAAAAAAACAAAAACAAGTGTATTTTGTTATATATCTCATACTTGTGGTAGATAATTACACATTAAAAAAAGCAAAGCCATGTACCATGGAGTTTTGCTTCATTCATTACATCTGGAGAACTGTGACCATTGATAGTGACATTTGATGTAAAGTGAGTGAAAAATCTCATTGAAATAATAGAATATTGAAGTAAAAATGATTAAAACATTAATAATATGTTGCATTGTCATCAGCTTTATGTAGCACATTGGATCATTGTTTGCTTAGAAGGCTTTATGAATATGTTCACCATTTTTTATTATTGGATCTAAGGCCAACATAAATTCACACTGTATGATTATCATCTATTCAACACATAAATGCACAACAAGAATAGCAATCTTGTCTCTCACAGTATCAGTCTTCTGAGATAGCCAGAACTCACTGCAATTCTTGGACTGTATGTATTTCAGGCCCTGGAACAGGTCTCCAATGGAGTTTCTGACACATGATCAGCTGTTTTAACCTGAGTTGCCACTGCACTGATTACTGCGTAATCTGTATGACCTTCTTGCACTCTTCCTGCACTCCAGTAATGATGTGTATAGACAGATGAATTTCAATATGCAGATGTGATGATCAAGAGTTCAGATCCTTGGTTTTTGCCTTGGCCAGTTTTCCTGAATATTTAGAGATTTTTTTTTACTATAGGAAAGTTTTAGAGTAGCTTTTATGCTAGTATACAGTTTGAATAAATACTCAGTCTATGTAGGAAATATGGATATTTTAATCATAGCATTATTTTATGTTAAATTTTACAACTTTGAATTAGTCAGAACACAAACTTTATATTGCATCTTTTAAAGGTTTGAAACCACATAACCTGTCCTTTTCTACCGACAGAATGTAATTTTAATCATTTCACCAAATATTGAGTCAGTCTGAATTTCAACAAATTAAGCAAAGGTATAATAGTTTCAGTTCAAAAGGATTCGAATGATTTCTAAAAAATATAGCTTCTAAAAGAAGCTTAACTGCTTCTGAATGGAAGTTTTGGCCTCAAAAATAAAATCCATTGACTGCTTTAATGTTTGTTTATATTGATACACACAACATGGAAAAAAAATGAAATTAAACCCCCCCCCCCAAAAAAAAACTAGGGTCTCTGTACAAAAGAGAAGCCATCTTTGTCCTTCACTGTAGTTCTGCATGAATCATTAGCGTATTGTTTAGCCTAAAGTGTTTGTTCCATTCTTACTTGTCTTTCACAATTCCTGGAAATAAATCCATTTCAAAATCACATCACTGTACAATTGTCTTCTACATTGTTTTGTTGTTGATCATATTTACTCAAAAGAAAAAGAAATTTCTGGAATACAAACATTTCAACATTAAAATCATGAATCTTAAGCTCCTAAAAAGAGTTTTATAAGTACCAAAATGGATTTTTCATCAACAAAGAAAATATTTGTCAAGAAATCAGATGAATAGGACAGACTGGGTAAATCAGTGGTGTACTGGTTGGAGTATTCTATTGCTAAGTGATATTGTACTATGGACCCGGTTTAAATTAACAGATCCACTTCAATTAATTGCTATATTGCCACTATATTGGACATATTCAAGTGTGTTGAGGTCTTGTCCCAAAACACAGTTATATTATTTTAACTCATGGTATATTGGCTACCTTGATGGGCATATCGGTACATTATTTTTAAGCCCTGCATCTTGTAATGTTCTTTGTTTTCTGCAGTAAAAAATAGGTAAGTTAAGATTTTTTTTCAGTGTAAAAAAAAAAAACGATTGATGAAGACATTTTTTTATATATAGATATAAAAAGTGAAAATCTCACTAGATTCTTTTTTGTAATATTGATGCTTTTTGGTACTTTATAATGTTTTCAGTATGATCATGTGTTCTCTCTACAATAGGGCTGCCATGTAGAACAATGCAATTATTAATATTTCTTTGTTATAATAACATTCCCAGATTTTATGTTATGCTTTAAATTCTAAGCTTTTTCTTTAAAATCAGCATGCTTTGTTCATGATTGTTTCCTCTTAAAAATGTAACCGAATTCAATTGAGTTCAATTTTATTTTACGAGATACAAGTCTATTTTATTATCATTCATATTTTATGTACTATAATATAGACTTGACAGTTGTTTTAGATGGATATATTGCTTGGACAGTTATAAGATAAATACCAAATCAGTTGTATATTTTTACATATCTATATGAGTTAGTTTAATGGAGATTTGAATATAAAGACTCTCACATGCTGTTTTTCTGTAGTATCCTATGTCAGTCTGAAGTCACCCTCCAGGTTTTAAGGTTAATGTCCAGTTTATATTGAAGAGTGTTATGAGATGCAAAGTAAAAATTGAATATCATGTTAATAATGTTCTGATTTTTTTATTATATGGCAAGAAAAAATAAATTTAAAAAAAATTTAGGAAAACAGAAATTTTTGATGACACAACATTTTATCATTTTTTATTTGTTTTGGATAGAATTTTTAGAAAATTGTCATTGATGCTGGAAATGGCTAAGAAGTCATGTGATATAGCACTTAAGAGGCAAGTGATAGATGATTTATATTGGATGAGACAACATTTTATATGTGACTTGTTCACATGCACTGTAGTAAAAAAAGAAATAGGAATTGATGTAATGTATGTGTGATTCAAAAAATTATTTAAAAATATCCAGAAAAAGTATCTTTTAAAAGTATTTCATGTATTTTGCAGTAATTCAAAGAATTAATTAGGTCAAAGGTCACATAGGAAAAGTTCAAGTCAGTAATTCAGTGCTTCTGTTCTCAGATTGCTTTGTAATTCTCTAGAAATATTGAAACTTTAAGGCACTTAAAATTTGCATAGATTTCTATAATTTTGGGGGGAGAATATTTTTTAATGACTACTGTTTGAATTATTATCTCCCTTAATTTTTAAAAGTAATTATTGTTTTAACTTACATGTATTGGACACACATAAACCCTGGCTTTCTCAAACATTGAAGAGAGCATTATTGATTGTGTTTATATAGCAGATATATATATCTATATATTCATTGCGTTCATTAAAAAAATATTTGAGGAAAGGAACATTTGTCTCTTTTTATTTCCTCTGATTTGCCAGTAATTAGAAAAGATTTGAAATGGTAAAAAAAAAAATATGTTACTTTTGGCAATTGCAGCACTCTAGGACACCTTAACATCAATTTGTGGTGGGTTTCTTTTTTTTTTTTTTGATTATAAAAAATCTTGTCTTCATGTATATTTTTCAGAATTATCATAATAAATGAGGAATCATATGTTATAAGTTTAATTCTTTTTTAATCTTTCACTTCATCTTCCACATTGTGGAGAAAATATGCTATATATACCAAATGCTGAATGAGTTTTCACTCTGTGTATTGAAATTTAGTTTGGTTGTTGTGCAATATATATATCTTCTCTGGCAACTTAGTATACAATCCAGTGACCTTGTGATAGATACTAATTTTTACTAGTGCTATCTTTAGAATTCTTCTGATTGTTTGCTCACCATCCAATATACTTGCCTGTTAGTTCTTTTCAGGTAGTGGACAATATTTTTGTTAGTGATTGATGATATATTGTGATTCTATCTTTTCCTTTGTTAGATTAAGTTTGGTCTATGAATTTTATTAATGCAATAAATATACTATGATTTGTATGTTAGTTATCATTTCAAACCAGCTTTAAACAAATAATGGAATGTGGAATATACTTTACAGTAAAATCAAACAGTGGACATGTTTTACATATTTATTAGGATCACTTATTACATGTAAATGTATTACATTTATTGATAGTTAATAATTATGTACTTATTCCACTTTACACTCCTTTTTAATATAGCCCTACCAGAAAGGACCATTACTGAACCCATACAGTTTAATAAACCTAACCCCCCCCCCCTCCAAACACACACACACACACACACACACACACACACATGGAGACAAAGTCATATATTAACATAGACCTAGAGGTCTAGGTCTCTGATATTAAAAAAATATTAAAAAAAGAATTTAAAAAAAAAACAACCAGAAGTCTCGGAGGCATCAGAAGCCTGACAAATTTAGAAAAAAGAATAAAAAAACTTGACTTGAAACTTAGTAACCATTTCATTACCAATAAATAAGAAATGATCCTCGGTTTAGTTTACTTGTGTACCAGGTTTTTATTAAACTTGGACCAAAAACAGAAGGGGGATGGCATTTTGAAATAATTAAAACATTTTCCTGAGGTCTATCAATAAACATTGTAAAATTTTACATGTATATCTAAATTAAAACCTTATAAAAAGATATACATGTATGATCTAAGTATAGACTACTTGTGTACACAGTCCTCTTCAAATAAGACCAAAACTATCTAAAATGTCTTAGTTTTAATGAAATTGAACTTGATTGTAAGAGTAGAAGCATTTTCACAAGTAATTCTATTTTTAGTAACCATGGCAACACCATTCGTGAAAACTAAAAAGAAAACAAACTGATAGAGAATATTGTATCTTAGTACAGTCTGTTTGTGCATCGTGTCTTATTGGCTGTAGGAGGGAGTTAAAGAAAATCACAAAAAAATTCTTTTTTAGCAGCCATAGTAACACCTTGAAAAATCAGAAATAAATAAATAGAATAACGTATCTTAGAAGCGTTTTGAAAGATTTTCAGAGAAAGATTTTTCTATTTTTTTTTTTTTTTTGTAACTATGGCTACACCCTTCATATAAATAAGAAACCGATATACAGAATTATATTTCTTTATATAGTCTGTTTTCATATAACATCTTACTGAAATCGGACCAAGAGTCTAGGAGGAGAAGCATTTTGAAAAAAAAATCACAATTTTTCTGTGTTCAGTAGCCATGATAACACCAGAAAATTATGTATCTTACTATAATCTACTTGGGCATTAAGTATTGTTAAAATCTTACCAAATCTTTGGGAGGAACATCGTTTTTGAAAAAAATCAATTTATATTTGTCTATTTTTAGTAACTCTAACAACACTGTTCACGATATCGGATGTCGATATATACAGTATTACACTGTATGTATATTCTTATTGAAATCATACCAAAACACTGTAAGAAGGAGCATTTTGAAATAAGTTTAAAAATATTTTTATTTCCCATGGTAACACTCTCTATTGAAATCCAAAATCGACAAAGAGAATTATGTATCTTGGTATCTAGTCTACTTCTTTACGAAGTCTTACTGAGATCAAATCAAAACAGTACTGTAAAAGAAATAGCGTTTAATTTTTTTTTACAGACGAACAAACAGACGGACACCTTGCTAATACATAAGTACTTCTGGTCTCTGACTAGCAGAGCTAAAACACAAGAAAATATCCTGGTTTTCTGCATTCCACGTTATAGTTTCATGAATTTTCCTAGTACTTTCTGTAAAACTTGATCCAAGGAAAATCGGATAAGATTTCATACCCTATCTTTGATATGCATTTACAAAATGAAGTTGCAAAGCCAAAGAACAAAAGACCCATCCTGAGTCACAATGGTCCTGTTGATCTTCATCAGCAGATTGTTTCCCTATATATTCCTGTATAAAAATTTGATCGCCTATTGAGGCCCTACCCTACCCCCGTAGGTCATGATTTGAATAAACTTGAATTTTACAGTGCCTGGGGATGCTTCCATATCGAAATGATAATATGACTCATCGTGCCTTTGATGTCCTTGAGAAGATTTTAAAAGTTGTTTTTTTTTCCTTTATATTTTTAAGTTAAATTTAGTCCAACCAATTATTGGTACTGATATTTGCTTCATCTTTGCAAGCCCCGACTTTAACGAGTGGGGGTTTGGGCTCCTGTGACACTGGATGGTTGTGTTCCACAGGCGGATCCAAGATCACGAGATAGAAAAAAAAAGATCCTTTGATGATGTCTGTCCCGGTGGTTCTGCAGTCGTTGATGATAAACTTTAGTTGCAGTACCAAAAGGATTGCAGAATGAAGATGTAATGATTATTAGTACATTATAATAGGGAGCGTAAGATCCTATACATCATCATTGCTTTTGCTGCCTGTCTGTGTTGTGGAAGGGATTCTCATCCCAGTTGTTGAATTATAAATGTGACACTGCTGGTAGTCGGTAAGCACATATCATGCAGCCCTGTGCTGTAAACACTTCGTTCATGTTGCTCTGGGTACAGGGTGTCAATTACTGTAGTACAGGCATAGTCCAATTGGTGGTCGGACCACTGAGATACAACACATCTCCTCGGTTTTTCGAAGACAGGATGGAAGGTTCCGTCGGAGAAAGTCTGTGTTGGAGTTAACCTTCTTAGACACCTGGTCTATGCAGTGGTTACAGATGAGATTCTCAGTCACTCCAACGTGCTACAGTGTAGCATTTGGCCCTTTTGGTCGGACTCGAGACAGATTACTTCAAAATTATAGGGGTTAAATGCCATTAACCAGTTAGCTTCCCATTCTTGAAGATTGTTCAGGCCGTGTTGTATGAAATTGAAATTCCGTCATGTCTTCCACATTGCTGTTCCTCAATTATATAAACAAAGAATACAACGGGTCCATCAGAGCCCTTTGTTGTACTCCGGATATTATACTGGTGCTGATTCCGACATCACGCCTTCAACGGCCACTGGCTGAATTCTGTTGTTTAGGTATGAGTCAACCCAAGACAAGTGAGGCACTTAGGGTCATTGATTCCATAGTGATGTAGTTTTTTTAGCCTGGTGCTGATACACTTTATGCCTTAAAGAAGTGAAGGAGCACAACTTCAGTATGGAAGTAATCGTCTGTCCATTCGCTTTGTCTTGAATGATAAGGATAAGTTCAGATCTTGGATAAGTTCGGATTCGAAGGATAGTGATTTTCGGAAGACATGCTGCACGCCTGACAAGATGTTGTGCTGGTCGAAAAACTGCATGATGGAGCTGTCTATAACTTAATTGTTCTAAGACTGCAACACACCGAAGTTCGAAACACTGGGCGATAGTTGGATGGTTTGCTCTTGTCTTCCTTGAAAATCTATGCTATTGTCGCTTTCTTCCAGTCTGTTCGGGTTTTGTACAGGTGTAGTGAGACCTGAGACAAATGTGAGTGCGGGTGTGATTTTCCTGGTCATTTTCTTGAGTAAGCGGGTGAGCACCTCATCCGGACCGCTGGCTTTAAGCGGGGTCAGTCTTGATAGCAGCTGACGGATATGGGCTGCAGGTCTTGAATGGGTACCAAGATCAGGAAGTACTGAATTACCCTCTACAGAAAAAAAAACAGAAAATTTACTCAGAATGTCCACCTTATCCTTTGGATCAACTCTTGGAATTCTACTTTTCTTGAGTGGTGAGATGCCACTGCTGTCTCATTTCTGGTCTTTAACTAAGGTAAACAACTACTTGCTGCATTTATCACCACTAACTACTAGTATTTTCTCTATGTAGGAATCAAAGGCCTACCCTCTGTTTGACATAACTTCTATGTGTCGCGGTAGTGCTGTCAGTTTGTGCGTTTAATAACTATGAACTTCCTGAAAGTTTTTTTTCCGCCGGGATACTAGTAACTACATATATCTGCATGATCTGTTGCACCATGATCGGTAACACCGATGAGATGTGATATTGATCAGCACATTTTTCTTGAGTATTCAGGTACCTTGAGTTGAAAAACACCCAGAATCAATCAACTGGTGAGTCGATGCTGTGCATTGTTTTTTCTATGCACTGAGAATAAAAGGTGGGCGAGGAACTAGTATTTGCTTAAAATGCATTAAGGCCTGCCTTTTTTCACAGGATTTGTCTCACTGGTTTCTGTCTAGCTGGTACAATATTTGTGTCAATCATACGACATCATAATCACTGTAGAGATTAATAAAGGTCAGATGCACAAAAACAAGTTTATATCAATTTTATTGGCAGTGTTTCTTGTCGTGACATGTTAAGTTGAACTCGATGAAATATAAAAAACATATGAATATAAACAAGAACTTAAATACGATCAAATTAATCAATAATGAAACAAATCAATCAATACATCCATCAAATATTTTATATATCATTAACAGCAAAGTTCTCTATATTGACTCAAAACAACAAATTTGAGCGAATTTTATTCGGAATAAATGCCCATAATACCCGGTAGACATATCAATCAATAAAATGTCTTAATCTGGTTAACATGAACCATTGATGGAGTGCATTTCGATACAACTAATCTAGAAATGTACACAATGCCATGAATTTCACATTTTGAATAAGATTGGCAATGTCGACTTGGGCATACATATTATATATGATCTATACTTATTTAAAAAATAAATGGATGACATGTTTAGTTAACCGGCTTTACAAACAAATGGTGGTGAAATCTGACGATATATCAGGCTCTTGGCTTTGACGTTGGAGTCACACTTTGCACTCGGAATAATCTCCTTAAACAAAATACTTGGAATACTCCTGTGAAAAGAACAACACACATTTGGAAAATGGACCAATACATGACGTATTTGTTATTTCCGGTCACGAGATACCAATCCTTTATGACGTGCATCCGGCTCTCTGTTTGATGGAGTTTCATTTGCTCTATAGATGTTTGGACTCCAGCCAATGCACCCTTGATGAATAAAGACTTCTTATAAATATGAATATGTACCAGAAATGTTTCTAGTTTATATGTTTTAAACATTTCGAACTTTTGATAATGCTTTTCATTCCAGAAATTGGCACTGTAAGTTCTTTGAAATATTTATTGCCAGAACAAAGTATTTCTTAATGTATTAAAAATCTCTTTCCTGAAGATTTTTTTTCGATCAAAAGAAGATATATTTATTCCTGAAGATACATTTCTTGCTTTTTGAAAGATACACAAAGTGACATGCATTTAAGAAAATTTATGGATACATAAAAAAATTGAAAGATCTTTGAAAAATTAATTGGGCTTTTGCAAAGAATTTTCAACCTAGCGATCATGGTAGATTTTAAGTATAAGTATTTACCGTAAAATTGTTAACAGAGGCACTGACACTCTGAATCTCCTCTAGATATTTCGTCCATTCCTCTGTAACGTACGTCACGATGTAAATGTATACCAGCTTTCCAGCGAATCTACTGGCGGTATTGTCGAAACAAAGTTGATATGCACCTTAAAGAAGATATGTTTGTGAAACACTGATGCCCCCGTATGGCAACTTATAGTGAAAGTTAAACTTTCTCATATGCAAATCAAATATGTTGGTACCCAAAGTAAGGTCTTGTCTCGAGGAATATACTTGTGAAATGTGAAAGCCCTCGCAGCAACTATTGAAAAGATATGGAAAGGTTGAAGTTTTTCAAAAGTAAGTCAAACATCAAAGTCAAATGGTTAAAATTAATGGTGTCCAAGGAAAGGCTTCTCACAAGAAATGCACATGTGAAATATGAAAGCCCTAGCCAACCATTCAAAAGTTATGGCCAAGTTTAAAGTTTTTCAAAAGTAGACTCCAAGGTAAAGGTCAAATTTGTTGGTATCCAAAGTAAGGTCTTGTCACAATGATTACATATGTGAAGTATGAAAACCTTAGCACCAACTGTTCAAAAGTAATGGTCAGGGTTAAAGTTTTCCAAAAGTAGGTCAAACTCCAAGGCCAAGGTCAATGGGCTATAATTTTTGGTATTCAAAGGAAGGTCTTGTCACAAGAAATTCAAAAATTATAACCAAGGTTAAGGTTGGGTAAAATTATGCAAAACTGGGACAAACTCAAAGGTCAAGCTCAAAAGGTCAAACGCGTTGGTACCCAAAGAAAGGTCTTGTCACAAGGAATACACAGGTGAAATATGAAAGCCATAGCTCCAGCCAATCAAATGTTATGGGCAAGGTTCAAGTTTTTGTGGACAAACAGACAAGCAGACAGATGAACAGACAGGGCAAAAACTACGTGTCCCCGAAATTTCGAATTCGGATCGGGGGCATAAAAATGCAGAATTATTTCAAGATTGTGTTACATAAAATACATTCGATAAATGAAAGTTTATTAATTCCGAATAAACAGTATTTCAGGTACCTTCTTTTAATTCCCTCTCTATGGAGAAAACTTAAGACGGTACCCTGTTTTAAAAACAAAATGCAGAATATCAAACATCCAGTTACTTGAAACAAGTACTAAAACTTCGTCGGATACCCACGAGTGATCTCGTCTTTTAGTTATCATAAGTAATAAGTAGCCGAGATCACCCGTGGGTATCCGACGATACTACATAAAAGGCTTTCAAAGCTTATTGCAATTTTGATGATTTACCATACATCACCGCTACATGGTCTATTTTGCCGTCTGTTTGATAGGGTAAATGTTGAATGATTTGATAGTGAGGATCGATCAACACCACGTTTATGGACCTATCTCCTCCCCGTAAAACCTGAAATATAACATCACATGGGATAGTCATCCTCTAGATATTGATATTACGTAATTTGTATTTCAATGTAAAACATAATACGGAAATATTTTCTTATAAGTAAACTTTGTTTTAAAGACAATGTACTGTCTTTAAAAAAAATCATAAATATTATTTTTATTCATATTTCAGGTAAAAATTGCTTCACTAACATCAAAAATTCACAAAGAACAGAAAATATTTTTCAGAAAAGTTGCAATTTGCAAATTATTTTTATGTAATCAGTGGCGGATCCAGAAATTTCATAACGGGGGGTGGGGCAGTAGAAGGAAGAGGGGCTGCAAAGTCTGCAGTCTGGGGGCTGCAACGCCCTAGTGGGGGACTGACGAATTCTTACAAATAAGAGGTGTTTTTCCCTTGATTTTAGGAAAATGGACATATAACTTCTACATACATGTAAAAATAATTTAAATGAGGGGGGGGGGGCGCTGGCGCTGGATCCTCCTTTGGTAATGGCACATTATCCCTTCTGTAATTGAAAAGTTTAAGAATCTTTGCTTTTTTAAAAAATGATATTGAGGTGTCAGGTCTTTTCACGTTTTTCCTAACAGAAGTATCTGCAATATGAATAATTGCATAGATTTTTGAAATACACGAAATTGTACAAATCTTTAAATCTTTAAGAAGTCTTATAGGAAAGATATGGAACCAACCTTAATGGTGTTGATGACCAACGTCATTAAACCTGAAAATTCTTACACTTTTTCATAATGAATACAGCAGGATCATGTACTAAATACGGTATTAAAAACAAATTCAAAAAATATTTTAAAAGTTTTAATGTTAATTAATGTTTAAAATGGATAAGTTAAAATATTTAAAATATACGAAAGTAGTAAAAAAAAACCAGGTACCTGAGCCATCATGATCACCTCTTGCCCTGGCATACATGTGAAAGTCACACAACTTTTGAATGATAATCTGATAATTTGATGGAGACTATACTTCCTCTTGTAACCCAAGTTATTTCTCATACATTTATATTATTTGTAAAGCTAATACTTCTGTTAGTTCATGATTCTTACCTAATTCAAGTTTTATTTATCCATTTTGTTAATTTTGAGAGATCATTATAGTGTTACAATTCTATTAGAGATACCACAATTAGCTACATAAACTCAGGTAACGTTGATAAATACACCTGACAACCAAAGAACTTTATCTAAGATATAAGATTTCTTGTTACTAGTGATTTTTACTTAAGCTCTTACGTAAAATTTCACACACACATTACATTTCTTAATTCATAATACATGTAGATCTATATCATTGACCAAAAATCGCTTTTTTCTGAAAATGAGATTTTACCTCAAATTGGACGTATAAATTGGCTCCTTGAGCCACCTTCTGTACAAAACATTCCTCTTTCCCTGCCTTTACGTCGACTTTGAATTCATGCTGAGTTCCAGGAAGTGCATCGAAATCGAATTCAAAGTTTGGAAGACTCCCTCCAAGTTTTTCTGGCAATGACACTTGATAGAAACAGAGTAAGTAAACTAGACGTAAAGAATTTGTGGACAGCGCCATGTTTTCCACGTGTTTCTTGTACAGAACTGATAAGATATGCCATCACTTTTAGAATATTTCTTAACATTGCTTTATTTATGGTGACAAAATAATAGCTTTTAAAAATAAATTCTTTCTTATATAAGTTCAGCAACGCTAAAAAAAGTAAACAGGAATATCCTTAAAGATTTTAATGAAGTACAGTTTTCGTTTAAAATACTACATGTATTATGCATTAAATTTCCGATACGAAGTACCACGGACTTGCTTGCACCAATTCATCATATTTCTACTTTAAATCCATTCATTACTTTCAAATGAAAGTACAATAAACAACAACACACTATTTGGACAAAGCAACGACACGTAGCAGCTTTATTGTATAATGTACATATAACATGTAAAACATGAAAATCCATAATTATATACATGTATATCGTAATGATGGATTGAATAAATATAGATAAAAGGATGATGTGCCATACGGCCCCCGGTAAATTGACAAAAAATTAAATATCTAAATTTTACTCTAATTTTACACGCACTTAGTCACTGATATGTGTGCCCTCATGGAATACAACTTTTACCGAAAATGGAAACATTATTTGGAAGGTATATGTCTTTATTTTGAGTAGGGGTACCATGTTTACATCCAATTCCCATTGAATTTTGGCCCCGCCCCACTCTTTGAAGCCCTTAAAATATACGAGCGCAAGAAGGTACATTTTTCTCCTTTGGCTGGTCACTGTATTTTATTGAAATCTACCTATATGTGAAAGGAGTAAAATGTACCTAACTGCGCTCACATGTTGTGTTTAAAAAATTGTAAAATCTAGCTGGCCTTTCCCATTATGAACAAATCGACGAAACTATTTTTTTCTGACGTAAGAATAAATTCATATGCTAATATTGAGGCACCGGCGCGACTTTCCAACTGACCAATCAGCTAAATGAGTTGCATTACGAGTGAGTATCACAATGTTGTGCTTGAAAAAAGGCATTTTATTTTTACTTGCTTTCCGATTGACACTTTTTATGCATTTCAGTCACAGATTAGACACGAATCAGCAATTTCCCTGCTCATAATTACAAAGAATTGATTTTTAAACTTACTTTGTATAATGTCATAGTTTTGTAAGGCGTTTGGTGGGCAATTGGCTACATGTATATTACTGAGTATCAGTGAATACTAGTTTCATATGCTATTGTCCCATGTATATTATCATGCATTAAAAAAGCCTTTGCTGACTATTAAAAGTTTTTAAAAGTAGTAGAGATAATGTGTAAATTGACCTAAACCACGTGTCTTTGATAAAATGTAAACAATAGTAAACCAGCACGTTTTGTCGTTCAGTCATCGGATTGGACAATTGTTCTCTGTAAGCGACTATGGGCGAAATAATAACAATAGCCATATAAGGTATATTTCTCGGACTTGCATATCCCTCTATTGTACTAAGACACGCCTATTCTTATTCATAATGGAACACATTGTCACAAACCAGGCCAAATTTTGCTGTCAAGGGGTCTACAAAATCATAGATAATGCAATAATCCTCATAATTATAATGTGTTGGAAGTATTGAAACTATTAAAAGAACGTTGTATTTATTCACTCTTGTTTGAAACCTATCAAAACCGTTGAGGAAAACATATAATTCGTCGTAGAAAAAGGGGCCCTGTAGCAACCTCTAATGATAAAACTCCGCTTAATGATACAAATATCATTAAGCGTTGCAATTGCAACGCTTAATGCCATAAATTATTGCATTAATAGCTGACATTCTCAACCGCTAATGCTAAATCGCCGCTTAATGATAGAATTATATCATTAAGCGTCACAAATGCAGAGCAACACTGACGCTTAATGAAACAATCAAATATCGACATAATCGACGGCTAATGATACACACTAGTGTATCATTTAGCGTTGCAGTTGCAACCTTAAATGATATAAAATTTAGAAATGGTTTGCAATATCTAAGAGAAACACACATCCACCTTTCCTGAACAATGAGATATCACTTGTCAAAACATTTATATATGCCCTTGTGCTATATAAATGGTAATTATTTGAGTTTTACTATGTTTTCTAGCTAGTCAAGGGTACTTCTTTAAGCTCCGGGTGTTTAAAAGACAGACAGTCAGATAGAAAGAGATACAGACAAACAGATCAATAAAATGATATTCAAATCCTTTTAAAAGAACCATTTTTTTTTACTGAAAATACAGAAACAAGCAAATTCCTTTTAAATTGATTCAACGATTTGAATAGTCAACCTAAAATATGTATAATATATTTGAATATTTTTTATCGAAACTTTGTATTTTAGATTTGATACAGCTTAACACATGTCACTGTTAACGTTTCAGATATACATATCGAGAAATAAATTTATTATTTTCACTATTGTATTTCTAATCTGCTCCATTTCTCCAAATTTCGAAAAAGAGAGACATCAATATTGACAACTTATGTTTAAGGATACATAACACAAAAAATACAATGTAATACATTGAATAATATATATTGTTTTGAGAAAAAGGTTCATTTATCCTTTATTCGTGATCAGAGTTACTTGAATACATTACTGTTGCATGATTATTTTATTATCATTTTTGAATTTATATCAAAATATAAATATGGATTTTTCATGTTATCAAATCTCATAAAGCCTGGGCCGAGGAGCTTCTTGTTGAAATATGATCATTTACCAATCGTATTTTTATCCCTTTTGATGTTTAAAAATAATACATGTGCCTTATTACTGGTCGGATATAGAGATTTGGACTAAAATCACCCCCCCCCCCTCCCACGATTTATAGTCGAGTACAAACGGTACTTATAGGAATACTTGTGACTGATTTTTAACAAATATTTGCAAAGTATAGTTTTTAGCCCATGAAATGATTATATTGTCAGACCTCGGTGGTTTATTTTGGAATTTGTTGAACTTGTTGAATACTTACGACGTCATTGTGAATCACGTCGATCATTTATAATTTAACAATGAACTTGTGGTCATGTGGGAAACCTGTTTGTATACAGGGTTAAAACGTAACAATGAGATAATGTTGTGCAAGAGGAAATATTTGCGAAACAATGTAAATATTGAAGAATACAGTGTATAAATTCCACTTTTTCTGTGACTGAAAATAATGGACCCGAAGCGAAATTAATAATTCTAATCCTATAAAATAAATGTATTCTTTGTCCATTTCATACTTCGTGTGTGTGGTGCGCATTTTAATTTTTTATTGTGTGTCATACCAATCCATCCTTATGCTAACTGTTACATGTTACTTATAAATGTTTCATCATTATCATCAGTGGTGGATCTAAGAATGGACTACTAAATAATAAAGATGATTATAAAGATTTCAGTTTGCTTTACTTTAAGTCTTGGTTACAACTATTAAGAGATTTACATGATTTATAGCCAGTGTTTGCAGGCTGGGTGAAAATATTTCTTTTAGTAATAAATCAATGACATCAACAGAGTTAAAATGGTCGGTTTTTAAACCAGATATCTTCTAGTTCAGACCAATTATTATCAGTCGCCCGAAGACATATCCATGCGTGATGCCAATCCGAGGAAGCAATTATTCTTTTGATCTCTAAAACCAGTCCACTAGACGAACCCGCAAGTCTTACGAGTCTTCTGACACTTATGATTGATGGTATATTTGTTGAAAGACTTGGTGAAATATATACTCTTGGGCCTGGTTTAGCATCAATGATTGAACGAAACAATTTAATCCATTAACGTTCCTGATACAAAACCTAGAATTGGGATTCATTTCCAAAACGAATTGGAATATTTTACTCCAAATTTCCCGAGGTAGGCACAATGACTTATCTCTTTCAGGACTTTTGCAATAAGGAGGCGTGTTTTTTTTTTTTTTTTGCAACTTCTTGACAGGACTGCTACACTTGTTAAGCGTGTCCTCGTTTAGCTTGTCATCAGGATTAGTACAGGTGGGAGGTGTTTTATCGCCAAGATTGTCGACTAGACCGCCGCTGTTTAGAGGTAAGTCTTCTGCTAACACGTCGACAGGAATGTTACAGTTGGGATGCTTGTCTTCTTGCAACTCATCCACACGACTGCTACAGTTGGTAGGTTTGTCTTCGTCCAAATTGTCGAATTGAATACTACAGGTTGGAGACATATCCTCGTCGAAGTCGTCGATAGATATGCTACAGTTAAAACCGTGTCTTCTTCCAACACGTCCACAGGAATTCTACAGTGTAATGGTGTGTCTTCTTGCAACTCATAAACAGGACTGTTACGGCTGGGAGGCGAATCTTCCTCCAAGTTGTTGACAGGTAAAAAGTCTCGAGATGCCTCATCAAAAGATTCAATATTTTGCAAAATATAAGAGACTTTGTCATGATGTACCCTAATGTTTACGTTATGCTCCCCCCGTCCCTCGGGGAAATATCCCAGACAGAGCAATGTTAGGTTTGAATCATATTTTCCGTCATTGGATATTATTCTACAATGACTCAGGCCGTCTGATGAAACAATTAGGAACTGTAAATTGAGCTCTCGAGCCAATGCTTGCAAAGTTATGTTATCTCCATACTCCCCATCGTTTGACATATTTTTAATATATTCTGAAAAGCTATGGCAAACGTAAGATTTATAAAATTCTTCGTTTTTCTTTAAATGATTCACAGCCTTTTTTTTCCAATGATAAAAGCTGTGGTGTAAATGCCAGTCATGGATAACTGGTAAACAACTGCTTCAAACTGGCAGTTAACATCGTCAGGAGGGTCAAACAAAACGTTGACAAACTTATTTTTAATCAAATCAAGAGCTTTCAGTCTGTCTCTATGTGACAAAGGAATGAGATATTTTCCCACATTCAAATCCAGAATACCAAGATGCAGATATATTTTACCTGGTAGAATATTGGACAGATTTAAAACTCATTAATTTCTCGTTAAGTTTTGTGAACCAAAATGTAACTCCGTTGAAAAAGAATGGATTGGTGTAGAGAATATCACAAGTGAGACTTTGCAACAGGAAACATTAAGGCAAATGAATCACAGGTACTTGTGCACAGGACCCCCCCCCCCCCCTCGAATATACCCGCTGGGTCAAAAAATATTTTTATATCTTTTTCTCATAAATTATTCTTCTAGTACACATTTACAATGTATTCCGTGAGAAAAATCCAAAAAATAACGCAGAATTAACGTTTAACTAAAAAATCATACCCGTGGTATTATAAAATAAAGAAGGTAAGTCACTTCCATTTGTTTACACTGGACCCCTCTTGGACATTAGGCCCGAAATATCATTTACCTAATACATGTCACCAAAATGTGTCATTATATCTTATTTCGGTAGATATTTTTGTCTTTAATCGTGCTCTTTAATTGCCCAAGCCTTCCATAATAATTCGAGTATTCATCGTCAAAAACGTGAAAAATGCTACAAGATTTAGAAATGTCAAAGTAGAAATTACGGAAGTGATGCAAAAACGACACCTAGCGTGTAACTCTCGAGTTCCGAGTGTTATAGAATCGAGGGAAAAGCCAGAGGTCTGCAAAAAAGTTCGGGAAAATTTTGATAAAGAAGTCGAAATTTGATTCATTAGAATTTAATAAATTCTGCTTAAGAGGGCTGGGTGGTTGTGGCCATTTTCAGACTATATTGATCTCCTTTAGAAGAAGAGCTCCATATGAAGATATACAAAAATGATCAAATTTTAAAACTAAAATGTATGAAATTTTTCTTTGTCAAATGATAGTTCACACCTTAAGATATCATATCTAAAAAAAATAAGTTATATCTGATGGTTAATTTGTTGACCCCTGAGCCTCCTTAATTCTGCTTAATTTTCGAAATGAGTGAGGGTATTCGTCAATATTCCCTTTAAAGGATGTTATCACTGATACCAAATAGCGTTTTAAAAATCGCTTAAACATTATAATCTTGACATGTAAACCACCCCCAGTGTCCCCACCTCGGCCGCTTCCCCTTCTGCGTGTACATGGAATTTTCATTAAATTGTGTCTGCGGAAAGGTGGATATCCGTTAAATTAATGCGGTAGTAAATATAATATTTAGAATGATAAACTAGTTTTAAAAATAAGTAAAGACAGAAATGTGATGAGTTAAAACCGTACAATTTTTTTTTTATTTTCCATTTGTTATGAGTCGGCTACAATGTATAATATTGATTAATTTGGGGACGGGGCTGTGCATGTCATTACAGATTACAATGTTGGAGAAAAACAATTGATCGTTTGATGAATGGTTGTACAATCCATGCAATATTTGGTCGTCAAAAGCTACTTACTACAAGTGGCAATTATTAAGCTATGACTGTTAGAAAAGACGTACCTAAACAAAATTTTAAAAAGTCTTTAATATCATAGAAGTTAAGCTTCCGTCTGTTCAATTAAAATAATAGCAGCTTGATATATATACATGTATATAGTCAAGGCCAGAAATAAACTAAGCAGTGCGACGCGAGAGTAAAGGAGATAATGAAAATTTTAAAAAAAGGGGGGGGTTCTGATTTTCACTCTTAAGAATTAATATTGAAAAGACTCACATTTAAATTCCTTGGCAAATGATAATCATAGCATAAGAATATTAGAATAATACACATAATTATAAAGCTTAATATTAGCGGAATTTAGTTGCAAGCATCTTCATGTAGAAGGGGAAAGGGGGGGTTTACATGTCTTGTAATGTTTAAGCGATTTTTTAAACGCTAATTGCTATCAGTGATAACATCCTTTAAAGGGTATACTGAAGACTACCCTCACTCATCTCGAAAATTAAGCAGAATTAAGCAGAATTTATTAAATTCTAATGAATCAATTTCGACTTCTTTATCAAAATTTTCCCGAACTTTTTCGTAGACCTCTGGCATTTCCCTCGATTCTATAACACTCGGAACTCGAGAGTTACACGCTAGGTGTCGTTTTTGCATCACGTCCGTAATTTCTACTTTGACATTTCTAAATCTTGTAGCATTTTTCACGTTTGACGATGGATACTCGGGCCTGATATCAAAGAGGGGTCCAGTGTAAACAAATGGAAGTGACTTACCTTCTTTATTTTATAATACCACGGGTATGATTTTTTAGTAAAACGTTAATTCTGCGTTATTTTTTGGATTTTTCTCACGGAATACATTGTAAATGTGTACTAGAAGAATAATTTATGAGAAAAAGATATAAAAATATTTTTTGACCCAGCGGGTATATTTGGGGGGGGGGGGGGTCCTGTCCACGAGTACCTGTGAAATGAATACAAGAATCAAGGAACACAAGAAGAAATATCTTATTCCTTTGTCACACAGAGACAGACTGAAAGCTCTTGATTTGATTAAAAATAAGTTTGTCAACGTTCTGCTGACCCTCCTGGTGATGGTAACTGCCAGTTTGAAGCAGTTGTTCATAAGTTATCCATGACTGGCATTTACATCACAGCTTCTATCATTAGAAAAAAGACTGTGAATCATTTAAAGAAAAACGAAGAATTCTATAAATCTTACGTTTGCCATAGCTTTTCAGAATATATTAGAAATATGTCAAACGATGGGGAGTATGGAGATAACATAACTTTGCAAGCATTGGTTCGAGAGCTCAATTTACAGTTCTTAATTGTGTCATCAGACGGTTTGAGTCATTGTAGAATAATATCCAGTGACGGAAAATATGATTCAAACCTAACATTGCTCTGTCTGGAATATTTCCCCGAAGGACGGGGGTAGCATTACGTAAGCATTAGGTTACATCAAGTCAAAGTCTCTTATATTTTGCAAAATATTGAATCTTTTGATGAGGCATCTCGAGACTTTTTACCTGTCAACAACTTGGAGGAAGATTCGCCTCCCAGCCGTAACAGTCCTGTTTATGAGTTGCAAGAAGACACACCATTACACTGTAGAATTCCTGTGGACGTGTTGGAAGAAGACACGGTTTTAACTGTAGCATATCTATCGACGACTTCGACGAGGATATGACTCCAACCTGTAGTATTCAATTCGACAATTTGGACGAAGACAAACCTACCAACTGTAGCAGTCGTGTGGATGAGTTGCAAGAAGACAAGCATCCCAACTGTAACATTCCTGTCGACGTGTTAGCAGAGGACTTACCTCTAAACAGCGGCGGTCTAGTCGACAATCTTGGCGATAAAACACCTCCCACCTGTACTAATCCTGATGACAAGCTAAACGAGGACACGCTTAACAAGTGTAGCAGTCCTGTCAAGAAGTTGCAAAAAAAAAAAAAAACACGCCTCCTTATTGCAAAAGTCCTGAAAGAGATAAGTCATTGTGCCTACCTCGGGAAATTTGGAGTAAAATATTCCAATTCGTTTTGGAAATGAATCCCAATTCTAGGTTTCGTATCAGGAACGTTAATGGATTGTTTCGTTCAATCATTGATGCTAAACCAGGCCCAAGAGTATATATTTCACCAAGTCTTTCAACAAATATACCATCAATCATAAGTGTCAGAAGACTCGTAAGACTTGCGGGTTCGTCTAGTGGACTGGTTTTAGAGATCAAAAGAATAATTGCTTCCTCGGATTGGCATCACGCATGGATATGTCTTCGGGCGACTGATAATAATTGGTCTGAACTAGAAGATATCTGGTTTAAAAACCGACCATTTTAACTCTGTTGATGTCATTGATTTATTACTAAAAGAAATATTTTCACCCAGCCTGCAAACACTGGCTATAAATCATGTAAATCTCTTAATAGTTGTAACCAAGACTTAAAGTAAAGCAAACTGGAATCTTTATAATCATCTTTATTATTTAGTAGTCCATTCTTAGATCCACCACTGATGATAATGATGAAACATTTATAAGTAACATGTAACAGTTAGCATAAGGATGGATTGGTATGACACACAATAAAAAATTAAAATGCGCACCACACACACGAAGTATGAAATGGACAAAGAATACATTTATTTTATAGGATTAGAATTATTAATTTCGCTTCGGGTCCATTATTTTCAGTCACAGAAAAAGTGGAATTTATACACTGTATTCTTCAATATTTACATTGTTTCGCAAATATTTCCTCTTGCACAACATTATCTCATTGTTACGTTTTAACCCTGTATACAAACAGGTTTCCCACATGACCACAAGTTCATTGTTAAATTATAAATGATCGACGTGATTCACAATGACGTCGTAAGTATTCAACAAGTTCAACAAATTCCAAAATAAACCACCGAGGTCTGACAATATAATCATTTCATGGGCTAAAAACTATACTTTGCAAATATTTGTTAAAAATCAGTCACAAGTATTCCTATAAGTACCGTTTGTACTCGACTATAAACCATCCATGGGGGGGGGGGGGATTTTAGTCCAAATCTCTATATCCGACCAGTAATAAGGCACATGTATTATTTTTAAACATCAAAAAGGATAAAAATACGATTGGTAAATGATCATATTTCAACAAGAAGCTCCTCGGCCCAGGCTTTATGAGATTTGATAACATGAAAAATCCATATTTATATTTTGATATAAATTCAAAAATGATAATAAAATAATCATGCAACAGTAATGTATTCAAGTAACTCTGATCACGAATAAAGGATAAATGAACCTTTTTCTTAAAACAATATATATTATTCAATGTATTACATTGTATTTTTTGTGTTATGTATCCTTAAACATAAGTTGTCAATATTGATGTCTCTCTTTTTCGAAATTTGGAGAAATGGAGCAGATTAGAAATACAATAGTAAAAATAATAAATTTATTTCTCGATATGTATATCTGAAACGTTAACAGTGACATGTGTTAAGCTGTATCAAATCTAAAATACAAAGTTTCGATAAAAAATATTCAAATATATTATACATATTTAAGGTTGACTATTCAAATCGTTGTATCAATTTAAAAGGAATTTGCTTGTTTCTGTTTTTTCAGTAAAAAAAATTGGTTCTTTTAAAAGGATTTGAATATCATTTTATTGATCTGTTTGTCTGTATCTCTTTCTCTCAGCTATCTGACTGCTGTCTTTTAAACATCCGGAGCTTAAAGAAGTACCCTTGACTAGCTAGAAAACATAGTAAAACTCAAATAATTACCATTTATATAGCACAAGGGCATATACAGTACCAACCAGACCCAACCTGACACAAAGCAGTCCCAGAGCAGTCCCGGGGACTGCTTTCTGGGACTGCTAAAGCAGTCCCACAGCGATCCCAGAGCAGTCCCATAGCGGTCCCACAGCAGTCCCAGAGCAGTCCCACAGCGGTCCCAGCAGTCCCAGCGGTCCCAGAAAGCAGTCCCAGCAGTCCCAGAAAGCAGTCCCAGCAGTCCCAGTGGGCGGGGTTAATTAATTTAATGGGCGGAGCTTACTCAGAATGAGATTACCAATAAACAATGTAACTATATAAAAGGTAGCTGATATTGATGAGCAATTCTTTCTGAGTAGTATCAACAAATATTTACAATTCTTACACGACAGTCATTTCCGAACTGTTAAGAAAATCACAGTACGCGTATATAAACAAATTATAATTATTGAATGAAGAAGACGTTCACACCTATTAATAACATGAACATATTTATTTTTTTATATAGAAATTAAACTTGAATTGTTTATTTTATACCAGAATTAGCTTTAAATAGATAATTATAATTATAGGGCAAGGTTGATTCCCATACTATACTCTGAATGCATTTTTCTTAAGTATTGGAGCTTTTGAAAAATTCTTTGTTAAACATTGCCGAGTATTATATTTCAGTCATGATTATTTTCAATGACTTTCCAATTTAATTATCTTTAGATTCTCAGTTTTAAGTGTTTTATTATATAAATGTTTGAGTGTACATTTGTAAATCACACAAATGGAACCCTCAGATTATGTTCAAAATTAATTAATCCCAAAATAAATTTATACACAATTATTGAAACTAAGATTTTTTGCAGGACATAGATTGAAATTAGTGTCAATGTTGACCAGCGTGTTCAGTGATGTGTAACACTGATACCTAAAGAACATACATTGACTTTCTGTTAATTATGCCGAAAGGCGATTGAAACCTCAGGTGTTGACACCATTTTATACAATCCCATTGTATTAACCGGCAAGGTAAACACAAACAAAAGAAATAAGAAACAAGTCACAATTCCTGATATTTTCAAATGTTTGTTTTTTAAATAAATGTATTCTTTTAATAACTTGTTTATAAATTAAAAACTAATTCATAAATAAATCCCCGAATAATTGTTCACATTGTTTATGTGAAAGAAGAATGGTAGAATAATTTTATTTCATGGTCATTAAATAAATTACATGTATTAGGTTTTATTTGAGGGTGGTAAAAATAGCATGGAGTGCTCTTTTTTAAGCATTGTATTAGCTTTTTCAATTAAGAAAAAAAATCCAGTACAGTACGTTCCTCTGAATACATGTATCTTACTGAAATGACAAGTTTGTTTGTTTTTTTAAATAGTGCTAATGCAAACTTTGAGTACATATGTAATTTGACAGTATTAATTTATTAAATAGGCCTTGATAATTTTTTTTTTTCACACACCTGTATTGAAGTTTAATTTAAGGGATAAAAATCATCCCCTGACTTACCTTTTTAACTACTTTTATTTTCTAAAATTAATTCTAGACTACAATTGTGTAAATTTACAGCCCTCTGAAGACATTTAGTAATTACATGTATAACTATCTCTATTTATTTGATTTTTGTAAGAAATTAATACTTGTTTTTTTATATTTGTTTTTATCTTAAACACCTCTCTGCAGAAAGTAAACAAAACAACAAGGAGCTGCAAATTCAGAATACACAAGGGGCGGAGCTATCATGTCACTCAGAACCTTTTTCACGCATGAGTGAACAAAGCAGTCCCAGAAAGCAGTCCCAGGGACTGCTGGGTCTGCTTTCTAGAGCAGTCCCACAGCAGTCCCATAGCGGTCCCAGAGCAGTCCCACAGCGGTCCCAGAGCAGTCCCACAGCAGTCCCAGAGCGGTCCCAAAGCAGTCCCGGGGACTGCTTTCTGGGACTGCTTTGGTGTCAGGTTGGGTCTGGTTGGTACTGTATAAATGTTTTGGCAAGTGATATCTCATTGTTCAGGAAAGGTGGATGTGTGTTTCTCTTAGATATTGCAAACCATTTCTAAAATTTATATCATTAAAGGTTGCAACTGCAACGCTTAATGATACACTAGTGTGTTTCATTAGTCGTCGATTATGTCGATATTTGATTGTTTCATTAAGCGTCAGTGTTGCTCTGCATTTGTGACGCTTTATGATATAATTCTATCATTAAGCGGCGATTTAGCATTAGCGGTTGAGAATGTCAGCTATTAATGCAATAATTTATGGCATTAAGCGTTGCAATTGCAACGCTTAATGATATTTGTATCATTAAGCGGCGTTTTATCATTAGAGGTTGCTACAGGGCCCCAGACAGTGGTTTTGGCACATCATCCTTTAAACTTTCATCGTGCTCTACCAGAGGCCTGTTCAACAGAGCGAACGTTCGCGAGCGCTCGCCAAAATTCCTTATCTTTCCAACAGAAATGTTCGCGAGCGCTCGCGAACATTCGCTCTGTTGAACAGGCCTCTGTCGTCCTAAACTGGCATTTAAACAATTATTCACCTCTTATATAGCCTTGCTAACGAAACCGGTTCTAAAGAAGCACGTGATATTAACCAGGTATTCGAATGAAAACCTTGTAATTCATTAAAACACCAAGTAGACTAGAGGTACTGTGAGCACTGAGCTCACTAAATGATACCCCCGCCTCCCATATGATTATAATGGCAAAGTCCATGTTTTGCTCTGAGAAACCCGAAATAAGTGTCAGATCAAAAAGTAAAATAAGAGGTGCACAATGGCATTATGTAATAAAGAATCTGTGAAAGTGTCATTAAATTTTATTCAGTGGTATAGGAGGAGTTACAGATAAGAGATGGGTACCCTTCAATATTATAGAAAGAATGGCAGTGTCCATGTTTTGCCATGGGAAACCCGAAATATGTGTCCGATCAAAAAGTAATATAGGAGGTGCACAATGGCACTATGTAACAAAGATTCTGTGAAAGTTTCATTAAAATTCATTCAGTGGTATAAGAGGAGTTGCGGATAAGAGATGGGTTCCCCAAAGCGTAACAGACGGACGGACGTACAGACGGACAGACGGACGGACGGACGGACATCCCGATCACTATATACCCTCCCACTTTTCAAGCGGGGGGTATAAAAATTATTTCTGTCTAACTCGTTCCTCAAACGAAAGAAATCATATTTCCTGAAAACAAAAATTATCCGTGCCGGTTAAAAAAAACACAACCAAAATAAATGAATAATTTATATGAAAGGTTAAAATTATGTATATGATACATCAATTTAGTTCGTTCAACATCTTTATAAGGGAATTCAATTTTTTGTTTTGGTTTACCGTCCAAATATCACTCAAGAACCTACCTATTCACCACACATGGGCCAAAAAAAAAAAAAATAAATAAAACAAACACTTTATAGTCATAATTTAAACAGACACTATTCAAAAGATTTTATTTCTCTTTTTCTTGTCTAAAGATATATTACTTTCATGCCTGCCTGCCCAGATTCCATATAAGTAAGACGACTCAACTACCATATAAAAAATAAAACTGGTCATTTATTAAGGAGCACAAAGCATAAGAGTTGCACAAAACATAATACCATATAATAAGTCACAAACGAATATTACACCAAAATCTAGAATTAACATGTGACGTGTTGCGACAGGAACAAAATACAACACTCATTCAATAAATGACATTAAATCAAAAACATATATATATATATATATATATATATATATATATATATATATATATATATATATATATATATATATATATATATATATATATATATCTATATATATATATATATGTAAGACTCCAAAGTCCGATGGTGACGCCAAAGTCCGATGGTCTCGCCAAACCCCGATGGTCTGCGCCAAACCCCGATGGTTTGATGTCGGTACGGACGCCAAAATCCGATGGTCACGCCAAAGTTCGATGGCTCGTTTCCTATGAGACGCGCTGCGCTAAAGTGCGATAGTCTGACACGCCAAAGTCCGATGGTGCGGAGAAACAATCAACGTTTATGACGTCACAATATTCCGACGCCAATCCTTGATGCCGTTGTCCTGCATTCAAAAGCCATCAGTTCAGTATTCGTCCTCGCATACAATTTTACTGATTTTGCTTATTGCTTGCATCCACCAGAGATATTAGGGTTAGTCCTCGCACACCACTCGACTGATTAGGGTTAGTCCTTGCTTCGCACCAACCCGAGAGATTTAGGATTTGTACACTAGCCGAGTGATTAGGGTTAGTCTCGCACCCACCCAAGATATCTAGGTTATAGTTGTTACACACTTTTCGAGCGATTAGGGTTAGTTTCGCACCTATCCGAGAGATAAGGGTTAGTTTTTCGCATAATGATATTTATTTATACTTATTTAAGACCTTGGCATGGCGCGGGATAGCAGTTTGGCGCAGTAGTTCTTTGACGTCACAAACGTCAATCGTTTTTCCGCACCATCGGACTTTGACGTGTCAAACCATCGGGGCTTGGCGCAGACCATCGGACCTTGGCGTGACCATCGGACTCTGGAGTCCCATCGCACTTTGGAGTCCTATATATATATATATATAAATATATATATATATATATATATATATATATATATATATATATATATATATATATATATATATATATATATATATATATATATATACAAAACATTACAAAACTACCACACAGTGGTATCCTGCAAAATGTACTGACTAGTAAAAATATTATGCAACAAAGTTTGGGCCATTGGAAGGACTAGATATAAAGTATGTGCGAAACAAAGCAGTGATATGGAGTGTTCATCTGCCATCTTAACAAGGTAGGCTATGTCTATCAGTTCTCTAACTGCTGTACAATATAGGCTATCTTGTTTACGCCCCATATCCAACATTCATGTTCAATGCATATATACAAAGGGAAAGGAAGTGGCTGTGTACAACATATGTTAGTTATCATCAAGCACACGGAAAATACTATTGATATGAAAAAGTTACAATAAAAGAAAATACAGTGCATGTTCTTACAAGAATGTTTAACTACCGGTACTTAAAGCCCCGACTCTGAGTTAGTCTACCATGTAGCCTATTTGACAACCAGTAGCCTCTGTCCACATGGTTGCTATTGTAGAGGATATGAAGCTTCTGTCTTCACAACACTTGAGTCACCTTAAATTTTAGCGTTGGGATTCTGATATACTTTTTAAAAGCACATGAGTTACATCTGCCCATACTTTGAATCTGCAATACAGAGAACCCAAGTGAGGCAGCTGTGGTGGCAGCGCCAATGCGGAATGTATGTTTGTTGTAATTTTGTAAGTCTAGGTTACAAAAAGCTAAGGCCGAATGGAACTGCTGTGTGAAGCTGGAAGATGAAACTCAATGAGGATATTAGTGTGGAAGTTGTGGATGCAGCAAATCCTTTCTGGTAGCACTGTGCAATAAACACTGATAGGTGTTGGACACAAGGTGGTAGTGGGAATGCTTGGTTTCCAAATGACTGTTCAACGAAACATTTGTAAAATGAAAAGGCTGACTTGTAAGCAGATAGAGTTGATGGTGATAAGGAATTTCGAACTAAAGTCAGCTGTTTGGGTCACATTCTCACTTATGCTCAAGGAACTGGAGTTGGCCTGCTGTCCATATGTGGGAAGCGGGCTCGGAATTCTTTCACTTGCAAGTGAGAAAGTAAGTCAGCAGCTGTATTAGATATTCCTGGAATGTGTTTGGCCTGAAAATGAATATTGTGTTTCAAAGAAAGAATATGTTCCTTCGCCAAGCGCCCGGCACTAGAAGTCACGGGTCTTTCGGATGAGCCCTTAAAAACCTCACTGACCTCACTGCTCAATGGCCCTGAGTGCCGAGTATAGGTCTAAATTTGAAGCCCTTCACCGACATACGGTGACGTCTCTAAATGAGTGAAAAATTCTCGAATGGGACGTTAAACAGCATATAATCAATCAATCAATGAAAGAATCATAAGACGTCTCATCAATTGCATAAGGTGCATGAGGATCCTTTAAGTATTTTTGTTTTTAACATGCACCACAGCTACATGTATGTTGTCTGAACGTAAAACTAAAGTACAGTTTTCCAAAAGGGGAGCCCATATCTTTAATGCAATGACAATAGGTAGAAATTCCCTTATTGAAATATGGTATTTCAATCACTCTGGATTGAATACATAGTAAAACTACATTGTACGAAAAGTGAATCCGAATCCTACAATACTTGCATCAGTGTAAAATGCAGTGAAGATGACGAATGAGTTATACCAAATGGAAAAAAGGCCTTGCCATTGAAGATGTTTAAGAACAAATCCAAGGAACGCAGGTCAGTCTGTACTTGTAAGTTGAGCCGACGGTGATGGTAAGGTTTTTTGAGGCCAATCGTTAGATCTATGAGGCGTCTTAAGAAAGTGCGGCCGGGAGTACAACGATGCGTGAAAAATTAAGCATACCAATCAAAGATTGCAATTCTTTCAACGTTGCAGAACGCTTTGTTTGGAATTTTTTGATTTCTGTCTTTAATTGTGTTAATTTGTCTTAGGGTAATCGTATTTCCAAGTTCAGCGTATCTAACTCAGGACCTAGGAATGTGAGAGTTGTGGTTGGATAAACAGTTTTTTTTTTTCAGATTTGATAGGCAGACCGATGTCTTTTGCTAGTTGATAAAAAGGTAGGAGAGCACTGTAACACTTTGAGGGTTAGGTGAACTTATGAAAAGGAAATCATTCAAGATGTGTACGCAATGCAAAACAGAAAATTTTGTTTCAAGGATCCATAAATTGAAGGCTGAGCTGAATTTTTCAAAGAGGTTACTAGAATAACTGAGGCCAAAAGGCAAGGTTTTATCGAAGAAATATTTGTTGTCCACCATGAAGCCCAGCAGTTCAAAATCGTCCGGATGAATAGAAATTTGTTTATAAACATTTTCAAGGTCAGTTTTGGCTAACAAGGCACCCCTCCCCAATTGTATAATTATTGCAATGGCTGTTTCTACTGACTGGTATTGAACTGAACAGAACTCTTTAGGAATGTATTGGTTTAGTGAATTTCCTTCGGGATAAGATAAATGATGGATCAATCGAATTTCCCCAGCTGCTTTTTTGGGCACTAATCCTAAGGGTGATATCTGAATGTTTGGGAATGGTGGGTTTGCTCGCCATTCACTGATGAGTTTACTATCAAGAATTTTATCAATACCCTTAGAAGACGAGAGGTTCTTGAAGATCCGAAATGCGCGCTACCTTGGTACGGGATTTTAAAACTGAAGGTAAATCCTTGAATTAGAAATGAGGTTTAGGTAGAATCATAGCCCTCAAGATAACTAGCCAATTTATCAACTTGAATAGTAATGATACTTATATCTTTTTCACTTAGACAAGGGTGCTGGTTTGTTGGATGTGCTAGTTTTGTTTTGAAAAGCCTTGTTTTGATCGATTGTGGAATTGTCGACGAGGGTGCTTTCCTATTTCATGCTGTTCGGAGCAGTTGATTTTATTGCATGAGCCAAGATTGTTGTAGGAATAGCAGTAGCTATGTTGCTTGGGTTGGGCCCGAAAGGTTTGTTTCCTGCTTTTAAGTTTGAAGTCTATGCCAGAGACTAAAGCTTCTTGATATAGTTCAATATTTTTCTTATCCCTACACTCGAGGAAGGTTCTTTTTCGCGCCAACGCCGAAGTTTTTCGTCATACAGTAAGGTCGCTTGATCCCCACAGAAATCAGCGATTTTTTGCACAGCGTGTGCAGAGGTCATCAGTTTACCAGTTTCATGGGGGGATTTCTCCGCATAAATATCTTCACATATGTGGAGGCCTCGACCCACTTGGTAATTTTTTTCAATGAACCTTTTTCGTTTGTCTTAACAAAGATTAACTGACCATCTTTATCTACTGACTTATACTTTTCAGTGTCCTCATAATCAAGGTCATTGGGCAATAAAGCAGCAAATTTAACAAACTCATTGGCATAAATCTTCGACCTTATTTTAACATCTACCCCCAATGTTAGGCCTGTTGCAGGGTGCTAGTCCCCCTCTTCAGCTTGTTGAGGCAATTAATTATTACCTTGTGCGGCAGTCAGCCAAATAACGTCTAAAAGAGTCCTCAATAGTTGGCAGAATTGAGGCCATACAGGACAGTATCATTTCTTCCTGTTTTTTGCATATTCAAGATATTAGTTTTAAAGTATCAGCTTATCTGACAGTCTCGACAAATTTAAAAGGACATGGAAATTTAGAAAAAAAAATCATTCCTCGCGTGTGTGAGGGTGTGTTCTTGGGTGTTCAAAATCAAGGAGCACGCGGACGTTAAACAAGAAAAAAATTGGAATGGTCTAACATACAATGAAACACATAATACAAAAGAACGGCGGACCACAAAGCTCACCTGAGTTACATTGGCCCTGCTGTTCTTCATAATATTTTTCCCCTTAATTTTTAATCCGAAGAAAAATTATCACCCCATATTGTGGCCCCGCCTAGAATTAAGGGGTCTCTATATCAATACAACATGAAGATACTTGAATATTAATATGACTATCATGACCGTGTTGTTATGGAAAATAAATTTCCCGTGTACATGAAACTCGTCGTCATGGCAACAGAAAGGTTTTCCATCCCTTCTTATTCCCCAGAAAACTCGTAACACTACATGAATCCACCAGTGTAGTCGCTCTAAGGAAACATTACATATAATATGGTTCCCAATTTTAGCCATATCCTTACTTAGCAATCTAATTTAATAGATTACCTAGAGCCCATAATTTGAAAGAAAAATGAATCAACAAATCTTGGGAATGATTGCAAATAAATGATTTATTATAGTTTTCCAGAGGATTTAAAAGGATTTTCCTATATATTCCCATATAAAAATACTAGTTTCCTCTATTGTGACCCCACCAAAGGTCTTTGGGCATTAATTCAAATATGAATCTTCACTATCTGATGATTCTTGCATATTTTTAAAATCAATAATCTTGCTCTGCTGTTATTGCGAAGAATGTGTTTTCCTTTAATTATATCCTCATGTAAAACATTGATCTCTCCCTCATAATCTACACTATGTCAAGGAGCTTATACATAATTTTCATTGTTTTTTCTCTTGGCCCAGTGTTTTTTTTAATTTTTGACGATTCTTTCCTAAATACTCTGATTGCCTAAATGTAGCCCCATCCGCGAGTTAATGAATGGAACAATTCAGAATCCATGCAATGTCAGAAAACACATATATTTCATCTTCTCTGGTAAAATGGTCCTAAATAATAAAATAAGAAGATTTTCAAATATTTTTTTTCCTTTAGATTCCCATATAAATCTTTGAATCTCTATTTTGACCCACCCTAACCTGGGTTCAAGAATTGCCATTTGGTCCCTGTTGTGGCCCCATACTATCCCCACGGGCCATGATTTGAACAATTAAGAATCCACATTATGTCTGGAAGGCTATACATAAGCATATTCTTTTTTGGCCAAAAGGTGAGTCTCGAAAAAAAATATTTAAATGACCCCAATCTATTTTAGCGTTTCTTGATTATATCCCCTTCGAAGGTGGCTTTGTTCTTCATTTGAACAATTTCGTATTCCCTTTATCCGAGGATGCTTTGTGTCAAGTTTGGTTGATATTGACCCAGTGGTACTTGAGAAGGGGATGTGGAATTCTATTTAGACCAGCCTTCTTACTATCCAGGAGGATCACATTCCCTCCAAACTTGCATCCACTCGATATAGTCAACCCTGGGTTAACAACACAGTAAAGAGGATTACTAGACAGAAGAACAGAAGCTTCAGGAAGGCTAGAAAAACAGGGAAGAAAAAGGATAAGGATAGATATCAGAGACTAAAGAAAGAGGCTAAAAACACCTGCCAGAGTGCTTATAACGAGTACATTAAGAACATCATCAGCCCTGATGCATCCTCGAACCCTAGGCGTTTTTGGAGTTTTATAAAAGGTAAAAGAACAGAGTCATCAGGAGTTTCATCACTCAAGGATAAGCATGGAGTAGTACAATCAGACAGTGAGAAGAAAGCAAACATCTTGAATGGGCAATTCTCCTCAGTTTTCATCAAAGAGGAAAGAATCGATAACATCCCAGATAAGGGTCCTTCACTATTCCAGGACATGAAGGAAATCAACATCAGTACTGGTGGGATTAGGAAACTCTTTGCCGGCCTTAATCCATACAAGGCCACCGGTCCTGATAATGTCCCATGCAGATTGTTGAGGGAGTTTGCAGAAGAGATAGCCCCAGTATTTCAACTACTCTTCCAGGCATCAGTTAACCAGGGTACAATACCAACTGATTGGAAGTCTGCAAATGTTGTGCCAATATACAAGAAAGGGGACAAAGACAAAGCTGAAAACTATAGACCGGTGTCCTTGACTTCAGTCACATGCAAGCTTCTTGAACATATCATGGTCAGTAACATCATGGACCACCTAGATACTCACAAGATCTTGCATGATGCACAACACGGATTCAGGAAACGCCGCTCCTGTGAAAGCCAGCTTATATTAACAGTACAGGATTTGACTAAAAACTTAGACAACTGTGACAACTTAGACAACTGACAGATGTCATGACCCAGGGGCCATAAAATTCACAATATTGGAAGAGGCATCCTTACATATCATAACTATACTCTTAATTCATCAGCTTAATACCCAGGATCAAAGAAAAAGAATTTTAAAGAAATAATGCATTTTCACCATATTGCTAGATTTTTCAAAAGCTTTTGACAAGGTCCCCCACCATCGCCTCCTGTACAAGTTGAGCTATTATGGGATTAGAGGCTGTCACCTGCAATGGATAGAGGACTTTTTAAGTGGACGCATCCAACAAGTTCTATTAGAGGGAAAAACATCAAGTACAGCTGAAGTAAAATCTGGAGTACCACAGGGGAGTGTCCTTGGACCACTCCTATTTCTTCTATTTATTAATGATCTGCCAGAGTATATATCCAAAAATTCAACTGTCCGCCTATTTGCAGATGACTGTGCTCTATATAGAGACATCAAAAATGAGGATGATGCCACACAGCTCCAGAAAGACCTAGATGGACTTCAGAGATGGGAGGACGAATGGATGATGGAATTTCATCCTGGCAAATGTCAGGTCTTACATGTTACCAACAAAAGGAAGGTGGTCAATGTACCATATGTTATCCACGGTCATGTCCTCGAGGTAGTAGAAACAGCTAAATACCTTGGAGTCCACCTTCATCAAGGCCTGAAGTGGAACCACCACATTGACACCATTGCAAAGAAGGCCAATTCCACCGTTGCCTTTCTGAGACGCAATCTACACCAGTGTCCATCAGAAACAAAGGCCCTATGCTATCAGACCTTTGTCAGGCCCATTTTGGAATACGGGAGCAACATCTGGGATCCTTACACCAAGGACAGCATTGGCAAACTGGAGATGGTCCAAAGACGAGCTGCCTGTATGGTAACATCTGACTATAGAACAACTAGCAGCGTATCGGACATATTAAAACAGCTGAGTTGGACATCTCTACAGGAGCGACGTGGTCAAGCAAAAGCTGTTATGATGTACCGCATAGTGTACCAGCTCATCGACATTCCACCACTCCTCCTGTTTCCAGCCACTACAACCCGAGGAAACAGCATGATGTTCTTGGTTCCTTATGCCAGAACCTTAGTGTACCAGAAATCATTTTTCCCAGATGGTATTCGAGTGTGGAACTCTCTGCCAACATCCTTGGTTACCACCACCTCCCTAGATAGCTTCAAATCGAAGCTATCTAGCCACATCATCCGACCGTAAACCAACCAATCTATTTTACCTGCACTGTAAGTAGTTTATCTTATTTTTAAATCACCTTGTTTTCCTCGCACCACCATGCGCCAGTACGAAATATCAGAAGTTCTGATCAGTACTTTATTGGAAGAAGAGGAGGAAGAAGAAGAAGTCGAAAATGGTAAAAGTTTACAGATGAACAGACAGACGCACGCTGGACAACGGATTAAAAAAAATGCTCACCAGAGCTTACAGCTTAGACCATAAAATGTTAACTGGTTCTTCTCTATTTTGTTTTACAAAATTTTGCTCTTTTTGTAAGTTTAATTACACACTGAAACTTTTTTGATTAAGGACGAATGCTACAACGTCATAATGGCTGCATTTCCGGTGAAACTCTAGCTTCTTCCGGCGAAAACGAGAATTTTCCATGTAGCGAATTAAACAGGAACCCGAAAATGGAACTCTTTTGTAAGAAAGATAATTTTAATACACAGGTCTTTTAAACGCTTTATGCTACGATAATATCGACCAAGAATTAAGCGCTGAAATAACTAGTATGTAAATAACCGGTTAGAAACCGGCATAATGAATTAATGTTCAGTGTGAATGTTATGCGATAGGAGAGAAAATGAATAGTGATCGCAGACATGCTTTGTCTTTGGTTGAAGTCATTGAACATGACCATTTCTACACGCATGAAAGTAATGAAGGTAAGATAATTTTTATACGTTTTCAATTTCTGGTATGCCAAACATATCACTTGATCACGGTGCAAGCTTTCTGTCACCATTGATTAATGTTTTTAATATACGTATTGTTCAGACAAACTTGTCAATTCAACTTGACTTCTTTCATAGAACGAAAAAGGAATTGGCATGGCCAGTTTGAAGGAAAAATGAGGAAACCGTCCCAACATGAAGATACATGTATAGGACATGACCATTCCTACTCAAATTTATTGACATCTTCATCTACTTCAGGTATATAAAGTATATTAAAATGAGCTATTGAAGTAATCTGAATACCGCAGAGTTGTACTCAATCTGGGAATTATGTAATGAATTTAATATTTAAACTTTAAGATTATTGTGAGATGTGCATAGATGAAAACGATTCCGAGTCAGATGAGTGTGAAGATGAAGACTCCTGTACATACAACACAGAACAGTCGGTAAAACGGAGACATATTGTTGAACTCGATGTTTTGGCAGAAGGATTGGAGAAAGGGTATGTACATTTATAATTGAACAGTTTTATATATTAGTTTGGTTTTTACAATTAAAAAAATGTCAAAATGAAGTACATCTAAAAATTTTATCACACATATATTATGTTTAGTATTAAAGGTGCTCAAACTGTGGACAAGCATTACATTTGTCATCATACATTAGAGAAAGTAGATATGGCCTTGGTGAAGATTTTTTTTTGCATTAAATTTCATCATATCTGTATGCTATTCACATGTTTGTAACTCTTGATTTATTACTGTGTTTTGTGTATTGCTTTATATTATATCCCCCATTCTACTGCTTCATTTAAATACATGTATAATTGTTTCTTTTTGCACTAAAACATGTAAGCATATTTTCTAATCCATTTGCCAAATATGTAGCACTACATACTTTTTTTATGTATATACCTACTAATAACTTCATCTTCTTGGGCAAAAAATATTTTAAGTTCATAAAAAATTATCTATATGTAAAATTTTCATATAAAAGTACCAGTTTATTTAGGTCCTACCATATTAAGAAAGATAACTCTTCAAACCAGATCTGAACCAACATTTTTGATGAATTTTTTTTATACTTTTGTTTATCAAAATTTTCAATTTTTCATTTGCATGTCATTGATAATCATGTGTATTTTCTATTTATAGATTTTGGTACAGTTTTAACCAACGGTTTTCAGGAAATTGAACTTGAATGTTAAAAAATCACCTTTTTTCAGAAATAGTAAAAAATGTGTGATGAAAATAAAAATTATTTTGTTGTATTTTAACTCTTAAATAATAAACGGGAATGTTCCAAGTGAAAAGAAAATGAAATGAAAGAAAACAAATTGAAAATTGAAGAAATTGAAATTTGTTTCAATAATACAAAAGAATTCTTCAAAAATAAAGGAAAAATATCTGCATTCTTGGAATGTTGTTAATGGTTCTATACATTTGAGAGGTACTGATATCAAAAATATCACTAGGTGTGTTATTCTACCTTAATTGGGATATGACCGATATGACCCAAAGATAACAAATTTATAGAAATAAAGTCTTTTAAAGTGTAAAATTTTGTATCAAATGACTCATTCTTTGCAAGAGACAATGTCAGGAAAATATTTCTCCTTCTTATATCACATGAACCAAGTTTATCATTAGAATGATAATATATCATTTAAAGAATTAATGAAATTTTTACTTTTCAAACGGTCCTGATTGTACTAATAACGCTGTTTTTTTAACTTAATATATACAGTTATAAAATTCTTACTAAAACATTTTTATGCATGTATTTATATGTCCCTTTAATATTTAAAAAAGTCAAATCCAATTCATTCTGAAGCTTTTTAGAATGAATGTTCTTTTTATTCAATTTGACCTTCCCACTTCATTTATGACTTTCCTTGTTGCGATTTCTTCCACTTTCTAGATAGATAACTTGGTATGTCAAACAGTCAACCCCTAGTGTCCGCAATCCTTTTTAAGAGTTTAACCATGTTCTTGTCATCTGTGTAAGGGGGTGGTAAAGAACTGACAAAATCACAGTTACATTCTTCCTTCGGTCTTGTTAATTGGAGAATGGTCGATATATTACAATGGTGAACAAGTACATCAAACACGGTGTGTATATCATATGAAGCCTTGAAAAGTGAAATATTTAGTAGTTCATGTTTCAGTTCTACAATATCATTTTCTTCAATCAGATACTCAGGACATATTTTCACACATCGTTTTATACTATCCTCCGTTAATTCTGCTGAAAGCGATCCCGCCCATGGCTCAATATCTTGGTTTACATTGTAAACTCTTACAAACATTATGTAAACAAGAACAAAGAAAAGTTCTTTATTCTCCTCTTTCATTCTTTTAAAATGATTTACTAATGTAGTCACTGGTGATTTGATGAAATCCTCATTAGTGAAGAAGTCATGGTGCTGACAATACATCAACATTAAGATTGGGTTACCCACAAGTCCTTGATTGAGTAACATTTTTGAGAATACAGAAGAAAACTCGATGTTTTTAAACCAACAACTTGGATCACGAACACAGTGGCTTTCTTTTTTCAACTCTTTCCAAATCAATAACATTTCTGCTTTATCCAGATGATCAATATCAATCAAATTTTTGGTGTCCATAATCCGTACTCTACAAAATTTCAAAACTGCATCGTATGCATGTTGATGTATTCCTAATAAAACTTTTAAATGACCTTTACATTTTTCTCTCTGTTTTTGTATAACATGTTCAAATCCTGTGACAGTTTCGATCGAAAATACATTGCAGTTAAATGTCCCAAACAAATTGTCACAACAAAGGAGAGTATCTTTAATTTCATTTTCCATCAGTTCGTTTTCATTAATATATTCCTCAAACCAAACCGTTCTCCATCCTCTGTCCTCATATCTATCTTGTATATATCTCATGGCAGTTGTTTTACCACATCCAATGGCGCCTATGCAGATAACAATGTCTGAAGTGTCTAATAGTGCCAGAGAGGACTTTATGTTCCTTGTCATAACAATTCCATTTTCAACATCATAATTTCTCCTCAAACGAATGACTGAAATGAAAAGTAGTTTATTATTTTCAATTCACATTATTATTCGGTCCTTTTCTTGTAGTATGTGGCTTTCAAAAATTATCAAGTTATATTTTAGAAAGTAATTATTATTGTATGTATATATGTATTTGAAACAAATGAAGAAATACCGCTTACTTTTAATTTTCGATTCCAATGCATTACATTCAGGTTTATTGCGATTAGTTAAATACTCTTCGTCGGAAAGTTCTCCAAATTTTTCACTCATCCTTCCATACACATCCTGAAGATTTAGAACATCAACTTTATTGTCACAATACAGATTCCACAATATATGGATCCTTTCTATGTCAGCTCCAAGAGAGCGATCGTCATCACTAGGCGTATAACCCCATCCTGTCTCAGGAGGCTTTACATTGTCACAGAAATTTATTAACAAGGTAAAAACAATCTCCATGTTTACATTGTCATAGTCCTCAGTATTGTTCACGTTTTCCAGATCCTTCAACAAACGCTCGCCCAAATGCTCATTTAAGGATACTGAGTAAATTATATTTTTTTCCTTCAAGTCCCACACTTCAAGCTTAGTTTTCAAGATATGAGTAAGATAGCATGGGAGTTTATGAATCTTTGACAGAATTCTCGAACGTTCTTCACCAGGAATTGTTGATAGTTTTCTCACCTGCTCTTCTACAATTATCAAAATATTTTATCAAAGCAGTACCTGCATACCTGCAAACTCAACTAAGGTAAAAAGTCACAGAAATGATTGATATTTGATTTTTCTTTAATTTAAAATCTTTAAATGAGTAATTTTAATGTGCATTCATTTTTATTTTTGGTTAAGTACATGTAGGTATAACTTTACCTGTTGCAGGAATCATCTGAATGTTCTCTTCCTTATCTAAAGTATTCGCAACAATTTTATAAAAATATATTTATGCTACAATGTATCACACCAAAACGTTATAACAATTTTGGTGTTTACTGTTTATTAAAAAAAAATCTATCCAATATTTTTCGTATTTTTAATGAAATCAAATCAAAGCATATCAATAATATCCATGTTAATAATCCATTGCACGTTAACATACAGTAATTTTACAGTTGCATGGCCAAGGTATAAATTTCTTTCAGAATGCTTTGCATAATAAAAAGATTTTTTCATGTTTTTTGAAAATTGCATGCAACCAAATGTATAACCGACTTCCTGATAACAGAAAAGTATTATGAATTTATTTGTCTTCATAAATATTTTTAAAAAGTCTTAACATTCACTACGAAATCAAAACTTTACATGGATACGATTTTTATTTTATTGGCTCTACCTTCAGGGTATTATACTTAGAAATGCATTCTTATCTGTGGATAAAAAAAGACCACATAAAATATAACCTTGAAAATGAAAAAATAATTAAAATGCCGTCTGGGTGCAAATTTTAGCTACTTCTGTATATTTGTAATTGCTAGACAAAGAATCTATTAAGAATGATTCAGAGCAAAAAATTATTAACTTTCTTTTTTCATACCTTCTAAATCAGTTGCTGTATTTCGACAACGAAACACTCCTGCAAAAACATAAACATATTTTTTTATTTAAAGCAATTATTAGGGTGTTATTCAGTAAGGAAATCACTAGTGACATACCTGGCAATTTGTTTTGACGGTACAGAACAAATATAATCACAGCTGTGACTAGAATAACCACTGGTACCATCAAACCAAGTACAATTCCAGTATCAGAACTTTCATCCATGTCGGCCCTAATCAAAATGATAGTCAGTTTACGTTCATTAAACATTACCGACTGATCTTAATTTTACGGAGGGATATGATTAAATACAACTAGATTGTAATAAATATAACTTACTTATATTTTGAGATTGTTGTGGTCCCATCTGATAACAATGTAGATGCCTGTGTGGTAATACTATTTCAATGCAAAACATAGCTCCGATAAAGAAATTTCTAACAAGAAGCCCATGGGCTTAAATCAATCCCAGTCGCCCTGCTATTCTTTAGAAGATGCTTGAAGAGACACGCTTTCGTTTGTCCCACACATATTTTAACTGATTTATCCCAGATTCTGATTGCTGATTTTACTGTGGGAATTGCAACATCAGGGGGACAATTGGTCAAATTAATATGCCATCATTTACATGAAATATTCAAGCTTGTTCATTAATGACTCTGGCATTGGTTCCGGGCAATTGAATGGTTTGATGTCATACGGGGAACATAGAAATCTATATAGAAAGTTTTCAAATCCCTTTACATTGAACCATTTTTGTTTATTAATCAACCAAAATTCACATGAAATCTTCATTCATAATAGAAAAAAGTGTCTTACCTGTTAAATACAGTAAAACACACTGGAACTGAAAAACAGAGGCAGTATATTCGTTATACATATTTATAGTCAAAATCTCTTCATCTCTAAATGAAAAATATTACTTCATAAAAATAAATGTTTATTGAAAGACCAAGTAAAGAAAATATGAAGAAAAATTAATAAACTCCTTACATTTATACAGTTCACTTGATGAATAAATTTGATCAGGACATCCACGGATAGCCCGACATGACTTGTAATCAAAGTTATATGTGTCACTGTGGAGTACACCGCAATGTCCTGTAAATAAAGACAAATTAAGTGCGATGATGAAGAGTAATTTTCCATTTAAAATGGAAACTTAATAGTAAATAATAATTGCTACACAGTGACATGCTCATTTTGGAATTAAATCGGTAAAGACTGAATTTTAAGACTTAACTTGAAAGGGGCTCACTGTAGAAAAGTTCATAAGAAATTACCTGATGAAATTAAGCCCTTCTTTGTGCATATTTCACCAAAGCGGCCAGGGTGCTTGTATATAGAAGCACAAAAATAGTCAGGTGGAACTTGACAATTTTTGGCTTTGGCTCTGCTTATCCAGTCTGCTTTGTTCAAAGGACATCCGTCGACGACAACAAAGGAAATATTTTCTGCTTGAATGTTCCTTGTCAGAACAATGAAGAGCCAGTAGAATAATCTGACGTATGTCATGATGGAGATAATTATTTCTGTAAGTAAAATTGTATATGGCTAACCGGTGTTCGATGATTGTTTAATTAATATAAGTTATACAGAGACTGCTACTGTTCCATTTCACAGCAACATATAATACATTTCTCTAAAGGGATACAAAACACTGGTTCAGGTTGGCAGCCAAAATGGACATTAGATATCTTTTTTCAAATTTCATAGGTCGAAATAATCGTCTTCCTTTAAATTGTGACTGTCGAAAACTGACATGGAACGTCCACGTCCTCATCTAAAGGATCCACTGAAAAATGTTTTATTTACGATTTCAACCTGTTCTTTTCTCGATATCTTTTAAGAAAATGATCTATCGTGCCTTCTGTCTGTTATCTTACTTACTAGTAATAATTTGTTATTTCTTACAGCATATTACAAAAGATCGGTGGTGTTAGAATAGTTCAGTAGGGTATACAATTTGATCTGACAAATATCGCATCACGTTTGAATCTAGGTTGCTAAAGTTTGACATTAGATTTTACAGGTATCAATGCTTATGATTATGAAGCTCGTATATCTATTATGAATAAATCTAATATTTTGTTCTCATTACAAATATTTTCCTCAGTAAAACCAAATTTTCCGGCAATAAATATATATTAGCAAATATTCATTTAGTCTTTTATAAAAGTTTCCGGAAGACATACGTTTCCTCGCATTTGTTTCATTAAGTGTGCACTCAATGTCTAATCATTCTTTCTTTCGTTCTCATGAAAACAAATTACACTGGGTTTCATTGTTTAATGATCAAAACAACCTGCTAAACAAAATCAACTTGATTTACCGTTATTCCATAATAATTTATGATTTATAGTTATCAAAATATGTTCAAAAATATGATTATCAAATTCCAGAACAAACGTCAACTTATTCATAAAATACCAATATAGGATACGTGTACTTCAAGAGTTTGTTATTATGCCTTTCAAAGACATTTAAGATTTTGCAAGGATAACTAGGATATATGGATACTTTGGTTGTGAATTTCTCAAAAAAATTCATTCCCCGAAAGGTATACCAAACACTTTGAACAGATAAAATGATATTATGATTCATACATGAAATAAAAAAATACCATTTTCCCCTATCAGTTTCTAAATCTAGGGCGTAATTCAAATTTTGAATATTTAGATACTTTGGATACATTTTCTTTACAAAATTTTTGAATTTTGAGTTATGTCTAGTAATCAAAATTTGAGAAACATTTAGGAAATTAACAAACACAACTGCTCACTAGACTGTGGAAAGAGTTGTGTTTTACCTGAGTAACATCGCGACCCACATTTAACCCTATCAAGTTCTTTATTCATTGCAAGCTAATGAAAACGCTACCTGTCTTTTGTATTTCGCTTAGGAAAAGAATACATCTTCCATGAAATGTAATCATGATGCCAAAAATATTGAATGTTAGGAATTTACTTTTTTAAATAAATTATATTCGCAAATTATGCATATTACTTTTATGCATCTTTCTCTTACTATGCACACGTATGATTTGGAAACAAATAAACATTAAGAAAACACAAAGAGAAATAAACAATAAATGAAAAATTCGAATTTAATCTTCACATCTGATTACTGTGTAAAATTTTATTTGGACTGATTTTAACAGATTAAATAACTGACATTTAAAGAGAAGTTCTACGTTTTCACGGCGCTTTGAATTCTTCTACATTAAAAATGTTTGCGTTAAATCTTACTACCACAAAATCTTTTATTTGTTTGTTCTATCGAATGTTTATGGATTATTAAAAAAAAAATTCTGGTAACCATTTAAACATAAAGCTAACGCCAATAAGTTCTTACGACTGCGCAATCACAATCCCTATTTAAATATCAGAGTAACATGTTTTAGTTTCAAATTGCAATATTTCTTTTCATTGATATTCGTTTATCATCTTCACATTAGAGTGAAAATATTTGTGCAGTATATCTTCAAATCATATACTGTATAAATTAAATATTGTTTATATATATTTTCCATTTTAGCTGTATTGTTTTTTTTTAAAAACTGCATAAATCCTAATCTGAAATAAAGGTTCATCAGAATACCATCATTCTTAGTTAGAGCTTATAAGTGAAGATACAAACCCAGCAATAACATACGAGGTAACACAAAGAAACTTAAAAATTCCGCCTGAAAATCAGTGATAGTCCTCCAGTTTATAACCTGGCTAACTTTCGTTTTAATCAGGTTCAGGTTGTTTCTACGGAAACTTTAAAGAACTATAACTCATGAAAAAACACTGTCACAATTTTACGTGCATTATTACCTACATATAATAAATAAAATATGGAGATAACGAACAGTATTCAGTCTCGAAAGTCCATTCAAACAATACAAATCAGGAGAAGAACAAACAAGGACCTCTGAAAAATCAGAGGTGGGATCATGTATATTACCTTGATATCAAAATATAGTTCATGAACAGAAACGAATACGATGGGCAATAGTGCTCCTTTATAATTCAGTTGTTTTTTTATATTCCTATGAAGCAGAATTTTTTTCAAATACTTCAAATGAGACATTACCTTGACATTTAGATATATCGACGACGTTTTATCAATAAACATTATAGTTACTTCCATTCATATGTCGACTAGATATATACCAGTGAATTTGAAATAAAAGACACCTCAGTCTGCCACATGTTTCATATTTGATGTTTTAATGACTATAGATGATAACGGCCAGCTAACAACTAAATTGTATGACAAATAAGATGACTTCAGCTTTCCCATCGTCAATTTCCTTGATTTAGAAGTAATATTCAACTCTCACCTGTATATGATGTTTGTATCTCCCAAACTATTCGAAACTCCAGAAAATGCTCTAGGTATGATCAAATTTTAAGCCTAAGCAGGCTACTGACAGATGAGTTGATGTTACAGGGATTTCAACAAACTCAGTTAAGGTCAGAATTTCGTTAATTATGGAATTTCTTTGGGTCCGTGTTTCATGCCCTTTTCACAATTTGTACTGTTTGTAGGTTCCTCCCGAGATCGAATACTGTTCGTTATCTTCATCTTTTTTACATTAATATATGCAGTTAAGTTGATTAAACGGATGTGAAAATTCTTACTATACATATTGACATCTTATCTAATAAAAAGAAAGTGCATTTCACTTGCATAAACTGTGACGAAAACCTTACCGACTTTTTATATGAAATAAAGTTGCAAACAAGAATCCACAACCATAGGTAATCTATATACGCTAGAGCATATGAAAATTTTATTTTGAAAAGGATTTCAATGTAAATCTTCGGCATTTGAATCCGAAAAATGTAAATACTCGGATTCCCTTCCTGTCAACTAAACCTTGAACAAAAGGCAACATACGACAATCATAATATCCGGTTTCCGCTCTTTGACTCTATTGTAATGTTAAGAAGGACATCTTATTTACACTATTTAGGCATTGTAATGCTCCATAGTACCTATATCCAAAGTATATTATATTTCAGCTACAGTTTTGACTTAATTATTTGGTTATGCATTCACCTTCATGAACTAAAGACCGAAATGCTATTATTTGGGTGAGACAAGGGAGCAATATTAAAAGTTATTTTTCCTTCCCCCAGCTTATACTCAAAGTTCCCTTTCTACGGAGAAAAATATTCAAAACATATGTCAGTTTTAAATATTTTTAACATTCTCAACAATCAAATTGAATTTGAACTACCTAAACTACCTAAACTACATAAAAATTCCTTACAAAGATACATTGCAGGTTCTAGTAAATGTTCTACCAAACTTTTTCTTTATTCCTCACTAAAAAAATAACACAGTGAAGTAGAAAATTCAGGAGTACTGAATAGATTCGAGATAGAATGTTTATCATGAGCAGTTGTTGGTACTTAAAACTCCAAGAAACTTTAAGAAAATTTGAAATCAATTCTTTAACCAATTCAATAGCATCAAAACCTACATTTACGACTTTTCAACACATTCTTCACGAGAAATTAAAGTCCAAGCTCTTTGACATCATAGACAGCTACTTTCAATTAAACTGGATCTCAAATACCCTGTCATTGGTTATCAGCAAAATTACTTTCTTAGAAATCATTCTGATTATACACAAAAGTTCTGAAAAGTTGATATTAAAAGATGCTTGAATTTCTGATTGAAAATAACAATATCTATGTAGTTTCTTGGAGATCAAGACATGCAACAATCTCTTGGAATTCCCATGGGTACTCATTGCACTCCGTTAGTAGCAGAACTATTTTTTGTATTTATATGAAGCAGAATGTATTCAAAAGCTTCCGTATAAAAAGAAGTCTCTTGCTGTGGCCTACATCATGGTGTTCTGTAACCATAGTTTGTTTAGCAATTCCTTTGGACTGTTAAGACCAATGCAGCCCTTCTCTTGTAACAACTTTTTTTTCTGCAGGGTTCTGGTTACCACCCTTTCCCTTTTGTTTTAGTTACTTGCCTTTAGATATTAGAACTGTCCTGCTTCTGGCAAATTCCTTGTTTGTTACTAGACTAACTGTTGTTTTTTTCCTCACAGAAACCTGTCAATGGATCTATGTTAACTTGCTAAGTTGTCTGAACCATGGAGAAGAGATATGTCCAACTCGTTAGGATCCATCCTATTGACATCGCGGGCTTCTTTTCTTGAATCATGCTGAAGCCAAGTTTCGAACTGTTTCACAGATGTTTCTGTCTTTCTTACTGTTTTTTTTTTTTAATTTTTATTTGTTGCACAGTCAGTTTTTGTGCATTCATTGTGTGTTCATTTATATCATTAAAAATTGGCATATTCTTTATTTTTTGATTGATTTTCCAAGAGACTTTTACTTACTTTGTCTTCATCTACAGGTTGCATTGGTATGTTGTATCTGATGGGTCAATTGAGAAAAAAGGTATCATTTTTAAACGCAGCACAGTTAAACTAGTTAAACTCTATCTAGAAGCATAATTAAAAGTGCTGTGATCTCGTTTTATTCAAAAATTTTGTTGGCGGTTTTTTAAAATAGAGAAGATAAGTCACTTTGATTTGTTAACATTGGACCCCTCTTCTGTGCCTGGCGAGTTGTCGAAGATCACGAAAAAAGGACGGGAAAATTTTCGACCGTTCCCTGACAAAAAAAATACTATAATTTACTTTAGAGTCAAACTATACTTCGATATAGTAAATCAAAGTATTTTACTATGGATTTCAGATTGTTATATTTTATATTCTCCAATTCATACATGCACTTTTTTTCACATTAAATAGAACTATTACTTGTATATTCACATACCGGTATTATTTCTAATTTTTACACTACTTTTATTGAATTTAAGAGATTTTAAACTTTATAATCTGAAAAAAAGTTCCACAGTAAAGTTTCATTGCAAATCAAAGTGTCAATGTTTTTAATATAGTTAACTGTAGTAAACTACAGTATTTTTGTTAGGGTTGTTTTAAAGTTAAAAAGACAAATCTAGATATTTGAAACGAACGAAAAATATTCCTTCTTATACATATGGTTATAAGAAAATTTAGAAGCCTCCATAAACATCGAATATGTTGATTTACTGGACATTATTACAAAATTCAGTCACTTTGGAATTACTCTCAGTGGTACTGGATCCATGATCCCTAAATATTTTTTTGAGCTATCAAAACTTGCAGATATCGTCATTTTAGGACATTTTACTGGTGATATAATAAATTATATATGTACGTACATATAGTAAAGTCATACTTAAAATTTCACTACAAAATGCTAAAACTTGACAAATTCGTGGAAGAATTGTTAAGCCAGCAAGTCTTGGTATCAATGAACATTACAGTTTCAGAAAAAATATATTATCAGAAACTGTAATTTTGCAGGGGAGTTGAAAAATTGGGGAAGTGAAAAAGAATTTAAGTTAAATTACTTAACTTATTTCCAAGAGCAAGTGTCAAAAATGGGTGACAAAAATTACATCAAAATTTGCTTTCGCTTAAAATACTGAATGAATGTGACAAATATTTGTACATTCAAAAAAAAAATAGTAATAAAAAGATCAGTTAAATGTCTACCTGACGAAAATGTAGAACAGCCTGAACCAGTTAGTGAAAAAAAAAAAAATTCACCCTTAAAAACGCAAATAATAACATATGTAATTCAAGCAAGCGCAGTACAATAAGTGATGACCTGCATTATACAGTTATATTGTGTGAAGCGGGAGAGAAAGACGTCTGAACTGTTGAATAATTTTTTTTTCTGATTTAACAGACAAAATGAAAACCTTTTTAATGTCACAAAAATTAACACGTCATAGACATCCAAATGGAGAGGGTGGAAAACGGATGTAGTTTGGCTTTGTTTAAACTTGTGGTGTAGAAACCCAGGGGGTTATACAGATTTAAGTAATAGCAATAGCAAGTTATTGGCTCTATCCTCGCAAAAAATTCTAACAAAGAGTTAAAAATAAAATTCATCAAGAAGCAGGATTCTCTAAGGAAGTATTTCATTGGATGAGGAATGAAGCCCAGCTGAAAAAAATCCCCAGAGATTTGAAGGGGGCTTGCATTCGAAGAAATATCTGTTCAATCAGATTTACAATTCAAGAAAAAAGATAGTGAAATCTAGTTGATTGGTTTCTCAGAATGGTCTCCTAAATCCATTTCTTTAACCAGATTTCGTCAAGTAAGAGACATCTATCTTTAGCAAAACATGACCTCCAACTGGTTTACGGAGTTCAAATTTCCATCTGCTCACTTACCATCAACCACAGTCCCATGACATGAACTTTACTTGTTGCTTTGGGAATCTATCAATATGTTGCCAGCGACTTCGTTAGCAGAGAATAAAAATCACGCACAGAAGTATAATTTTTTGTAGATTACATTTTTTAAAATAAAGATATGTGAAGACAGATATCAATACAAGTTGAAAGATGAAAGCCTTTATATGGAAACACCATACAAATGAATGTCATGGGACTAGGCGTTTGAAATAAGGAATTTGTTCTATTATATCAACAGTATCAAAGCTGGAAATCAATGGACACAGATGTACATCAACCCCCCCCCCCCCCAAAAAAATACTAGAGCAAAGATCGTTGCAAAGCAACGAGCAGGTTTTCCATTGGGGTTGCGTGATGCAGAAAATCTTGAACTTGACCCAATGACATTGGGTCAAGGTTCTAACACAGCCCCAATTTACAAATGATTCTAAATTACAAGATATAGACAGGGCAGGAATTGTATTTTTGTGGAAATGAATTTGACAAAACCTTGGGTCAAGATCATGACACATTCCCAAGTCATAACCAATCTTTTTGTGACATATTTTTACTTCCAATTTTCACCATTAGAAAGTAATGGACAGTAAACGATTTTTACACTTTCTCTGTCAGTGACCTTGAACCTGTCAAGTTACTTTGAACTTGTCGAAATCGACACTACATTCAGGTTATTACACAATCCCTGCTCAGAAGCAACATTCATGCCAAAATAAGCTTCCAGGGTTTCTTTTTTTTTTTAAAGTTCTTACCCAGGCATGATTACATAGATGGAGGTACAATGTGATTCCTATATATCCCCAAACTTTGCTTGTGGGAATATTTTAGGGCATGATATAATAATTGTGTGTACTCTCAGCTGGTAGACGCAGTCGATTTAGTCAGATATCAATAAAAAGGTCTTATATAAATTAATGTTTTGTGGTATAAATATCATGGAAAGACGCTGGTTTTTGCATAGAGGGCACTGAAGTGACCCTAGACATACACCTTTTTCACTTACCTATGATCCTACTATTTTTGGGGTCAATGGAATTCGAAACATTTATGTCGACACCAGTGATAATGTTAATATATGTAGATACATTTTAAAACAACCAAATTCAAAGAATTGCGGTCCCTCGTTTTTGGTGTATATGTGGTGCAATTATTTATAGCATATTGCAACTGTCTTGTTTGTGTGTCCTTCAAACTTCTAAATCAAGGTCATGAAGTCAAAATGATATAACTTTCTAAAAGGTGTTGTCATAGGTAATGTACATGTAAAATATGAAAGCCATATCTTCTCTCATTCATAATGTAAAAAATGTATATAAAAAAAAGAATGAAAAAGACTGAAGGTTACACTGAAAAGTCAAAGTCACGAGGTAAAAAAAAAAACAAACGACATTCTGAAAGGTCTTGAAAGAGGTAATGCACATATTAAATATAAATGCCCTATCTTCTCTCATTCAAAAGTTATTAGCAATGTGAAAACTCTGAAAATTTGGTTCAACTAATAGGTCAAGATCAGGGGGTTAAAAACCATGTTTGTGTGTCCTGTCTTTAATGTCTATCATACAAGAAAGACATAAAATTTTGAATTCATAAAATTTGCAGCAAGGATTATATCTCCTCAAAACTGCACCAAACTTCAAGATCAAGGTCATGAGTTCAAATATCATATTACAATCCGAAAGGTCTTGTCACAAGTAATGGCCATGTGAAAAAATATGAACGTCCTGTCTCTTCTGAAGCAAAAATTATGCCAAAGTTAAAATATTTGATAAGTAGGTCTAACTTCTAGGTTAAGGTCAAATGGTAAAAAATAATAGTTCTTCCTAAAGTGTTGCCATAATTAATGTACCTGTAACATACGAAAACCCTATCTTCTCTCATTCAGAAGAACTAAAGACTAGAGTGTTCCAAGGAATGCACTTTGTTTTGCTTCGGACCTTAATCCACAAATAGTAAGACTTATATAAGAGCATTTATAATATAAAATCTAACAATCAAATAAAAATATGATTCCCTAACAAAAATTACAGCAAGGCAGTTAGCAGTTTACAGGAAAAATAATTTCCTTGGGTCCAGTTGTAGGTAATGTTAGCAGACTCATGACTCAGTGTCAATGTTACATGCTTATAAAGTCAAGAATTTCTTGGGATAGATTTTTAAAATTTGTTCGCATGCATTTTTGCAAGAATTCGTGTTTTGGTCTTTTCATTTCAATAAACTGTTATTTGAATAATCGTGTTTTAAAGTCTTATCTTAAGACGGATGCAATCGTTTGTTCAGATGCGAGTTCGGTGCATTGCAACAGGTGCCATATGTTCATTTGAAAATGAAAACCAATATTCTCATTCCAGTTTTTCAGAATTCGGGTGTGTAGAAAGTTCAACATAGAGAGAAGGAAAAGTTATTCAGGATGTTTTGTTTTCTTTTGAAGACCAGTTAAGTGGAAAATCAATCAAGATTCTCACAGATAGTCAAAACTGTGTAAAAATCGTAAATTCAGGCTGTACGAGAAAAACAATGCAATTTCTAAATTTGTTGTGTGTTTATAAAAGCAGATTTCTATAGATATTACATGGATTCCAAGGTCAGTGAATGACAAGGCTGATTTTCTGAGTAAGCTTGTTGATTATGATAATTGGTTCGTTTCTTCAGAATTTTTCATGAACAAAATGTGGGGTCCTTATAATATTGATAGATTTCCTTATTTTAAAAATACTAGATTACCAAGATTTAATTCATTATTTTGGAATCCTGGTATAGAGGCAGTTGATTATTTTTCTCAAGGCAGTATTGTAATCAGAGGGATTAGTTCAGATAACAACTGGGTAGTGCCGCCCGTACATTTAATCATGAGAGCAATAAAACATATCTTGTATTGTAGAGCAAACAGTACACAGATTGTTCTTCGACAGATTGGACAATGATTTTTGACCAGAATATGGGATATAAGAATTATGTTAATGATGTAATTGAATTAAGAGATGCTTCAATTACTTTGCGGAAGGGTTCTTCAAATAGTTGCACTTTCGGAAGAGGAAATTTCAGGGATCTTTGGTAGCTGTGAGACGGTAAAAACATATTACCACCGAACTTCTTTAGTGGGGTATAAAAACGAATCAAACCAGTGCGTTTTATACATACATGTGTTTATTTTAAATTTTATTTTAACATTTAACAAAAGATGAAAAAATTTTATTTTAACATTTAACAAAAGATGAAAAAGTGTCGTGGTATTTGTATTTTGATTGATTGTATGGTGTTTAACGTCCCACTCCAGAATTTTTCACTCATAAAGAGATGTCACCATATGCAGGTGAAGGGCTTCAAATTTAGACCTATACCTGGCACTCATATAGGGCCATTGAGCATTGAGAGTTCTTTATCGATCTCACTCCTACCGTGAAGTCAGTTTTTAAGATCTCATCCGAAAGACTTGTAACTTTCCCTTCTAATGCCGGGAGCTTGGCGAAGGAACAGTCACTACCTATGTTTACGTCTTAGGTTTGACGTGTATTTGTATTAGGAAATAAATAACAAGTTCAGTTTGCTTTATTTACAGTATCAACCCGCTGTCGTTCATTGCAGCTGGGAATCCATGCAAACAATTGTACATCAGACAAAAAACTGCAGTAGCCTACAATGTAAATGTTTAATAAAGCTTAATATACATGTATACAAATTGACTTTACAGCACATGCTCTTTTGAGTTTTTCTGATAATTTTTCTGTCCAGACCTTCAAACTTTCACCGGCGGTGTTGTCTGTTCTGCTCAAATTAAGAAAATTTGACAATTTTTCTAAATGGCAGGCTTTCCTAATATAATACTCAGCTACACATTTTTGTTGGTCAAATTTTGGCTTTCATTTTAAAATATGCCTATTAGTTTTGAAATAAAAAATCTGACTCAGGTTTAAGCTGCCTAGGATTTTTTTTTAATTCTCCCTATTTCATTCATTACTTCTTTTTGAAAATTTTCCATTTCCTAGATAAAAAATGTGGTCTATTAAACGGACAACCCTTCGCTTCCGCAACCCTTTTAAAGAGCTTTACCATGTTTTTGTCATCTGTGGAAGAGGGTGGTAAACAATTGACAAAATCACAGTCACATTCTTCCTCGGTCCTGGTTAATTGGAGAATAGTCCAAATATTACAATGGAAAACGAGTTCAGCAAACACCGTGTACATATCATATGAAGCTTTGAAAAGTGAAATGGTTAGCAGTTCATGTTTCAGTTCTACAGTGTCATTTTTCAGGATACCTTTTCAAATATCGTTTTATACTATCCTCCGTTAGCTCTGCTGAAAGCGATCCTGTCCATAGCTCAATATCTTCATCTACATTGTAATCTCTTACAAACATTATGTAAACAAGAATAAAGAAAAGTTTCTTATTCTCCTCCTTCATTTTTTTAAATGATTAACTAATGTCGTCACCTGTGATTTGGTGAAATTCTCATTAGTGAAGAAGTCGTGGTGCTGACAATACATCAACATTAAGATTTGGTTACCCACAAGTCCTTGACTGAGGGACAGTTTTGAGAATACAGAAGAAAACTCGATGTCTTTAAACCAGCAACTCTGGTACGAACACAGTGGCTTTCTTTTCTCAACTCTTTCCAAATCAATTTTGCATATTTTTCATTAATACTCAACAAAATTTCTTCTTTTCTTAAGTGTTATGCACAAAGTTTACTTTGTGAAAGTGCAAGGATATGTGTCAATCAAACGCGTCCCGAAAATCGTAGTTTTAATAATTTCCAAATAAAAGAATTTCCTTTACATGATTTTAGAATATGCTCTAGCAAAAGGCATGGGCACGGTTACTGAAAAATGTAATCGATTAATAATCGATTACTTGCAGGAATTTTGTGTAATCGATTATTAATCGATTTTTTTTGTCCTGTAATCGATTGCAATCGATTACGTTAGAAGATGTAATCGATTAATAATTGATTACTTCCAATTTTTATCCCTTCAAATATCAAAGCAATATTTAAATGTTAAATGGTAATGTTGATGATATCTACTGAAGTTTAAATGTGTTCCTGCAGTTTCAGTGCAGATTCTTTTAAGGTTTTATTCTGGTTTAATTTCATATTTTTAAACTCCTAGTAATAAACATGTAAATCAAATGTGCCTTTAGGTAAAACCAATAGCACAATTTCATTCTGTATTGAAATAAGTGATTTGAGAGCTATTAATTGTTTTAATAATATTGTTTGTCTTCAATGGAACTATCAATTATAATAGTTAAACACTAGGTATCTCAGTCAATTAATTAGCCAAGATAAGCAAAGACAGCGACACTTGCTCCCTCTATCAAAAATACAGACACTTATAACCTCTCACTGACGAAAAAGTAACCTTACAATTTTGAATGAAAACATGAGAATGATTTTGCAAATTTTAAAGTTACATACTAAAACATTGTTTAAACATTTTCAGTAATGAATAAGCATTTCCATCTTCTTTTTTTGAAGTACAATGTAGTTTATTTACTAAATTATTTATATTTAACACAGCATTTTTAATCTGTTTTTGCTTTTTATAATTTTCTAATACAAGACAGTTTTTTAACATTTGAAATATATTAATTAATTAAAAAATTAAAAAAAACAAAAAAAAAAAAAAACATCTGAAATATGACTAGACCAGTAGGCCTATAATTCAAATTTTATTAAGAACATTTATTAACATGATAATAAAAGTTTAGGAAATCAAAACATATCACTGGGTGGTTTGTATTTGATATTTATCATGTTTATGTGTGACTGACTGGAAATAATTCTCAAAATAACATTCATTTATGTATAAAGTAATCCAAAAAGTAATTATAATTACATTGAAAATTTTAGCTGTAATCGATTAAATTACAATTACAAGTAATTGAAAATTTCTTTGATTACATATTACTGTCGATTACTTGGAAAAAAGTAATCATTACAATCGATTACGATTACTCGATTACGATTACCCCATCCCTGACTAGCAACAGGTAAGTCATGATGTTATTTAGAAAATTTTAGAAAATATGAGCTTCAAATCTGTGTCCCAGCCCTTTTTTTTTAATAGGTCTCATCCGAAAGACCCGTGACTTTCTATTCTAATGCCGGGAGTTTGGAGAAGGAACAGTCACTAAGTGTACATCTTAGGTTTGATGCGTACTTGTATTTGGATATAATTAACAAGTTCAATTTCTTTTATTAATAGTATCAACCCGCAGCCGTTCATTGGAGCTGGAAATCCACGCAAACAATTGTACATCACACACAAAAAAACTGAAGAAGTATAAATTTTTAATAAAGCTTTAGATACATGTATACAAACGAATAGACTTTAAAATTACAGTTTTATAATGATTTTTTTATGACCTCCAAACCTTTACCTGTCGTGTCTGTTCTGCTCAAACTAAGAAAATTTGACAATTTTTCTAAATGACAGGTTTTCCGATCATAATGGTTAGCTACAAACTTTGTGTTTGTCAATTTTTTGCTCTCATTTGAAAATATGCCTTTTAGTTTTGATAAAGGTTGTTAATTCTAACTCAGGTTTAAGCTGCTTAGGATTTTTTTTTAATTCTCCCAATTTCATTCATGATTTCTTTTTTCTTTTTTCCACTTCCTAGATAGATAATGTGGTCTAGTAAACGGACAACCTTTAGCTTCCGCAATCCTTTTTAAGATTTTTATCTTAATCTTGTCATCTGTGGAAGACGGTGGTAAACAATTGACAAAATCACAGTCACATTCCTCCTGGGTCCTGGTTAATTGGAGAATAGTCCATATATCACAATGGTGGACGAGTGCAGACAACACAGTGGATATATCATATGAAGCTTTAAAAAGTGAAATATTAAGTAATTCATGTTTCAGTTCTACAGTATCATTTTCTTCGGTCAGATACTCAGGATACTTTTTCACACATCGTTTTATACTCTCCTCCGTTAATTCTTCTGAAAGCGATCCCGCCCAGGGCATAACATCTTGGTTTACATTGTAAACTCTTATAAACATTATATAAACAAGAACAAAGAAAAGTTCTTTATTCTCCTCTTTCATTCTTTTAAAATGATTTACTAATCTCGTCACTGGTGATTTGGTGAATTCCTCATTAGAAAAGAAGTCGTGGTGCTTACAATACATCAACATTAAGAATGCGTTACCCACAATTCCTTGATTGAGTAACAGTTTTGAGGACACAGAAGTAAACTCAATGTTTTTAAACCAACAACTTGGGCCATGAACACAGTGGCTTTCTTTTTTCAACTCTTTCCAAATCAATAACATTTCTGCTTTATCTAGATGATCAATATCAATCAAATTTTTGGTGTCCATAAACCGTACCCTACCAAATTTCAAAGCTGCATCATATACATGTTGATGTATTCCCAATAAACATTTTAAATGACCTTTACATATTTCTCTCTGTTTCTGTATAATATGTTCAAATCCTGTGACAGTTTCGAGCGAAAATACGTTGCAGTTAAATGCCCCAAACAAATTGTCACAACAAAGGAGAGAATCTTTGATTTCATTTTCCATCAGTTCATTTTCATTAATATATTCCTCAAACCAAACTGTTCTCCATCCTTTGTCCTCGTATCTATCTTGTATATATCTCATGGCAGTTGTTTTACCACATCCAATGGCGCCTACACAGATAACAATGTCTGAGGTGTTTAATAGTGCCAGAGACGATTTGATGTTCCTTGTCACAACAATTCCATTTTCAAGATCACAATTTCTCCTCAAATGACTAACTAAAATAAAAAGTAGTTAATCATTTTCTTTTCACATTAACATTCAATCCTTTAAATGTAGTATGTGGCTTTCAAAAATTATGAACTTTTATTTTAAAAGTAATTCTTATTGTGTGTATATATGTATTTGAAACATATGAAATACCCCCCTTACTTTTAATTTTCGATTCCAATGCATTACATTTAGCTTTATTGGGATTAGTTAAATACTCATTGTTGGAAAGTTCTCCAAATGTTTCACTAATCCGTCTATACACATCCTGAAGATTTGGAATATCAACTTGATCGTCACAATACAGATTCCACAATATATGGATCCTTTCTATGTCAGCTCTAAGAGAGTGATCATCATCATTAGGCGTATAACCCCATCCTGTCTCAGGAGGTTTTACATTGTCACAGAAATTTATTAACAAGGTAAACACAACCATCACGTCGAAATTGTCATAGTCCTCAGTATTGTTCACGTTTTCCAGATCCTTCAACAAACGCTCGCCCAAATGCTCATTTAAGGATACTGAGTAAGTTAAAAGTTTTTCCCTCAAGTCCCACACTTGAAGCTCAGTTTTCAAAATATGCTTAAGATAGCGAGAAAGTTTATGAATCTTTGACAGAATTCTCACATGTTCTTCACCAGAAATTGATGATAGTTCTCTCAAATGCTCTTCTACAATTATCAAAATATTTTATCAAAACAGTACCTGCATATCTACAAATTCAATTAACGTAAAAAGTCACAGAAATGACTGATATTTGATTTTTCTTTAATGACTATTTTTAATGTGCATTCATTTTTATTTCTGGTTAAGTACATGTAGGCAAAACTTTACCTGTTACAGGAATCATCTGACTGTTCTCTTCCAGACCTAAAGTATTCTCAATAATTTTATAACAATATTTTTATGCTTCAATGTATCACACCAAACCGTTATAACAATTTTGATGTTTACCGTTTATTAAAAAAAATCTATTCAATATTTTTCGTCTTTTTAATGAAAACAAATCAAAGCATATAAATAATATACATGATAATAATCTCACTGCATGTGAACATACAGTAATTCTTCAGCTGCATGGCCGAGGTATAAATTTCTTTCAGAATGCTTTGAATAATAAAAAGATTTTTTTCATTTTTTTTTTTAAATTGTATGCAACCAAATGTATACCCGACTTCTTAATAACAGAAAAGTATTATGAATTTATTTGTCTTAATAAACTTTTCAAAAAATCTTAACATTAAGTACAAAATCGAAACTTAGTAATGCATTCTTATCTGTGGATAAAAAAGAGTCTTTTCCTACCACATGAAATACAACTTTTGAAAAAAAAAAATTAAAATGCCTTCAGGATGCAAATTTTAACAACTTTTGATATATTTGTAATTGCTAGACAAAGAATCTATTAAGAATGATTCAGAGCAAAAAATTATTACCTTTCTTTTTTTCATACCTTCTGAATCAGTTGCTGTATTTCGACAACAAAACACTCCTGCAAAAAACATAAACATTTTTTTTAAAACTTAAAGCATGTATAGTAAATAGGGGTGTTATTCAGTAAGGAAGTCACTAGTGACATACCTGGCAATTTGTTTTGACGGTACAGAACAAATATAATCACAGCTGTGACCAGAATCACCACTGGTACCATCAAACCAAGTACAATTCCAGTATCAGAATTTTCATCAATGTCGGCCCTAATCATAATGATAGTCAGTTTACATTCATTAAACATTACCGACTGATCTTAATTTTACGGAGGGATATGATTAAATACAACTAGATTGTAATAAATATAACTTACTTATATTTTGAGATTGTTGTGGTTCCATCTGATAACAATGTAGATGTCTGTGTGGTAATACTATTTCAATGCAAAACATAGCTCCGATAAAGAAATTTCTAACAAGAAGCCCATGGGCTTAAATCAATCCCAGTCGCCCTGCTATTCTTTAGAAGTTGCTTGAAGAGACACGCTTTCGTTTGTCCCACACATATTTTAACTGATTTATCCCAGATTCTGATTGCTGATTTTACTGTGGAAATTGCAACATTAGAGGGACAATTGGTCAAATTAATATGCCATCATTAACATGAAATATTCAAGCTTGTTCATTAATGACTCTGGCATTGGCTTCGGGCAAACAATTGCATGGTTTGATGTCATACAGGGAACATAGAAATCTATATAGAGAGTTTTCAAATCCCTTTATATTGAACCATTTTTGTTTATTAATAAACCAAAATTCACATGAAATCTTCATTCATAATAGAAAAAAGTGTCTTACCTATAAAATACAGTAAAACACACTGGAACTGAAAAACATAGACAGTATATTCGTTATACATATTTATAGTCAAAATCTCTTCATCTCTAAATGAAAAATATTACTACATAAAAATAAATGTTTATTGAAAGACCAAGTAAAGAAAATATGAAGAAAAATTAATAAACTCCTTACATTTATACAGTTCACTTGACGAATAAATTTGATCAGGACATCCACGGATAGCTCGACATGACTTGTAATCAAAGTTATATGTATCACTGTGGAGTACACCGCAATGTCCTGTAAATAAAGACAAATTTAATTAGTTTTTTTACCAGTGGGTAAAAACATATATATATATATATATATATATATATATATATATATATATATATATATATATATATATATATATATATATATGTATGTATGTATGTATGTATGTATGTATGTATGTATACGGGTCAGAATTAAGTGCGATGATAAAGATTTTACATTTAAAATGGAAACTTAATAGTAAATAATTATTGCTACACAGTGACATGCTCATTTTGGAATTAAATCGGTAAAGACTAAATTTTAAGACTTAACTTGAAAGGGGCTCACTGTAGAAAAGTTCATAAGAAATTACCTGATGAAATTAAGCCCTTCTTTGTGCATATTTCACCAAAGCGGCCAGGGTGCTTGTATATAGAAGCACAAAAATAGTCAGGTGGAACTTGACAATGTTTTGCTTCGGCCCTGCTTATCCAGTCTGCTTTGTTCGAAGGACATCCATCGACGACAACAAAGGAAATATTTTCTGCTTGAATGTTCTTTATCAGAACAATGAAGAGCCAGTAGAATAATCTGACGTATATCATGATGAAGATAATTATTTCTGTAGGTAAAATTGTTAATGGCTAAGCAGTGTTCGATGATTGTGGAATTAATATAAGTTATACAGAGATTGCTACTGTTCCATTTCACAGCAACATATAATACATTTCTCTAAAGGGATACAAAGCACTGGTTCAGGTTGGCAGCCAAAATGGACATTAGATATCTTTTATCAAATTTCACAGGTCGAAATAATCGTCTTCCTTTAAATTGTGACTGTCGAAAACTGACATGGAACGTCCACGTCCTCATCTAGAGGATCCACTGAAAAATGTTTTATTTACGATTTCAACTTGTTCTTTTCTCGATATCTTTTAAGAAAATAATCTGTCGTGCCTTCTGTCTGTTATCGTTTTTAGTAGTAATAATTTGTTATTTCCTTACAGCATATTACAAAAGATCGGTGGTGTTAGAATAGTTCAGTAGGGTATACAATTTGATCTGACAAGTATCGCATTACGTTTGAATCTAGGTTGCTAAGGTTTGGCATTAGATTCTACAGGTATCAATGTTTATGATTATGAAGCTCGTATATCTATTGTGAATAATTCCAATATTTTGCTCTTATTGCAAATAATTTCCTCTGTAAAACCAAATTTTCCAGCAATAAATATATGTTAGCAACTATTCATTTAGTCTTTTATAAAAGTTTCCGAAAGCCATATGTTTTCTCGCATTTGTTTCATTAAGTGTGCATTCAATGTCTAATCATTCTTTCTTTCGTTCTCATGAAGACAAATTACACTGGGTTTCATTGTTTAATGATCAAAACAATCTGCTAAACAAAATCAACTTGATTTACCGTTATTCCATAATAATTTATGATTTATAGTTATCAAAATATGTTCAAAATATGATTATCAAATTCCAGAACAAACGTCAACTTACTCATAAAATACCAATATAAGATACGTGTACTTCAAGAGTTTGTTATTATGCCTTTCAAAGACATTAAAGATTTTGCAAGGATATATGGATACTTTGGTTGTGAATTTCTCAAAAAAAATTCATTCCCCGAAAGGTATACCAAACACTTTGAACTGATAAAATGATATTATGATTCATACATGAAATAAAAAGATACCATTTTCCCCTATCAGTTTCTAAAATTTAGGGGGTAATTCAAATTTTGAATATTTAGATACTTTGGATACATTTTGTTTACAAAATTTTTGAGTTATGTGTAGTACTCAAAATTTGAGAAACATTTAGGAAATTAACAAACACAACTGCTCACTAGACTGTGGAAAGAGTTGTGTTTTACCTGAGTAACATCGCGACCCACATTTAACCCTACCAAGTTCTTTATTCATTGCAAGCTAACGAAAACGCTTCTTGTCTTTTGTATTTCGCTTAGGAAAAGAATACATCTTCCATGAAATGTAATCATGATGCCAAAAATATTGAATGTTAGGAATTTACTTTTTTTAAATAAATTATATTCGCAAATTATGCATATTACTTTTATGCATCTTTCTCTTATTATGCACACGTATGATTTGGAAACAAATAAACATAAAGAAAACACAAAGAGAAATAAACAATAAATGAAAAATTCGAATTTAATCTTCACATCTGATTACTGTGTAAAATTTTATTTGGACTGATTTTAACAGATTAAATAACTGACATTTAAAGAGAAGTTCTACGTTTTCACGGCGCTTTGAATTCTTCTACATTAAAAATGTTTGCGTTAAATCTTACTTCCACAAAATCTTTTATTTGTTTGTTCTATCGAATGTTTATGCATTATTAAAAAAAAATTCTGGTAACCGTTTAAACATAAAGCTAACGCCAATAACTTCTTACAATTGCGCAATTCACAATCCCTATTTAAATATCAGAGTAACATGTTTTAGTTTCAAATTGCGAATTTTCTTTTCATTGATATTCGTTTATCATCTACACATTAGAGTGAAAATATTTGTGCAGTATATCTTCAAATCATAGACTGTATAAATTAAAATATTGTTTATATATTTTTCCCTTTTAGCTGCATGTATTGTTTTTTTTTAAATGCATAAATCCTAGTCTGAAATAAAGGTTCATCAAAATACCATCATCTTAGTTAGAGAAGTGAAGATACAAACCCAGCAATAACCTACGAGGTAACACAAAGAAACTTAAAAACTCCGCCTGAAAATCAGTGATAGTCCTCCAGTTTATAATCTGGCTAACTTTCGTTTTAATCGGGTTGTTTCTATTGAAACTTTAAAGAACTATAACTCATGAAAAAAAAACACTATTACAATTTTACATGCATTATTACCTTTTTTCATCAGCTTGTATAAAATAAATAAAATATGGAGATAACGAACAGTATTCAAGCTCAAAAGTCCATTCAAACAATAAAAATCAGGAGCAGAGCAAACAAGGACCTCTGAAATATCAAAGGTGGGAAGCAGAATTTTTTTTTCAAATACTTCATATGAGAAGAAAAAACTTTTTGTGCCCATCACCTTGACATTTAGATATATCGCCGACGTATTATTAATAAACATTAGTTACTTCCATTCATATGTCGACCAGATATATACCAGTGAATTCGAAATAAAAGACAAATCAGTCTGCCACATGTTTCATATTTGGATGTTTTAATGACTATAGATGATAACGACCAGCTAACAACTAAATTGTATGACAAATAAGATGACTTCAGCTTTCCCATCGTCAATTTCCTTAATTTAGAAGTAATATCCAACAATCACCTGTATATGATGTTTGTATCTCCCAAACTATTCGAAACTCCAGAAAATGCTCTAGGTATGATCAAATTTTAAGCCTAAGCAGGCTACTGACAGATGAGTTGATGTTACAGGGATTTCAACAACCTCAATTAAGGTCAGAATTTCGTTGATTATGGAATTTATTTGGGTCCGTGTTTCATGCCTTGTTCACAATTTGCATTGTTTGTAGGTTCCTCCCGAGATCGAATACTGTTCGTTATCTTCACCTTTTTACATCAATATATGCAGTTAAGTTGATTAAACTGATATGAAAATTCTTACTATACATATTGACATCTTATTTAATAAAAAGAAAGTGCATTTCACTTGCATAAACTGTGATGAAAACCTTACCAATTTATTATATGAAATAAAGTTGCAAAAAGAATCCACAACCATAGGTAATCTATATATGATAGAGCATTTGACAATTTTATTTTGAAAAGGATTTCAATGTAAATCCTCGGCATTTGAATCCGAAAAATGTAAATATTTTGATTCCCTTCCTGTCAACCAAACCTTGAACAAAAGGCAACATATGACAATCATAATATCCGGTTTCCGCTCTTTAACTCTATTGTAATGTTAAGAAGGACTTCTTCTTTACACTATTTAGGCATTGTAATGCTCCATATGTAGTAACTGTATCTAAGGTATATTATATTTCAGGTACAGTTTTGACTTAATTATTTGGTATGCATTCACCTTTATGAACGAAAGACCGAAATGTTATTATTTGTGTGAGACAAGGGAGCAATATTAAAAGTTATTCTTCCTTCCCCCAGCTTATAATCAAAGTTCTCTTTCTATGAAGAAAAATCTTCAAAACGTATGCCAGTTTTAAGTATTTTAAATATTCTCAATAATCAAATTGAATTTGAACTACCATACCAAGACTGGATTCATAAACTACATAAAAAATCCTTACAAAGAAACATTTCAGGTTTTAGTTAATGTTCTATTTCTTTATTCCTGAGTAAGAATATAACAACAGTGAAAGTACTGTACTACAACATATTTGAGAGAGTGTGTTAATCATGAGCCGTTGATACTTAAAACTCCAAGAAACTTTAAGAAAATTTGAAATCAATTCTTTTAACCAATTTAATAGCATCAAAACGTACATGTACGACTTTTCAACACTTTATTCAACCATTCTCTACAAGAAATTAAAGTCCAAGTTCTTTGACATTACAGACAACTACTTTTTTCAATAAAACTGGATCTCGTAAATTTAAATACCCTGTCATTGGTTATAAGCAAAATTACTTTCCTAGAAAACATTCTGATTATACAAAAAGGTTCTGAAAGTTGATATTAAAATATGCTTGAGTTTCTGATTGAAAAAATAGTATCTATGTAATTTCTTGGAGATCAAGCCCTGCAACACAAATTGTTGGAATTCCCATGGGTACTAATTGTACCCCGTTAGTTGCAGAACTAATTTTTGTATTTATATGAAGCAGAATGTATTCAAAAGCTTCCATGAGAAAAGAAGAAGTCTCTGATTGTGCCCTACATCATGGTGTTCTGTAACCATATTTTGTTTAGCAATGCCTTTGGACTGTTAAGACCAATGCAGCCCTTCTCTTGCAACATTTTTTTCTGCAGATTTTGAAAAAAGTTCTGGTTACCACCCATTCCTTTTTGTTTTAGTTCCTTGCCTTTAGATATGAAAACTGTCCTGCTTTAGGCAAATTCCTTGTTTGTTACCAGACTAACTTTTTTTTCCTCACAGAAACCTGTCAATGGATCTATGTTAACTTGCTAAGTTGTCCGGCTCATATTGTGAACCATGAAGAAGAGAATTTTTCAACTCGTTAGGATCCATCCTATTGATATCACGGGTTTCCGATCCTTTCTTGAATCATGCTGAAGCCAAGTTTTGAACTGTTTCACAGCTGTGTCTGTTTTTCTAACTTTTTAAAAAAAAATTATTTGTTACACAGTCAATTTTTGTGCATTCATTGTGTGTTTATCTATATCATTAAACATTGGCATATTTTTATTTTTGATCGATTTTCCAAGAAACTTTTCTTACTTCCCTGGCAAAAAAAATACTAGTTTACTATAGTATCAAACTATACTTTACTATAATAAAAGTATTTTATTTAGGATTTCAGATTTTTATATTTATATTCTCCAATTCATAGATGCACATTTTTTCACATTAAATGGAACTATAACTTGTATATTCACATATTATTTCCAAATTTTACACCACTTTTATCGAATTTAAGAGATTTTTAGCTTTACAATCTGAAAAAAGTTCCACAGTAAAGTTTCATTGCAAATCAAAGTATCAGCGTTTTTAATAGTTAACTATAGTATTTTTGTCATGGTTGTTTTAAAGTGCAAAGAGACAATGGGAGCAAATTTAGATATTTGAAATGAAAGAAAAATATTCCTTCTAATACATATGAATATTAGAAAATTTAGAATCCTCCATAAACACCAAATACACTGTATGCATGATGTTGATTTACTGGACATTATTACAAAATTCAATAACTTTGGAATTACTTTGGGGAAATTCCCAGAGCCAAATATTTCACTCAGTGATACTGGATCCATGATCTCTGAATATTTTTTGTGCTATCCAAACTTGCAGACACCATCATGTTAGGACATTTTACTGGTGATATAATAAATTATATATGTACATAGTATAGTCATATTTAAATTTTCACTACAAAATGCTAAGATTTGACAAATAATATTTGTGGAAGAATTGTTAAGCCAGCAAGTCTTGGTATCAATGAACATTACAATTTCAGAACAATATATTATCAGACAACTGTAATTTTGCAGGAGAGCTGAAAAATTGGGGAAATGAAAAAAAATTTAACTTATTTCCAAGAGCAAGTGTCAGAAGTGGGTGACGAAAATTACATCAAAATTTGCTTTCGCTCAAAATACTCTATGAATGTGTCAATTATTTGTACCTTAAAAAGAAAAAAATGAATTAAATGTCTATCTGACGAAAAAAATAAAACAGCTTGAACCAGTTGGTGAAAAAAAAAAATCACCCATAAAAACACAAATAATGAGATATGTAATTCAAGCAAGCACAGTACAATTAGTGATGACCTGCATTATACAGTTACATTGTGTGAAGCAGGAAATAAAGACATGTCTGATCTGTTAAATATTTTTTCTCCTTTTTTAACAGACAAAATGTGGTGTAGAAACCCTGGGGTTATACAGATTTAAGAAATAGCAATAGCAAGTTATTGGCTCTATCCTCGCCAAAACTCTTACAAAGAGTTAAAAAACAGATTCATAAAGAAGCAGGATTCTCTAAGGAAGTATTTCACTGGATGCGGAATGAAGCCAAGCTGAAGACAATTCCGTCAGAGATTTGAAGGGGGCTTGCATTCGAAGAAATGTCTGTTCAAACAGTTTAACAATTCAGGAAAAAAGATAGTGAAATCTAGTTAATTCGTTTCTCAGAATGGACTCCTAAGCCATTTCTTTAATCAGATGTCGTCAAGTAAGAGACAGCTATCTTTAGCAAAACATGCCATCCAACTGGTTTACAGGGTTCCGATTCCCATCTACTCACTTACCATTAACTACAGCCCCATGAATTTTACTTGTTGCCTTGGGAATCTGTCAATATGTTGCCAAGTTTTGGATTAAAAGAGAGTATGTAAGTACTATTGGGACCCAGTTCAAAAGAGGTTTGTTTAAGCTTTTGCTGCCAGAGTTAGTACAGTTTACTCAATAACATACTTGTTCAAAAACATTATATTGTCATAATAATTTAAAACTATTTTCTCCTTGTTGATTCACTTATATAAATAAAGATTACATACTGTATTCTGAGAAACATATTATTTTATTCACCATTATCTTTCGCAAATTATTTCCAACCTGCCTCACAGACGTTGACCTCAAAAGTAATACGTGCAGATCAATTTGTTGTCCATAATCCGGAAATGAATGTTTCATCTACACGTCATAATGCCTTTGACATTTGACCTAAAGAATGAATACCCGCAGGGATCTTCCTAACATGGTTTATTTGCTAAGACCCCAAAAGACTAATACATACAAAATCTGTCTTCTGCAAATATAATGGATGTCCATCGTTCACCCGTCCAAGATAAAATATAATTCCCAGCAGAGAATAAAAATCAAGCACAGAAGTATATTTTTTTTGTAGATTACATTTTTTTAAAATAAAGATATGTGAAGACAGATATCAATACAAGTTGAAAGAAGATGAAAGTCTTTATATGGACTAGTGGGTTTGAAATAAGAGTTTGTTCTATTATATCAACAGTATCAAAGCTGGAAATCAATGGAAATAGATGTACATCAAACAATGGACACAGATGTACATCAAAAACAAAAAGAAAAAAACTAGAGCCGAGCTCGTTGCAATGCAACGAATAGGTCTTCCGTCGGAGCTCCGGACAGAACATAGCGACCTTGAGTCAAGGTCATGCAACATTTTAAGGTTATAAACAATCCTGTAAGGGGCATCAACTTCCAATGTTTCAACAGTAGAAAGACAGTAAAAGAATGTAAAATTCCCCTGTCAGTGAACTTGAAATTGTCCAAATAATCGTGCGTCAAGCCAGGACACATTCTGCAGCTGGTTAAGAGCAAACACCATCTGTATGTCATCGACAAAAAAAAATTCACAGTCACGTATTCTTTCAGACTATTCATCCAAAACATCATATTCTAAGTGACCTCGAATTTAAGTCAAGGCCATTACACACTTTGGATGATATATTTATCATCTTTTCAGTGAAATGCAAATGCATGCAATTTTTTGTATTACAAAATTAAAGACCTTTTTGTTTGTTTGTTTGTGTGTATTTTGTTTAACGTCCCTCTCGAGAATTTTTCAATCATGTGGAGACGCCACCATATTTGCCGATGGAGATCTGCAAATTTTGACCTATACTCGGCACTCATGGCCATTGAACAGTGAAGGATCTTTTTCGTGCCAGCACCTACTGCCAGACGGGACTTCAGTTTATACGGTCTCATCTGAAGGATCGGTCTCTGCGTCCCATAGTGGGATTCAAACCTGCGACATAAGGATCAACTCCTTAATCCACGACTTTAGAGGAGACACTCTTACCACTGCGCCATTTGGGCGACTAGACCTTTTTGAATTTTACACTTATTATATCAGTGACCTTGAACTTGCCTAAATGACCTATTTTAAGGTCAAAAACAACCTTTGAACTAATTATGAGCTTCCAGTGATACTCAATGACCAAGATATTCCTGAAAAAGAATATTGCACTTTTCTGTCAGTGACCTTGAACTTACCAGAAAGACCTTGGATCAAGGTCAAAACACATCCTTGGATCATAAGCAATCTCTGTATCAAGTAATAGCTTCCAGTGATTTTATATTACAAAGTTATAGCATGGAAAAAAAAATTAATATTTATCTGCCAGTGACCTTGAACTTGCGGGAAAAACCTCTATTCAAGGTCAGGACAAACCCATCTCAAGCAATCTGAGAAAAAGTTTCCTGTGTTCCTCCCACCCCTTATAAATTTATAATCCAGGCACGAGTTTTGCCACTTCTTCTGCCAATCTAGTACTATGTTATCTCAAACCGGTGGATCATAAGCAATCTTTGTTACTAGTATGAGCTTCCAAAATTATAGCACATACAGTAATCTTACACTTTTCTGTCAGTGACCTTGAACTTACAGGAATGACCTTGAATGAAGGTCGTGGCAAACCTTTTTTGTCATTAGCAATTCCTGTATCTAGTGAGCTTCCGGTGACTCTCTATTACAGATAAATGAGTCGGACAAAACTTTGCTATTTTTTTTAAGTGACCTTGAATTTGCCGGAATGATGTTGGATCAAAACCATGACACACCCTCGGATCATTAGTAATCTTTGTACCAAGTATGACCTTCCAGTTTCTTCATAACAAAGTTATATCCTGGGCAAACTATCACGTACAGACGGACAGTGTGATTCCAAGACTCAAAACACCCCCACCCCAAACCAACACACTTCGTTTGGGGGGATATATAAATTCCTATGTTAAATTATGAACACTCTTTCCGGCCCAAACCTTCTCCCTGGAATCAAGATTTGAAAAATAAAATGAATGTTGGAAATTTTCTTATTCTAGTCCAGGGGTTCTTGAGAATACTATTTTCAAATGACCCCATGCGCGGATCTAGAGGGGGTTGGGGGCAGTTAAATGTATATACTAGTAACCACCCCCCCCCCTAGAAAACGCAGACCCTCCCTCGATAACGCGGATCTGTGTTAAAATGGTATGAAAAGTCTTAGGTATGAAGCTTTAAAAGTCAACGACCCCCCCCCCCCCCCACACACACACACACACACACGCACACAAGAAATAGGTTTTTCACGTTTGTGAAAAGAATTTCTTTTTTTTTTTTTTTGGCTCGTCAAGAAATTTCTGGGTTGAAATATTTTTTTATTGGGATCCCCCCCCCCCCCCGTGGAAAAAATATTCCTTGATCCGCGCCTGGACCCCATCTAATTTTTACTACATGTATCCGTTAAAAGAGGATGTGACCCTTCATTTGAACAAAACTTTACCAAAAATATTCTATGTTAATTTTCGTTGTTATGGCCCAGTTTTTATGATAAGATAAAAATGAGAAAATTTTACAAGTAACTTTAGAACGACAACGACGATAACGCTTATATACGCCAAGAAAGCAAACAAAGCTGAAGAATTATGAACAGAAAAGCTTACTTTGGGCTTTGGGCTTGGGAGATGAGATACTTATTTAAGAAATAAACAACAATGTTAAAAAGTTCTCTGGGAAATGAACTTGGTTGGTCACGTGATCAAATCCTGTGAAGCCCTAAGGGCTTCTCAGATTTGATCAGGTACCAACCAAGTTCATTTCCCAGAGAACTTTTTAACATTGTTGTTTATTACTTTTATTTACATTTGAGACGAATTTTCTGAAAAGAACTGCATTTATTACACGAACGGCCCGCCGTATTCATGCTATGTTGTGACGCGAAGTGACCTACGCAGGTGAGTTAAGGCTAGATATAGGCATTTCTATGCAAATAAACTTATTAAAATGCCTAAGGACTATATCTATTTTACAGAGAAAGTTAAAACTTATTGTCTAATACATACTTGGTACCCACGACATGAGATAGCCAGTACGCATTATGACGTCATATTATGACGTCATTGTTCTTTACTACACAAGATTATAATGGATATCAACAAAAATGCTTCGGCGCAAGGGCATGCTATATTTTATTTAACTGAAACAAGGTATATTTAGACGCAAAATATTCCAATGTTTGCTGGTATTGCTGCACAAATATCAACAGCTCAGTTGTATAATATCTATTTGTAAAGTTTTAAGTTGAATTGGGATAAAAATGTACAGTCCGGTATAAGTTTCCTCAAATTCCGATCAAATGAGAAAATGTCTAGGATTTGTGCAGCAGTTTTATTAATCTATAGAATATTCTTATTAGCATTATACAATTTATATATAAAAGTAAATAGGGTAATCCCTTGCGCCGAAGCTGTTTTGTTGATGTGTTATATCATTTAATTTCTATAAAATAATTGATTCTGATTGGATAAAAAATTCTTTTGATAACTGCATCAATAGAAACTGGAGTTCACTTGCACTTGACAGCCGGAACTACTTTGGATAACTTGACATGTATATTTCCAGCTTCCATATTACTTTGTGAAAGAAAAATGAAATAATTTTACTCTATTTTCCTGAATTTCAAAATTTGTCCGTTACGTTCCTGAGTTATTTTCTACTTTCGTTTCTTTTCGAATTATCCCCCTTTGCTAAACAAATCAGATCGTCTGCAAATGACAACAATGCAGTCGCGGGAAAAAAGGAAAGAAATCATCATACATTTGTTAAATGTTTGTCTTTGAGATAACTGGTATGAACAATAGAACTGTGAAGAAATGTTTTTATGCTACCAAAGCGGGGAAATGCCGCTTTAATCTGTTAATTCTTAGGAAACGAATGCATGAGAAAAACGACGCTGATAGAGGACGGGTATTCTTTCAAAGTTAAACAGTCGGCAACAGACTCTTCCAGATTTTGAAGCATGTTGTATTATGCATTGACATGTTGTGATACGTATATATATGTTCGATTTGAAATTCAGATGAAGAGATGCGCATATGAAACCGAAAATTTCTGTGAATTAGAAAGAGTTCTTAAGTTAAATTTGAGTAGCTTCCCTTTACATTTTCGAATCTAAAGATATCAGCTAACTGGGGGAACATAGCAAAAATTAATAATACAACAGGTAAGTTTTTGTGTTAAAACTGTTTTTGTTAGAAAAAGTTAGTAATGACACGACAATATTTGAACATGTTGTTTGTTCGTAATACTCTGCGTCTGAAAATTTAGGCAACTAAGCTAGGCCTATATGTTGGACAGTCATTCGATCGTTCTCAAGTTAAATCTCATCATTGAAAGATAAATATCAAATAATAAGAAATAAATCTTATAATTTTTTTCTTTCGTCGATGTATCATAGAAAGCTTGGACGTAAAATTTCATCAATCCAATGCGCGTAGATCTGTACATTCAGCCATTTTGAATTTCAGCAACGTTGTTGTGATGCATTCCTACGCACCGTCTTCGATGCTTAAATTAAATATTAAAGTGAAAGAAAGTTTCATTTTATTATTTTTAAATCATAATTAAATGATAAGAAATGAAAGTAATATTTTTTTCTTTGACCGAAGTATCAAACAAAAATTTGGACGGAAAACGTTTTCATCAATGCGCTACGCGCATTGATGACGTTTTCCGTCTAAATTTTTGTTTGATACTTCGGTCAAAGAAAAAAAATATTACATTCATTTCTTAAATTACCTCCAGTAGGTAAGATCAATGACGTCATAATGTGCACTGGCTATAACATCTCGTGGGTACTAAGTATGCATAAGAAAATAAATCAAAACATTCTTTGAATAATAAATAAACCTCTTGCGAGTTTTTATTTAGCTCATTTGTATAGAAACGCCTCTACCTAGCCTTAACTCACATGCGTAGAAGCTGTTTGGTCTTGAGAGTTCGCCTCACTCCAACATTTGAATACTTATATTGCTGTTCAGCAGTCCAGTTCAGGAAATATCTATTCATAATAAAAAAAACTAAAAAAAAAAAAAAACAATGATCGCTACTGAGAATGATCTTACTATTATTGTATGAGTTCTTTATATGAAGTCAAACGCGGTGATATCGTCTTCACTTTACATACCTTCAAAGGAATTTCGGGTTAAAAAGGTAAGCGTGATTTTAGGCTAATTAAAAACATTCTTCACACCGAAGAAAGAACTAATGATCATTTGTTGAACGAAAAAAAACATATATGTTTTAATAATTTTATCTTTTTCATCGCTTTAACGGCTTAGAAGTTCCGAAACCAGTGTCACCGGGACAGAAATATGTATATCATCTCGCTGTGTGATACGGTCACGCCATGACCTCTGACCCCCTAATAAGTTTGTACAGAATTGAACATATTTTCTCTTCAAATAGGTTCATCTAAGAAAAATATTTGCAAATGTAAATAATAAAAATTGAAATTATTTTGTCATTTTTTTACGATCGACGGGCCTGCATTTCAAAGAGAGAGAGAGAATTTCTAGCTAGGTCTTTGAATAGCAGTGACATCGGTTCAGAAAACCAGGTCCCTAGGAATGTACATGTATATAAAATAGGCAGTGCCTTTCTCTCGGAATTCATCACCTGCTTCTGTAAAGCTCCATCCTCACTTGTACTTACATAAGCGGCTGCGAAGGAAAACATTCTATTTATTTCGGGGATGGGGGTATACGTATAGCGATGAGAGGCAATTTATTCACCTATACGTTCATTAAATATGAAGATTGCTTCTGAGTATTTGTATACGCTCGCACGACTTTCGTGTTAATTTATAAAAGTTAGATTATGTAAGCAAATAACTAAACTAACTTTTGTTCTAGATGAATTAAATAATTACTTAGCCGTTTGTAAGTTTTTTTTAACATTTGTAAGAACCACTTTATTTTAAAAAACAAATAGGCCTAATCGTCCTATTATGGGCGCCCATGATATATTAGACAGGATGTTTAATTAAAATATAATTCAGATATCGACATCCAAGAGAACAACACATTCTTTTTTTCAGTGGCGGATAAAGGAATCTAGAAAAGGGGGCCCGACCAGTTTTGGGTCGGGGTAGGGGCCCAAAGCCACATAAAAATTGATTTATTAAATCTTGTGTATATTTTGGATACAAAAAGGGGGTTGCAGGCCCCCTGAACCTCCTCTAAATCTGCCAGTGTTTTTTTTTTTTTTTTTTTTTTCATTAGTCAGCCCACGGGCTGACTAGTTACGGTGGGATAAAACTGCAAGTACGCTTGCATAATTTGGAATTCTGGGAAAAAGATGTACACGACTTGTTCTAAAGAAACTCGTGCTATTTGCTCCAACCAAAGGGCGTGATTCTTCACAGACACCTCTAAACAAAGACGCGACCTCGATCTATTTATAGACTGCATTGTTCTTCGCCGTTCTCGACGAAAAATTAAAGAAGAGATTGTTCTAAGTGGGAAATATGATACTATGAAAATATTTCAGTGCTTCTTATAGAAGATGAGAAGTTTATATGCAGAGCACATTTAACACTTGATATATACCCTAAATCGCCGTTGCAATTTCAAGGATTTGTGTGTATTCCTCTGAATGCCTGATGAAAGACTCCCTCGATCAATACCTTGCATAAGACAGGTACAGGTCGGAATTCACACAATAATCCACTTGCACAAAGGTCCCAAGACAGTGAAAAAAAAATAATCTCTTTACTTTAATGATGAAAGTTATGAAAACGTCAGAATATCACTTAAGATGTGTAAATTCTTATAATTTACACGATGATAGACATGTACATGTAAGTGCCGCTTGTGCACGTGAACCGCGCCCACAGGTGAGAAACTGACCACAGTAGAACTGCGATAGTTGAGAGAAACTGCGCGGATTTATAGACAGCCCCCCCCCCCCCCCCAATTAGAGAGAGTGAGCGAGATGGAATCCAGTATCATTTTAGGGTATACGTACTGTATGTATAAAATATTTTGAATCTCCAGTTTATTACTTTATTTTGGAAGCAATTCTTTTCTTTCCTAATAACACTAAAATGGATGCATGCTTAAATTTAGAAATTGAATTAAATATACATACAGTATGCACCCTCCTCCTTCCCCTATCATGCATTGCCTCGAACCTGCACGATTAAAAAACTTTTATCTAATAATAATTAACACAATCTAACCCAAGGTCTACCTTCCTTTTCAGCATCATAATCTATATTATTTATAGAATTTAACAGTAAAAATGAAAATGTATACATTCTTACACGTTCAATGATTGGGATCATATTGGCTTTGTTCATTTCTGAGACGAACTTTATCTGATGTCCGCGCCTAAGAGAAATTGATTGGAGGTCATCATAATGATCACGATGTAGTTTAACTAAAATTTATTCTATGCTTTATTATCTATTATGTACAGAATTATGTTACAAATAAGAAAACGACTGGGCGAATTTTAATAACTTAGACGACAATGACTTTTAATGAACACAACATGATGGATAAAACAAATCATATACCATCACAAACCAAGAAAGAAACTTTCTGTATTCCAGTGGCTGACTCTCAGCTTTTTTTTTAAAAGCTAATCTTGTTATAAAGACTTGCAGAATAAGCGAAATACTCCAGATATTTAATAAAAATCTCGAACCCGATCTAAAACGCATTGACAAAGTCAAACCAGACGGTTTTAGTTTTTAGGGCATTTTTACAGTGATATGAGAAAAGTCTGATAATTGCTGTTAATTTTAAGAAATAAAATTCGTCATTTTTCAACCTCGTTCGGTATAATATAATTTACTGATAATTTTTTCCGTTAAGGAGGAACACATGGGCGAAGGATAAAAAAGAGGTATTCTGCATGTACATGTACACAACATTGTTATTGTGTACTCGGATTAAACCGAAAATCCTTCGTTACATTGTATTTGGGTATAATTTTCACATGTTCTCAGGCGAATATTCATTTATTTTTATCTGTCTAAAGACAATAATTTCAGTTGATAGAGAAATGTTTTTATTTCATCGTTTTCCCCCATCCTTTTGATTTACACGTTTGCTTTGTACACAAAAGCGTGTGTTCATATACCGCTGTTTCTACGCGCTATCGATATGATCAGGGAGAACATGATATTCTCCAGCAATTTATTTTTATGAAAACACTCAATGAAAACATATTAGGTGAAAATATATATACCGATAGTATCTTTATATCTTATTAGTATATACCTGTTTAATTGCAATGTAACCAAGCGTAACGATCGCTGGCCAGGACTTTTTTGAATATAATTTATAACCGTTATTAAAACAACTCGTCAGCTGAGCGGACCTATGATTTAAACAGTAAAATAGGGAAATTCCAGAGTTCGAAGTGTATTTATTTTGGGCGCTCTTCCACATAAACAAATAAGACCGCATTTACGCGTACTTACATGCATGTACCAGTAATTCGTATCATGGGAAAATTCAGTTTATTAGATGAAATAAAACAAATGCATAAGGTTAATGGTTTGAACATATTTTATTGTAGTTTTTAATTACAAAGGGATTGGGCACAAGTTCTAAAAACTTATTAAGCCCTCTCCCTACATGTAAATGACAAGAATTAAATTAAATTAAATTAGGTCACAGTTAAATATGTACATTCAAAATATTCAACATAAGTGAAATTTACAAATCAATGCATTTTAAGAAATCATACATATAATTTTGTATATACATGTATATATAAATAAATATATTTATAATAATACTAATACTAACATGTAAATCTGCCAGAATGTTTAATAAAAGTTTGAACAATACAGAAAAGACGTTCATTCTCCACAGCACTCAATGAATCTATCCCCCATAATAAAACATGTGTATCTAAAATGTGAATTTTATCAAATAATAAAAATTTATCAAGAAATTCCTTTCTGGCTTCTTTATATTTTGGACATATAAAAAATAATTATAAGAATCTTCTTTTTTGCCACATGAGCATAAAGGACTTGAGATTAAATTACATCTGTAGAGGTCAATATTTAATGCACAATTATGTCGAAGTCTGGTCTGGAGAACATTCAGTCGCCTGTTACCATATTCAAAGTATGACGGTGGGGCAGATTTTTTAATACTTATTTTAGATTTAAAATTTGACAACAGTTGTAAGTTTCTATTTTCAAGTGGTAATGAGTTCCATTCATTAACTACAGTAGGAATAAACGATGACTTATAAGTCTGTAATCTACATTTTGGAATATCATAATTTTCAGAATTTCTAGTAGAATAGCTAGATGTATTGCATCGCATATTGGGAAGTATGTCCATTAGATAATCTGGTACTAAATTATTATGCATTTTAAAAAATGCCTTTAATCTTGCTGTCTGTCTTCTACAACTAAGTGGTTCCCATCCCGTTTCGAAGTAAAGTGAATCTTATATATAAGATATAGTTGTTAAACCTGTGACAATTCGTGCAGCATAAAGTTGCAATTTTTCTAGTTTATCGTTATCATTGTTTTGACAGCAGCCCCATACCACAGAAGCATATTCAAGTTGTGGTCTTATAAATGACGTATACATAAGGGAGAGAGATTTTCGATTCATTTTAAATTGTAATTTTTTTAATAGAGCCAATTTTCTGTAGGCACTAGCCGGTAAATTTTCAATATGTGATGACCAACTAGCATCATGAGAAAATAATACTCCAAGGTGTTTGTGCTCAGTGACAAAGTCCAATTGACATTGTTGAAACAGAAGCTTAGGATATTCGATGTTTTTCTTTGTGCTGAAAATTATTGCTTTAGTTTTAGAGGGGTTGAATTTCATTAACCATTTTTTTTACCAAAGTTCCAGTGCATTAAGATCTTGATTAAGATTTCTTTCAATAATTTTCATATTTTGAGATGAATGCTGCAAAGAATTGTCATCTGCAAATAGTCTACATAAAGTGATCATATTATCAGCAACATCATTCACATAGATTAAAAACAAAAGTGGCCCTAATACTGAGCCCTGAGGAACACCAGCATACAAAGGTTTAGGTGATGATAACAAATTACGATACAAAATTCTTTGATACCTACATTCTAAATAGATTTCTATCCATTTATACAAATTTCCATTTATCCCATATGTTTTAAGTTTGAACAAGATACCTTTATGCCAGACACGATCAAATGTTTTTGATAGGTCACAAAATATCAAACAACAAAATTTAGTAGAGTGACCAGGTAAGAAACCAGCCTGATATTTATAAAAAAGATTATTATCATGAAAATAATTGTAAATATACTTAAAAACAACTCGTTCCATGATTTTCCCTACACAGCTCAGCAACGAAACTGGTCTATAGTTTGACATTAAAGAAGGATCTTCTTTTTTAAAAAGAGGAAGTACATTAGCTAGTTTCCATTCTGAGGGGAAAATACATTCATTTAACGATCGATTAAACAACAAACAAAGCGGTTTGGCAATAGAAAACTTTGCAGATTTTAACATCTTGTGACTAATGTTGTCAGGACCAATGGCCTTGTTTGTAGGGAGTATTGATATAATATCAATTATTTCTTGTTTACTAATGCATACATTACTAATTTCATTATTACAAACATAATATGTATCAGGTAATTCTGACCCACTGTCATCAACACATGATACAGAAGTAAAATAGTTATTAAGTACATCTATTTTCTCTTCATTGGAATAGGCAATTTTTGTGTCACCAGTATCTGCTGTATATTGTAATGGTGGAATATCAGAGGAAACTTTAGTTTTAAAAACATCCTTCAATAATTTCCAGTAAAGTTTCGAGTTGTTTTTACTAGCGTCTGTAAGATGTAATTCTAGATTATTATGGTAGTTTTCAATTGCATGTTTTCTCATATTGTTGAATTTATTTCTTATATGTTTAAAATTTGCCCAATCAGAGTCTTTTTTACTTTTTAGAGCTTTTTGTCTAAGGTTAATCTTCCTAAACAACACGTTTTTAAAACAATCTCTAATATAACTGACGGTATAAAATAACAAAGAAATAACGGGATTGTGTAAACTTGTATTTAATTTGGAATGAGAACAAATCTTAACCTGTCAAATCATTTATAAAACATACTTCGTTTTCCAGACACTAATTGTCGTGCGTAATCTTCACATGCACTGACCAAGAGGTCACAAGTTTGAAATGTATGGCTTCTCATTGCGTGAGTTTTGTCAACACATGTCGGAGTAGACTATCTAAGCCAATTGATTCCCAAAGAAAACTGCATAGGAAGGTTTTTTTGTACACTTTTTAACGGGTAAAATTCATTCGACGCTCGATAGAATTTTCAAATACAAGTGAAATATTTTGGTTACTTGCGTCCGACCTAGTATTTTGTATGCAATAATATTGTAAGTTAGGAAGAAAATAATACAAACTCAAAAGTAGTTAATTTTATTTTCGATTTTCCTGACAATTAAAAATGTGACCTCTACGTACAATTATCGTGATAATTATATACATGCTGTTTAATGTTCATGAAAGAAATAGCAACTCGTTAAATAATAACATTAGAGAGATAAATAAACTGTTTCTTTAATACGCAAACAAAGTGGTCTTTTCGGCATTCAAAATGCATTGAATTTGAAGTCAGTTAAGACTAGTTGATTAAAACGAGCGAGTGATAAACAGTAAGACGAAATAATATGAAAGATTCTGAATGATTTTTAAAGTAATTTTTCACAAAGCGCAATTATCTCGATATCGAGAAATACAATGTATATAAAAATAAAATTAATATACAACTTTCTTGTAATTCAGTGAATAAAATATAAATTGAAATGTACTAGCGACTTAATCAAAGATATTATAAAATAATCTGAAAGATTCAACATATTTATCAACTCATCACTTAGTTTACAAAATGTATTTGGAAAGACCATTCTCTGGTTTGTTTTGTGTATGACCTTAGGTCGCTGGATCACACGCCGATTGATCCCCGGTGACCTCCTTTGCCACGCGCTATCGAGGGAGGGGTTACATAATTGTAAACACACAAGGTGAATGTAAAAGGCGTGTACTTAATGGCTGTGAATGGTCTATGTTTAAAGTTTTGCTTTATTTTCTAACTTTATTGTTTGTTTTTATATGATAAGAAGAAAAGGTTATCTTTTTTCCCTGTTAAGTAGACTGGTTTATCCAAATTTGAAAACAAACGAAATAAAAGGGAAAGTTGTCAGTAAATAATTTAGAAATAAAGCTCAGAACACTTCAAGAACCCGATTCTAAAGAATATTAGCATCTAATGTAGCTAGGTTTATTATTTATAGTAAGTTTATTTTAATTACACGCATGAAGAGCTCTTGTTTACTTGCTGGATGAAAACGCTTACCTGTATATGTGTTATGCTTCTAGCTCATTTAGAACACAAGACTCAAACAAAATAACGTTTTCTTGAGATCAGTAAGATGTTAACTAACAACTTTAATTACGGCAGCTTTTTCGAAATATTTCGATGTAAATGTATTGTTGCGTGAACAGACAAAAACAGCGATTAAAATTCAAAATGATTTTTATGCACCAGTGTTTGGAATTAAGATTATAAAAGATCGGTAAAGTAATCTTACTGATTCGATATAATTAAAAACATAACTTTCCATTAATTAATAGCTCTTTGTACAAAATGACATTATACGCGATCACAAATACTAGCTTTGTTTATGGCCACAGGTGGCTAGTACACTGGTGACCTCGATCAAAGGCGTGGGATTCGCGCGTTGGGTTACATAACTAAACATCGAGCTGAATATGGAGACCGTAATATGCATACAGCTAATGATCATGAATTATTCAATGCATACAGTTTAAAATCACTTACAAAGTTTGTTTTAATAATAAACGTAGAAAGATAGATTTAATATTCTCTGCTTTTGAACACTATTAATCTAATTTAAAAAAAGAAGAAAAGAAAGACTAGTTGTAAATAATAATAGTGAACCATAAACCACGTATTAAACCTTATTAAAAAGAAAATTAACATTAAATACCGCAGGGTATATTATTGATAGCAAGTCTGTTTAAGTTATACACATGAAGAGGTCTGATTTCCTTGCCGAATGAAAAACGTTACCTGTTTACCTGGCCAGCTTTCTAATACGTATTACGCAATACCCATGGTATACTCGAACAAAACAACATTTTCATTAGATCAAAAAGGTGTAAAAGAACAATTTTGTTCCCAAGATCCAGATCGAAATATTTACCGTTTTTGAGTTATAAAGCAAAAACTTTTAAGGGCCCTAGATCCCTAATCATAGGGGCCAGCCCCTTTTAAATAGAATAATATGAAAGCCCTTGCAATTATGCACAACTTTTGTTCTACATGTCTTAACAAAATATTTCTAGTTTTCAAGATATAAAGGAAAATATGTCAAATTTTTTGCTGTTTTCCGCGTTCTAACTTTTGACCCCTCTCTAGCGCCATTTTTAATGCAAAAATCAAAAAAACAAAAACCGATGTGCACAACTTCAATGCTTCCTCTTTTCAATTTCAAAAGGTTTTGTGCTCCAATTATAACCATTTCTGAGCCTTTGTCTGGAAATCGGAGGCATGCAAAATTCAATCAAAGGGGAATAACTCGTGAACAGAAGGTAATTTCCGAAATGTATTACGGTATTCTGACAGTGTTTTGTAAAGTCTAAAAGCTCTGAAAATTTGAACAAAATCTGTTTAAAAATGAGGAAGATATGAAGCGTCAAAGTTGGCGTCTAGGAAAAAAAAAGAATAATCTTAATCATCACAATCAGTAGAAGGTCTTCCATTGGAAACGGAAGACCTTAACTACAGCAAAGATCGTTGCAAAGCAACGAGTAGGTTTTCCATTGGGGCCGCGTGATGTAGAAAATCTTGAACTGGACCCAATGGCATTTGGTCAAGGTTCTAACACAGCCCCAATTTACAAATGATTTTAAATTACAAGATGCGGACAGGGCAGGAATTGTATTTTTGTGGAAATGAATTTGACAAACTGACCTTGGGTCAAAGTCATGACACATTCCCACGTTTTAAGGTATCACACCGGTAATTGACCAATCAAAATGAACTTAGTAGTCAATTGTAGTTCCATACATAATAAAGAAATATTTTTCTTTTATTGTGAGAAATTTTATTTTTTCCCTTATTCTATTTTTACATTTTTGGTAACTGTGCTCAGGATATTTTATGTACTTTGTAAAATATTAAAGGTTTTTGACAGGAACTATTTCTTTCGGGGCATAAGAGGCCACTTCCTGGGGTGCACACAGGATGTTTATAAACACATTGAATACACGTGGTTTTGAGGGTATTCCTGTTTGCGGATGGAAAAAATCAGAAAATGCCGTGTACGTACCCTATTTTTTAGGTGTCAGCTGATGTGACTGGTAACGTTTAACACTTCCTGCTAAATATTTTTTCATGAATTCGAATACCTGATTTTTAATGATTTTTTATTCTATATAGAATTATATAGTGAAAACAATTACCGGTGTGATACCTTGAAGCAATCTCTGTGTGACAATTTTTACTTCCAATTTTCACCATTAGAAAGTAATGGGCAGTGAACGATTTTTACACTTCTCTGCCAGTGACCTTGAACCTGCCAAATTACCTTAAACTTGTCGAAATCGATACTGCATTCAGGTTATTACACAATCCCTGATCAGAAGCAACATTCATGTCAAAATAAGCTTCCAGGGTTTCTTTTTAAAAGTTTTTACCCAGACATGATTACATAGATGGCGGAACAATGTGATTCCTATATATCCCCCCAAATTTTGCTTGTGGGGATATTTTTAGGGCATGGTATAATAATTGTGTGTTCTCTTAGCTGGAATACGCAGTCGATTTAGTCAGATATCAAAAGAAAGGTCTTATATAAATTAATGTTTTGTGGTATAAATATCATGGAAAGACGTTGCCATAATTAAAGTACATGTAACATACGAAAACCCTATCTTCTCTCATTCAAAAGAACTAAAAGACTAGAGTGTTCCAAGGAACACACTTTTTTTGCTACGGACCTTACTCCACAAATAGTAAGACTGATTTTTTTCCAGTTTTTATTTCCCGATCATGACAAGGAGCACACGGCGGGTGTGACCGGTCGGCAGGGGATGCTCACTCCTCCATGGCACCTGATCCCACCTCTAAATTTTGAGGTGCGTGTTTGCTCTGCTCCAAATTTGTATCGTTTCATTGGCTTTTCGAGATTGAATACTGTTCGTTATCTTCATATTTCATAATAGCATTTATAATATAAAATCTGACAATGAAATAGAAATATGATTTCCCAGCCCTCAAACCTAAGGAGAATAATAAAATAGGGTACATGTTATAACTAAGACTTTATTTTAGGGGCTATATCAAAACCCTTAGAATCTGGTTGTGTGCAGAGAAAAGGTTGATTTTAGATTTGAGTGTTTTAAACATTTTTGTCAGAAAAGATAAGATCAAGTTTGAGGATTGAAAAGTAGCTGCGTAATACTTTGAAAAGAATCCTTGTGTTTAAATTCCGATCTCGATTCAGTTAACAACAACACATCGATTTTTGTATAGCGAAGTCATTTTTAGGTTTTTGCTGGAAAGGTCATTTTTATGTGTTCCGTTTTATTTTTCGGTCTCAGTTCAGCGCCTTATATTTTTACAAAATGTCTTTGGCCAATAGTAAAGTTTCGGAGATAATTGGGCATTAATATTGTCTTGTATTTATATGATGGCTTTCTTGAATCTTGTATTTATCATAGTGCTTTTGTCAAAGATTCTTTAATACAAGCTGTGTTTTTAGTGAATAAAGAAAAGTCGATTTTTAAACGTATTCAGAAATTAGAATGGTAAGTTCTGGTGTGGAATTCTTCTGATTATTGTTTATTACAGATAGAAGGACTCAGGACTGTTTAGACACTCTGTCAAAATTGTTACAAAAAATTACAGCTAGGCAGTTAGCACAGTTTACAGGAAAAATAATTTCCATGGGTCTAGCTATAGGGAATGTTAGCAGACTCATGACTTAATGTCAATGTAACATGCTTATTAAGTCAAGAATTTCTTGGGATAAATTTTTAAATTTGTTCTCATGCATTTTTGCGAGAGTTCTTGTTTTGGTCTCTTCATTTAAATAAACTGTCATTTGTATAATCGTATTTTAAAGTCTTATCTTAAGACGGATGCAATCGTTTGTTCAGATACGAGTTCGGTGCATGGTATCAGGTGCCACATGTTCTTTTAAAAATGAGGACCAACATTCTCGTTCCAATTTTTCAAAATTGGGGTGTGCAGGAAGTTCAACATCGAAAGAGGTAAAAGATATTCAGAAGGCTTTGTTTTCTTTTGAAGACCAGTTGAGTGGAAAATCAATCAAAATTCTCACAGATAGTCAAAACTGTGTAAAAATCGTAAATTCTTGCTGTACGAGAAAAGCTTTACAAGACATTGCAATTCTATATTTATTGCGTTTACAAAAGCAGATTTCTATAGATGTTACATGGATTCCAAGGTCATTGAATGACAAAGCTGATTTTCTGAGTAAGGTTGTTGATTATGATAATTGGTTCGTTTCTTCTGAATTTTTCAAGAATGAAATGTGGGGTCCTTATAATATTGATAGATTTCCTTATTTAAAAAATACATATTACCAAGATTTAATTCACTATTGTGGAATTCTGGTATAGAGACAGTTGATTGTTTTTCTCAAGGTCGGAGTTCAGATAACAACTGGGTAGAGCCGCCCGTACATTTAAACATGAGAGCAATAAAACATATCTTGTATTGTAAAGCAAACAGTACACAGATTGTTCCAAGATGATCATCTTCGACAGATTAGACAATGATTTTTTTATCAGAATATGGAATTTACGAATTATGTAAACGATGTAATTGAATTAAGAGATGATTCCATTATACTAGTATTGCGGAAGGGTTCTTCAAATAGTTGCACTTACGGAAGAGAGAAATTTAAGGAATCTTTGGTAGCTGTGAGACGGTAAAAATATATTACCACCAAACTTCTTTACTGGGGTATAAGAACGAATCAAACCAGTGTGCTTTTATATATACATGTGTTTATGCAGTTTAAAATTTTAACATTTAACAAAAGATTAAAAAAAAATGTCGCCCTATTTGTATTTTGATTGATTGTATGGTGTTTAACGTCCCACTCGAGAATTTTTCACTCATATAGAGATGTCACCATATGCCGGTGAAGAGCTTCAAATTTAGACCTATTTTGACACTCAAGCAGGGCCATTGAGCAGTGAGAGTTCTTTACCGAGCCCACGCCTACCGTGACCTCGGTTTTTAAGGTCTCATCCAAAAGACCCGTAACTTTCCCTTCTTATGCCAGGAGCTTGGCGAAGGAACAGTCACTACCTATGTTTACGTCTTAGGTTTGACGCGTATTTGTATTTAGAAATAAAAAACAAGTTCAATTTGTTTTATTTACAGTATCAACCCGCTGTTGTTCATCGGAGCTGGAAATCCATGTAAACAATTGTACGTCAGAAAAAAACCTGCAGTACTGTATACAATATGTAAATGTTTAATAAAGCTTAAGATACATGTATACAAACGAACTGACTTTACAGCACATGCTCTTTGTGTTTTTTAATGATTTTTCTGCCTGTTCTGCTCAAATTGAGATAATTTGACAATTTTTCTAAATGGCAGGTTTTCCTAACATAATGGTCAGCTACAAATTTTTATTGGTCAATTTTTGGATTTCATTTCAAATTATGACTATTAGTTTTGAAGAAAAAAAATCTGACTCGGGTTTAAACTGCCTAGGATTTTTTTAAATTTTCCCCATTTCATTCATGACTTCTTTTTGAGACTTTTCCATTTCCTAGATAGAAAATGTGGTCTATTAAACGGGCAACCCTTCGCTTCCGCAATCCTTTTTAAGAGTTTTACCATGTGTTTGTCATCTGTGGAAGACGGTGGTAAACAATTGACGAAATCAAAGTCACATTCTTCTTTGGATCTTGTTAATTGGAGAATGGTGGATATATCACAATGGTGAACGAGTGTAGAAAACACAGTGTATGTATCATATGAAGTTTTGAAAAGTGAAATATTTAGTAGTTCATGTCGAAGTTCTACAGTATTATTTTCTTCAATCAGATACTCAGGATACTTTTCTACACAGCGTTTTATACTATCCTCCGTTAACTCTGCTGAAAGCGATCCCGCCCAGGGCATAATATCCTGGTTTACATTGTAAACTCTTACAAACATTATGTAAACAAGAACAAAGAAAAGTTCCTTATTCTCCTCTCTCATTCTTTTAAAATGATTTACTAATGTAGTCACTGGTGATTTGGTGAATTCCTCATTAGTGAAGAAGTCATGGTGCTGACAATACATCAACATTAAGATTGGGTTACCCACAAGTCCTTGATTGAGTAACAGTTTTGAGAATACAGAAGTAAACTCAATGTTTTTAAACCAACAACTTGGGTCGCGAACACAGTGGTCTTCTTTTTTCAAATCCTTCCAAATCAATAACACTTCTGCTTTATCCAGATGATCAATATCAATCAAATTTTTGGTGTCCATAATCCGAACCCTACCAAATTTCAAAGCTGCATCGTAAACATGCTGATGTATTCCCAATAAAACTTTTAAATGACCTTTACATTTTTCTCTCTGTTTTTGTATAACATGTTCAAATCCTGTGACAGTTTCGAGCGAAAATACATTGCAGTTAAATGTCCCAAACAAATTGTCACAACAAAGGACAGTATTTTTGATTTCATTTTCCATCAGCTCATTTTCATTAATATATTCCTCAAACCAAACCGTTCTCCATCCTTTGCCCTTGTATCTATCTTGAACGTATCTCATGGCAGTTGTTTTACCACATCCAATGGCGCCTACACAGATAACAATGTCTGATGTATTTAATAACGCCATACAGGACTTTATGTTCCTTGTCACAACAATTCCATTTTCAACATCATAATTTCTCTTTAAACGATTGACTAAAATGAAAAATAGTTAATTATTTTCAATTCACATTAATATTCGTCCTACTAATGTAGTATTTGGCTTTCAAAAATTATCAAATTTCATTTTAGAAAGTAATTATTATTGTATGTATATATGTATTTAAAACAAATGAAAAAAAATACCCCTTACTTTTAATTTTCGATTCCAATGCATTACATTTAGATTTGTTGGGATTAGTTAAAGACCCTTCGATGGAAAGTTCTCCAAATTTTTCACTCATCCGTCCATACACATCCTGAAGATTTGGAACATCAACTTGATCGTCACAATACAGATTCCACAATATATGGATCCTTTCTATGTCAGCTCCAAGAGAGTGATCGTCATCACTAGGCGTATAACCCCATCCTGTCTCAGGAGGCTTTACATTGTCACAGAAATTTATCAACAAGGTAAAAACAACCATCACGTCGAAATTGTCATAGTCCTCAGTATTGTTCACGTTTTCCAGATCCTTCAACAAACGCTCGCCCAAATGCTCATTTAAGGATACTGAGTAAATTATAAGTTTTTCCCTCAAGTCCCACACTTGAAGCTCAGTTTTCAAAATATGCTTAAGATAGCGAGAAAGTTTATGAATCTTTGACAGAATTCTCACATGTTCTTCACCAGAAATTGATGATAGTTCTCTCAAATGCTCTTCTACAATTATCAAAAATTTTTATCAATGCAGTACCTGCATACCTGTAAACTCAATTAACGTAAAAAACTTACAGAAATGATTGATATTTGATTTTTCTTTTATGGGTTACAGTGTATTTCAATGTGCTTTCATTTTTATTTTTGGTTAAGTACATGTAGGTAAAACTTTACCTGTTTCAGGAATCATCTGACTGTTCTCTTCCTTACCTAAAGCATTCTCAACAATTTAAAAAAAATATATTTATGCTACAATGTATCACACCAAAACGTTATAACAGTTTTGGTGTTTACTGTTATTAATAAAAATCTATCCAATATTTTTCGTGTTTTTAATGAAAACAAATCAAAGCATATCAATTATATACATGTTAATAATCCCACTGAATGTGAACATACAGTAATTCTACAGCTGCATGGCCGAGGAATAAATTTCTTTCAGAATGCTTTGAATAATAGATTTTTTTCATGTTTTTTGAAAACTGTATGCAACCAAATGTATAACCGACTTCTTAATAACAGAAAAGTATTATGAATTTATTTGTCTTAATAAACTTTTTTTTTTTTAAAAAGTCTTAACATTTACTACAAAATCAAAACTTTACATGGATACGATTTATATTTTTATTGGCTAGCTACCTTCAGGGAATTAAACTTAGTAATACATTCTTATATTTGGATAAAAAAAGAGTATTTTCCTACCACATAATATATAACTTTTGAAAATGAAAAAAATAATTAAAATGCGTTTTGGATGCAAATTCTAACAACTTTTGATATATTTGTAATTGCTAGACAAAGAATCTATTAAGAATAATTCAGACAAAAAATTATTAATTTTCTTTTTTCATACCTTCTGAGTCAGTTGCTGCATTTCGACAACGAAACACTCCTGCAAAAACATGAACTTTTTTAAAATTAAAAGCATGTATAGTAAATTGAGGTGGTAATTAGTAAGTAAGTTACTAGTGACATACCTGGCAATTTCTTTCGATGGTACAGAACAAATATAATTACAGCTGTGACTAGAATCACCACTGGTACCATCAAACCAAGTACAATTCCAGTAGCAGAGCTATCATCAGTGTTTGCCCTAATCATAATAATAACCATATTCAGTTTACATTTGTAAAACCTTACCAAATGGGTCTGAATTGTGCAATTCTTAACACACATAATGTTATGAATCTTTATAAATACAACTAGATCAGTTGTAATAAAAATAACTTACTGATCTCCAGAGATTGTTGTGGTTCCATCTCCATCTGATGACAGTGTAGATGAGTCCGTGGTAATTCTGTTTCGATGCAAAACATAGCTCTCATAGAGGAACTTTCTAAAAATGCTGATTTATGCTTGACATCCAATTTTGAATTCAATCTTTATATATGTTTACGTATTTAACAGATAAAAGCCCAAAAAGAGCAAATGTTAATAGAGATCGAAAATAATAATGCTTATAAAATCATATCAGAAAACTTACCCATAAAAGTTTTGGAAACATACTGGGTCTAAAAAATAATAAAAAATCTAACCTCCAAAATGCACATTTGTATGAAAACTTTGCTAAATGAATAAGAAATAAAACAGCATAGAATGTACTCTTATTCAATTTTCAGTGCTCTAAAGCAATCTCCCTGTAGATATGAGGCCGTGGAAAACTTAGTCATTTTAAAAAGTGACTTAAGACCCATATTTTTTTTATTTGCTTTTAACCAGTTATCGTAAGTGTAAACATTCAATAATTTTAGTTTTTTAACTCTTACCTATACTTTGTGGGCTCTACACACTAAAACTATTTTTTAAACATATTTCAATGCATTTTTTAATACAAAATGTATTTATATCTCCACTGTTTAGGTCTTTTTTCCCCAAATATCATTTTCAAATATTCCATTGTCCATTCTGATTTTCTTAATATGTTATTCAGTTCTAGTATACATTTATAATTATCTAAATGATTAAGCACTTTAGTGTAAATTTGATGATTTAGTGTTCTATAATTTTTTTTAAATAAATATAATACAAAAAGCTGATTCTTCCAATACTACAAGTTTCATAGCGTATAACACTTTGAACTTTAATCTTTGCAGAAAATATCATAGAAAAATGAGAAAACCCATGATCCACAATGTTGACCTGAGTCAAACTTTTCTATTTGGCAAATTAAAATGTACTTGTACCTTGTACAAAAAAATAAATCCTCTTATTGTCATTCCAAAATCGAAGTCCATGACTTCAACAATTTCAATATACGGTACCGGTATTTATAAGCTTGGTAACAAATTTTAAAATTGTAGCCTATTCATTCTTGCTGATGTACAAATCTCTGTTTACTAGGTGGGTCTCAAACATAATTCCTGAAAACATGCTTTGTAAATTTGTATTACACTGTATGAAGATACTTGCACTTTATGTGGCTGTGTGACTTAATAAAACTACTTATGTCCATATCCTCTTCGGAAGAATTTGTTTAAAGATTTTTTCCTATGAATTTCCATGTGAATTTTGATCCCTTATAGCAGCCCCACCAAAGCTTCGGGGGCTATGATTTGAAAAAAAAAAAAAGATTTTACACTGATTAGAAATGCTTTCATATTATTTTTGACTTTTTTCTGGCCTTGGGGTTCTTGGTGAGATTTTTAAATCACCCATCCTGTTTGTCATGTTTCTTAATCATCTTCCCATTTTCAAAATCTCTATTGATATGGCTTTCACTTGAACATACTTGAATCTGCGCCACCAATAAAATTGACCCAGCGGTTCAAAATGTTAAAATATACTGTATACATACATTAAATTAGATTACACCCATTCATCCATCCATTCACATTCATACAGACAAGAATCTGATGCTTGATAAAGAAATTGAGACTATGGGGATTATTTCTCAATATTACTTCAATATAACTCCTCATTGGTTGTAGTTCATGAGGATGTGAACTTATAATTTCTTTAAAAGGATTCTTAAAATCACATCTGAGGCCATGTTTAAAATAATGTTTTGTTGCCCTCTCCCGACTCAGGATAAAAAAATATTGGGTAGGTAGGTAGGAGGAATTTTTTTATTTAAAATAAATTACGAAAATGAAGTTAAAATAGTTATTAATGGGATGAGAAAAATTCGGAATAAAAAAAAAAATAATAATTGAAAAATGTTTCGAGTCGGGCCGTTTTAGTCAGTCGGTCGGGAGAGGGCAACTAAACAATTTTTTTAAAAGATGGCGCATGTTGTAAATATTAATCCCATTAATCGGTACATAAATACTAAATGTTTATTATTTTCATTATACATCTTTCATTTAATCCATACTTCCTTAGAAGCGCAAAATTATGTGTCTTGTTTGCAATTCAAAACATATTAAGTTCAAAAACTTACATTTATACAGTTCAGATGGTTTATAGTGTGTTCCAGGACATCCACTTGCCGCACGACAAGGAAGAAAGTCCATGTTATATGTCGACTTACTTAAAACAGCACATGTTCCTTGAAATTTAAGTAAAAAAAAATACCAAATCAAATGTTTTTATCATCTGAATATTTAAAATGAGATACATGTCTGACTTGATTCTAAAACATATATAGTATTTAAATATTTAATATAAACATTAAATATTTAATATAAACAATTAAGTAAATGCACAATAATATATACATTTACAACTACTAGTATATAAGAAATCAATGCTGGCATAAATGATTTTAAAAAGTAACATAATCTAGAAGATAATTCCATTGCAGCTGTACTAATAAGCTGTATTAAACAGAAAATGCATTATAAGATAGAGACGCTTTAACTGAATCTAGCTGCAGAACTGTATCTCTCTGCTTGAGAAAATTCGGGCAGAACTCTAGCTCTCTGCTTGAGAAAATTCGGACAGATAAAGCAGAGAGTTACATAGTCCGAAATATCTGATGTTTTCCTGGCTTATTTTTACGATTTGATATTTTACGTGCCAGGAAAACGTCAGAACCGGCGCCATTACGAAAACTGGAAATTTCGCCGTCTGCAACCGGAGTTGATTTTCGATACTTGCGAACCGAATTAAATGCTGAACTCACAATTTATCAAAACCACAATGCTTCTAGCACTCACCAATAACGATGAAAAGAAAACATCACTCCACATTTCGATACAGGAATTGCAAGATTTTAAAATGCACGAAATGAAAACAAATCTCGACTGTCAGATAAAATGTTTTCATCGGATTGTATATTTTATAAACGAACCATAAAAACGATGTTGGTGAGTACTGAAAGTATTGTACTATAGATAAGTTGTGAGTTTGACATTTAATTCGGTTCGCAAGTATCGAAAATCAACCCAAGAATGCCGCCTCCGGTTGGAGGCGGCGAATTCCCAGTTTTCGTAATGGCGCCGGTTCTGACGTTTTCCTGGCACGTAAAATATCAAATCGTAAAAATAAGCCAGGAAAACATCAGATATTTCGGACTAACAGTTACAGATCCAAGCGTTGTAAAAACCTTCGATTTAAGCCGCTGTTTTTTGTCGCTCGCTTCGGGTATTATTTCTTGTATTTTATGCTTTCTCCCGCCTTAAGAATGGTATCCAATAATTAACCATATATTTTACTCCTATTCTTGACACTTTGTATACCTATAAACGGTCCAAAACAGCCCTTTATGGCTTTGGAATTCCGATTTTAAAAATTCCCATTCCGACGTTCGTGTTGGGGGTCGTGGGAAAATGAGTCTAGCAAAGAACATACACTTGTCGAGAAAATGTAAATTAATAAAAATTCAGGAGGTTAAAATATCATGTTTATTGTCTATAAAGAATACAATATGTATGCAAAAAAGAAATGAGACGTAAATAAAACTCGAGCGTGTTATAGATGGTTTTCCTTTGACGTATTTTGTCTTGGAGTTATTCCCCTTGGCCGCCATCTTGTGGGTCAAAGTAGTGAATTTTCCTATTTGAGCAACCAATTTAAAACATGCATGCCAGAAATATATGGTAAAAAATATTTACAATATTGAAATTATGAATTAAAAGAAGCTTTAACAAACGTAAATTCATAAGAAAAACAGTGTTATCTTTGACTCAGTGCCCAGAGTAACAAATTGAACTTGGTTGAATAATGAAGGGATCTGGGGATGTTGACCTACAATATGGCGGCCACGGGGAATAACTCTTGCTTAAATCACCTCGATGGAAAACCATCTATTTCAGGGTGAAACCATGGACGTCAGAATGCATTTTTTAACTGATTCTCCAAAACGACATACGGCCGTTTTGAACTGTTGAAAGGTAAATAAAGTGTCAGGAATAGGTGTAAAATATAACTTGGTTAATTATCGAATACCATTCTTAAGGCGGGGGAAAGCATAAAATACAAGAAATAATACCTGAAGCGAGCGGCGGCGTAAATCGAAGGTTTTTACAACGCTTGGATCTGCAGTTCTCTGCTTTATCTGTCCGAATTTTCTCAAGCAGAGAGCTTACAGTTCTGCAGATAAACTGAATCATAAACTTAACAAGGATATACCAGGATTAGCCAAGCCGACCACTGTGCATATTTCCCCGTATATACCGGGATCATCCTGTACGGTGGCACACAGGTAATCAGGTATAGGACTCTGGCATTTTTTGGCTCTTGCTCTTCTGGTCCAGTCCGTCTCGTTTTTAGGACAAGAAGTGACACGAACGAATCTTTGTGCTCTGACATAAGTTGTGCATAAGAGTTGACACAGACATAAGATTCCCAAGTATTTTGTACTCGTGCGTACAAATGTATTTAGTAGCATCGTATCGTGAAAAAAAATTATTCCCCTGAAAGAAAAATTTTCACGAATATAATCCGAGCATTTCTCAATTTTCAAACGACACCTAACAAGAGGCCCATGGGCCACATCGCTCACCTGAGCACTGTGGCTAAGAAAAAAGCAAAAATCAGTTCAGTATTGAAAAGCTTAAATGCATAAGTGGTCCTGGCCTACCCTTAAAGGTGCTTGGACACAGATTTGAAGTTAATATTTTCTCAAATTTTCTGTATAATTTCATGACTTGTATGTTGCTATAGCATTTCATACTAAAATAAAATAAAAATCTTATTTCATCTCGAAGTTATTGAAACTTCAAATTTCTGGACGCGTTTGATTGACACATCCTTGCACTTTCACAATGAATCTACACCACCTGAGGTAGTTTTTTTTTTTTATAAATATGACCAATCATAGCTTTGTTGTTCTTAAGAGGAATTTTTTTTAAAGATTTTCCCTATATACTCCTATGTTAAACTTTGACCGCCCGTTGTGGTCCCACCCTACTCCTAGGGGTCACGATTTGAAAAAAAACTTGAATCTATACCACCTGAAAATGATTCCACATGAGTTTCATCTTTCCTGGCCCACTGGTTCTTGAGAAGATTTTTAAAAGATGCCATTAATTTTTCACTATATTGTAATTATCTCCCCTTGGAAGAGGACAAGGCCCTTCATTTGCACAAACTTGAGTCCCCTTCTTTTAAGGATAGTCTGTGCCAAGTTTGGATGAAATTGGCCCAGTGGTTCTGGAGAAGAAGATTGTGAAATGTTAACGACAACGACGACAGACAACGGACAAATTTTGATCAGAAAATCTCATTTGAGCCTTCGGCTCAGGTGAGCTAATAAATGTCACAATTTCACCTCCTATGTATAATTACACATTGGGTCATCTTTAAAAAATTGTTTGTCCTCTCCCGACCGACTGGCTGAAAATGGCCCGATTCAAACGTTTTTAACCTCCAGGAAACGATAATTTTCTTTCTTGAATATTCTCATCCCGTAAACATGTACATTGGAAGTTTTCTGGGGAAAAAATCCTTCTTACTTACCGACCCCAGTGGGGGGGGGGGGGGGGACAAACATAATTTTAAAGAAGACCTTGAATTAATTTTTTAACTGGGTCTTTTAATAAAATTGCAACTGTGCTGTCATGAATTTTCCCCTTATATAATTTCTGCAGTTGTTTGATAGGTTTCGTAGTATACACCATGGAAATACTCATTCATTTCAGTTTGTTATTGTTTATGGTTAAATTACGGTAAAAAAGACTTCGATAGATTGTCATATTTTTAAAACAAAGATTTGGCAAATTTGACTTCTGGAAACATGATGCATGTCAAAACATAATGGAAGCGGACTGCATTGAATTTTTCTATTGTCATACTGAACTCTTCCATGTAAGTTTTGAGAAATGCCTTGTATTTATGAAGGTGTTTTACTGGTATGATTTGAATGTGTATTTTTCACACGTTAATGATTATTCAATAAAATCTACTGTATATTGAACAGACCTGAAATTGTAAATAAAAATTTTAAACTAGTTTAAAGTATACCTTGACAGGTATCAGTAATTAATCTACACAAAACAGCAACTGCGTGCTATGGACATTTCCTATAATATAAACACTAATCATTAAGCACCTCATCCAACCGGCTTGAGGACCCGTCAATCAAGCGAATTAGGCTTTATATATATATATATATATATATATATATATATATATATATATATATATATATATATATATATATATATATGTATGTATGTATGTATATATATATATATATCTATATGTATGTATAAAATTTAAATTATAATAATTCTGCGCACTGAAAAATATTCACTGACTATCATTAAAGACCATAATTTTATGAACTTCTTTTTTTAATCATTGTAATCATATTTAGTAATCAAAAGAGATCATGATTATAAGACTTTTTTCCAGAGTAATCGATTAAATTACAATTACTTGTAATGAGAAAACAGACGTTTACTGATTAACCATGATTACATCACAAACTGTAATCGGTTACAGCTGATTACGATTACTGATTACGAGTACCCCATCCCCATGATCCCTAGTATCAAATATTACTTCTATAAGGGACGTATACACAAAGTATATACGTGCCTGTTTTTACCCTGCATTTTTAAAAAAAATACGATTTTTATATTGATAGGACCCACCATCAACCACTTTTGGTATTGGTGCAGTTCACGCAACGGAAACGTCCTAAACTATTAAAAATAGTTTACTATCCTTCATCATGCAATTAGAGCCCGAATGGCCTGGAGGCAGTCAAATCCATCGCATTTATAATCTGAAAAATTTTATTTTATAGGATAACACCTCCATATGCATATGTAACATACACATGTTCCTGTTTATTTTTATGTATATGTACATAGAAGCAGACAGTGCACAGTGCAGGTTAAAATTTCAATGGAAAATAATTTTCTAAAAACTCTGAGACATGCAAACAATTTCGTTTGTATTGGTTTTTTTCCCGGAGGGGAAGGGAACAGAAGTGCTCTTGCTTTTTAATTTTTATAAATTTTTAGTCTTAGGTATTTTAAAAATATAAATATATACTGTAAGCGAGGAAATCATTGGAAACATACAATACCACACCAAATGCAGGTGCATTAATAATTGCCTCAAGCAAAAATTTTAGCACAAGCGCGTACAGGTTTGACTTAGTAAGGATTTCATTTGTTCCCTCGGCTTTCTGGAAACGTACCAATCTCTCACCAGAGGGCGTATTACGCTTCGCTACACCTCTGTCAACGTCTAAATGCCAAGATTCTTGGCAAAACTTACCCTGACCTATTGCATAACAAATTATAAATTTTAGAGTTATATATTTTAGCTTTAGAATTTAAAGAAAAGTTTACGTACGAAAATTAGAAAGAGATATATCTGTATTACCGTATCTTACAAGGGATTATTTCTCGGTGGGATATTGCATCACTCATGTAGACAGATATGGAGAAAGTGGAAAATTTAAAACGCATTGCCGACAAATATCAACATGGTTTATTACAAACAACCAAAATGAATTTGAATTACCATATTTATATTGGATTCCGAAACTTCATAAAAATCCTTACAAAGATACATAGCGGGTTCCAGTAAATGTTCAACCAAGCCTCTATCTTTACTCCTCACTAAGATATTAACAGTGGTGATGGCGAAACTTCAAGAGTACTGTGCAACAATATATTCGAGAAGTAGTGTAAATCAGATGTGAATACTAAAACATTCCAAGGAACTTTTGGAAAATTTAAAATCACAAGATTTTACCAAAATCAACAGCTTAAAAACTTACGACTTTTCCACTTTATACACAACCATTCCCCACGATAAATTAAAGTCCAGGCTTTTTGATATCATTGACAGCTGCTTTTTCAATAAAAATGGAACTCGTAAATATACTTACCTTGTCATTGGTCATTTGCAAAATTATTTTGTTAAAAAACATTCTGATTGTACACACAAGTACTCTGAAGTTGACATTAAAAAGATGCTTGAGTTTCTAATTGACAATATATATGTGGTTTTTGGAGACCAGGTCTTCCAATAATCTATTGGAATTCCCATGGGTACCAACTGCGCCCCGTTATTAGCAGACCTTTTTTGTATTCATATGAAGCAGAATGTGTCCAAAATCTTGTACGTGAAAAGAAGAAAACACTTGCTGTGGCCTTCAACTCGACATTTAGATATATCGACGACGTATTGTCAATTAACAATGGCTATTTCCATTCTTATGTCAATACGATATATCCTAGTGAACTTGAGATAAAAGATACCACAGAGTCTGACACATCTGTTTCATATTTGGATATTTTACTTGAAAAAGACGTTAATGGTAATCTAACAACAAAGCTTTATAATAAACGCGAAGACTTTAACTTTTCAATCGTCAACTTCCCTTACTTATGCAGCAATATACCTTCATCACCTGCACACGGGGTATATATCTCTCAGTTGATTCAATACGCAAGAGCATGCTCTACGTATGTACAATTTCTAAAACGAGGTAAATTACTGACAGATAAGTTGATGAAACAGGAATATCAGCTGTCTCGTTTAAAGTCATCATTTCGTAAATTCTATGGTCGATACAATGACCTTGTCAGCAAATACAATTTATCATTGAGTCAAATGCTGACTGACTTTTTATACTAATTGTTAGGACATTATTTACACACTGAATTGTCGACGGATTTTTCCGTTATTTCCTGATCATGACAAGGAGTACACGGCGGGTGTGACCGGAAGGCAGAGGATGCTCACTCCTCCATGGCACCTGATCCCACCTCTGATGTTTGGAGGTCCGTGTTTGCTCTGCTCCTATTTTGTATTGTTTAATGGACTTTTGAGCTTGAATACCGTTCGTTATCTCCATATATTTCATTTTAAAGACAAAGAACTTGCAGCATTGACACATATACAGAAAACTGAAGGTAATACGCTTGTTAATCTTCCTGTGATAAAGGCCACGCGTCTCTGCCTTCCGTACTACTTTTTAGACGTTGACACAGGTATAAGTGGAGCGTAGCGGGAACGATAACTCTGGATAGAGATTGGATACGTACATGCAATGGCCCGTAAATATGGCGGACACCACTTCGCTTGTAGTGTATTACAATGTATATCAATATATGTAATAGGTGTATATGACTTACCGCGATAGCTTTAAATGGCAGGCATTCATTAAATCTCGATTAATAAAATAAATAGCATGTCAAGAAACTTCACATCACAACCTGATCATGATTAGCGGCATTTAATCGTGTTTACAACTGTCTTCCCGCAAATTGGTGTACTTTCGTTTTCAAGATACAGTGTAGTTGTACTGAGTAGTATTAGTTAAGTTTTATACTGTAGGAAAATACTGCATTTCCTTTTTGACAGTTAAATACCGATATGTGTCTATACATTCGTGATCTAGATTTGCTATTCTTTCTTAGCCAACTTACCTTTGTTGAATGAATTTGGCGGTTGATCCTACGCTCCTACAAGAAGGAATTAAAGAACTGAAAGTACTGGGAAAATATAAATGTAGTGTTAGTACAGAAGCCCATTTAGGACCTATCAAAAAATATTTTCGATATAACGAATTGTAGAATTTGTTATAAGGAATTTAATTCGTTATAACAATTTCTTTGAATTCGTTATAACGAATTTACTCAGTTATAACAAATTTGTTGAATTCGTTACAATGAATTCAAAAATTTGTTATAACGAATAAAATTCGTTAATTCAAATTCAACAATCAGGGTCTATAGAAAAATATGTTCGAGATAACGATTTGGCGAATTCGTTTTAACGAATTTAAATCGTTATAACAAATAAGAGAATTCGATTTAACAAATTAAATTCGTTATAACAAGTTTAAGAATTCATTATAACGAATTTAATTCGTTATAACAAATTTTTGAATTCGTTATAACGAATTCAACAAATTTGTTAAAACAGATTAAATTAGTTATAACGAATTCAAAGAAACTGTTATAACGAATTAAATTCGTTATAACAAATTCGACAATTCGTTATATCGAATTCAAAAATATTTTTTGATAGGTCCTAAATGGGCTTCCGTATGTTAGAAGGGGAGGGAGGAGACTTTTTATTTCTATAGAATAATTACTTATTGATAACGTTAATCTTTGAAAAAAAATCCTTTATATTATGTCTTAATTCATGTTACGAGGGGCATTTCAAAAGTTCTGGCAACTAGTGTGCGGTAAATTAATGAGCGTCATTATCATAAATTAAATTATATCAATCCCTCAAAATAGTCTCCGTTGACCTGGACACACTTTTTCAGTCTTGAAATCCACGTGGAAAATGCTGCCCTATAGTCCTCTTTCGGTATACGCTTCATACACTGGAATACGGCGCTTCCGACTGCATGACGACTTTCAAATCGCCGTCCTCGGAGGGCTTCTTTGATAACGGCATTCAACCAAAAATCGCATGGAGCTAGGTCAGGACTGTAGGGTGGATGTGGTAAAACGGCAATACCATTTTCCTTTAAATATTTGGTTACTACCTCTCATCTATGGGCAGGTGCGTTGTCATGGAGGAGCTTTATTCCTCTAGTACTGGTTGTTGGTCGGGTCGTTTTATAGTGCTCTACAACCTGAGACAAGACATTCTCTGCATAAAATTGACCAGTAACACTACTGTGTTCTGGAACCGGAACTTGAGCAACAGGGCCTTTAGAATTAAAAATAAGGCGTAGATTACTCTCCGTCTGCGTGCAATTTGAGGCCTTGTATCATTTTCACCGATCCAAACTTTATTATTGAGCTTAGTTTCCGGTTCAAAAAAAATATCCATGTTTCATCACCTGTTACAATCTCATTTATTTGCCTTTGGTCACAGTCTTCATAAATTGTTAGTAACTGTGAAGCCATTTCTACCCGGATGCGCTTTTGCTCTTCCGAGAGAAGATGTGGCACTCATCTAGCACAGACTTTCCTAAGCTTTAAGTTTTCCTTTAAAATACGAAAAACTGCTGACGAATTAATGTTAGTTAAGTCTACTATTTCCTCAACTGTATATCTGGCATCCTCAGCTATCGTATTTTGAACAGCGACGATTTCTTTTTCGCCATATGCACAAACTGGACGCCCCGAACGGGGGTCATCTTCAATTGATTTTCTACCCTCTTTAAGGTATTCAATGTATAACGACCATATTTTGTATCTAATAAATGAATAGTCCTACATTTGTTATTATGGTATCATTTTGAAGGTGTTTTGAAATAAAAATACTCCACCAAAGAAAGTTACAAAATTTTGATTATTGTCAAATTAATTGCACCTTGAATTTTACATTGAAGTCTATGGGCAATGCATGTGTCATTAAGATATTGTAAAAAGTATTTTGATTTTCATAAAAAGCTCTTGGTGAAAATATGCACACACTGTCTCTTTATTAAAATATGAAATAAAATTAATCATTTACCACAGATATTTTGACGAAATTAAAATTTTCTTCTTTGCATCAAGGGCAGATAACTCTTCAAAAACTTTTAAATTGCAAAATGACCAGCTTCTTATATGTTATCAATCATGTGAATTTGGTTCATTTCCCTTTCATTGTTATCCAGCAATACATTTTAACTAGTTTAAAATGTTTCAAAATTGTTCAAAATCCCTTCATTATACATTGAATACCTTAAATTGAACTACCCATCTTGCTATTGCTCGATATGAAAGAGCATGCTCTCTATATACTACATCTAAATCGGCTTTTATTTCTGTTGCCGTAAAGCCAGGCAATGAGCGAATTTTGCACTACGCTCTTTGCTCAACAAAAAAATTGTTCTCCTTATCAGTCATTTTTACGCCCAGTATACAGAGTATACCTAATTATGACGTCATTTTAGCAGACCTATACGTCATTTTGAATGTAAAATGACGTCACTACTAATGCATATTTGCCTAAGCTTTACAGTGGTATCAGAGTCATTTTAATCCGTAACGTAGTTAAAATTTTATATACCAGTTGCCAGAACTTTTGAAATGCCCATCGTATTAAGGGGGCTCTTAACATCGCATCGTCTCAAGCCACGGCCCGGAGTCTGCTCATACATTTTAAGCTCTCTTACATTTAGGTCGTGGTTTTGCGACGAAATAAACACACCGAAGACCAATGAAAAAATGTTGTTTTTTTGGTTTTTATTTTTGTTTTTGTTTTTGTTTTATTTTATTTTTTTTTTTTTTGAGAAGGGGGCTTTGACAAATTGTTTCATATTTTAATAAGAATGTACATATTGAGTTTATCTAATTCATTTTCAACATAGGGTACCTGCTATATTTTTCAAGAACAAATATCCTCGCAGACAATTATGTACTTATAAACAGAAATCGCTGTTGTTCACGTTCATTGGAAAAATACATGCAAATAAAGTTTATTTTTAAGTGAACATCAATTGAAGGGATGTATTCAGATTTTCAAAGGAGAGAACAATTTCCCAGAAAAAGGAACATTTAAAAATCAGTATTTCTCAATTGTTTTCTACGTAATTATTCTAAATTTTTCAAATTTGCATTTTGAACCTAAAATTTATTAGTTGCAACTTTTAAATGGCCAAAACTACATTTTGTCCGTTTAAGAACCTATTTTTGCGTAAATTTTGGCCTAGAAATCCTTCGGGGCAGGCCTGTCCCTACATAAAATTATGATATTTTGATAGGTTGTGATGTAAATACCGTATAGCGGGTTTCTTTAGCGGGTGTTAAATTTGGTTTTGCTCAAAGGTGTGCCAATAATTTTGGCGGACACGCAGTTCCTTGACGTGTAAAGTAGAGGAAGTTTTCAGTATGTTTAATATACGCTTGAATACTGATCTAGGCAAGACTTTGAGTAAAAACTAGGGATGGCAATCGATTACAGAATTGCTAATCGGTCAACCGCAAGACGTTCCGACCGATTAACGGGTTAATCGTATCAAAATGCACGTTTTCTTGACAATTTTTTCAAGTAGCCCTGTCCATATACACAAAAAGACCCAAATAAGACGATAGAAGTTAAAACATTCCATTTCTCTTGATTCTGGATCAGAAAACTAGGGGTACATATATTTGATATTTAAATTTCAGTGGACAAGAAAAAAAAATGAGAAAACCATGAAAAAAGGCTAAGAAATCTTTGATAATTTTCCAGAGCAGATGTCACAAAAGTTCTTAAGTACTCTAAAGCCCTTAATTTACAATGTTTGTTTAATAATTACATGTAAATTGGATTGAAAAATGAAAACGACAAACACGCCAATTCACAGTGCTCAATGATTCAATTATTATCATTAAAGAATTACAGGACACTCGGGGTAACGACATAGTGTTTTTACAGTAATTAACACTACATATACTGACCAATTACGCAAAGGTCTCAATCAGGAGATTCATAATTATATGTACGTCCAAATTACACCCGTTAAATCCTAGATGATCATCCTTTGTGCAGAAAATTTCTTTATTTTTTCCGATTAACCGATTACAGATTTTCTAATCGATTACCATCGTTCCGACCGAGTAATCGATTAACCGGTTACAAATTGCCATCCCTAGTAAAAAGTTATTTTTCTTGTATTCAATACTTACTTTATCTTTGTATATACAAGGGTGAAAATTTAGCAATTAAAATTTTAGCGGGCTACTTCAAAACCGCTAAAATGAGCCATAGTTAGCATCCCGCTAAAAATTCCCGCTATACGGTAATTTAAGATAGGATTTTTGAGGAGCACCCCTACCCTAGGGTCGAAATTCAATATATATATATATATATATATATATATATATATATATATATATATATATATATATATATATATATATATATATATATATATATATATATATATATACAAATAATAAGAAAACCTGTTTTTGAAAATCTAGTTTATATTTATAACACCGAAGGTAATTTTAGAGTCGTGGTTAGAATCCACCTGGCTCCAGGGTCTTAGACTTAAACTTAGACGAGCTTACTTTTGATTTCAGTCTCACTTTAACCAAAGGAATTAATAGTTGAAAAGTGAGATTAAGATTAAAAGTAAGCTCGTCTAAGTTTTATGGCCCCGAGGACTGGTGCCACACTTTTATAGTTTTTTTAATTTTCGTCTTTTCAAAGACTAATTTTTTTAAAGGCTTGTGTATTTTCCTTCAATTATCTATCTTTTTTTTTTTTTGCATGTTCACTCTTGATATAAAAGATACTAAAGAGAGAGAGCAAATCGAATATTGGGTCATAAGATTAGCGTATTTTAAGGTATAGTGGGTCTTTGCTCAATGTTTTTGTTAAACAAAAATGTATATTTTTACGCATACTTTGAGGATAAACTTTCAAAAAAAAAAAAATGGAGCGAAGATCCACTCATATCGAAAAAAAAAATTGTGCTGTAGTATGAGAAAATGGTCCTTTTTTGCCCTCTTTTGTGTTTGTATGCTATTTCATAAGCAAATAATTTCAATCTTTGTAAGGTTTTTGCAAATTGTGGGAGATTTTACGTATAGTATACTTTAATGTTGGATAAAATATCAAAGAAAATTTTGTTATAATATAGATTTAATTTTTCATCTTCATGTTTATCGCACTATAGGCATTTCGATAAATCTTGTTCGCTCATCATTTTAACAAAATATAAAAATAAAAACAGAGTAAATGTTGGACAGTCTTGTTATACATGAAATAAAACTACATGTACAAAAATGTATTGCAGTACCTTGAGGAGGCATTGAAGATATAAAATACGTCAAAGAGTCAATATTTGTGCTGCCATGTCATGTTGAAGAAAAAGTCTCTTTAATGCATAAATATCAAAGCATATTACCCCTCTTTAATTTAATGAGGGTAAGAAACTGATAGTGTTTACAGTATATTACAACTTGATAAACGATAAGTCGCAGACTTTCTAAATTTTTCATACGACCCCTCTTTGTTACAAGTAATAGCTTTTCAAAAAGTGTTAAATATTATGAGATAATTTATTGTCTTTTGTAAGTTTAAGGAAGCAGTGATGCATCCTAACTTTTGTTGGAATCCTTGTTTTGGGGATTAGGGAAATGAATACTAGTATTTTGCAAACAAAATGTCTTTATTCTCGTGAACAACAGTTTTTCGAACATTTTAAAAAGACAAGGATGTAAGGCAATCGGTCTGTGCACCCGTACCAATGTTATTGTGATTTAAATTCAAGACACGTGGTGTAGGTTGACCCATTCAAAGGTTATAGGGTGGAACCAGTTATAAAAAAAATTGCAGTAAACAGGAAATTACTATACTCTGTTTCTTTTAAAAATATGTCCTATGAAAAATGTGTTTCCAGACCTTTCTGAAAGATTTTTATGATTTTAAACAGAAAAGGGTGGGGGATTAAAAATCACAATCTACTTAATCTTCGCTTTTGTGATCATTTACGGCGAGAACTGCTCAGTATTGACAAATTTTTTTCCAAAATCGCCCGATACGCTCGTAGAAAAAAATGTGTAATATCTTCTACAATAACAAATCTTTGTTTACCTTATATGGTTATTGTTCTTAATGCATACGGAAGATCTTACCACGAACCATTGACCAATCGTTGAATGAATAGCAATGTGTACTGGACAACTTATATTTACATTTTTACTTCGAACACGTGGTTCAGGTCAATTTGATATTAAATTGACTGAAAAAAATTGTAATATGAAAAAATACAAAGAGTAGAAACTATGAAAGATGTCGTGGGCGTTTTTAATTCGTTTTTACATTGTTAACTATAAAATGTACATATTAATAAAATGTAGTCTGTGCCACGTTGTGACAGTACATATTGTCGTTTTGTACATAATTGGTAAATAAACTAATTGAATTGAATTGAATTATTGTCGTCGGCGACAATATGTACCTACCCTCACTGCACATATTGTCGTCCATCGGTACATATTGTCGCCGCGACAATATATACCGAGACGAGCCTTATTTTCCTCCTGCATAATGGACGACAAAATGTACAGTCAATCACCAGCACATATTGTCGTCGGCGACAATATGTACAGTCAAGGTCGGCATATATTGTCGTCGATATATTGTTTTGACGAATATTTACTTGAGAAAAGAAAGAGAGATTGACAAACACACACACACGAACGGAGGGAGACAGACAGCATTCCTCGCAATACTGTAGGGAGAAAACTTTTTGGTCAGAAAATTGTGTCCAGGATTGATGTACATCACTATGACATAACTTTGGGATATCGGATAATTCAGCTATTCTTTTTTTTCTTGTAATATACTTGGAGATTGAATATAGGTATGTTTTTATTTTGTTCAGTAGTAATAATTATTTGGAAATTATTTTTTGCGTTATTCTTATATACGATCATGTGCCGATATAATATTATTAATATAATTTATTGTTCGTAATAACATAAGAATAACGCAAAAAATAACATTTTTAGATCACTTGAACTGGAAGTTCAAGTGAGCTTTACTGATCACATTTTGCCTGACCGTTCGTCTGTTTGTAAACTATATATTCATAATTTCAGCTTCTCAAGAACTACTGGGTCAATTCAACCAAACTTGCCTCACTTGCATCAGTGGATTAAGGGGGATTCAAGTTTGTTTAAATGAAGGACCATGCCCTCTTTCAAGGGAAGTAGTTAAGAATAAGTAAAAATTTAGTGACTTCTAAAAATCTTCTCAAAAACCACTGTGTCAGAAAAGTTGAAACTTGTGTGAAAGCTTCATTAAAAAATGCAGATTTACTTTTATTCAGATCATGTCCCTCGGGGGATAGGTGTGGCTACAATAGATGATCCAAGTTTTTCATAGAATATTTAGAAAAAAAGTCTTTCAAAATCTTCTTTTCAAGAACTACTGGGTCAGAGGAGATGATACTTATGTGAAAGCTTCATAGCGTACGTTCAGTTTTGAGGTGCATGCACGAAAAAGATCCCTCACTGCTCAATGACCCTCGGTGCCAAGTATAGGTCTAAATTTGCAGCCCTCCACCGGTAAGTGGTGATTTCTCAATATGAATGAAAAATTCTCGAGAGGACATTTTAACAACAAACAAAAACAAAATCAATTTTGTTCAAGTCATGACCCCAGGGGTAATGTGGGACCACAATGGGTGATCAAAGTTTTACATAAGAATATATACAGAAAATCTTTAAAAATCTTCTAAAACACCAAAGACAGATGTAGCACCCCCCCCCCTTTCGCTTGATGGTTTGATTTTTTTTTTTTTTTTTGCTTTGGTAAATTCTGTTTGTTTAACTTGTATATACTTAGTCCACAGCCAGGTAAAATTTCATAATTAAATATACAATAACATTGATGGACGACAATATGCGCAGTGAGGGAAGGTACACATTGTCGCCGGCGACAATATGAACAGGACGACAAAATGTACCGTCACAATCACGCTGCATGAAATAGCATACGAGACACGTCAGTGTGATTCTCACACCAATTACATTCACAAAACTACCAAAAAAACAACAAAAGACATGTTTAAACAACAATATCTGTGGGGCGACAATATGTACAGTGAGGGTGAGGCACATAATGTCGCCAGCGACAATATGTATATATGTAACTTTTCAGTCAGCGACAATATGTATCGATGGACGACAATATGTGCAGTGAGGGTAGGTACATATTGTCGTCGACGACAATCAGTCATTCTACAAAAACATGACAAATTAAGAATTTTTTATGTCGCTTACAAATTTACCGTTGTAATATCTTAACTATAAATTAAAAGGTCGATTTCAACTCGGAGACTAAACATACACACATGGTTTTGTAAATATTTACCGATATAATTATATGCAGTTCAAGTTTTGATATGAACAAATGTAATGTTGAAAAACGTATTCCACTGCAAATCTTAATGTCGCTTCATTTATTTACAAATTTCAAGATGAAATTTTCAGCCGTAAAATCGTTCCGAATAGATTGCAATGAATGTTAAAAAAATGTCTTATCCTATATATAAAAAGAAATCTAAACACTTCTCGCAAAAAAATGCATGGATCTCCTTTCATGCGAATTCATAAGCATGTCGCTTAAAATCGATTAACTTCCGTAACGATTTTGTTTTGAATTTCACGCATAGAATGCAGATTTCAAAAAGAACTGAAACTTATCTGAAAGTGACCACGGAACCTTATCATCGATTTTAGTTGCGTGTCAGCTTTTTTAGACGGTTACATTTTCGACAATACAAAATGAATTAGACAAAAACAGTTGTCTCTCTTAAAAATTTAACTTCCGTAACGATGAAATGCTTCATACTTTTGTTTAATATCCTAAAACAAACTTTGATTTTAACTACTGAAGAGAATTTTATCTTTAAATTTATTGCTGGGAATTAACTTCCGTAACGATTAACTTCCGTAACGATATTTTCCCCGAAAATTTAATTTAAAATTCAGATTCATGCGAGACTTCATGAATCATACTTTAGCGTTCTTCACTGAACATCAGAAACGAAAAATTGGTCAAATTCAGCTTTATTTAAAAAGTAATAAGGCTTGATCAAGCATTAACTTTCGTAACATTACCTTAAAATCAATGGTATCTTAAAATTGTTGTAAAAAGTTAATGATACCAGATTTGTGGACAATTCTTTGTTTTCAAGTTCACTGATATGTCCTTTAGAGAATTATGATGTTTATTTTGCTATCTGAAACAATTATTTTTTTCATGTTTTTTACTCTGAATTGTTCCATTTATTGTAGAATGACTGAATATGTACAAAACGACAATATGTACCGTCACACACATTCAGAACAATAGCGCTTCAATAGGACCTGTTCAAGTTTAAGGAACCGTTCACGGTAGCTCAGTCGGTAGAGCGCTTGCTTCGTGATCGGGAGGTCGTGAGTTCGAATCTCGGCCGCGACTGACCTAATTCAATAAAAAAAAAAATGGGAAACAACTGTTCCTTCGCCATGCGCTCGGCACTTTGAAGTGAAAGTTGCGGGTCCTTCGGATGAGACCTTCGAGGCCCCGTGTCACGGCAGGCGTTGGCACGATAAAGATCCCTCACTGCTCAATGGCCCTAAGTGCCGAGTAAATATAAAAATTTGAAGCCCTTCACCGGTATCTGGTGACGTCTCTATATGAGTGAAATATTCTCGAATGGGACGTAAAACAACATAAAATCAATCAAATCAAGGTTAAGGAAAACGAGCATCTCTTAGGCATTAAAATGAACATTACAATACCTGTGATCAAATGTGTCTTTGACCAGGGAACCCACCTGACAATTGTATTCACCGATAGTACAACAAAGGAATACAGACGCAAATCACCTTACAGTATGGGGAATTCCACGTTTATTTAACAAATGAATTGTTTTAATTTTGAGCATGGAATAGAATAAAAATGGACAGATTGCTATTCATCTACGAAATGCATGGAAAAGAAAGTTCTTTTTGCCTTTCCGATCGCCTGCAATGTAGATTTTTTTTCCAAGCGTAAAACTCCTGTAGTATCCGTAGTAACCCACAATGCAATTCAACTCATTCAGCTGATATGTCTGTTTTAGCCATGTTGTTACCTCATTTGCTAATCTGACGCCAAAAATATAGTCCCAGTTCCCATGCAAATATATGTTTGTGCAAAAAGAAATTTTAATACATAACTGCAGAAACTAATGTCATAAAGAATACTTATTGAAGTTTGAATGAATTCAAGAGAAATTGAAGTACGTTTCTACAGATATTATACAGTGGTGAATACTGAAACGCAATGTAACTTTTCTGTTTACCATGTCTCCACGTGCTAGTCACTTCCTAGCCACATTTCCGTGAATAAATTACCTTATCTCGCTGAAGTCTCGCTACATCTCGCCAGAAATACTGCCATAGCTACTCGGGTTTTATGAAAAATAAAAAGGTTCTGAACACATTAGTAGGGGTGTGTAGCTATCATGAGATTTCCTAGGTTTATTGCTGCCTTTGTAGATCGCGCTTCCCTGTTGTTGGCACGTTCTCTATTTTTACGAGTTGATGGAACATCAACTCAGTTACGCTCTTACTCAGGTTTCCTGCATTTCAACCAAAGAACACAGCTTATTTAATTAGTTCCTTCTACAATAATTTATCTTTGAGTTTGAAAAATTCGACATAAATGAAATATTTTTTCTACACATTATACCGTTTCTTTTCAAAAACCAAATTCATATTAGGTAAACACAATATCATTTTTATCGAATATCCGACAAAAAAATATAGTGCACTTTAAACTGCTGAAGAAACAAAAGTGTATTTCGTCACTTCTCATATTCCTGTATATGCATATGTGCAGAGTCAATTTTTTTTAATTTCATTTTTTCCAAACATGATTTATTAAATGAATCACTTAAAAATGCTGAAGAAAAAGGTTTGAGATTAAAATCTGCAAATAGACTGAACTACTTTTCATCTTCATACGCACCACGCTGTTTTGTTTATAAACAATGAATGCATATTGGCACGAAAAATCGACAGCATTACTTCAAAAGAAAAGAAAAGGCATATTTGGAGAGATAAAGAAGACACATCAAGGTAATTACATTTATGCATAGTTATATGTAATTCTGGTAGATAATTAAGCTAAGTCTGTGAGTTTATCGATAGTCATACTGATCGAGTATATATAATTATACGTGTTGCATGTTAATAATAGCGCCATCTTCTCCTCACTGCTAATGGCTCGGCTGTGTACAAAACTTCAAGACGATACCAAAAAGCTATTTGTTTATTTAAAGAGCACGACTCTTACTACATGTATTAAGGCTGGGGTTGACCTGGTAAAATAGGCGAAACTTATATCTCCATCACTGTCAGTGTAGCTGATAAGAACTGCGCTGAGCAAAGTCAGCTCTGTTTACAAATTACCTATAGTAATATTCCAATCCATTTTGTGCGTCATTAAATAAACATATTGTACAACTGAAATTTGCGCACTCTTTGTATCTATATCATTGATCAATTAAGTTAGAAACAATTCGATCTGCTGTATATACACATATACATTAATCACTTGTAAGACATAAGATTCTCGAACATAAAACATCATTTATGTAAATCTCATAAAAAAAGATAATTGCAGTTTTATGTTATCGTCTTTTTACTTTGAGGAACATTGTTTAAAAATATGATTTAAGACATCAAAGTATAAACTGAAAAAGAAGCATTTTATTTATTTATTTTCTAAATAGCAACATATTTACATTAATTAATCTTATCACTGACACACGAAGAGGCACTGCCACACATGGTTTTAATTATACCATAGTAATAAATGTTAGTGTCATATTTAAAAGGGGAATAACTCAATTTTATCTTTGAATTAGTAACAAATTTAAAGTGTTTGTTCATTTTGGTAAAACAATTATTTCATGCATACATAATCTACTTGTAGCAACTGATTTAAAATGATTAGAAACTTTGTATATATTTTAAAGTAAATTAGTTAATATTTGTCATTGCAAAATGCTTACTTGAAAAAAGAGGCTTTGTTAAAAAATTACCTACCATTAAATGTTGACAAGTTTTGTCCAGACTGACTGAGAAAGTGAGAATTTAATTTAAGCACTAAATAATTGTATTTTGTCTAGTTTTTAAATGTGAGTAAAGCATGGAAAAAAGAAACATTTCTTAAATTTCTAAACAAGGGGGAATTCCAAAAATCCTTGAAATTGATAAAATTAAACTTATTTTTATATATTTTTTATATATTATTTATATATTTGTAAATATATACAATGCTATGTGCCTCTCAGACACTTGATTTTACTTTTGTAGAAGCTAAACCACAAATGGCAGTGCAAAAGAGATGGTCATTGCTTTGTGCCTGGGAAGATATGTATGAACCTTTTGTTAAAGTACTGGAATTTCAAACATATTTAGATGTATTGAATAATTGTGTGTCAGTGTTTTGTATGATGGAGGACAACCACCCCTTGATTTCAAATGTGAAGTGAAGAATGTCCATCTTTATAATAAGGATTTTCCCTTTTATAAATATTCTTTGGCAAAAGTTTATTTAATATAAGCTTATTGTGTTTTTCTTTTGAAAGAAAATGACTCTCATCAGCCACGTACCTTAAATCACTTGACACTGTTTTAGTGTTTTGGCAGTGTGATATATCTGAGGTTTAAAATACATGTATCAACATATACAGACTGTTTAGATTTCGTAGTATTATCATCATCCCCTTCTCATTTAGAAGTAAAGGTTTAATCATCAAGCCCCAACGTTTGATTACTGTTACTAATGGTGTCAGATTAATTTGCTCCCTGTTCCTTTTGCACCATTGTATAAGGTCCATAACAATGATTTTTAGAATTAGCTATTTGTTATAACTTAAACTGAATTTAAATCTACGATGTTGATAATATGTCAATGTCACAGGACTTTAAAATCTGCAACCGTTGTATTGATTATATTAGTTTGACCCTGTGTTTCATGGTTGTATCATTACTTTCATTAGTGTAGCATTTATTTGTAAATCTGAAACCTGGATGCTGTATAAAACTTCTGGTATTAAGATTACATTTTTGTTTTTGCTTTCTTTATTTGAAAATGCTTGTGTTAATAACGAAATATTTACGGACCACAAAAAAAAAGACACTGACTTTCTAAAAATTCATTTTCTTGCACTGTTTGTTGGCTTACTACACTTCAAACTGGAAGACCAGAATAATGTTTTAAAAATTGACATTTTTATACGAGGTATAATACTAGTAATCGATCATAAAAAAATTGTAAAAGGAATGCTTGCTGCTGACGCACTAAGGAATGTCAAAAATTGTGGTTTTAATATTCTTAATGATAGTTGTGCAAGTGCATTTCATTTGTTAAAACAAGGCAGCAATGCTCAATAAATATACAACTTGTATAATCATAATGTAAAAAGAAAGAAATATTGTTTTCTTATAATATCACAAAGTATTATTTGTTAATTGGATTTTAAAATACATTGCATCATGTCATGAAATTGACACCAGAAATCAAATGGAAATTTAAATTTCTGTTTCTAAGTAGACATTTCATTTTTCATCACTAGAGCAATACCCATTAGCTAAGCTTAAACAACCATCAACTCGTATCAGTACTTTCAGTACTTTGATTATAATAGGATTGAAAAGGTCAGAAATACATTTGGTTAGGCCTAAGCCTCCGTAAATAAAGTGTTCATTCTGAATGCGGTGGAGCCCTGGGACTTTTCTATGTTTATGGGTAGTAATAATGGCAAGGATCTCCTCGGGAGTTACTGAGCCTCCAGGGGGTCGTAACAAAAGGGGTACTTAAGTCTAAGACCATGCTTAAAGGGTTTTTATCACGTATCTAAATTTCTTAAAAATGAAACATTATTATATTCTTGAAACATATAATAATCGTTTAATTATGAAATAATGTCAAAAACGGTCGTAATTAGACGATAAAACGCCCGTAATATAGGGTCCTCGAAGTAAAAATCTCCACTAATAAGATAGGGGTCACGTGATACTGAAACGTCATTGGTGTCAATGGTCAATAGAACTCGTAAAGCTTATCGTAAGAAAAAATATATTGAATAGATTTTTACGCTAAATAAATAGAATACACAATATGACCGGTTAAAATTTTGACATCGACTATATTCCTTTGATTATGGACGATCAATCTTTTATGTATGAACGTCTAGCAAAGAGAAATAACTAGAAAATATGCCGACAATTGGAGAGGGGTCTCCGAAGACGAAGCCGTTGACAACTCGGGACTTCAACTAAATAGAACGAATTAATAATGTTTAACTACGTAAACATTTATAAATATGGGAATTTTACATTCTCCTATATTATTATTTTAATTAATTATATATAAATAAATCCTGTATATCTTCTATCTGTTCTAGCAGTAAATATCATGTATTAGAAATGACACTTCTTCAATGGCGCCGTACGCCATTACGAAGTTCACAACATTCCTACTAGATTCGTGCGACTTTTTAAAAATGCGTGTTTGTCATTTATTATTTTCTTTAAAGGTTTGTTTCCTTAAAATATTTTATAGGACAGAAAAAAATCGTGATCGATCGGGCATTAACGATTGTTCTGAATGGAGATAAACACCATCGCATATGCAGAGAAAGTCCCCCTTTCATCTCTCGACCAAGTCCAGGGAATTTGGAAAAAAAACAATTTCCTAAAACCTTTCTTGTGCACAATTGTGCATCTTAAAGCCATAGATTATAGCTTACTATAGCTGTCAATTATCCAATTATCACTTGATTATTTTCTAACAGGTTTAAGAGACACAACAAATGAGCCCTTTTGTATACACAATTAGTACTTCGCTTGACCAGGATTGACACCTATGACGTCAGAGCAATGGCGCGTAACATCGGCGATCAAAATATGCATATTGAGAAATTCAAACTTTGAATCGCTGAAACATCAAAAATATTAATTTTTTAGCAAAAATTTTTAAATACATGATTTTAATAACATGTAAACTTTGTCATATCAAAAAATTTTGAGACGTGATAAAAACCCTTTAAGTAGGATTAAAGTATAGTTTTAAACTTAAGACTGTAACTAGATTTGACAATTTTAGCAAAACTTAGGCCGGTAGAGGTGACTTAAGTATGTCTTAACTTTCTTAAACATATATTTAGAATTATTTAAGTTTGACTTACAATGTTTAAACATTCTTCTATTTATATTATGCAATAAAAATTATTTTCTCTATTTAATATACTGGTATAAGAATTTTAGTTTTTCGTCGGGGGGGGGGGGGGGTTAATCATGACTTATTCCAATAACACTCTCTAAATGACACACATGTAAATGCAATATATTATTTTGTGGATACATGTACGTTTGAAATATTAGTGGGACCTACATGTAGGTTATAAACACTAATCATTATAATGAAATTGTAAACAGTAATCATGGATTTGTTTGTTCACTGTAAGAAAATGGGATGAAATGATTTTAAAAATTGTATGTGAATTAAAGGATGATGACTAAAAAAACTGATAAAGATTTTCAGTAAATTAGATTGAATGTAGAAAGCAACATGCGAGGATTCAGACAGGGTTCACTACCGTTAACGTAAGAGAGAGAGAGAGAGAGAGTTGTTGATACATGTAAGTTGAAGATATAAAGTAAGGTCTTGTGTCGAGGAATATACCTGTGAAAAATGAGAGCCCTTGCAGCAACCATTAAATAGATATGGAAAAAGTTAAAGTTTTTTCAAAAGTAAGTCAAACATCCAGGTCAAGGTCAAAATTAATGGTGCCTAAGGAAAGGCCTTCTCACAAGAAATATACTGGTGAAATATGAAAGCTGAAGCACCAATCGTTCAGAATTTATGACCAAGGTTAAAGTTTTTCAAAAGAAGGTCAAACTCCAAGGTCAAGGTCAATGGATTACAATTGTTGGTATCCAAAGGAAGGTCTTGTCACAAGGATTATATATGTGAAGTATGAAAGCCCTAGCACCAACGGTTCAATAGATATGGCCAAGGTAAAAGTTTTCTAAAAGTAGGTCAAACTCCAAGGTCAAGGTCAAAGGGTCAAAGTTGTTGGTATCCAAAAAAAAAGGTCTTGTCACAAGGATAACATATGTGAAGTATGAAAGCCTTAGCACAAAACGTTCAAAAGTTATGGCCAATGTTAAAGTTTTTTTTAAAAGTAGGTCAAACTCCAAGGTCAAGGTCAAAGGGTCAAAGTTGTTGGTATCCAAAAAAAAAGGTCTTGTCACAAGGATAACATATGTGAAGTATGAAAGCCCCAGCTGCAACGGTTCAAAAATTATGGCCAAGGTCAAAGTTTTTTCAAAAGTAGATCAATCTCCAAGGTCAAGGTCAAAGGGTCAAAGTTGTTGGTATCCAAAGAAAGGTCTTGTCACAAGGATAACATATGTGAAGTATGAAAGCCCTAGTTGCAACGGTTCAAAAGACATGGCCAAGGTCAAAGTTTTTCAAAAGTAGGTCAGTCTCCAAGGTCAAAGGGTCAAAGTTGTTGGTATCCAAAGGAAGGTCTTGTCACAAGGATTATATATGTGAAGTATGAAAGCCTTAGCACAAAACGTTCAAGTTATGGCCAATGTTAACGTTTTTTTTTAAAAGGTCAAGTTCAAAGGGTCAAAGTTGTTGGTATCCAAAGAAAGGTCTTGTCACAAGGATAATATATGTGAAGTATGAAAGCCTTAGTTGCAACGGTTCAAAAGACATGACCAAGGTCAAAGTTTTTCAAAAGTAGGTCAAACTCCAAGGTCAAAGAGTCAAAGTTGTTGGTATCCAAAGAAAGGTCTTGTCACAAGGATTACACATGTGAAGTTTGAAAACCCTAGCACCAATTGTTCAAAAGTTATGGCCAAGGTTAAAGTTGGGTAAAATTTTGCAAAACTGGGTCAAACTCCAAGGTCAAGGTCAAAAGGTCAAATATGGTGGTACCCAAAAGAAAGGTCTTGTCACAAGGAATACACATGTGAAATATGAAAGCCATGGCTCCAACCAATCAAAAGTTATTGGCAATGTTAAAGTTTTTGCGGACAAACAGACAGACGGACGGACAGGGCAAAAACTATATACCACCGAATCTTCGATACGGGGCTTCAAGGACAAGACAAGGTCAATAATTAGGACACATTCCGCTCTTACATATTGATGCTAAACATGAAGATTATGTCTACATATACTGAGTATTCAGCCAATATATATCTGTTATGCATTCAGATTCATTGAATTTGAGGCTATTATGGATCGGATACCTTAAGTCAAAAACTTAGCATGCTTTATGTTACGACCCCCACTTATTGAAGATCCCCTGTCAATAAGATTTGATCGTTTTATTTCTTTATATGAATTTTTGAATGTGAATAAATAGGGCTTTCATATTTCACATGTATATTACCTGTGACAAGACCTTACCAATTATACTATAACTTTTGACCCCGTGACCTTGACCTTAAGGTTTGACCTACTTTTCAAAAATTTCAACATTACATTGAATTGATCATAACTTTTGAAAGAAAAAAGATAGGGCTTTCATATTAAAGATATATATTATCTGTGACAAGACCTTTGTTAATTTACTTTGATTCTTCACCCCGTTACCTTGACCTTGAAGTTTGACCTACTTTTTCAGAAGTGTTATTTTTGCTTATAACTTTTGAGATAGGGCTTTCATATTGGACATGTGCATTACATGTGACAAGACCTTTTCAAATATACTATATATTACTAAATATACTATAATTTTTACCCCTTGACCTTGACGTTTGTCCTTTTCAAAAAAATTTAACATTACCTCAAAATAGTCATAAAAATTCAAAGAGAAAAGATAGAGCTTTCATAAGTCATGTGTACATTACCTGTGACAAGACCTTTTTAAATATACTATGGTTTTTGACCCCGTAACCTACTTTGAAGCTTGACCTATTTTTCAAAAATTTTATCTTTTCCTTTAACTTTTGATTGAGAAAATATACGGCTTTCATATTTGACATGTGCATTACCTCAATTACCTGTGACAAGATGTTTCTGAGCTTGCTATGATTTTTGACCCCTTGACCTTGACCTTCATGTTCGACCTAATTTTCAAAGATTTTAACTTTGGTGGTTACTTTTGATTGACATAAGATAGGGCGTTCATATTTGACAAGTGCATTACCTGTGCCAAAATGTTTTCGAATGTCCTAAGATATTTGAGTCTGTGACGTTGACTTTCAAGTTTAACCCTAATTTTCAAACATTTTATCAGTGTTGCTAACTTTTGAATTCGAAGAAGCGAAGATATGGCATTCATATTTGACACGTGCATTACCTGTGACAAGCATTTCCAAATGTATTGATTTTTAACCCCATGACCTTGACTTTGAAGTTTGACCTAATTTTCAAAAAAAATTAACATTGCTGATAACTTTTGAATGAGAGAAGATATGGCATTTACATTTGACATGTGCATTACCTGTTTCAAGATCTTTCCGATTGTATACTCTGGTTTTTGATATAATTTTTCACATGAACATTACCTGTGACAAAACCTTTCGAACTGTATTATATTTGACCTCATGACCTTGATCTTGAAGTTTGATGCAGTTTTGAGAAACTATAATCTTTGCCATAACTGGTTTAATTCGATAATTTATGTCTTTTTGTATGATGCATAGACAATACAGGACACACATGAAACAAGAAAGCTACAATATACCATAAATAATGGCATCCCATCCACTAGGACACCGAGAGCGGGGGACCACAATTCTTCGAATTTGCTTGTTTAAACATGATACCAATATCACCCTTACCTATAAAACGGGAATATTCGTAAGTACAGTCAACACCCGATTCAGGTTTTACAAAGTGGTAAACAGGTAGTAATGGGACATCGGTTAATTTTCATGATCGATCATCGGTTGGAATCGGTTACTGCTACCGATGCGATTTTACCGATTATGATCAGATGTCATAGTTTTGTATATAAAAAGCATACTATTACAATCATTTCATATTATTTCTTTAACATGAATATATAAAATATATTATACACCTATTTACTGGCTATGAGGACAATAGCAAGTTTATCGTCCCCCAAGACAGCAACTATTTCCCGAGGCGCAGCCGAGGGAAATAGTTGCTGTCGAGGGGGACGATAAACTTGCTATTGTCCTCATAGCCAGTAAATAGGTGTTTTATTATACCGAAGCCGACTTTACTTGTGTTACGTCACAATCTGGATAAAATCAGAAGAGCTCCGAAATTAAAAGAGAGGGAAACGGAATGCTGCCGGTGAATAGTTTGATGACTATTTCACCATGGGCTAATAGCACAAAAACTATTCCACGGTTTAAAAAAATAGCCGATTTATTCGTCATATTTTTATATAGAAAAAATTCACAGAGGTATAATAAAATGGACTATTTTCTTTGTTGTTTTGTTTCTTTTACACTTTTTATATATGCACCTTTCGGTTCTTAATCACCTCTGCTTCGTGCTAGTTGGCTAGTATCAGATGCAGACGCCATTTTCTTTCATTAAGAAGTAAATTTTAAACCAGAAATGGATAATTCCGGAATGTATTGTATAAGAAGTATGTTTCCGATGATCGATTATGTAAAATTATAATCGATCATCGGAATCAGTAGCATTTTGTCGTCGACAATCGATGTTTTCTGTTATCGGTACAACAATATAAACAGGTAAAATGAGAATAGATCGTATCTAAAATAATTGATATTGTCTGGCTTGAGCTTGTGTTCAGATATTATAATAGCTAAGTCACAATTGGAGTTATCCAGAATATCTGACAAACATACTGAAGATAAAATGATATCTCGTACATTCCAACACAAAACATTCATGTTTTTTGACATCATAATTAAAATCAAGGCACTGAATAGAGGCATTGTGTAAATAGAGAGTGAATCTGATATTTTGTGTCAGTCTTGGGAATCCCAGTTTTCCTCTTCTCTTCCGACCACAGAATCAACTTCGGACTCCTTTGCGATCTTGATCTCCCATTGTTTAGTACTAAGCCACTGACGACACGATATTTCTTTCGGCCAAAAGCCGGGCGAATCTATAATTTCCGCATCGTGCAGAACCACTTTATAATCTTTGCATTCTGTCGGGATTCAGGGTATTTAGGTTTGAAGAGCACAAATGTGAGAAAGACACGCCCTTACCTCTCAGGAAGTTAGCATACCAGCCTGCGTGGATCTGGGTCCTATTCCTGAGACGTAGTATCTGGCGTTACGCTTGTAGGTTACACCTTCAAAATTATCTTCTTACTCTGAATCCTTAAAATCGACATTTTTTTAGGAATGTCATAGGAGCAGATAGTTTTAACTGTAGAATTACTTAAGGATATCCACTTCTCAGCCAGGAAAGATAACTCTTAAAATCATTATTTAATAAATAAAGTCTCAAAATGAAGCTTGAAATCGAAATCTTTTCGTGCAACAATTTTCATTTCATGCATCTCGATACGACGCAAGGTTCTTTGAAGTCTTAGAAACAGAACTCTAAAAAGTTGACATTTTTACCCCATAAGACAACAGAATTAAAAATATTTTAGAGGAAATCGAATGCCAACACCTATTAGCATGAGATGAAATTGCAAGTGATCTGTGATATCTTGCAATGATAGAACAAGCTTTTTACACTAGGTATCATACAACAATTAAAGCAAGTAGAAGAACTAACATGCAATTCTCTCCAAATGTATGGATACATTTACTATTTTATCCTAGAATATATTTTGTTGATCAATTTTCAACTAGAAAATGCATAGCTGGTGCTTTTATTTGCATTTCCTGAAAATATATATGAGATTTGATAATTTTCCCTTTATAATGTGATTAACTTTAATGATGAACTTTGAAGAAATACCCTGGGTAAAAACACATTAATTTTTCTTTGTGAATTCAGACACATTTTTGTTAGCATTTTGAATTACTTAACTGGTGATTTTCAGAACCTGAGGATCGGACTTTCTTTATCTCTCTATAGGGGTCTGGGAAACACGGACTGTGTTATTTATGTCGTAAGGACTGGTGCATTCCAAGTGTTTTCTTGTTTGTTTGTACAAGAACTATTTGTATTTTCGTAACTGGTGTTCGAATGATCCGTTAGGAAACCAAGTGGCAATAATTAAGTCCGTTGTTCGTGTAAAAGAGGGAGCAACTTAACACTAGAAAAGAAAATTTCAATCATTATTGGATATAACTATAATAAAATTGAAAAATTTATCGTATCTTTTGTTTGCGTTTTTGTTTAGGAGAAAAATGTTTATTTTCAAAATTTGCATTTAATTAGTTCACAAAAGCATGCTATGTTAGAAAGTTTTTATTTTTACCTCTTCATCTAATTGCTGTAATGGTATATAAAACTCTGATCCCCTATTGTCTCCCAACCCAACCCTCGAGGACTGTAATTTGAATAGTGTTGAATCTTCACTTATTGAGAAATATCTCAATTTTTTGTCCTTTTCTTGATTGGTTCTTGAGAAAAAAAATAATTCAAGCATGCCACCAAATTTTAACCGCTATTTTAATAATTATCTTCCCTTAAAAAAGCTTAGACTCTTCCTTTGAACAACTGTGAATCCCCTTTATCCAGGGATGCTTTGTGGCAAGTTTGGTTGAAATAGGACAAGTGGTTCTAGAGAAGAAGTCGAAAATGTACAACGTTTTCAGAGGTACGGAGAATACGGGCAACTAGACAGACGGATGCTGGCAAACGGATGATCAAAAAAGCTCACTTGAGCTTATAGTAGGTGAATGAACGACTAAAACTATTTTTTAAATCATGTTTGATGCACAGACGCGCTGAAATATTTAATGAAATTTCATTTCATAAACTACTTTTTCGACAAAATCACAACCATAAATTTAAGTTTTTATCAGGACCAGCTGAGTCACTCATGCTACCTCGTCCGATGTCGTGAAGGTATAACGCAGGAACATAAACTCTGATAAATATTTTCTTTCTCTTTAGAATCCTAGAAATCACATTGGTGCATTAAAATACAAAAGCATAAATTTTCATAACAGATGCAAAATGTTTAAAAGATATATGTTTATTATTAACTAGCTACTTTGCCCACGGATGCAAATAAGAATACATTTTAAAATGCTGAATTTTCTATTAACGTTCATGCAAGTACACCATTTTTTAAGGAGACATCTCTTATTCTATTGTCTTATGTATTCAATGTTTACACCTGAGTTCGCCCCCTTTGATGTAACGATTTGTTATCCTACCTGGTGGATTGTCATACACAATAGTCTCGGTCGGGGCCTTTTACCTGAGCGTCGTAAACGCAATTCCTAGGTCACGGTTGAAAATAATTCAAGTTTTGTAAACAGATAGTGGATTGCAGTTGTGGAACACGTTAAAAATATTTCATGGATGTAACAAGAATCTTTTCTGAGACCTAAAACACCATTATTTTCACGGAATGGATGAGCCGGAGGGAGAGTTGCCTGTTCATATTGACGTGCAGGAACAACATAAGAAAGATGGGACGTACCATTACTCCTTCACATACGAACGTGCTACTCTCTATGAGTTCAAATTCGAACGTGCCCCTCGTCCCGCCTCTAAGGACCCGTGTTTCCGGTGTAACAGGCGGGTCCTCCCCCAGGATCAGGTGCGAGTGGACGTTTTGTTCCACAGACAGTGTTTTCGATGTCGTATTTGTGGTTTGTTGTTGACTATGCAGACATTTTACAGGAATGATGCCAATGACTCTACAGATAAAGAGGTCTACTGTAAAGCTCACGTGGGGAAGAATATCAGACAAGTCAAATCTGAATGTATACCTCTAGAACTTGATATCGACAACATATCACAACACAGTCAAGTAGGTTCATGATTTTCCCCCTTAAACTGATGTGTTGTAGGTTTACATAAATACTCATCTATCCCTTTTTATAAAATTGATATTTTTATTATTCCATTTTCCAATCCGATGGCTCAAGCTACAACCTCTTCAGCTCTTGTCTATGTACATGTAGTACATTATCTTGCGCAGTGCCCAGTGGACATTTAATCTGGTTGATTATACAGAATTGTATGCGGTGTATTGATTTTACACGTCACTGTACAGGTATTCCTGTATTGTAAATTACCCACATCTGGGTGTTGTAGGTGTTTATACCTATCACGTTTTATATGGTATCCAGTCTTCCTTTATGACCCAGCTTTGATTCTGATCATATAACAATTACTTAGTAGGTTTCCTCATATAAGTATTATCAGAGAAATAAATAATTCAAGGTTATTTATGTCTCTGTATTATTCAACAATGAGCAATAATCTATATATACTCTAAAGCTGTTTTCACTCAGTAAGGATGTTCTTTCTCTAACAGGATTTTAGGAGTGCCTGAAATATTTTTAAAAGTGACAACAAAACTATATTTGGTTTTATGAGTACACAGAGTCACAATCATATATGAGCTTAGATTAGTCATAAAAACAGAGACGACACGAGACAGCTTGTTTACCTGAAAGAAAATAGATCTATCAGTGATTCAAGCGCGTTTAACATTTGAGATACACGAGCATCATAAAATGACAAAGCTTTTTATATTAATAATTTTTTTTTGGGGGGGGGGGGGGATTTAAAAACTTTAAAGGTCACATTTACTGGTCTTGAACTTTCAAATTGTCGTCATAACTGACAAATAGCGTCTACTAGAAGTTTTAACGGCATTCCACTCGTAGTTGTATCAAAGACCTTGCATTCTTGTTGTAGTAATAAAATCTGTCATTTATGACCTACTACGCAGAATAAATTACAACCAAATTAAGAGACAATACATGTAGTATGCCACACACATGAAGTATTCAAAATATAGGGGTAATTTCACATTTTGGATGGTATATGTTATTGGAAAAATCGACAGCCCCGGAAAATTTGGACAATATATATAGAAATGAGAACTAACGAGAAATTTGGACATGATGAAAATGAACAGTGTGAGAGAGCGTTATATTTGTGTGTCATTTGTAAAAGAATAGTAGTAAACTGATAAAGACATAGTTCAGTGAATCGAATCCATCATAATGACGTGCAATATCACCTTCTAGTTAACGTAGAATAGCCCCAGGGTACAGACACAATTTGTCATCACAAAAGCTCCGACTGCTGTCCCAATGCAATGAGTGTGTTTATTGGTGGAGTATAGGTGTAAATAGCCCAGGGTAACCAAATGTTACCGAGAAAGAAAAAAACAGATATTAACACAAAACTATATAAAATGATCAATACAGTAGGTCAGCTGTTATTTTAATTTCAAATAATTACAGGTTAGTTTGAGAGGAAGTGGTAAGTCGGACAGTTTCTCACGGTATTTAAATATACCTACATTGTCAGGATCTAACAAACTGACAAAACTACAAAATAAGAGGTTGTTATTGGTGCGTGAAATATTTATATCAATATCTTTTAAACAGATTCACAATTTGAAATATATATATTCAAGAAAATAACCTGAATATATTAGTTCTATCAAAATCTCTAATAAATATTAATTTGGTGAAAAAAAATATCAATATGAAACTTAGTGGCAAGGCATTATCCTGGTCACGTGACAATAATATTGCCTTCTGCTCTCTTCCTGCAAAAGAAATCAAAATAGTTTCTGTCTAACTTTCTTTATTACCATGCAACAGGTAAGATTGACCAATCTCATCAAATGTAGAGAATACCTTGATCGCTAGGATACTAACATTCATAAAATTTGGGTTATCTAATGTTTAGTCGCTGTAATCGGAGACCATTGTGTCCACAACGCATGAAGGTGTAGGCAGATAGAAAATCTGAAAATACATGTATATACTATACATACATATCAAAATAAATGTTTTCAGATTCTGTTGGGGTTGCCACAAAATACAATAATTTAATAATATACTTTATTTTATTACATATAGTTGAATAGTATCAAGTATGGTGGTTCCTCGCGTAAGACTAGCCCAAAGCCAGTACCAAGTCCTCGTAACCACAGTCCGCGAGGAGGGAGTCCAACGAGGACACCCATGGGACACAGTCCTTCTGGGTCGAGTATGGTCAGTGTCACTCCAAGGACAATGAATGGAAGCACTTTCCACTCGTATGCTCCAAATATGACAGATTTCAACACCTCTTTTGGATCCACTCCCGGGCATCATCGCCCAAGACCTGTGCTTCAGTCGTTTCAAGTAAGTAAAGTTGTTCAAATAGAAGAAAAGCTTTTTCATTTGTTTCTGACCTGCTGGGAACATAAGGTATACCAGGCAGTCAATTTTCTAGGTAAATATGTGTTGGAATCATTGAAATTGTGTCATTCAAAATAAAGTTTTGGCTAATACATGCCAGTAATATGCCAGGTTCCATCGACAGGTTTCTGAGTGTCTTTCAATCGTATCTTGGGATGAGGTAATAAGTTGACCACGGTCAACAGAGTCCTTGCTTACTTGTTAACAAACCAAAGAAAATATAACATGGTCAAGTCTTTGTTCGTTTGCACGTTGCTTGGATATGGGTGCACAGAGAATGGTTAAACAGGTTAATCAGAATATCATTGCTTGGGAAAGGATGTCTACTGATTTTCAATGTTTTACCTATTAGATTGACTAGTTTTCAGAAAGAGAATTTTTATATTTCAAGGACTTTGAAACCAGTGGTGTGTTCGAGTCACAGTCGGTACTGGAATCCAGGCACCGTGAAGAAGAGGAAAGATTGCAGAGATTTCTCCTGGAGGAGAGAGAAAAGGAAATGAGGAAACTTGATGACAGCATCGCTGTGGAGAAAGATCGGGCTGCTGCAGACCTTCTTAGTAGTTTTGAGCATATGTCAATGTCGGGATCAACTCCGAATCTCATGGCGGAAAGGGAAAGAATTGAAGATCATTTCCGGCGCACGCGCGAGGAGAAGTTGAAAGTAATGATGGAAAAAATTGCAACTGAGGAGAAAACAAGAACTGCAAAAATGTTAGATCGTCACGGACAGGAAATACTGCTTTTGATAGCAAAAAAGGTAGCAACAAAAATGTCAAATTTTAGTAGAATTCTAAACAACATCAGTCACAAAAATTGATACGTTAATGAAAAAGCTGTTTTATTTCTTTGTGAATAAAATGTTTGAGAAGTCCTTAAGAGAATGGAAACGATAGTCATTTTCAAACAAAAATGTTCCCTAATATGGATTTCTTAAAAAATGAAATTAAACAAATGTATTTTTTCAATATTTTTCATAATTGGTAAACGACAATATTGGAGCATTTGCCACTTATTGACTTACGGAAAACATTTTTATGGCAGGATAGGGAAGTCGACAGAAGCGCATTGTTTGATCATTCAATGAGACCACCAGTCATTCCCCCTGAAACAAAAAAAGCTGATCTTTACAAATCACCAGAGGTCTTCAGGAAACTGGACGAGAGAGCCATAGAGGTATGTAACTTAAAAATTTCTCCACTGTACAAAGTAACTTAGGATGTCGAAGTATTTAGAAATTTCTTATGTTTACATACTTTCTTGTCCATGTCTCGGTGATATAAATTAAGAAATGATCTAATTTCCAATCTGCATTGGAAGAACAATGAAAAATATTTCTTAGCATTTAGTACTGGATAAAGAAAATTAAAATCTTGCAAGTGTTATTCTTAAAAATTGACTTTACCTGATGCAATATTGACAATTGTCACACTGTTAAATGCAAATATTGGAATTATTAAATCTGTTTATCCAGTGGATATCCCAGCATTATCTACATAACGGTTGTGTATTTTATTTTTATATCCATACACCATTGCATGAACTCAAATTTAGTCCTTCGCTCTTACTTTTTAGATATTTATGTGCTGATCATAAACATCTGCCCAAGTATTCTACCCAAGTCATCACCCCTCCCGAACAAAAACAGAAAATTTATTGCAGGGGAAGGTTCTTTGCCTCTTTGCAGTGAAATACATGTCTTAATTATTTTGTAGTTAACCAACAAGGACTACAGTAGCTTTACGCATCTGGTGAAGGAGCTGACGAGAGACTGTCAAACAGAACTAGAGAAAGTCAGGTGATTTATTTAAAAATAAAACTAAATGTGCTGATATTTTACAATTGTCCAAAACTTAATTCTGATAAGAATGGAGAAAAAGTAAATAACCACATTATTGATGAAAAAGGTGAATGAATTCAAGAGTTCCACGTATTGAAGAATTACCCCATAATTCACACTCATTGAAGGAAATTGAGTTTCATGCAATTTGTATTGAATGACTTCTATTACTTTATAAAGAAAAGTATACATAATATAGTTTGTGTTTAATTATATTGAGAGTTTCACTTCATCAGAGTTATAAAGTTAATGAAAGGAAAAATGTATACATGATGTTAAATTTAGATTTTGTGGTTCTTTGTTCGCTCTGTAAGCCTAACAAATGAACAGAGAGATGAATAAATTTATTGGTCATAATCCGTATTTATAAATCGATATGGATCAGCACTCATTTCTATCAACTACTTCTCTCGATCCCCGGAGAGCATGAATGTCAAATTCATGGAGATTCATGACAACTCCAGACATCTTTGCAAGGTTTCCACGTCATCTCGAGAAGGTGTTGGATTTCAAAGGAATGTGTTAAACGCTCTCCACTTTCGGAATTATTTTCGACTGGGTCATGAACATCATAACCTAATAGTCATTTCCAGCCTTGCTAGATGTTAAAAAAAACTGAATTAATTGATGTGTGGAAATGAAATAGTTTTTACCGTAGATCGATTTTGTATAATCACTCAGAAAAGCAAAATGTCATTGTGTAAAATAATTGAGATTCCCAGAGATTTTCTATATAACTTCGTAATTATCCTGTCTATTACATGTACTTTGGTTTACAATTAAAAAAAAACATGAAACAAATCTTCATTAATTATTTATGAAAAATTGTTTCCCTTCCTTCTCTATGAATCATTTAGTAATTTGCACCCGCAATGCCATCGAATTTTCTGGCTCTTTTTTTTCATGCTTTGTCAACTTTATTGAAATATTTTCGATGCACATGTGGACAATTTTCCAGACATTTGCCGTTTTCCGTTAAAAGAAGGAAATAATTACTCCATGCATTGTTGAAAATTGATATTGATCAAAGAGAACATTTCTTTTCTCAGTAGACAGGTGAACAAAGACTTCTAATTACCCCCTTTCCTAAAAGACTTCACATGATTTTTTTTTTATTTTTATTTTTTTTTTTTTTTTTACAAAAACTTGAATAATTTTTAACTTTTACAGGGTAATTTTCCGATGGGTAATTGCAAAAGATTTAGGTAAGCATAATGTGAAAGAGATAGTGCGTCCCAACTCTACGGCTTCCCTTCTACGTGGGGTGAGGACGGGGAAAGAGACCTATCACCAACTCTTCAAAAAGCTCTGCAAGTACGTCATATATAATCAGCTCCAGAAATTGATGTGTAGAATTCATATACTGAACTGTGTTGTTTGTAAAACCCATACTCAAAGTCTGCAAAACACTTACAACACAACCATGCTTATCTATTAAAATTCAAACTTATAATTTATGCCAAAAATTCATCCATCTTCAGGATGCTGTGGTTAAAAACTAATAGATATACAGGTCAAATTGTATGTGATGACAGATGTCCACATACATAAGATAATTCAAATCGTTTTTGGGATTTAAATGATTAAGAATTGGAAGTTAGTTAAACAACACTTTTCATTAATATGATTTTTAAACATTGCTCATGAAGTTTTTTGAAGCGTAGTTCATTTATGAATTTCCTTGTTTTTCAGTTATGCTGGCCTTCACTGCGAAATAATCTTAGGTTACTCCAAAGGAGCAGGATACAAACCTGGAATGCGAATGGATGGGACTTCATTCCGAAATTCCTGGACAGCGGTTTCTATTGACGGAAATTGGCGCCTCGTAAACTGTACATGGGCGGCTCGTCACGTGACTGGACATAAAGATGACCTACCGGAAATCTTCTATAAGTATGACGAGTTCTACTTTCTGACAGACCCGGAGGATCATATTTACCAGCACTACCCCGATGACTCACAGTGGCAACTAATTGACATACCATTGCCTTTCTCAGAGTTCCTTAATTTGCCTGTCGTAAAATCACCATTTTTCAATTATGGACTACGGTTTTATTCTAATTACGGCGCGACATTAACAACAGATTCCGGAATGGTTGAAATTCGTCTGATTTCGTACAAGATTTTAGGATTTGGTCACGTATTAGAGTCTTACGATAAATCTGTTGATGCCAGGTCTCTTGAGGGCCGCGTTCTCCTTCGTCACGTGAAAAATGAAGCCATATTTACTATTAACTTGCCAAAAAAGGGACTTTACTATTTTTCAATTTACACTGGAGACTACTGGCATTCAGACTGTCTCGAAAGTGCAGCGTCATTCTTAATAAACTGTACAGAGATCATGGGAGCTCCCTCTCCGCAATACCCCCCTGTGCCATTCTACGGTCCAACGCCCATCATGGAGAGTCTAAAAATAGAAACTAGCAATCAGATTGACCCTTTGATTGTGTCAAATGGTGAGTCCTTAGACATAAGTTTCAAGCTCTCAAAAGAGATCAAAATTACGCACACATTTCAATACTTTGATGCCAGTGATGGCTCTGTTTCAGACATAGATCGCTATGTATTTTTGCGCTCGAGGACGGAAACAGGAGCAACGTATATGGTCAGGTGTCCGAAGGAAGGATATTACATCTTTTCTTTGTATGCAGCCGATGAGAACAATGAAACATTAGACTGTGCATACAGATACTTAGTAATCTGTCAGCAAGCAAACCAAGCAACAAATGTTTTTCCCAAAACATTCCATAAATGGCAGAGGTGCACCCTACATGAACCGGTGTATGGGGACCTCATGACAAATAAGCGTTATTCCTTTCGATTGGACGTCCCACAAGCTGTTGAGGTTTTCCTCGTCATTGGGGATATCTGGCATCACCTCAAGCGGAAATTGGGATTCACTTGGGAGGGCAATATTAACACCGGGAAAAACCCGGGAACCGCAAAAATTTACGCCAGGTTTTCAGTAGATCGTGATGCCTCCACTTTCTCTCATCTATTAGATTATGAACTGATTGAGGATGCTGAAACAGAAATATAGCTTGGGATTTATATTACAGGGCAAAATATTTTATTTATGTGCATTTAATGAATATTTATTTGCTTGTTGTTGTGATTTTTGTTGATTCATTTTCATGAAGTATGCTATGCACTGTGTTTTTACTATGGTCTTTAGTCATAACAATGTCTCCTTAATAAGTGCTTGATTGTATGAGTGCTGTAAGTTTGAATTATGTTTGAAATAAATCATTAGTCAATATATGATTGAATTACGTTGAAATTCTGTTCATATATTCTTAATAAAGTTACCAGCTTCATTGTAAAACTCTTTGTCCATGTTTAATTGCAAAACTTTAATCAGTAGCGATATAACGAGAGAAGCCAGCTTTTTTGAGAAAAAGGGGGGCATCTATTTTTCAGTTTCATTGGCAATCGTGTTTCATCATCTGTCTTTATTCATATTTCTCCTTCAAAACGTGTGCTAAATTAAAGAAGTGATCTGTTTCATAAGCAGACGACAGCGTGAGATTAAGCATCAAAGAAAACTTTACAAGTCTCTGACAGGGAGTGTGCCTTAATGTTAAATTAACACATAATACGCATACTAACAATAAAAACCTCCTCCATACACAATAATTTTGTACAACTCATCAAAACTTGCCAGAAAGTATTAGAAAAGAATGCATTTGAAAAGACAGAAACGTGCTTGCATTCCTGTATTATTATACACGCGCATTTGCATTCGTAATACTGTTTTGAACTTATACTTTAGGGGTTTGAAGATATGCATAAGATGTAGAAATTCGGGGATAATTGAGAGATAAAAAAAATATTTCTAATAATGTTTCTTTGATATTGCTGATAAACAGAAAAACTGAATTATTATTGCTTTAAGCTAATATTTCAAAGATTTACTTCGGCATGCACTTTACATTTTCCTCTTTGAGTGGCATCTTCTCTCAGGCTCTACCATATGTTATTGTCTGCCTTTTAGTAATTAGTGTGAAAATTTATCCAGGTACAGTCTGTGCAATTTCTTGAAAACATTATTCAGGTTAATAGCTTCTGCTGAAATTGTTAAAAATTTATACACAAATAAATTTAATGGTTCAAAAATGACATCATTTAAATGACAGCTTCGTAATGCATCACCACGAGCACCTGTCCATTTCTAATGTGAAACAAAGGATATGGTGGTTGACTGTCAAGCACAAAGGCTCTAAAAACTGACGAGTCCATGAGATCATCAACTAGGATCAATCGATACATTTCTCTCAGCCAATCTGGAACAAGATTAGAAAAGCGAGGGCGTATTCGATATGTTTGTCATGATACCCCTGACTTGCATTGTAATTGTAGGTAGAAGGAATTGTAACTACCTTTGCTCTGAAATGGCCTTTGGGCAGAGGGCGACGAATTTGAGACCAAGGTATTTATTGATGAAATAATGTCTAGCTTCATTCATTGAGTGAAGCATTAAGCGCTGTGTTAATCATATAGCCGCTCTGCTGTACATGTTACCTGGATTTTGACATTACCGGTGATGGATCAGGATGTGTATCGATTAAATACTATCGGCATTTCTTCATCAATGACTAAGACACAAGCATTTACATACAACGCATCTGTGTTTTTCCTAATGAGAAACATGTTGTTTTCTTTTCCATCACAATTTTAAGATGTAGCGCAGAGGGATCTGGATAACTTTTCACCAGCATGGAACATCTTTTATTGCACCCCTATGCCTTGAATAATATGCATTATTAATGTTAGCAACGTCTGGGCAAGAGGATGGACGACCAGTATTCCAGCGATTCGGACGACGGGGACGGGTTTTATTCCTCCCAAAATAAGGACACTTGCTATCGTTGTCAGAAGCGAGTATACCCTGTAGAACGAGTGGACGTTGGTGTACTATTCCATCGACGTTGTTTCCGTTGCCGAGTATGTGGATTACAACTGACGTTACGTACGTTCAGATGGCAGCAAGATGGTCAGCCAGCCGACGTGTATTGCCATGGACATCTGCCTAAAATTGTGGGCATCATCAACAAGGACGCCATGGGCATCCAGTCCGCCCTTAACGCACCTAAACTGGGCGTTCAACTGAATGAACAAGTAAGATTTAGTCGGTATAGAAATTTAAGAATATGTTTTTTTTTTCTATTAAAATTTGCATTGAAGATATTACCAACAATACTATCTGTTTCACTGAGGATTTTCTTATATATAAAGATATTGTTCAAAACTTGTGAGATAGGTTACCTTAGAGATATCTCGTATTTTATTGTTCAAAACTTGTGAGAAAGGTTTCCTTAAAGATATCTCGTATTTTTGTACATAATCAAAAGTTTACTTTCATCTATCCTTTCATCTCTTCCATATTAAATCGTATAGTTGTCATGTCGAGAGGGTTGCTACTTTTTTTTAATTGACATTTAAAAGTAATTCACGAATGAACTTGCATGGTTATAAAGATAGCACCACACAAAATCACATTAAATTCTGCCAGTTACATCATGTGCCTTCTGTTTTCATTTCAACTTTAATATCAACGCATCAGCGTGCACAGACGTTTTGATTTGCAGAAACAGGCGAGGAGAGATCATGCAAGAAAAAAAAGATGCCGTCTGCAATCAAATTTGCTGTCATTTCTGTAGATTTCAGTGAAGTGTTTCGGAAATTACACTGACAGAAACTTGTTTTAAGTAATAAATTGTGCTATATGCTTCTTCTGCAAACCATGAGGGAGCTATGCTATTCGTTTTATTTTAGGTATGATTTAATGCATTAATTATCTATGCAATAAAGAATTCTTAGAACCATAACTAATAAACCAAAGCTGCTGTGGCACTGATATTTAGCGCAGTAGAATCTATGGGGAAAATAAACATTTCAACAATAAAACGAGATATTAAAAATAAGCAACATTGTTCGTGACTTTGTATTTATATTTTATTTTTAAAAAGTATTTTTCCTTCTATCAAAGCCATAGTTATGCTGATTCAGTCAATCACTTTTCTCAGATCTCGTGTCAACATTGGAAATTCAGACAATTTAAAAGAAGTTTGGTGACTTAACAACTCTAGCTACACAGAATGACCAAAACACTGTATGAACAGAACATTGCTACAGAAAATAATTTTGCAATGAATAGAATTTAAAACAAGATTTCGTGCGACAAAAAGTGTAGTCCTTCAGCACCTTTTGCCTGTTTTTAGCATGCTGTTATTCGAAGTTTTTCAATGATATAGTATTTTGTGTAATCTTTCTTTACTTTCACGATGTAATGCAAATATCTTTATATATGTGTCAAAATTAATGAGAATTTTCTTGAGGAATATTTTTAACGCCTGTATATTAACCTCAGGCAATTTGCAAAAACATATACACGTATATAAATGTATATACATTTGTACACAAATACCGGTATAACGTCCTTCGAATTCAACTCGTTACATTTCCCGGAAAAGCACCTTGGTTATCATTTGTGACTCTTTTGTCATACTCAATGTTTTAATGCTATTCACATGTTGATCAAATATACGGCTCATCAATTTTTGATTGTATCCACATCGTTCATATCAACCCTTTACAAACGCTCTTCAATTGACACGCGAGATACATCTGCCAATAAATCGAAATATAATGGTTATCTTTGATGCACGCTGTAATCACGACAAAAAAAAACTGTGTCCTCGGACAAAATCCGGCCGTTGGCCCCCCGTAATGATGTCCCTTGGCTTCTGCTTTTGGTCATTGAGTCACCAATCCGGCTGAGATTACAAGATTCGTAATGTACCGTGCGACAAGGTGTACTCATTAATTAAAATTAGTACGTGATGGCCTTTCGGAATGTTATTGGATCCTGAAAGGATTCGTATATGACTCATTTCTAATAAACTAGTGCTCGAGATCAATAAACGTAAGAAAAAAAAACCAGATTGAGTCTCCAGTCTTTAGGACAAAAACAAAAGTGTGTATATGAATTGTTGAAAATGAAAACTTTTTGCAGTGTTTGATGATAAGACTCACAGTCGGGTGTTTATTGCAATGATATCGACAGACTATCAATCTGTATTGTATTTCATTGTTTTTAGATGGTGGGAACAGCTGTGTCCATGAACATAAATAATGGGATGTATCGGGTTTAATAATTGCATTTTCACTGCACTTCAATTGAGCATAAAATGTAATCTGATAGGAGATTTTGTAGTGAGTGATAATAAAAGCTATATTAGAAAATTTGTTTATTTATACGGGTTTTCATGAATATCAAGATGCAATAGAGAAGTCGACATATCAATACTAATTAAATTTTCTTTACTCTCCGATAATGTAATTATAGGAGATCTATACTCTTCTCAAGGGGATATTAAACACATTAATTTTGGTGACAGGTTTCAGCAGCTAGATACAAAGATGTTGCCAAGATTCTTCAAATGTATGTACATGTACATGCATATCGGTCTTGTATAATTTTATTTCACCACAAATATCATTTTAAGAAACTAATTTTAATCTTCTTACAGATCCGAGGAAGCACATTTAATCCAGGATGGCAGTATGACGCCAATGCTCTCGAATTTTCCCATCAACGAGAGTTGAACCATCAGAGGAAGCTACGGACTTCATTCGGAACTTATCAAGTATTTTCCTTTTGTCTTTAAAGAAGCAAAAAATTACGAGGCCGATTACACAAACTCAATTTCATCAAACTAGCGTTTTTTCGCTGATGAATTGTATCTTAACAGATTTTTTCGTTTGATATCACCTAATAATGGCTCCCAAGACTACAACGTTGCAATGGCCTATAATTCTTATTCATTAAAAGTCTTGGAGCAAAGCAAGTCGGTTTTCTTAAAGGACTTTTATCTCGTGCCATATGTCAGATCGTTTGGGGATAAAACTGATTACGTTGTAATTACACTGTCTTGGTGACGTGTTATAACACCAAGATGACGGAGATTTTACATTTCTGATCCATGTTTCAACGAAATTTTCGCGCTGCTGAACGTAAAGAATAGATCTGACTAATTTTTTTTTTTTTTTTCTTTTATTCAGATTTTACAAAGACATTTTGGGGTAAAGTCTCCTCAGAGACCCCCTTATAATCCGCACCATATGTGCCAACAGCTTTCTGGATTGGATAGCATAGATCTATATATACATTGATATTATTAATAATAATAGTATAATGACAATGAAAAAAAAAGGATAAATTTCTAAACAAAAATAATATTAAAGTATTCCGTATTTTTTTCTTCCGTTTTATAATGTCAAAATTTATACAGTACAAATGATATCCGGTTGTAACTTTGAATATAAACATTGAGTTATCCTCGACTTTTTTTTTTTTTTTAAACAGTCAAATAATGCAAAAAGACTCGAGGTAAAATTAAAATCTACAGGTTATGTGTATAAAAATTTAGTACTTATGAAATCCGTGTTATCACAGAGGTCCCATTTCACCTTCCAAAGTCCATATTGACCCCCACTTGTTAACATGCTTCTTTGGTCAGGCTACCCAAGAAGCATTGGATTTCATAAGTTGTTAGGTAATAATAACATGAAGGAAAAATGCTCTATTAACTATGAATTATATATGTCTTTCAACATTTATACACATTTCAGCTAGTTTGAAATTTTTATATGACATTTTTATAATATTATAGTACATCAATAAATTGCTCTTCACAAATTTTATCAAATTTTCAGTAATACATGGTTCACAATTTACACGACATTTCATTTTATATTTAAATATTTTTAGAGCTATATAAGAAATGAGTATGTTCAACATTTCAGATAGCTGAGTTTCTTCAAAAATACCAATTACTATATTTTTCCAGCCAATATTGAACTTCAATGATTGACTTACTTTTTTCCATATATTCAAGGAATCATTACACTTATATAAAAGATGTTCTATATTTTCTATTTCACCACACTTGTGACAGAATCTATGCACATCAGTATTCCATTTACTAACATTCAGATTATTATTCAACAGTTTATGTAACAGTTTATAATTAAAATCAGCAATTTGTCTATCAAACATTTTGGTAATTTTCATATGAAAAATTTTTGGCCATATTGATCTAGGAATATCAAATAGATCAGTCCAGTATTTTACTGTTACAGGTTGGTGAAATTTCTTTGCTCTCAATATGTTGTAGAAAAAGGAGGATTTCTGACTCTCAAAATTACAATAAATATCTCCATAAAATAAAGCAAAATGATAGTTTTTAATGTTGACATGCTGAGCTTTTCTACATTCAAAAATCTTAGAGTATTTATTAAACACTGATTTCATTATGAAATATTCACAGAATATATTTCTTTTATCTAAGATTTTTTCTAAAAAGTATGAAATATCTTGTAATCTCCCATTTTTATCAAAAAGATCTCTTGTGTATAACACACCTGATTTTATCCAGTTTGATAGAAATTTTGGCTTGTTTTTATACATGAATAATGTGTTCTTTCAAATAGGTAATGACAGGAATTCATCTGTGGATATTTTTTTCATATCTTTTTGTTTTTTGCATTTATTGAATGCACACAGTGCTTCTTTACTAAGAATGTTTTGTATAAAAGACACTAAACTATTGTTAGATTTAAGAATTCTTGGAATCCAAGAGGCTTTTGCAGAGAGGAACTTTGTTTCAACATCAAAGATATTAATACCACCCTCCTCCTCTTTTCCTATAAGGGTATTCCTTTTTATCCTATCTTTAGCATTCCAAATAAAACTAGTATTAATTGTAACGGGGACCGTTACAGATGTTCCCCAAACGCTCCCCAACTTCCTTTTGGTGTTTTATTCCCTGTAAGCTTCATTAAATAAGGCAATCAAGTACATTGGGTTTTTTTTACGCATTACACGCGCGCGCACAGGCATGCATGTACAAAATGACCATGTCAACTTGTCTACACTTTTAATACATCTTTATATTCAAATTTCATCAAAAGATGAAAAAAATTCGGCTATATTAAGTATATCTGTCATTTTACGCATTGCAAGCACGCGCACGTGCATGCATGTCCATGATGACCCTGTCGTCTTGTCAACACTATTAATATATCTACATATTTTGAGTATCAAAGCATTTCAACAAAAAGTATAAAAGTTACAGCTATATCAAGTATATTGGTCATTTTAGCATTGCATGCGCGCGCATGTGCATGCATGTGCATGTTGACAATGTCGTCTTGTCTACATTTATAATATATTTATACATTCTGAGTATCAAAGCATTACATCAAAAAATGTAAAAGTTATGGTTATATCAAGAATATTGGTAATTTTACTCATTGCACGCGTACGCACGTGCATGCATGTGTGCGCTGACCATGTCATCTTGTCTACACTATTAATATATCCTTATATTCTGAGTATTAAAGTATTTCATCAAAAGATATGAAATTTTTGGCTATATCAAGTATATTGGTCATTCTACTCATTGCACGCGCACGCACGTGCTTGCAATTGCATGCATGTGTGCGCTGATCATGTCATCTTGTGTACACTTCTAATATATATTTATATTCTGAGTTTCAAAGCAATTCATCAAAAAATGTACAAGTTAAGTCTATATAATTTGTATTGGTTTTTTCAATCATTGCGCATGCGCACACGTGAATGTATGTGCATTCTGACCATGTCATCTTGTCTACACTTTTAATATATCCTGATATCCTGAGTATCAAAGCATTTCATCAAAAGATATGAAAGTTATAGCTATATCAAGTATATCTGTCATTTTACTCATTGCACGCGCGCGCACGTGCACGCACGTGCATGCATGTGTGCGCTGATCAAGTCTTCTTGTGTACACCTCTAATATATATTTATATTCTGAGTTTCAATGCAATTCATTAAAAAATGTACAAGTTAAGTCTATATCAATTGTATTGGTTATTTCAATCAATGCGCATGCGCGCACGTGCATGCATGCGCATTCTGACCATGTCGTCTTGTCTACACTTTCAATATATCCTTATATTCTGAGTATCAAAGCATTTCATCAAAAAATATAAAAGTTACAGCTATATCAAGTATATTGGTCATTTTACGCTTTGCACGCGCACGCACGTGCATGCGCGTGCGCGCAAAATGACTTTCGTTCCGCAAATCTACATAACATTCCTATTAACCCTAAAAAGGTTTCACCTCAATTCATAGTTCCGACTTTTCTCCCGAAGCCCCGCCCACCTTAGTTACTGTAACTAAGTCCCACATGATGGCGATACCGGCTTCATCATCCTCGGTGGCGACCGACAGTTTAAAGTCGATTCCGGACGATTTCTGTGTGAAATACCTACCCAATAGTTCAAAATTATCTGAAAAAGTTTTACAAAAGGGTTTGAATTACTTTACTCAAGGATATATCCATAATATTAAGATTTTCAGTTTGGATAACTCCGTACAAGTTGCAGCACGATGCTGGAGGTCCATGCGAAAAAATCAATCGCCGCACCAACTTAGTTTGGAAATAAAGAATAGTTCGATAACCGAGTCTCATTGCTCCTGTAAAATTGGGTATGTGTATAAATCACCCAAATCTTTGCGTATTTTTTCAAGAAAATCTTGATAAATCAGGGTTTATATAGGTTAGGCCTAGGCACCTAGAATGTAAACATTTGTGACCTAATTAATTTTCACGGTAGATATGCAAACGTGATATAAATAAACGCTTGGCTCAGGATTTTTTTTTAAATATATAGGGCCTAATGAATAAATTCAGACAAAATACACATAAATATTATTGGCCAACTTCTCTATTTACTAGGCCAAACCGAATTCCTTTCAAGTTGGCAATTTATCTTTTTTTTTTGGATAGGCCTAGGCCTAAATAATTTAAAAATCCTCAGGTATGAATACATGTACATTAGAAATAATGCTGGTCAATTTTCCTTACAGCTTAAATGGCCACTGTTCCCATGTAGTTGGGCTAATAAAAAGTCTGCAAGGGTTCAAACTCCATAATTTTTCAAATGTACCTGAACAACAAAGTTGTACAAGCATCCCACAGCAGTGGCATGTGCCCAGGGGGTCAAAGATCATGCCTGTCCCTATAAATCATGTGGTGGTAGCAAGACCAACTGAATCAAGAAAAAGGAAACCTGTGACATGCCAGTTAGACTTAAATCAAGAGTATGTGAAAAAGACAAAGACTTTCCTCTTTTAGAAATATAACCATTGTATTTTTAATAATACAATATTCTTCATGGCTACAATTAATTGGCTATAAATATGAGATCAGATTTTATAACAGTCTTAATAATAAGATAAAAATTATCCAGTTGACAAAATCTTAATTCATACATCATATTTTAATATCAGTCTACCCAAAGTGTCCAAAAATGACATAATGCAGCTGAGTTCATTAAAAGGAACCCCTCTGGAATACACAGTATCAGCAGAGCATCCATTAGTAAACACTCCCCTTGGTGATGTGCAGATAGGCTCAATATTGTCATATCAGGTACATGTTCACAATAACCACAATAAATATTTATTTTAAAAATATAAATGCAGTTGGGGAACTGCCTATAGTTTAAAAATACAGTACATGTATATATAAATTATCCATTGAACAATGCTAAATGCAAAAATCAATGACATGGGTCACAACTAACATGAATAAAGTAAACTATTTACTATGTTTATTGTCTGTTACAAACACATCATGGAATAATGTCAAGTGACAACATACAGACCAAATTTTGTTAATATTTTTAAATAATGATGTTGGAATGCGCACAGACAGTATCTTGTAGGTTTTAACTTTAGCAATAAGTCTTTCAATGTGCACACGATGCTTTGCAATTTTTTCAGTAAGGATGGTATCTGAAACTGACATCTGAGATGTTGATGAAGCCATTGGTGGAATATTCAGCAGTAAATTAAGTTTACATAATTCTTCCTTAATAGTAAAACCTTTATCAGCCATAATAGCATCACCATCTTTAACATAACCCTTCAACTTTAGTGTTTCAAGAACATCATAAAACCCAGACTGTTCACATATTTGTTTATCTGAAATACATCCTGTAAACAATTCGGATGCAAAAATCACTGAACCATTTGGATCACAACCAATTAATGCCTTTAAAGTAGTACTAGACTTATAATCACTATAAAGCTGACTTTGCAAACCAAGTGCACATGGTGCTTGTGTTTTAAATTCAGTCCCATCAATTATTATTAAAGTTGTGGGGTAATCATGTTTAAAATCTTTTGGCATGTTATTAATAATAATATCACGATGTGGCCAAATACAAAGTTGCCCTAACTTTAAGTACATAAGTGAAATCCAAGTATTGAATACAATTCCTGATGACTGTAGTGAAAGTTTAAACCTTACTGATATATCTTTAAGACCAAAGTTATGTCTTAGTCTACATAAAGTTAAAAACAGTCCATCTTGCAGTGACAATTTCCTTATGTCTTTGCGACCCTTTTCATAATTTATCGAGGATCCATCAGATACCAAAAATGCCAGAAGACTAGCAAATCTAATGTACACAATACCAGTGTAATACTTAAATACATTTTTCAACTTTCCCTCTCTTCTTAATACTTCATCAACTCCAAATGTTGGCTTCTGATTTTCAGATTTCTGTTGATCTTTAAGCTCTTTTATTTCTGTTTCCAGTTTGCAGATGGTGTCTTTATACTGCTTCTCTTTTTCTCTTAACATGTGTAGTTCAGCAGCCATTGCAAACATATCAATCCCAGAAACCCCTAGAAAAGAAATTAATATATTTGTACTTCAATTGCTGATACTGTGAAATATTTTTCAGACAAAAAATATTAAGGAAGTTGAGCCAGCAATGTCAAATGGTTGTGGCAATACAGATGTGTTTCACCAAGCCCCTGTTCCTTTGCCACTGCAGTTTACAGATTTAAATGAAGATTACAAAAAATGTGAACCTATTGAAATTGAAATCAATACTCGCGAACAAAGCGAGTCTGCACTGTGGTATAATGAACGAAAAAAGCGACTAACTGCTTCTAATTTTGGCAAAATCTTACAAAGAAAATCAACACCTAATGACAAATTTTTAAAAAGCTTGTTTAGTTTAAAAAAGATTACAGCCCCCTCTTTGGATTATGGTAAAATTCACGAAAAGGATGCGAAGTCCAGATACTTAAGAGACTACCCGTCTAGACATATTCATTCATGCGGCCTTGTTATAAACAAGGAGTTTGCTTTCTTAGGGGCAAGTCCAGATGGTAAGGTTTGTGACAATGGCCAATGTGGCCTTCTGGAAATTAAGTGTCCTTACTCTGCTAGGAACATGACAATCACAGAAGCATGTGACAATATTAGAGATTTTTTTTTGTCTGCTAACAATGACACAATTACACTGAAAAACACTCATGCATATTATGCACAAGTTCAGGGTCAACTCCTGATCACAGGTTGTACATTTTGTGATTTTGTTGTTTTCACACAAAAGGATATTTTTGTAGAAAGAATACAGCCTGACCTGCCATTCATGGCCACTATGCTTAAAAAATTATGTGTTTTCTTCAAAACCTATGCAAAACCATTTCTTGCAAATCAAAATGTACAATACTGAATAAAATAGAGAAACATTTTGCTTACAAGGTTCTTCTGTTTGTACAGCAATGTTGCTACTGTTGTTAATTTTGATTGGAACTTCATTCTCCATTGGAATTAAATCCACACTGCCTTCTCCATCCATGGTACTGTAATAAACAAAGCATTTTTTTAACCATACTAGTTCATTAAAAAAATGAACTTTCAATGATCTGTGTGCATACAGTTTACATGTGGGGTTCTACCTTAGAATTCTCTTCTTTGATGACACTGTGTGATTTTCAGAATAATTTCGTTTGAGAGGTGGTCTTGTTGGCCGAAGAACTGAGCCATCAGCTGGTATTGGATCTGGAAACTGCACAGTTGGTCCATTACCTCCAACGAAATGCTGTAAATGATTTTAAGAAAATAATAAAACTTAATAGTATGTCCGAAATTTTCTGCTACCGTACTGGTATATTAAATGCATGACAATTTTTTAAAAGATTTTTCGTAGTCAAAGAAATACAAAACGCACGATCAGTCCTAGTCTGAATCATATTCTGTACACAGTCATCTTTATAAATAAAATCATTCCCTTTTTTCTCTCTTTCAACATAAAATAAGCCTCAAGCTATCCTCACTTTAGTGCCACCCGAATTTGCACGAAAATGTAGCATAATCTTGTACATCATGAATAGCGATTTACCTCGTTCTTGCATGTTTTTTAAATAAAATTTAATACTTATTACCCTTTGAACATGAAAATATCAACAGTCATACCTTTGAACAAACTGCTTTATGTTTATTTATCCGCTGGACGTTCAGCTGGTCGTGTGGGCGCCCGCATGCCTTGATCCAACGAAGGCATTTCTCCAGATTAGTCTTAGGTTTGGGGAACAAAATAAGCTTTACACCATTCTCTAACCTCTCTGGGTACCTCTCATCAACATTACAGGTCCCCTAAGCGCATCGCAAAACCATTTCGCCCAAAAGTTTGGTCTGCCTTACAGACTTCCCACAAGTTTATTTGTGGGACAACATGGCCGCCGATCGAAGTGTCTCTGTGCCTAATTATGCGTAACGATCTGATTGGCTGATAAAAAGCATTTGATTGACAGGCCGGAACTATGAATCGGATGTGTAGTTTCGGAGATCACTCACGGACAAAAAAGTGCCCAGGAAGAAAAATAATAATAATAATAATAAGAAACAGAGTAAAAACAATATGTTCCCAAACTTCGTTTGGGGAACATAATTATAAATTGTTCTATTGATTTGTTTGAAATATTCCTCGGGAGGGTTAGGAAGAATACTAGCTATATACTGAAATTTTGATATGATAAGATTATTTACAATTTCTTTCTTACCAAAAATAGTCAACTTTCTTTTTTCCCATGCTTTAAAGGTATCAACAATTTTATTTATTTTTTCATTCCAATTTTTTTCTTCACAAAGGCATTTGTTGTGTCCTATATAGATTCCAAGTGTTTTAACTGGGTCATTTGTTGCTCTTATTCCATATACATTTTTACATGAGTCCTTTAAAGGTCCTAGGAGTATACATTCAGATTTATGTAAGTTAAGTTTAGGACCGGCAAAGATAGAGAAACTATGAATAATATCTATCACATGTTTTACAGACACCAAGTCTTTTAGAGGGTTCGTTGAATCATCAGCATGTTGTAACATCTTAATTTCACATTGATTATTGACTTGAAACCCTTTTACCTGTTCTGATTTATTTATTCTGATTGATAAGATTTCAGTAACTATTATAAATAACAATGCAGAGATGGGACATCCTTGTCTAATGCCTCTTGTCATTCTACAAGTTTTTGAAATAAAACCATTATTCTTTACTCTAAAAGTAGGATTATTGTATAGAATTGAAATCCATTTAATAAAATTTGGACCAAAATTGAATTCTTCTAATGTTTGTATCATAAATTCCCATTCAACAGTATCAAAAGCTTTTTCAAAATCTAAAAATAATAGTAATCCATTCTCATTTTGATTTTCACAATAGTCAAATATATCTTGAATTAGACGAGCATTATTCCCTATATATCGGCCTTTAATATATGCTGACTGGTCTTTATTTATCAATTTTGAAATAACAATTTGTAATCTTCTAGCCAAAACAAATGCAAGTATTTTATGATCACAGTTTGTTAGGCTTATGGGTCTATAATTTTTTAAATTACTTTTATCACCTTTTTTGTGTATCAGACTTATAACAGCTAATTTTTGAGATGATGGTAGTACACCATATTCAAAAGATTTTAACAGTGAATCATAAAAGTAATTTTTTATATCATTCCAAAATAATTTGTAGAATTCAATAGGTATGCCATCTAGACCTGGTGATTTATTGTTATCCATGCTTTTAATTGCCTCTTCACACTCTCTGAGGGTAGGTAATGCCTCACATATTTTTTGTTGTTCTGTGTTAAGTTTTGTTTTTAATTCAGTTCTTTTTAGATAATTACTTATGTCTTCAGTTTTGGGGTTTTGTGATGTATACAATTTTTCATAGAAATTACATAATTGTCCCAAGATATCATTACTACTGAAAAAGGTTTGGTTATCTTGATTAATTTTTTCAATAACATTACTTTGTTGATGTTTATTTTCTAGTTTTAAGAAGTAAGAGGAGCATTTCTCTCCACACTTAACCCAATTTGCTCTAGATCTAATGTATGCTCCTTCTAATTTTTTATCATATATCTGTTGTAATTCTTTTTCTAACTTATATTTTTCTTGATTAATAATTTCATTAAAAGGTCTATTTTCAATATTTGTAATTCTTTTTTCAATTTCTTTTACTCTTTATTTAGTACTCTTACTTTTTGTTTTAGAGTAGGTTATAGAGTATTCTTTAACAATAAGTTTAACCATTTCCCATCTTTCTTGTGGACATTTTACATCTCTAAGCTCTAGTTCTTTATTTTTTAAAATGTCTTTTAGTTGTTTACAGAAGTCCTCATTTATTAGATATGAAGTATTCATTTTCCAATATCCACAACCTCTTTTGTTTCTCTGGAGAATAAAATCTATTTTTAGCCCTAGATGATCACTCATCCTATTGTTATTTACTCTGGGACATTTTCTTAAAGAAAAAGAATCTACAGATAATGAAAACCTTTCTGCAAATAAAATGTAGTCTATTCTGCTACTTGGAGTATTGTTTGCATTGCACCAAGTAAGACCAGGTTTATTTTCATGAATTTTTTTCCAACCATCTATTAATTTTAACTGTTTGATTAAAGAGTTTAATTGTGTTTTGCTTGTATCAGTAGTCTGATTATTGTTGTCTATATTGCAATTTAGATCTCCACATACAATCAGGTTTTCTATACTTTTAGCATTTTTTCTTAGCCAAGACTTTGTTGTGGTGTAAAAAGCCTTCCTATCAGATATATTATTTGGTGCATAAAGATTTGCTATTGAAAACGTAATATCATTAATTTTAAGATTTATCAAAATTTTTCTTCCATCAGAAGATCTGTGATAATTTATCAATTCATAAGAAAAATTTTTTCTAATCAAAATAGAAACACCCATACTGAAAGCTGAGCTCGAAAAGCAGTGAAAACTTGAGCCCAGCCATCTGACATTATATTGATACTCTCTTGATTCTATATAATGAGTTTCTTGTAATAAGACAATATCTATATCTAAATCTTGAAGCCAATCGTATAAAACTATTCTTTTTTCGTATGTATTTAATCCCCTTGCATTTAAGGAGAAAACACTTAATAAAGGGTTAAGCATAATTGTAAGATTTGTTCATACCAAAAATTGCGTCAGTGGGAGAAAAAAGTTCATAATAGAAAATCAAACGGTAAAGGATATTAACCTTGTTCGCTAGTGTCCGTGTCATGACCACTTGTATCGTTGATATTCTCTCGGGATCTCTTTGATGGTCCTTCTTTAAGCTGGCTAACGAAATCAGTGATTTCCTTCTGTGACGCCCGAGCAGCTTTGCGAGTAGGTTGCCTTGGGAGAGACCAGCTTCTTGGTTTGCGACGGTAGTTTTTTGCTATATCTTTGATTATAGTGCCAAGCATGTTTTTACCGGGCCAAGCTTCAGGATTTGTTTTTAGAGTAGCTGATATGTTGATACCAGTCCCCCAGAAATCGTCGTACGTGGCTTCCGCTATGATAGATTTTGGACCACATTTTTGTAGAGCTTCCTGAAAGGGTTTGATCTGAGAAGCTTTAGCATCTATAATGGTAGACATGACCTGACTAATTATAAAATATGCAGCTATTCGATTAAGTAATCGATATAAATGTCTTTCAACGTAAACTTAAAAGATTGAATATTCCTTTATTTTATTGAATTTACCGGAATTCATGAAATTCAACCAAGTACATTTCAAAGAAATCACAGGAAAGATAAATCCTTTGGTCTCTTTTCAAATCTGAATAATAAAAAAAAATATGTTAATCAACCATTCTTAGAGAAAAATTAACCATAAAATAATAAAATGGATAGAAAAGTTTATTTTTTCATCGCTGGTTCCTAGAATCTACGAGGAATAATCCAAAAGTCATGTCACAGTGTCCATAACTTTTATATCTGGCGTCATATTATCAAATACAATATATTAAAATAAATAAAAATATAAATCTAATAAACATTGAAATTTTGGTTTAATAATGAGGTCTGATTTGAAATAAATATAGCTTTCCATCATTTATAATTTTGTTGTTTTACGTCGACTAGTAGCAATTTTATCGAAGGTGTGACGTTACTATTGGATCAACCCTCGTATTAATACATGTAGTATTCAATACATCATTACCAAAAAATATACAATACATCTAAATATTCAAATACAAAATATTCAATACATCATTACCCAAAAATATACAATACATCTAAATATTCAAATACAAAATATTCAATACATCATTACCAAAAAATATACAATACATCTAAATATTCAAATACAAAATATTCAATACATCATTACCCAAAAATATACAATACATCTAAATATTCAAATACAAAATATTCAATACATCATTACCCAAAAATATACAATACATCTAAATATTCAAATACAAAATATTCAATACATCATTACCAAAAAATATACAATACATCTAAATATTCAAATACAAAATATTCAATACATCATTACCCAAAAATATACAATACATCTAAATATTCAAATACAAAATATTCAATACATCATTACCAAAAAATATACAATACATCTAAATATTCAAATACAAAATATTCAATACATCATTACCAAACAAAATCCATGATAAAGGTTCAAAGATTACCGAATGCTATTTCAGGACTTTGAAAGTCTTGGTGTGTTTGTTGCACAAACGGAACTGGAGCGACGGCAGCAAGAGGAAGAGGATCGACTCTACAGTCAGATGACACTAGAGAGAAGGAAACGGATCAACTCATTGGAATCCGAAATAAAGCTGGAAAAGGAAAAATTTGTCAAAGACCTTGTGACAAACTTTGAAAAGAAAATCGAAAAGACAAATAAAACTGGCTTTGAAAAAGAATCCCAAAAGATTGAGGAAGTTTATAAACGCAAACGGGAGGAGAAATTAAAGAATTTAGTTGAAAAACTAAGCGAGGAGGAGAAAATACGAGTTAGTCAGATGATAGAGAAGCATAGCCAAGAAATGTTGTTCCTTATTGCAGAAAAACTCTGTTTGAGTGAGGTAATTTCTAATAATAATATTAAAGTAAGCATTTGATCAAATAAATTCTGGTACCTAGACGTCCTTTTTCCCATACTTAAATTCCCAAGATTTTGTACAAGGCGGTATAGTAATAATTACCTCTACATTTCTAGCTATCCTCATCAGATTCGGATTGCAGTTCATCTCCCACAATGAACCTGTGTCGCCCTCCTCCGATCGCTCCACCGGAGTTCAGGAGATCCGCTTTGTTTAAAACTCCTGGAGAATTAGAACACATCGACGAAAAAGTGCTCATTGTATGATTACTGATTTTCTGATTTTGCAAAATAGTTTTGTGAAATATATATATTCAAAGTTGTTTCAATATTGCTGACAGTTTAACGTTAAAATCCACCTCGAACATCTACAGAATTTTCTTTTTCCAGATTGCCAAAACAGATTATTCTTCCTTTACCGACTTGGTTAAAAACCTTATGCAAGACTGTACAAGTGATTTGGAGAAAGCTAGGTATGTGGGTAGTTTAAATTTTTATTTATACTCAAGATAAAAGCTTAATAGAAAAGCCATACTTCCCCGAAGAAACATAAAGACAAAAGTTGTAAATGAATTTTTACATGAATGTAAAAGTATTCAGTCTTTTCAAAGATGATGCTCAATTCCAAACATTCAAGTTCAACAATGATTTGTTTTAGGGCTATATTTCGTTGGATTTGCCTAAAGGATCTTAATACAATCGAAATTGATGAAGCAGTGAGCTCCGAGTCTCCTCTCGGCATTCTCCGTGGAATCAAACAGGGCACAGAAAGTTACCACGATCTCTTCAAAAGACTCTGCAGGTATTCCTATATCCTCATCCTTATGATACCAGAATTATTTTGTAAAGAGATGATGTGATATACTAGTATGTGATGATGTGGTAATTTTCAAATACCAGTTATATAGCTGACAAAATGTGGAAAGGTTAACTAGAAAAATGATAGACAGAAGCAACACTGAGACTCCCCTCCCCTTCAAAAAAAAAGAGAAAAGAATGAAAAGTAAAAATAAGACAAAACCTAACAAGAATCATTTTAATTCAAGGTGGTAATTATTTCTGACAGAGTAAAATAAGATCTAAATTCACTTATTTATATAGTAATACTCCGCTATCATCTGCATATGGTGTTTACGTCTCTCAACTTATTCGATACTCAAGAACATGCTCCGAGTACGATCAATCTATAAACCAAGGCAGGCTACTGACAGATAAGTTAATGTTAAAGGGATTTCAAAAAACTCGTTTTAAATCACCATTTTGTCAATTCTATGGTCGTTAAAATGATATTCATACCAATTGTTAGACCTTTGTTTTTATAGTCTGGAATTTCCTGTGGTCCGTGTTTTATACCCTTTTCACAGATTTGTATTGTTTGTATATTGTTTTGAGATCGATCACTGTTAACCTTTTTCATGAATTATTAATATTGCGCCTGCTCCTGCTATCCCATTGAAACAAAATATAATGATATTTTCTGTGTAAAAAAAAACAAATCATAACATATCAATATTAATCAAAGTTGATCAAGGGACATATCCATTAAACACTAAATTTGTTGGAATTCTTTTTGAAATTCTTATTGTGAAAATAAATTTGTACAGCCTTTCTATTAAATAACACGCAAAAAACGGTGCGTTGAATAAAAAATGCAAATCGTACACACCCACAAAACTTTGGACAAATGAAACTCGTGTAAAACAGCGACTTAATAATTATCATTCTGTGACTGAAGGACTAGTTTTTAAAGCGGAATGTTTCGATGATGTTCAGTGCAACTGAATCAATAGATATCCTGTTATTTGATATTACCGATGCCATTAGGGTCCTCTCGGTGACGCTGGTCAAAAGATTAAAAACAAATATGACAACCTTAATAGTGCTTTTCTGACGAGGCCAGACGGTGTGATGACAGTTCGTCAAGATCCGTTTCCGACAATTTGATGCAGCTTTGTTCTCTGTATTCCGGCATATTGATTTAAAGCCGTTGTTAACTCGGAATTAATGGCATATCAGAATAACTCCGCCAAATTAACTTTGAATATTAGTCACCTGTTTTCTTGGTTCGTATTTATGACAAACCTTTCTACCATTTATGCACAATACAAGAAATTGCTATAATCTAAAGAAATATTTATTTCAGAGATATTGGTATCCTTTTGTGAAATAGATATCACTCAGACATAAAGAGAGTATTTTATGTCTAAGCGAAATTAAGTTTTCAAATGTAAAGATGTATATATGTACAATAAAATTCCTTTGATTTTCCTACAGAGAAATAATAGATACTCTATGTAAATTTGTGGAAGATATCTGTTTCAAAAAAGATAGAGAGATATTTTTGAGAGAAATACCTTTTTTAAAGGAAGATATCTCTATTTTCCCCCTAAAGATTCTTTACAGTTTGCGCTAACTTCTCTGTGGAAAAAAGATTCTATTTTGGTATTTTAAAAAAATTCTTTTTTTGATATATATCTCTCATTCGTTTGATAGGGATATCTATCTAAATAAAGAGATTAGTATAAAAATGTAGATCGCATAAATAGTGAAATAGACTGCAATCGACTGCATCCTTAATAGCATTGATAAACTACAGAACACCATAAGTGTATTTAACAGCCTGCAAAACACGAATCGGCAACATGATTTTAATGTAATTAAAGTTATTGTTGTTCAAGAGGTATAGTGCAGTTATTTTTCTTCCTCTTGATACTTTTTTTCCTAATACCATTTATATTTTAAGCTTAAAATTACAGTTATGCTGGGCTTTACTGCGAGATCATCAAAGGATACTCCAAAGGTGCCGGCTACAAACCGGGGTTGAAATTCGACGGACCGAGATTCCGAAATTCCTGGACGGCAGTGTTTCTTGAGGGATCCTGGTGCTTTATTAACTGTAATTGGGGAGCAAGACACGTAAAGTGCACCAAGAATTCGACGTTTTATTACCGCTCTGATGAGTTCTACTTTATCACAGACCCAGAGGATCATATTTACCAACACTTTCCAGACAACCCCAAATGGCAGCTTCTTGAATGTCCAGTGACTCTGACAGAGTTCATCAACCTGCCAGTCGTAAAGTCCCCATTCTTTAACCATGGAATAAAGTTTGCAAATCACTACGATTGCACACAGTATACGAACAAAGGTCTTGTGGTCCTCCAGTTTAACATCCCGAATTTGCTCGGGTTTGGATATACTTTTGAGGCCAAGGATTCCAGTTTAACACCAAATAAATTAGAAGGCCGAGCGATGATTCGAATCATTGGACATAAAGCAATATTTACTGTTGCGCCTCCAAAAGCTGGAAAGTATTACTTTACAATCTACGTGAAGGAAGACTGGAACTCGGATTCACTGCAATGTGCATGTGCTTTTAGAGTGAAGTGCAGAGAGAGAAGAGAACATCTCAAAAGTCCCTTCCCATTGGTGCCATTTTTTGGTCCCACTCCACTGATGTCCAAATTAGACATTTCCCCGCTAACTCACATTGATCCATTAGTTGTTTATAGTTATGACGACGTCTTCCTTCGATTCCAAGTCCCCGCAAGCATTATCATATCCTATACCTACCAGTATCATGGACCTTTTCAATGCAATGTTACGGACTTCCAAAGGTACACTTTTTTGTCTAAAAGAGATCGTGACTCTGTTACTTTTCAGACCAGGTGTCCTGTCATGGGAAAATATGTATTATCTGTCTTTGGTTCAGGAAATGTGTCAACAGATGAGAACAGTGTGCCGGAAGTTCTATTCAGGTATCTTATTGACTGCAAACAACCCGCCAAAGACAAACGACCACTTCCGAGAGCTTGTCATCGCTGGCAGGGAAATTCTTTAATAGAACCTATTGTTGGTGATGTTCCTCTGGGCTCTAGGATGACCTTCAGGATCTGTGCACCTAAGGCATTAGAAGTTGCCCTTTTGGCGGGAAGTATCTGGCATCATTTTCGGGGACTGCCTGATAATATGTGGGTTGCCAGTGTTTTCACTGGAACCGAAGAATGTAAAGCCAAGATATACGCCAAATTCTCACAAGAAAAATGCAGATTCTCGCCACTTGTTGAATTTCACATCAAGTGACATTGTTTATATCCATATATCCATTTCAGAGACAATCATGACTGTAACGTTTAAAAAAAAATGCAATGTACAATGCTATTTCCTCGCAAGATAATGGCAGCTTTGTTTTTATATTTGAAGTAAAGTTTTGATAAACAAGCGTTGTCTTCATCTGCAAAATCAAAGCTGGGACGAGACGAGGAAAATTTGGTCAACAAAACATTTATTCAACATCACCCTCTCAATAAATAAATATTATGACATCATGAAATAATTAAATGAGGTGAGGTCATATTTGTGTATACATAAATATATTCAAAGAACGTTTTTCAACGTTTTAACAATATCATCAACAATCCGCACGGCGACATTGAGTTTTAAGGGTCCATGTGGGAAAAACAAAGCATTATGAAAAGCCTCGGGGTAGTAGGCAAGGTGTGCTTCTTCCTCAATTTGACTAAGTCGCTCGTAAAACATAATACCATCGTCTCTCACAAAATCATACCCACAAACCATAATGTATGTGTATGGTAAATTTTCAAGGTGGTCATCATCTGCCAGCAATGGTGAAACTAAAGGATCTAATATTTTGTTCTTTATCCTTTGAAACAGTTTTTCATCACCAGTATCCATCGGCTGTTCCATGTTTTCACGTAAAACTTCGTCTCGCACATACCGTTTTGGAAGCCAAAGTGTCTGATCAGCATATTCATTTTGAAGTGATTGTTTGAATGAGGGAGATGTGTGGTTGTTATATCTGAGGTAGCTTACGTATTTCGGCTCTAGACCAAGGTAGTTTATGACAAACATCAATGAATTCGGGTCATGTATGCTACGATTGAGATACATTGTATTTTCATTGAAAGCAGTAGTATTAAAATTCACAAACTGAAGAGATGGAACAAGTAACATTTGCATTGCAATTTTAGATTTCATTCGCAGAGAGATGGCGGCAGCCATATTTCCGCCAGCACTGTCACCTCCAATGGCAATGCGGCTTTTATCTATCCCCATGGTTTCGCTATTTTCTACGACATACTCTACGACTTCGTGGCAATCATTAAGCGGGATGGGAAAAGGGAACTGCGGACTTAATCTGTAACTAAAAGTATTAATCTTATTGAGACAGTATCTTTACTTTAAATAGCCTTTAGCTGCAGAACTATATGTAGCTCTCCAGAAAAAATATTGACAGACTGGAGAGCTACAGTGCCACTCAGAAAAAATTGTATACATGTATTTACTGCGTTCAAAAAGTTGCGATCGGTGCTGGATTTATTTCTCCAAATTCTTAACGCAATTGCACAAAAGCTCAATTTCGAAAAAAAATCGTTAGACATTTACTATCAATTGCTCTCGTAGTTGACATTTGAACGAAGCCCGTTGGACTGAATTGTCTTGCAACCCAAAATTGAAGTAGATAAGGGTAAAATAGGTGAAATTTTCGATGGTCTCAATTTCATCCCAAGAGGGCTATTAACAATGGATATTGGGAATGTTTTGAAGTGGAAAAAGTAAAAGAATAATTTGTTAAGAACACTTGTAAGTAATATTTTGAGATGGCAGTTTAAATACACGGAGAAATTGAAAAACAGCGCACTTTTTTGTGCGTAATAAATGCACACATTTTTCAATGGGTGGCACTCTGGTTGTCCTTCTCGAGCTATATTACAGATCTGCAGTTAAATAGCCTTAAGTTCATCGTCTTCTTTTTTTAAACAAAAATTTAATATTCTTCTTATCTTTAAGTTATAGTTTACAATATTTAGAAAATATACATAATTACTTAAATCGCTGATTGTTCTAAAATGTGAAATGATTTAACATTCTTACTTTACTGATATTACAACTACGCCGCTTTCACGTGATATTTTTCTCATCAAGGGGTCATACGAATCTGTCAAGTAAATTTTGAATAAATTTTCTCACTAAGATAATATGAATGTGAAATAATATAGAAATTTCAGATACATGTACATTAAATAGTTGATAAAACTTTCAAAAATCACTTTAAATCAAATTGACCAAATTGCAAACTAAAATCCTGTCACAATGGTGTCTCCATTTATAATTAATACTAATACATGAAGAGTACAAGCAGGATTTATTCAGGTAGTTGTTTTTATTTCTCTGGCTACCCCCCCCCCCCCTTTCAAAAACGATGCAACGTCCCTGATTTGTATCCACTGACAGCTTACCGACAGATAAAAGACTCCACCCCCCTCCGTGGAGGTAGATGAGGACAGATCGGTCAGTTTTCCCCAGTCCACTGACCGGCTCATATATCTTCACCCGAACGTCTCGTAAACGTGTGTCAGTTATCTAATGGAAACAGAAAAGGGTATCAGTTTCTACAGTTTTCGTCAAAAGCCAGTTTGGACATGGAGGGTATTTGGTAAATTCTTTGAACGTAATATTTGCAAAAACCTACACATTCACTAGGGAAGATTGTATTATATAATTTAATTAATAAAATTCATTTTAAATAAAACATTTACTACAAATGAATACATTTCAATAAAAAGTACTATAAATGTGTCGGGTTGATAACCTTGACTCTGGGGTCATATGGTCCAAGTCCCCAAGGAAATCCAGTTACCATGGTAAGCACAAACCAATCAGCGATCTTTCTGACAAGATCTGAAAATGGTTCCGTGATTCGCATGTAAACTAAAACGTTTACCTGAAAACATTTTATTTGATTAAACATGAGATCATGATCTGAGACAAGTGTTGATGATGTCCATATATTTTAAAATTCAATTTTTAAAGAGACAGTGAAGTATTGAAAAATTGGCAAAATTAGAAAGGTTAAAAGGTGATCTTTCAAAAAGAAATCAAGGGTTGTATTCTGTAATATTTTAATTGAGGGAAGAGGTTTCAAGTGATTATTGTTCCTTAATGATAAAAATGTAAATATGTTACGTGGCATACCGTGTGACCGTAAGTTTTCATCATTGCGTCCATCACTTTGACCTTTAACTTCTCTGGTATGGGCTCCGGAACACGTGCGTCCAGATAAAAGTACAAGAAAAGCGCCACGAGCACAACTAAAGGTGGCAATACACCACAGTTGTATGCCATGTTGTCAGGACCACGAGCGGTCATTGTGGGAATCAGTCCATGCCTCGATTAAAATAACACTGTCATCGTGATCCGCACCCTGGCCATTTACAGCGCGAACTGATGGCAATGATAACAATCTAAACTGAATTAAAGTGAGGGCGATAGTGACCCAGATAAGACACTACAATTCTGACCTACACAAAGTCCACACGATGCTGTCAATACTCTAGAGGAAAAAGAAGAAATACAGTCTCCTTTCTTTTTCAATGTAGGATGTGTAGTTGCCCCATCTAATCACTGTTGAAATATAGTATTTACATCAGATCACGTGTAAACAGCATTTTAACTTTTGACCCGAGAGTATAAGTACATACTTTTATCCCTTCTGATATTATGTCATATGTGTTAAAACCATAAACAAAAGTTATGTACTCATTTGGCCTAGTGTACTGTGAATGAGCGGGCAAAGACCATTGAGCGAGTGAAGATATATAGGGCTTGAAATCAAAGTCTTCAATGTGTCAAAAAAAAACTATAATACTGATGTATAAATGAACTAGTGCAAAGTACATACCGTATTTATAGTCTGTTGTTTATTCAATAGACATGTTTTGCACTGATTAATATTTGCAAAAGATAACAAAATTATCTTCAGGTTGATTACGAACCTGAAAAGTGTTACAAGTAGAATTCATTTAAAGGACTTATCGCATGATTTTTCATCGTGTTATTTTAAAACTTTCCAAAGTCAAGGGCGGATCCAGGAATTTTCTAGGGGGATGCCAACTCGAAATATAATCTGTTGATAAGCGCACACACAATAGAGATCTAACCAAAAGTGAAAACCCATTTCGGGAGGGGACACGTGGACACTTCTCATAGACTTTTCCAGGCGGGTAGGGGGTCTAAAGTCATTTACTATAAAGTTTTAATAACTTTGAAAATCCCCGGGGAGGGGGAGTTTCCAGACCAGAAAATGTTTGACAAGCGAAAAAAAGAAAGAAAAAGGGTATAAAGCAAAAGTGGGAAAAAAACTATTTTGTGGGCGGGTGGGGATGGGAGTAGGGGAGCACTTCTCACCTTCGAGCCGCTTTCCATCATTACATGAACATATAATCTTACCAACTTCACAAGGAATTCTGCTTTTCCTGGGGGGGGGGGTTGTTACAAGGCCAGTTTTGATCATCATTGTATAAATTTTATAACTAAAAATTCAAGGGGACTAGATCCCCTGAACCCCCTCCCCTGCTTGATCCGCCACTGAAAGTAATAGTAACATCATATTATACAATATATAACAACAAACCAGTCCGGGCTTTACTTAATTACAATGAAAAGTACAAAGTCCAGACAATTAATTTCCGAGCGGTTATTTCCTTGTGCGGAAGACAAGAAGACTATATAAGTCCAATTTGGGTGGAGAATGATTTACAAACAAAAGGAAGGAGGAGGATCCAAAGGATTTTTATTTATAATAATGAGACCAATTTTACACAATGTTATACATTTTTTTTTAGGTCAATACGATCATATAGCCACCTGAGGAGTACATTATTCACCGAGTCCGAAGGGCGAGAAGAATATTGTACTTCGAGAGTGGCTAAAGCATCGTATTGACTGAAAAACAGCAATAAGCAGACCTATTTTTGTATTTATATGAACAATGATGAAGCAGAATTTGTTCAAAATCTTATACGTGAAAAGAAGAAAACACTTGCTGTGGCTTTCAACTCGACATTTAGATATATCGACGATGTATTGTCAATTAACAATGGTTATTTCCATTCTTATGTCGATGTCGATATATATATGTAGAATTTGTCTTTAGGCTGCTGTAGGTAGATATTTTACCACCCGTATGCATATACTTGTCTTTTTCCGATGTAATATCATAGAAGTTTAGTCGTATTTAATAAACAGTAAACTTTTTTTGAAAAACATATATTATGCAAAAGGGGGGTTTCATGGAGCGTTTGTAACCAGTTCTTGGTTTTGTTAAAAACAACAGGACAGTAACTAGGGTATGGTATGATTATTGAATCATATTTTTAAAATATTTAGAACATTCACCAAGTTTATGGAACCGGATGAATCCCTAATCTTTTCAATCACTTCAGATATGAATATGACAGGAATAAGGGTATCTTTCTACGCTATGAATTGTAATATATCTACCCTTCAAGACCAGTCCTGAGAATATTGGAATCATGAAACGAATTCCTGCCAATTCCATATGAATACGAGTACTATTATATTAATACACCGATCAATCGAAATCAATGTAACTAGATAATAATGGAATATACCTGTAGTCAACCTGGAATATTACATTATTAAAATAAGGATGGTTGGATTTATTTAAACAATAAGATGCTTTCTTTGGTTGTTAGTACGGGAATTAATGTTGCAGCTGTTGCAGAAAAAATGCATAACCCGCTTACTAACAAAGAAAGAAAGACATTTTATTGTTTAGTTTTATATCTGTGCAAATAATTATTTAAAGTAGGATTTCGTAGAAGAAATAGTGTATTATTGATATTTACGTCATTGTACGTTTCATTGATGGAACAGCTACTGCTTCAGAAATCTGTAGAGGCAACATGCTTAGTGGTGTTTACTGACTGATAAACGGCAATGGTTTTCTTAAGAGTAAAGGAGAAAATATTTAGTGGGTGTAAATATAACAAACACTGAACAATGATATAAGGCCAAAGTAAAAAAAAAATTGTTTTCTCTTCCGACCGACCCAATTAAATCATACCCATTCTATACATAGAAAACAAAATTAATTTATCTGATGACTTTAATTCACATTAGGTTTGCTTGTCAAGGAATTTTTGGTTAGGTTGTGTCTCCTACCCCAACTGAAAAAATTGCTCTCTTTGTGTCTGGTATGAACTGTTTGTGTATCAATTGATCTAGAACTCAAATAAAGTTCATGTACAATGGACAGAATATCAGTCTTATTGGAGTAGATTCATTAAGGCGGTCATCGTTCAAAATTAAGGTTCGGAATGACATAAAGAACTGCGAACGATTGTATTGTTCTGCCGCCTACCTCCAAGTCAATTTTCAAAAGTTAATATATTTGAATGATTTTTCATATCTCTATAGATATTTATATGAAATGTTTTCACAAAACACAAGTACATAACTTACTTGGAAAAACAAAGAGAGATAACTATATAATTTTGGTATAAGTAGTGTTTTTCACTATATAGAAATCAACGGGCAATGGGAAACATTTTTAAAATATCCCCCATATGAAACAAAATTCCTTTTTACAGGTATTACAGATTGTTATTTAGCATATTCATGCCAAAGTTTTTGTTGTTTCACCGGGGGGGGGGGGTATGTTTACAGAGCAAATACATCGAAAATGGTTATTTTACGGCTAATTTTTAAAAATGGTATACAACTATAAACTTTTACTAAATGAATCAAATATAATTAATTTACATGTCAAACGGAAAGATTAATAGGTTATTTATCCACATCCACTTAATGAATTTTGAGTGTTCGTTATCTTCATATATTTCATCCATGGGTATTTCAATTTAAAGTCTGATTTCAATCAAATAAAAACTACACCCCCTTATCAAAAAGAGTTGTATTTAACAGTTTTGGAGCTATTAATCAATTACTAATGAAATCAGCTTTGCATTTAAAAAAATGATAGCAATTGCAAATATTTCAAACTTAATGAATTTTGAGTGTCAGGCTCGTAGGAAGCAATTTCAGTTGGGGGGGGGGGGGCACAGCCATACATTTTCAGTTGAGGGGGCACTTTCAACTACCACAAATTTCTTGACAAGCAAAAAAAAAAAAAAAAAAAATGGTCATCAGACGTTTTTATTGAGGGGCACAGGCATATAGTATTTATCTTTTCTATAGTAATCTATATATTGGCAAAATTATTGGGGGGGCACGGCCTCCCCCCTGCCCCCCCCCCCCCCCCCGGTTCCTACGGCCATGAGCATGAGTGTGTAAAATGTAGGCGGGAATCCGGAGTTAACGTTCGCAGTTCTTTGACTGCTGGACAAGCTACACTGTAACTGCAATCTGATTAAAATACAGATCTCTTCATAGCGCAAAGCGCTTTGCGCTATGAAGAGATCTGTATTTTAATCAGGCTAACTGCAACTAAACTAAAGAAAGATAACTCTCAGTAATCAAAATTAGACGCTTTATTGTCAATATACGAAGTCTCCTACATGAATAAACATGTAAACAGCTCACATAACACTTACAATACAAAATATGTCAAGTAAATTGTAAAATCCTTAAAAATCAAGTTAAAAAATCAGATAAGAGTGGCCTTATGGGTCATGTAGAAATTTGTCAAATTTTGCTAAAATTATGTACATTCCTACAACAAAGTAAAAATTAAAATCTTGACACCTATTCTGATATAACAATTATTTACACATACCAGTGATTTACATTAACAATATTTCAATTACTAGTATAATTACACTATTTCAATCAATGAAAAACAAGAAAAGAGGAAATGGGCAGATGGCAAAAAATTCACAAATAAAAAGGTTACAAATAAAATAATCATGTACAAATAAAATGCATGTACAAAAAATTTAATATTTAAGTACATTAACATGCATTCTTTTGATCTCTCAGGATCTGGATTACCTTTAATACATTCACACTGATGTAATGATATTTAGAACACATAGCCTGGTGTATATTTCATTTTCTTGATCATTATTACAGTTCATAATCTTTCCACAGGCTGAAAATAGAATTCATTTCTCTTCATTATCATAACAAAACAGTGGAATTAACCAAAATCTTAATTACCACAGTGTATATTTCTCCTCAGTACATGTACAATGATGCACACTGAAGAGGTAAAATTTTTTGTTTGAATGGAAGTTTGGGTCTTTCTTATCAAATGTTAATTGTTACATGACACCCCCATTTCTTTAGAAATGAGAAAGCAGTATTCATCGCAATGTTTTAAGATATTCCACTCTCTGAGATAGCAACACAAGTTTTGCTGAAACGGGGATTACATGTATGTGAAGTGAGAAGAGAGTGAGCGACTCCCCGATTCTGTAAAACTCACATATTGTAACAAATATGTATATAATAACAAATTTATCATGCTTATTCAAGTTATCACAAGTCATGTATCAATCAAACACATGTTTACTCATTGTATATATGTAAACTGCCAATCTGATTGGCTATTATATTTATAAAATACCTGTTCCACCAGAATTTGAATTGAGCATGTAACAGAAATGGGCATGTCATTATGGAAGCTCAAAACATTCCATTCAAACAGAAAATTTTACCTCTTCAATGCGCACCTTTGTATCATAAGATTAACAAAACAGTGATATTCACCAAATATCTTACCACAGTGCATATTTCTCCTTAGTATCAAAACAAAACAGTGATATTCACCAAATATCTTACCACAGTGCATATTTCTCCTTAGTATCAAAACAAAACAGTGATATTCACCAAATATCTTACCACAGTGTATACATGTATTTCTCCTTAGTATCAAAACAAAACAGTGATATTCACCAGTAAACTGCCAATCTGATTGGCTATTATATTTATAAAATACCTGTTCCACCAGAATTTGAATTGAGCATGTAACAGAAATGGGCATGTCATTATGGAAGCTCAAAACATTCCATTCAAACAGAAAATTTTACCTCTTCAATGCGCACCTTTGTATCATAAGATTAACAAAACAGTGATATTCACCAAATATCTTACCACAGTGCATATTTCTCCTTAGTATCAAAACAAAACAGTGATATTCACCAAATATCTTACCACAGTGCATATTTCTCCTTAGTATCAAAACAAAACAGTGATATTCACCAAATATCTTACCACAGTGTATACATGTATTTCTCCTTAGTATCAAAACAAAACAGTGATATTCACCAAATATCTTACCACAGTGTATATTTCTCCTTAGTATCAAAACAAAACAGTGATATTCACCAAATATCTTACCACAGTGCATATTTCTCCTTAGTATCAAAACAAAACAGTGATATTCACCAAATATCTTACCACAGTGCATATTTCTCCTTAGTATCAAAACAAAACAGTGATATTCACCAAATATCTTACCACAGTGTATATTTCTCCTTAGTATCAAAACAAAACAGTGATATTCACCAAATATCTTACCACAGTGCATATTTCTCCTTAGTATCAAAACAAAACAGTGATATTCACCAAATATCTTACCACAGTGCATATTTCTCCTTAGTATCAAAACAAAACAGTGATATTCACCAAATATCTTACCACAGTGTATATTCCTCCTTATCTTCATTTTTCATCAGAATGTCCTTAACCTCTTCTGGGGGGTTAAGCCCATGTTTTTGTGCTCTTTCCCATCTTTCCAAGCGTGTAATTCCTATTTATTAACAGAAAAAAATACCTTTAAGAGCCAAAATTCTTTGTTAAGTGAAATGTGAGGGGCATACTTGATATATGTAAGGTATGGATAGCAATAATCACTGACAATAAATGACAGAGGGAGGGGATCATATCAATTTTAAGGAATAAATAAGAGAAATAGGCAAGGTAATGGGGGAAATAGAAGAAAATAAAGAGAGAAAATATCTTTGGTTAATGGATCAAATACGGTACTACTGGGTAATCAGTTGATTGGAGGTGCCTCTTCATAAAACTTGATTTCTTGATCACATTAATACTAAATGTAAACATGTCTTTAAAAAAAAACAATATTGATAATTACCAGTGCATGGTCCAAATTCTAAGGTCAGGTCAAAGTTCTTCAAAATTTGCAAATCATCTGTAAGGTCTATTACAGGTAGATCTTGCTTACTGGTAGATGGAAGCTGATCTGAATGTTGAAAAAAAGGAAAATTTTAGAAGGAAATATGCATAGAAAATCATCTTCAATTAAATAGACATATAACAAGAGCTCATATAGGTCACAAAGCTTGACTCTCTCTCTCTCTCTCTCTCTCTGATGGATTCTGATAACACCTCACATGGTGAAAGTCCATCCTCCAATTCTTCTCCCAGTCTTACACTTTCCACAACAGAGAAACAGAGTACCTGCTAATGACGATGATTTAAAAAAAAAAAGGCTTTCATGTTGGTAGATCTCGATATATTTGGTGCTGACCATGTCTGAGGGCAAATAATCTAGTACCAAGTTATAAGTATGTTTAAAATCAAAATATTGGACATGTAAACTATATCAAGTCATCTCAGTTTTGTGAAGCCTAATGTAACAGAGACATTTATGTGCCTCTGCTTGGGATTGAACCCGGGGCCTCTGGTATGCCAGTCCAGTGCTCTATCAATTGAGCTAAAGGGTTAACCCACTAGCCCAAGCTAGTAGGATGCCATGAATCACACACTACCACATTAACATCTAATTAAACTTGCACCATCGTAATATTTTGTCAGACAATCTTTAGACCCTAATAATGCTTTAATTCTTCATGAAATTGAGTCGTATGGCCCTTAGATATATTCAAGTGAAAAGTTTTTCCAAACATCTTATATCATTACAGCAAGTTCACTGGTGGTACTCAGAATGTAACATTGTTATTCTGAACACGTTTGATTTTTTTAATAGCTTTTAATATTTATATGAGGTGGCCATTCAAGAATTGAAACACTATCGTTCAAGTTTGGTCCAAAAATTTTGGTAATAAACAATTAGCCAATGTATTTTCTCTGAAAGTGCAAATGACTGCAATTCTAGGGAGGAGGGTTACTTCCATGTAATTCTGAGTTATATACCTTTTGTTATTACAGTGTCTGAAATAACTGTCAGCCTGACAATGTGAGATGCTTTAATTTTACCTCAGGGATTAAATTTCCTTGTATAAATGCCTGGCTTGACGTGTTAAAATAAATTCACATTTATTTAATAAAACTCTCAAGTCGACTAATTGTACTGGTAGCAAAGCATAACAACCCAAGTAGCAGACCTTGTTAGTCTATATATTATACTGACTGAGTCCTATAGTTACAGTCAAGCTGAGACTTCTTAGGATTGCAACTTGCCAACCGTTTACAAGACAATGTACATGTCACAAGTTATTATATATATGCAATATAGAGATATAATGATATATAGTGATATATGAATATGTTAATTCACCAATCGATATAAGTAAAACATGTTCATAGCAAACACACTTATAAGGCCAAACAAAAAAATATGTGTGGTTCCGGTTACACTTCCATAAAAATTAGGGTAGGTAGGTAGGGAATTTTTTTTTTTTACCAAAATGATTTTCTTAATTTTTTTCTAAATAATACCTATCACTGCTTTGCAAATGGCATTTAGATGTGGTGTGATAATATACTAGTTAATATTGGTAGGGGACACCAACATGCTAGCTTGCTTTGCATTTAACACTATTAAACACTTGCACTATGTTTTGCAAGGAGGCCGTCATTGCTGAAACTAAAGCTTAAACTGGAGCCAATGATGGAAATCGGGGAAAATTCCGGAAAAAATATGAAAATTGCAAAAAAAAAGTTTAGGGTCGGGGGTATAAAATAGGGAAGGTCGGGTAACCGGAACCACACATATTTTTTTATTTGGCCTAATGAAATGACGCTTACAGCCAAGTTATTTTCATTCCCCACGGCTTAAAAACATTGTAAACTTAACGTATATAAGGAATTACGTTCATAATGAAGCAAAATCGTTCACCCTTGGCACTTCGTTTTAAGTGTGTTTTACTGTATATGGTTTTACATAAACAGGTTCAGCACAATCTCTTGATTTAGCTATATAGCTTGAAATAGCTATATAGCTTTATTAAGCTATTCAAAATAGCTTGATAAAAAGCTATTTATGTGCAGTTTTCAGAAAAATGTTTTTTGTAAGAAATAGAAAAAAAATCACAAGTATTTGACTATTCATATATGTATTATGGGCTGTCAAAACAACAACCAAAATCAAAGAAAGTTTTAACATAGCAGCATTTGAATACTTTTAAGCAAAAGATGTATTTCAATTGTTTGAGTAACTGTACAGTACCTTGTGTGCGTTGAGGCGTGGATAAGTACGATAGCTTCTCAATGTACTGAATTATTACTAGGGATGGCAACGAATATTCGAACATTCGAATATTCATTCGATGAGTTGATATTCGAATATGAATTTAAGATTCGAATATTCAGGGTTTTTCAGATTTCATTAAAAGAAGTACTGTGATTATTAAATTTTGATTAGAGCAATGCTGGAATTATCCCTCTTTAATTTACTAGCGATCAATTTCGATCGCCTGATTTCTTTCACTTCTTTCTTATCTTATAGAATTACTAAATTACATGGATTTTGTTTTGAGTAAGGTGTTAAAGAATTGTACAATAATGTTTTATGTATAATACAAAACGCACTTTCATAGTTTTTATTTCTTCAATACGATCGGGTCTAGAATCGAAGACAACAAAATGAAAACCCTCTTAGAATGTCTAAAAGACGTGAAGAGTATACTTATCAAAACAAATTTAATTGATCATTCAAATGAATGTCCACTGTAATTAATTTTGTAAAGGGCTCAATTTCAGATTAAATGATTATATCTTGGGTTGTATATAATCCTGAATTTTATATTCATTATCGGGAAATTAATTAATTACCTAGGAAAATTATCTATGGAAATATTTGTTTATATTTTAAAAACATTGTATCAAAGATAATTGTCATATCTCTTATTAGGCAGATAATTGTAATTTATTACACGTATACCGTTACTACTATATCTTGCCTTTGGCAAGACGACTGATTCATCAGTTGGAGCTACTATAAATACATATGTTTCATTTGATAAAGATATGAAATTATATATCAAATGAAATTTCTTATTGTGCAACTACAAAAGTCTTCATACAATTTACTTTCAATATAAGTATACCTACGCTAAACCGTTCGTGAGAGTAGGATGATGCATATTTAAAATAAAACAGATTATTTATTTTATCGAATATTCGAATATATTCGAATACTTTCATTGAATATTCGAATATGAATTATTGACAAAATTGACATCCCTAATTATTACCAATCAATCATCTTGTTGACCATAATTGGCCTCCTTTATAATTTCATTGCAGAAGTAACTGTATCAATTGCTTTATATAGCCAAAAAACTTTTAGAACTTTGAGTACAAAGTCTCTTAAGGAGACGCAATTTGATGAGTGATTTTTACATGCATTATTTTCAGGAGAGTTCAAGGTTGAATATTATCACTGCACCAAGGTGCGACTTTTTGTGCATGCTGAGAAAATAACACATTTAAGAAAAAGTGTGATAAAATAGCTAAATCAAGCTATACTGAATAGCTTAATAAAGCTATATAGCTAAATCAAGCTGTATAGCTAAATCAAGAGATTGTGCCGGACCTGATAAAAAGTCAACAGGTTCGTATATCTTTGGCGGGTCTGACAAATTTTGTCAGCAGTTAGCCCTGCGTATCTAGCTAATTTCACGCAGTTTCAAACACTTTTTATTTATCATAATATGGGGTAAAAATTTTATTACAGAAACAACTGTGGAACATTGGCAGATTCGTATATTGAATCAAATTTCACCCACCTTTACCAAGCTTTTGGTCTTTACCAGCTTTTTTAACCTTTGGAAAGGAGTCTGTTATCTGTTTTGTAGCCATCCTTTGAAGAAAATCTTGCTGTTGTTTGTGCTGACAACAAAGTTTCATTCACTTTTTAACAATTTGCGTCACTTCCGGTTTGATAATTTTGCACAATCTTACATATAATATTTCGTGAATCAAAATATGATATTACTGTAGGTTATGCACACATAATTGCTTTTTTATGAAGTATAATTCATGTAACAACTAAAATCTCCGAGTATCTACAGGAAAATTCATTAATATTCATTCACGGGGAAGTAATCGATAATGAAGTAATGTGCATGCGCATTGACACGAAAGGAAATCGAGATTTTGTGAAGTCCTCCCAAAGAGGGGTCTGTAGTTCAGGCCCAGTGATCTTTCGAAGCTTTAATCCAAATCAGCACCGTATCTTCGGTAATATAGTATAACGTTTTCTTCTTGTTGTTTAAGTAGTTTAAACAGACATTCAGAAGGTCATTCAATTCTAGCCATTGATGTAAGATGGCGGGTTAGCTTTGCATAATTTTATGCAGACTTTTTGTTGAATAAATGGTTCTGCATAAGATGTTGTGAAAAGTTCCATGTTCAGAGTATCGTAGCATCAACACATTTCATATTGTATTATATCATCTTGTGTAGAATAAGTTGAAAACTCTAGAATCTGACATGTTGATTATTAACTGTCCATTTTCATACCGTCATAATCAGATGATTAAATATGAGGAATAAATCAATCTATATATTTAAGGTTGGGCCTTTGTATCAGAGATTGTCTTTGTTTTCAAAATGAATTCTTATCTTCAATGTATTCATGAATGTCAAACTTTCTTTGTTTGTATGATATCTCTTCTTTTATGGTATTTTCAGATATTAAGTATGTTGAAGATGTATTCAGTTTTAATAATAGTGGTATTACAAGTGATGTTATCAAATGAGTTAAGATCAGTATGTAATTGATTTAAAAATCTTTTATCAACATTTAATATGTAAATACACTTTCACTGTAGGTTGCAAATAAAATGAAATAAAAAGGACCCCTATTACTTCTCCTGACAAGTTTCGGAATTACACATACATGCAAAAATGGTTTTATCACAAAGACAAAAGGATGAATTGTAAGTACACAACCTGTGTGATTTAGTATAAAATACATTTTTTCAAGTATTCATTTGTACAAACAGTCTGTGCACTGTCTTTGATAAATGTATTTGATATTGTATTGAACCAGGTACATGTATATCTTATCAGAACACCTGTCTCACATTCTCAGTGCTTACTTTAATTTAAACTTAATATATATGTAATAAATGTATGATTTATTATCTCTTTGTAGGAACAGAGCTATAGCTGATTACCTTAGCTCTAATGGATATCTTTCAGCACTAAGTGAATTTCAAAAAGAAGCTAGTCTGGTATTGCTTAATTCAAATTTAAATATTTTGAATTTTGAAATAATTAATTCCACAGATCTGTCATTCATTTACTGATCTTAAGGAATCAAAAAAAAAAATTGTTAAACACTTTTGAATTTAAGATATAATGACATTTTGAATCCCAGTATTTCACATGAAATTCTCTCTTTGCAGCCAGGAGATATAGATAAAAAATATGGTGGCTTGCTGGAAAAGAAATGGACATCAGTTATCCGGCTACAGAAAAAGGTATTAAAGTTTATGTATGGAAAATCCACTGTAATGTAAGAAAACGGAGAAAAGATTAAGCAGGATATATATACATGTATCAATGCTGGTATGTAAGAAATATGTATTTCAGGTCATGGACCTTGAAGCAAAGCTGTCAGAGGCAGAGAAGGAATACAATGCAGGGGGTCCATCCAGGGACCGTCGCAGCCCTACAGAATGGATACCAAGGCCCCCAGAACGCTACACCCTAAGTGGTCACCGAAGTCCAGTGACTAGGGTAGTGTTTCATCCGACTTACAGTGTCATGGTATCATCCAGTGAGGATGCTACAATCAAGGTACATAATTAAGTTAATTTATTATGATTTTTATTATTGAATGTTTTTATGATTTAACTTCAACATCTGACTGCACAACTTGTCATCAAACAGATCTGGGATTATGAGACAGGTGATTATGAAAGAACTCTAAAAGGTCATACAGATACTGTACAGGACATTGCTTTTGATCATACTGGGAAGTTTTTGGGTAAGATATGATATATATTGCTGAAAACTACTAACTCAAGAATAAAGCTTTTTCTTGAATGTAAAGTGATCTTTTGATTGTCAGTATCCATTTTTTAATTTAAAAAAATTTTCATAACACTCTTTAAACAGTTCTGTTTGTGAAATTATCCATGTAAAGAATAATCTTTTTTTTTTTACAATATGAGCCAGAGGAACACACTGTAAGAATCCAGAAAGCAAAATGTGATTTTTTTTTCAGCATCATGCTCTGCTGATATGAAAATTAAACTGTGGGACTTCACTTCTTATGAATGTGTCAAAACACTCTATGGTATGTTTGTCATTTTAATGTTAACATTTTATTTTTATGTAGATGTATAATGTGTACAAATTACATAATACATACTGTATATATTACTTAGTACATTTTTTTGAATTTTTATTGCATGTTAAATCTTTTTGAGTCCTTGGTATTTGATATTTCAGATATTTATTGCAATGTCTTCATTCAGTTGGCTTAAAGCTTACACCCCCTCCCCTTCAAAAGAAACTTCAATGTTTCACATAACATCTGGGTTTTTTTCAGTAATTTTAGGGTACATCATTGTTCAATGAATTTGTTCTAAGCACTATCCAAAGCTAAGATAGATCAACAGTATTGATATTCTTTGCTTAGAATGAAAAAAAAAAATGACTGCATGAGTTTTTACACATGAGATTTAAATAAGGAGTAAAACAAAAGATTTGATTGATCATGGATCCCTTGTTTTCAGTCAATTTTAAGATTTATCCTTTGTATATATGTTTTGTTTCATTTTTTATCCTAGGCCATGATCACAATGTGTCCAGTATTTCGTTTGTGCCAAGTGGAGATCATCTTGTTTCCTCTTCCAGAGATAAAACCATCAAAATGTGGGAAATAAGCACAGGGTAACTAATAGAAATCTTAGAAGATGTTGATTAAGAAAATCATTAGATTAACTTAAGCCAGTGAATGCTTTTCAAGTCAGCTGAGACTTAATTCTTCATTATGGCTGACCGAATTCTATCAGTAAAAACAGAAAGCTAGCAAGTATTTCATGCTGTTAAGAATGCCTAGTTCAGCACAATTTTATTGTGCCTTCAATATTTTCTTTATTAGATTTATGATTTCCCATACATAATTTTTAAACAATGACTATAACCTGTATGCTTAAAGTGATAATAATTCAAAATTAAATGGGATGCAATGTATTTTCAAACTGATATTCAAGAGAGGTTGATTTTAAGGAAAGGTACATTAATTCATAGTTTATGATTAATTAGATTTTGTGTGAAAACCTTCACTGGACATAGGGAGTGGGTGAGAATGGTCCGAGTCTACCATGATGGGTCACTTTTAGCCAGCTGTTCAAATGACCAGGTATAATAAGTGTGATTCAGTTTTTAAGATACTTTCTATTACATCAAATAATCAAATGTACATGTAATAGTTAAATTTCTTAAAAAAAAATAATTTTGTAATGAAAAGGAGATGATGTAAAGTATAATTGCCTTCCTCTAAGGACTCCCATATACACAGTTACACACACACAAAATAAATACTGGTGACTAAAATTGGTTCAAACTTCATTTCTCAAAGTTTTTGGTCTGTGGAAGGTATCTGTCCCAATTTTTTTCCTTAAATATAATAATGAAGCAAATTTTCAGACTCTTGAAAATTACAATTTTTCTTGATCAAGTTTTTTTTTTAAGCCATGTTATAATTTTTTTTTTTTTTTTTTTTTTTTTGCTCTTGGTAGGACATCTGTTTTTGACAGTATGAGTATCTGTTTTCAGACTGTTAGAATATGGGTAACAGCTACCAAAGAGTGTAAAATGGAACTAAGAGAACATGAACATGTTGTGGAATGCATTGCCTGGGCCCCAGAATCTGCACAGCCAACAATAAACGAAGCAATCAGCGCCGAGGTATGCTTTTCAAATAGAAAAAAACAACTACTATCATATACATGTATTGCAGTTTGAGATACATTATTTTAGTGCTGTTGCTGGAACACTGGTTTTTTTGGGGTTTTTTTTTTTTGTAGAACAAGAAAGAAAAAAGATCTGGCCCATTCCTGATTTCAGGATCACGCGACAAAACAATCAAGATGTGGGACGTTAGTGTGGGTCTATGTTTGTTTACTTTGGTAAGTTCTTTCATTATTGTCCACTCCAGAGTGAAGAAAGGACAAACTTCTTTTATCTAAAATGAGACATGCTAGTGCACATTTTCAATGCATGCACTGTACATGTACTATAAAGCAAATTTGCATGTAATTTAGGTATTTCTTCCATTAACACACAAACACATAAAATCATGCAATATTCATGTTAATAAAAGATAAATTGTAATCAGTGATGGTTGACCACATAGTTCATGTAAAAAATATTGTCAATTTCTCATTTGAAGAACAAGTTTTGTATTAGTTTGTAACATAGTTTGTATGCATATCCTGTGTTAAAAATGACAAATTTTTCAGACGGGACATGACAACTGGGTGAGAGGACTGGTATTCCACCCAGGCGGCAAGTACATCCTGAGTGCCTCTGATGACAAGACACTGCGAGTGTGGGACATCAAAAACAAGAGAAACCATAAAACCCTGGATGCACACTCCCATTTTACTACTTCTCTAGGTATTTTAATCGATTTATTAATTGTGTTTTGATTTGATAATTGTTTTCTCTATCAAGTGTTTAACATAATATGCATTGAATTGGACAGATGCAGGCTTGACTTTTATACAATGTCCTTTGCATTTTGATGATCCTAAATCATCATTAACAATGGTTTTTAAAAATTATGTAGAAATGATAACTTAACAGCATTAATATCTCATACTTTCAGTTTGATTTCTTGTTGAGTTTTATTTTGGTTGTATTTTTCAGATATGCACAAGAGTGCTCCGTTTGTGATAACTGGCTCTGTTGACCAGACAGTCAAAGTATGGGAATGCCGTTAGGAACCTTATTGGCTTTTTTTTTTTCAGACATTAGTAGTACAATATAACTAATTTATTACTGCATCATTGTGCTCTCAAAACCTGTAAACCACCTCAGTGGTATGCTGTCAGGATCATATTTGTCTCAACTTTTGCATACTTGGCTTGCTTTTATGTAAATCTGCATTCCCCAAACCCCTGTTGTGCTGTAATGTTAACAGTATTAACCTGTTGAATTTATTTTTTAAACTGCCATTGTGCATACAGTTTTACTAAAACTTAAAGGGGATATCAGTGTTCTGAGCTTTTTATAATCTGCTATACATTTGTCATTTGGGAAATGTGTATTTACTGCAAGAGAACAAACCAGAAGTGTGCATATCCAGGAAGCCAGTTATAAACTCCAGGGTTTAAGTGTTCATTTGTTTATATACTCAGGATTGTGAGTCCCGTGTTCAAACCCACATTAAGTGATCTCGGAAAGTCAGATGTTAGTACATTATAGGACAGTTGTTTCTGCGTTCTTGGTGAAGGGAGAAATGTGAGTTGGAAACACAACTCAGGTATAGTCTTCTGTGTACCCTTTAGTATACTTGTACCTTCAGAAATAGAAACAAATATCCCTGCTGCTGTAAATCAGTAGTGGGACCACATTATGCCAGTACATATTTTGACATTCAAAATACATGTATAAAGGAAAAAGTTTATAAAGATATTTTAAAGAAAATTTTTGGTCACAAAATTCATCTGTGGCTTCATGGGTCTAATATATATCAGGTTCAACTTGCAATATAGTCATGGGCAACAAAATTTTTGGGAAAGCCATCTGAGAATATTTATCGTAGATTGATAATTGAATCATTGTATTTACAGTAGTTTTATAGTATAAGATTGATTATCTATTTATTTTGATTATCTAAGTACATGTATATAAACTGTGTCTGGTGATTCTGACACTACCATCCCATTTGTAGTATATCCAATTTAAATTTATTCAGTGGATTATAGCTTTCCAATAGATGTGTTGCACTTGCTCTTTTTTTCATTTTCAGTCATTTACATACATGTAGTTACATCATTGAAAACAGAATTTTAATAGTGAGATTTTTTTTTTTACATGTATTTACATCTTTGTAACGGTGTTTATTGAAAGTTCACGTGTGTCAGGAATATTTTGTTGACAAGGGTACTACTGTCTTTCAAACCTATGGATTTTAGCAGAAAATAGTAAATATGCATCCTCAAGTATTAGATATTTATTGGCGTGCAATTTATGCCCTTGAATGGTGTTCAGATTTGTTTTTCAAAAACTAATTTTTAACCACATTTGATTATTCACAGAATTAATTTTTAAAATATCTAAGCATTTTTAGTCATGCACTGAAGTAAATTTGTTTTCCTTTATCAATACTGTAGAGATCTTTTCTTGTGAAGTTGAAAGACAGTATTATCTTTTCCAACAATGCAGTGTACAGCACAGCAATATATGTGGATGTAATGTGTTGTTCAGTTATAAAAGGGGGGAGGTTATCTTAGGAGGTGTTGTTAAGTGGACAACTGCACACCCCCATAGATAACCCCCTCCTTCGAGAACTCAGGGAGACTCTCATACTCCAAACCCTCCTTTAGCATGTTGCCAAAGGACCAACTTTGTGATTCGTATAGCATCACAAAAAAATCTATTCTTGTGGTTTTCTTTAGAGGTAGTATGTATACAAATGTGCCCATACTAGATAATCTGCAGGTATTTATACTTGCCAAACCGATGATGTTACAGGTGCTTACTGCCAATCTCCAACAATTTGAATTATGACATATTTAATATGCATTGTTTTATTATGAATTTTTCTTTATTTTGCTGATGAATTGTTGACTGTGATAAATCTTATTATATTTTTTCTACAAATCTGGTATTACAATGTCAAATTTTTGTTGATTTTTTTTTATATTGTTTCTTGTTAACCTTTGACCGATATTGCTGAAGTTGTGTTCCAATGAATCCTCAGAAAAAGGGTGTGGCATCTATGCAAAGGATGGGTGTTGGTGTTTGCTGAATTTCTCGTGAGATCTGGACAGAAATCAGACAGCTACAAATATGCAAATCAAGTATAAAAGCTGACCAAAAATTTCTACTGATTGAAGTTTTTAGTCAGTTTTGTATGCTTTTTAAATAAGTGCTTAGTTGTATTTCAGTTGTATGTCAAAATATATATATTTTTTTGTACACCTGAAATACAATGTTACAGATGCTAGTTGTGTTAAAAGGTGAACTTTTATGAGTACATGTTTGCTTGTCACTTTCTCTTGTTCACTGTGTTCCCATTATTAAATGTGCTAAATAAGGGAGAAAAAATGTGAATTATTATGTCACATATTCAAAATTTAAAAAAAAAAAAAAAATCCATGTTATGGTTTGAAGTTAAATAACTACAGCTTTATTCAGAAAGAAAAAAATCAGAACCAAATTATTCAGTCATTCATTATTCATGTCATTTTGTTTTAATTTTGTTTATGAATAGTATTGATGTCTTTAGAAGAAGCATTGTTTAATTGCTTTGATACTTTTATTTCGGTCCAAAAAATCCTTTTTCTTCCGACACATTTCTTGCCTACATCTTCCAAAGCCATTTGCTTGTGAACAATGTAGGATGAAGTGAGAGGATTTTTTGAGATAATCTGGTTTTTGTCAATATGCCAACTTAAAAGAAAATTTTGCACTTTGTCATGACCTATCTTTGTTGATTACTGTATTAACTGACTGTAATCAAATCAATGCTTTTTGCTGTTTGTTAAGCTTTGTGTGATGTCAAGTAAATATGCCTGTCTTGGACACAAATCCAAAAGTCTTGACATAAGTTGCCTTTGGACAGAATCTCTGTTCTGTGCAGTTTGTAGGGGTGTGCCGATTTGTGGCTAATTGAAGGGAGAAGTTGCATGACCTTGTCAGTTGAGGATTTTAATCTTTGATCTGATTGTTATTGTGTATTATGTCAATAAATTATAATGCTACATAAATTGTTCTGTTGTGTAAATGCATACAATTCAGATTAAAGCTGAACACGATTCATAAAAGGAATTTGTCTGCCATATTTGATTATTCACTTGCTCTATCTGAGGGCCCCTATATAAGCCGCTCAGTTACTGTTCATTGTAATTGGAGTGTTGATGGATGCATGCTGCACAGCACTTGGTAGCGACAAAAAAATAACCTTGTACTTCTACAACAGGAGAGCAAGATACCAACAACAGTTGCACAGGTCAGTGCAGTAAACAAACGAACATGAATTCAATACACAAATGCAATAAAATAAATAAAGGCAATGCAAGATAACCAACACGAAAACATGTCGCCATTCCATGCTGCTACACATGAAAATAAAGCAGGTGTAAGGAATGCGAAGGGTATATCCCTGTGCTGATATCGTAGATATTATAATCGAATATGGCATATGCCTATTTATGAGTGGTGTTCAGCTTTAAAGACATGTTCAAAGCATCATCCCAGGGTTAAGGACAAGGTTCCAATTTCATTTCAGAGTTGACTATTCTATGATCTTTTGTTAATATTTTGGTACATGTATTTTACAGGATTATCAAATCCTGTCAATACATTTTGGGGTTGGACTATGAGGTTAAAAGTAGATCACCATGATCAGCTCTGGAATTTTACCAATATTCATTCTCAGATGCCTCTAAATGTTGAACCTGAGAGCCAAAATCACCCAACCATCTCAGCTTAGGCATTTTCTACTTGCATGTACATGTACTGTAATTGATAAGGCTTGTGTTTATAAAACCTGGCTGGTTCATGCATCTTTGGACCACAGGGTGTGTCAACCCAAAAGTAGGTCATGATGGTCTATTTTGAGGTTAATGGTAGATTAGCTATTGTAAACCTTGGTCACTACAGGCCTAGGATTTTCAAACCATTTCAATATGCATCTTTGAGCTATTAAGTGAGTAAACTACAAAACCTTTGGAATTTTATGGTTCCTTGTTTATAACAATAAATATTTTTGATGCATATCTTGCACATTATAAAGCCCAGAACCATCAATCTACCAGCTGATGCATTTTTGTATTTATAAATCCAGGGTACCTAGGTAATGCATGGTGACCTACTTTGAGAATTTTATGGCTAAATATTTACATTTGCAAATGTTTTCCCTTCAGTTACATATACTGGTATATAATTGAGCAATGCATATCCATCACTGTATTAAAGTACAGGTTTTTCATGACAAATTCATTGTTTTAGTGATAAACTGTCAATATAATTTCACAGTGATTGGTGGTTGATGTGTTCAGTATATGCCTTCAATTTATATTCCACTGAGGATTGAAATAAATTTCAGAGGTCGAAAACTGGTGCACAAATACTTGTTAAAAATCATCACAAATGTAAATATAAGTAATAAGGTTCCATTTAAAAAAAAAAAAAAAAACATCTATCAGGATATGCAAGTAGATGTAGTAGATGAATACCAGTTGGTACGTGATCAAATCTACCATAAAAATCCTTCGGGCTTATGGTATTTGTAGATCATGTGACCAACTTGATTAATATCCCGATAGATTTTTTTAAAATGATACCTTATTTCTTAAATAGATGAAACAGTAATAAAGAATTTGAGAAAAAAAGGTGTTTGGCCAAATGGGGTAGGTATTTATTCAGGAGATAAGGATATTCTATGAAAAATTATGGTAGATCTAAATGAAAGTTGCCTGATTCAATCCCAATATTGAGTAAAGTGCAGATGCAAATGTGTATCTTTTACCCTTTTCATGGTCAAAATCGGAAGTATAATTTCTTTTTCTTTCGTTTCTAAAATTCATCAAATAGTTGTCTACGGTCCGTTTTTAACCGATTCCAAGGAATTTCGCCCACAGCCCGTTTTAAACTTTTGATCCGACTCAATATGTCTGCGCCCATGGTTGATGCAACGAAACTTTGACGTTTTGGTTTTCACAGTTCTATATTCTATATATTGCGTGTAGGTTTGTGTATTGGATATTTAACTGAAGTCCTGCTCTTAGTTATTACTGTACTTTGTTTTCAAAAATATTTCATGCACAATGGCTCAATTGCTATTTTATATGAATAGGATAGGGGGTTGATTGATTTAGCGCCAAAATTGCAAAATTTAAGTGACTTAGAGAAATAATAAAACAACTTTTAAAATGATATCGACAATCTATATTTCCCTGTAAATTAAAAAAAAATTAAAGTACTGAAAAATGGGTAGGGGCAATTTTGACAAGTTGGTCAGAATACATCAAACAAATCATTTTTTGGTCTACTGATCAGAGAGCAGAAGAGTTTATGCGATAGTAAGGTGTCTGTCGTCCATTTGTCTGTCTGTCTAGCTGTCTGTCCGCCTTTAAACAATTTTTTCAAAATGCTACCCCTCCTACAGTGTTGTTCCTGATTTCAATATTATAATAACATATTTACATTCAACATGTATTTTTCTTATAAAGTGTGAGGAAAGCTTCAGCATTCAAAACACCATAACATGAACAGGGGGTCAAAAGGATAAAGTATACATTTTATTTTGACTTCACAAACATTGAATGCCATCAAAGTGCAATGTCATAAGGGAAATCAAAATTCACGCTCACATCGAACAGAAGCTGTTGCAATGGCTCTTCAGTCCAATAACCAGTGTTCGAAATTCAGAATTATTTTCTATGGGTCCAAAGGACCCACAGATAAGGGACTACGTGAGTCCTTCCAGGGCAGCGTAGGCCCAAAAGTAATACCATCAAATATTTGGGAAGAATAAACTTTTACGTATTGATTATCTCTGTAAGTTTATCGCTTCATATGAAATATGTCAATTAAATAAAGGGTATCTACAACTCGCAAGTATAACCAATATGAAACGGTAAAACATTAATCGTCATAGTCTTACTTGGTCATGCATAACACGTAATGAGTTTAACATGTGTTTATATTAATGTAAACATACTTTCCCTCAGAATTACAATTTCTGTTTTTAAAATCCGCGGGTAGAAAATTACGCAGGTTTCTTAGGTTGCCACATTATGTTGATAGAATGTACTTAAGTATACATGGACAATTTTCCGTGGAAATTTGTAACCGCATACATATATATACGCATATAGCGTAAATTTATTTCACGCAGGAAAAAAAATCAATTCTTCAGTATTTATTTAAAATGCACATGAAAAGAAGAATTGATACGATCTTGATAAAAATAGCAAGTTTTACACATCTTAAATCCAATTTCTTTTAAAGATGCTCATTGGTTAATTTGATTAATATATCCAATTAAAATACAGGAAAAATATAAAGTTAATGTGAATGCATAAACCAATATACGTTAACTTCAATCGCAACTTCTTAAGCCTTACCAACAAGCGGTAAAGAAAAACAATGGTGTATTTTTCAAAGTTCGCCGGAAAGGTCCGAGAAAATGCGATTGACGTTAACTTGTTTCCCGGCAAATCATCGTCGGCCCAAAATTATTTCAAGGACCCATTTAGTCATACTATTCGTGAGTCCTTCCGCTAATTTCGAACACTGCCAATAACTGTAACTTACCCGAAGGATAATGCAGGGATTTTGAAATCTAAATCACATTTGCAGTCAAGGCAAGGAGTTAAAAATGTAAATATAAGCATTAAATCATTTTTTTTTTTTCTTTTTTTGAAAGATATAGTCTCATTAAAGCAATGGTGTTTGTAAACAAATTTTCATGATGCATTAACACGCATTTAAACTCAATCTGTTTGCACACTCCATTGCAATTATGAGACTATATCCTTCAAAAAGTAATGATTCAATAAACGCTTAATTCTCAACAAGTAGACTACTCTTAGATACATAATTCTATGTATCGATTTTTGATTTCATTGAATGGTGTTTCCATGGTTACTAAAAATAGAAATTTCTGTGAAATACATTTAAAACACTACTTTTCCTACAGTTTTGGTCTAGAATTGATTTCAATATAACTTGGCACACAAATAGACTACACTAAGATACATGTACATAGTTCTGTATATCGGTTTTTGATTTCAATGGTGTTGCCATGGTTACTAAAAAATAGAAATTTCTGTATAATACTTTCAAAACTTTTGCTAAAGTTTTAGTCTGATTGCAATTAATCTTGCCACAAAAAGAGACTTAATCAAGGATCATTATTCATTTTATTGCTGTTGCAAAGTTTCAAGTCCAAGTGCTGCTTTTCTCTTCCTTGTTAAAAGTAGAAACCAACAGAGCTACAGTCTCATCAGAGACTTCTGGTTTATTGTTGACCTAACCTGTGTTAAATGTGTAGAATGTTCGGAGTTCCAACCATTAGAAGTGTTTAAGTGATGTAAATTGCTATAATTTCATATTCATTTTTCCCAGTTACATGTACCTTAATATGTCTTTTTACATTGCTTTTATAATGATAAGCTGAACTAGGTATGATAGGTAAAAAAAGAAAGAAAACTGACCAAAGCAAATATAGTAAATTTACCAACAGGACAGTTTTGAGTGTCAAATATTTACAGAAATATTATACATGTACATGTTATTATTATGCCCCGCCATGAATATGGCCGGGGCATATAGTGTTTGTCATGTCCGTCTTCTGTCCTTCCATCTGTCCTTCTGTCACACTTTGCGTTTAGCTCTGTTCAAAGCTCAGTTTCAAAGAAACTATCCAAGATATTTTTATCAAACTTCATATGCTGATAGATATTGATGAGAGCTATGCAACTGCATCAACATTTTTTTACCTTGACCTTTCCTTTGAGCTGGACCCCACTTTTCTTAAATTAGTGTTTAGCTCAGTTTTAAAGATACCATTCATTGACAAGATAGTGTAATCAAACTTCATATGTTGATACATACTGATGTAAGTTATTCAACTGCATCAACAGTTTTGACCTTGACCTTTCTTTTGACCTTGACCTCACTTTTCTTAAATTAGTGTTTAGCACAGTTTTAAAGATACCATTCAAGATAGTGTAATCAAACTTCATATGTTGATACATACTGATGTAAGCTATTCAACTGCATCAACTTTTTTGACCTTGACATTTCTTTTGACCTTGACCTCACTTTTCTTAAATTAGTGTTTAGCTCAGTTTTAATGAAACAATTCAAGATATTTTTAACAAACTTCATATGCTGATACATACTGATGCGAGATATTCAACTGCATCAATATTTTTTACCTTGACCTTTCCTTTGACCTTGACCTCACTTTTCTTAAATAAGTTTTTAGCTCAGTTTTAAAGATACCATTCAAGATAGTGTTATCAAACTTCATATGCTGATACATACTGATGAGAGCTATTCAACTGCATCAACATTTTTTACCTTGACCTCACTTTTTAGGTCACCTGAGTCACTCAGGTGACCTATTGCTATCTCTTTTTGTCCATCGTCGGTCGTAAACTGTTGAACATTTTCAGCTTCTTCTCTGGAACCAGCAAACCAATTTCAACCAATTTTGCCATATAGCATCTATGGGTGAAGGGGAACAAAAATTGTGAAATTCGTGGCCCCTGCCCCCCCTGGGGCCTGAGGGGTGGGGCCAAAACCATCAAAATTAATGCAATCTTTAAAAATCTTCTTTACTCCTGGACATCAAGCAGTCAAACTGTTGGAATGATTGTAATAAGCATTGAGCCCTCTACCAAAATTGTGAAATTCATAGCCTCAGGGTCAGGGGTTCTGGTGCTAGGGCGGGGCTATATAGATCATATAGTGAAAGTGCATTATTTCTTAAAAAATCTTCTTCTCTACTCCTAGGTATTACTGAAACAAATTGAATACATAGTTATGATAAGCAAGGGTGACTCTACAAAAATTGTGAAATTCATGGCCCCAGGGTCAGGGGTTCTGGTTCTAGGGTGGGACTAAATAGATCATATAGTGAAAGTGCATTATTTCTTTGAAAATCTTCTTCTCTACTCCTGGGTATTATTGAAACAAATTGAATACATAGTTATGATAAGCAAGAGTGACTCTACCAAAATTGTGAAATTCATAGCCCCAGGGTCAGGGGTTCTGATGCTAGGGCGGGGCTATATAGATCATATAGTGAAAGTGTATTATTTCTTTGAAAATCTTCTTCTCTACTCCTGGGTATTATTGAAACAAATTGAATACATAGTTATGATAAGCAAGAGTGACTCTACCAAAATTGTGAAATTCATAGCCCCAGGGTCAGGGGTTCTGGTGCTAGGGCGGGGCTATATAGATCATATAGTGAAAGTGTATTATTTCTTTGAAAATCTTCTTCTCTACTCCTGGGTATTATTTAAACAAATTAAATACATAGTTATGATAAACAAGAGTGACTCTACCAAAATTGTGAGATTCATAGCCCCAGGGTCAGGGGTTCTGGTGCTAGGGCGGGGCTATATAGATCATATAGTGAAAGTGCATTATTTCTTTGAAAATCTTCTTCTCTACTCCTGGGTATTATTTAAACAAATTAAATACATAGCTATGATAAGCAAGGATGACTCTACCAAAATTGTGAAATTCATAGCCCCAGGGTCAGGGTTCTGATGCTAGGGCGGGGCTATATAGATCATATAGTGAAAGTGCATTATTTCTTTGAAAATCTTCTTCTCTTCTCCTGGGTATTATTTAAACAAATACATGGTTATGATAAGCAAGGATGCCTCTTCCAAAATTGTGAATTTCATGGCCCCGGGATCAGAGGTTCTGATATTAGGGCGGGGCTCTATTTATTATATAGTGAAAATGCATTAATGCTTTAAAAATATTCTCTGCACCTAGGCATGTCAGAGGCAAAAAGAGTAAAGGTTTTAATAAGGAAGGGTATTTTTACCAGATTTTTGAACATCAGAACCATTTGATCAAGTGTTCTGGTCCAGGCCAGGGCTCTATTAATTTGTATTCTACTGAAAGGAGTTATTCCCCTTTACCAATTACTGGTGATAATTAATCACTGTAAATAATGTACTTGAAAGGTTAATAGAATAAGAGAATTATGCAAGAATTTTTATTGTATAATACAAAAAGTTCTTTCATAGTTTTAATGATCAGGTAGACTTGTAAGTAACAGATAAATAAAAATGAGACAAAAATAACTTGTCTTATTAAATGTTCATCAAAGACCAAGAGAGGCCAATGTAAGAGATTTCAACTAGGAATTAAAAGAGTACAGAAGCACTGATTATAAGTTTGTTTATATACTGTCTAGTGAGAGGGATAAATGGGGAACAGATTAGAACCTAATTTATGTACTGTTAATGAACACTAGACTAATTATTTTGTTGATCCTGATCACCCTATTTTTCTTGTTTTTGGGCAACAAAGCTTCACCTTTCAGTTCATTTTATACTCTATGGATCCTCTAAATTGTTGTATTATACTCAGGTGACCCTTAAGGCCCTTGGGCCTCTTGTCTTAAATTAGTGTCAAACTTTATATGCTGATACATCTGACAAGGGCTATTCAACTGCATCAATATTTTTTTACCTTGACCTTTCCTTTGACCTTGACCTCACTTTTCTTAAATTAGTGTTTAGTTCAGTTTCAAAGAAACCATTCATAATACATACTGATGTAACCTTTTCAACTGCATCAACAATTTTTTACCTTGACCTTTCCTTTGACCTTGACCTCACATTTTAGCTCACCTGAGCCAAAGGCTCAAGTGAGCTTTTCTGATTGAAATTTGTCCGTTGTCTGTCGTCGTAGTCGTTGTCGTAATCGTCGTTGTCGTAAACTTTTTACATTTTCATCTTCTTCTCAAGAACCACTGGGCCAATTTCAACCAAACTTGCCACAAAGTATCCTTGGGTAAAGGTTTGTTCAAATGAAGGGCCACGCCTTCTTCCAAGGGGAGATAATTATGAATTCATGAAAAATTAATGGCATCATTTAAAAATCTTCTTCTCAAAAACCACTGTGCTTGAAAATATGAAACTTATATGGAAGCATCCTCAGGTAGTGTAGATTCAAATTTGTTTAAATCATGACCCCTGGGGGTAGGGTGGGGCCACAATGGGGGATCAACGTTTTACATAGGAATACATAGGAAAAATCTTTAAAAATCTTCTTCTCAAGAACAGCAAAACCATGATGGGTCATATTCATATGGAAGCATCCTCAGGTAGTGTAGATTCAAGTTTGTTCCAGTCATGACCCCCGGGGGTAGAGTGGGGCCACAATGGGCGATCAAAGTTTTACATAAGAAAACATAGGAAAAATCTTTAAAAATCTTCTTCTCTAGAACAGCAAATCCATGATTGGTCATATTTATATGGAAGCATCCTCAGGTAGTGTAGATTCAAATTTGTTCAAATCATAACCCCCGGGTGAAGGGTGTGGCCACAATGAGCGATCAAAGTTTTACATAGGAATATATAGGAAAAATCTTTAAAAATCTTCTTCTTAAGAACAGCAAACCCATGATGGGTCATATTTATATGGAAGCATCCTCAGGTAGTGTAGATTCAAGTTTGTTCCAGTCATGACCCCCGGGGGTAGAGTGGGGCCACAATGGGCGATCAAAGTTTTACATAAGAAAACATAGGAAAAATCTTTAAAAATCTTCTTCTCAAAAACAGCAAAGCTATGATTGGTCATATTTATATGGAAGCATCCTCAGGTAGTGTAGATTCAAATTTGTTCAAATCATGACCCCCAGGGGTAGGGTGGGGCCACAATGGGCGATCAAAGTTTTACATAGGAATTTATAGGGAACATCTTTAAAAATCTTCTTCTCAAGAACAGCAAAGCCATGATTAGTCATATTTAAATGGAAGCATCATCAGGTAATGTAGATTCAAATTTGTACAAATCATGATCCCCTGGAGAAAAGAGGGGCCATAACAGGGGATCATACAAAGGAATACAAAGGATATATCAATCTTAAGAACAGCAAAGCCATTATTTGTCATATTAATTCAAAAGCATCCCTATACAGTTTAGATTCAAGTTAGTTCAAATAACCCCAATCCCCCCGAACCAGTTTTATATTTAATCTTATATTTAAACTTTTCAAGACTGAACTGATTTCTGCTTTTTCCTAGCCAGAGTGCTCAGGTGAGCGATGTGGCCCCTGGGCCTCTTGTCTTAAATTAGTGTCAAACTTCATATGCTGATACATACTGATGTAAGCTATTCAACTGCATCAATATTTTTTCACCTTGACCTTTCCTTTGACCTTGACCTCACTTTTCTCAATTTGTGTTAAAATGTTGCATTACTAATATACCCTTGGCGGGGCATTCATGTCCTATGGACATATTTCTAGTTTTTTATTTATTTTGCAGAAAAATATAGGGAAAATGGCACTTAATAAATTTATGCATCCAAGAAATCCATATAAGGAAAAGGCTCCTAACTTTAAAGCTCTTTCACTCAAATATCCAGAGTTTGCCAAATGTATTTTTCAAGACTTGAAAGGAAAATGTCACTTGGATTACAAAAGTTCATCATCTCTAAGACAACTGGCCATAGCACTTCTGAAAGAAGATTTTGATCTGGATGTTGAAATGCCTTTAAACAGACTGATTCCTACTATTCCATTAAGATTAAACTATATTTTGTGGATTGAGGATATTCTAAAGGAACTCACACAAGTCAAAGGGAGGGGCATTGATATAGGTAGGTTTTTGCCATTTGTGTATACATTTAACTCTTTCACAGGCTTAGGGAGTGGGGAGGGGTACAACCAAACATTTTTAGTTGGGGATGGGGTTCTACCAAGCAAAAATTCCTTGACAAGCAAAAGAAAAAAAGGTCATCACAAAGTAGCAATGTTTTCTTTAGCATACTGTATATCAGCAAAATTATTGTGGGGGGGGGGGGGGCACAGCAGTTTTCACTTCTTTTTCTAAAGAAATTAAATCATTCATTCAGACACATGTATTCAGTTTCCAATTTTTTTTTCTCCCAGGTACTGGAGCCAGTTGTGTGTATCCATTACTTGGCTGTAAGAAAAATAACTTGAGTTTTCTGGCATCTGAGGTGGACGAAACAAATTTTACCATGGCTGTGAAAAATGTACAAAGAAACAACATGGAGGATAAAATCAAAGGTACATATTTTTTTTTTTTTTAGATTTTTTTCCCAAAATTGCAATAACATGAAATTATAAGTATTGATTAAATGATAGTAGTAAATTGTTTGCTGTGATGTGTTGTTTGCTTTTTATAGATTCTCTGCAACCTAAAGGTACTTCATATACATGTATATCATTTTATATTGAACTTTACAATTCAATTTGGCAAAAATGATAAAGGTTTGTTAATTTTTAGTTAAAAAGGTTTCTGGTAAATCCGCTCTTCTGGAGCTGTTAGAGAATGAGACTGATGAGTTTGACTTCTGCATGTGTAATCCTCCATTCTTTGCTGATCACATGGAAGCCCAGGCTATCACTTCCTCCCGATCAGACGACAGGGCGGAGCCAACATCTGTCAATACAGCTAGTGTGGGAGAAAGTATCACAGAGGGAGGGGAAGTGGAGTTTATCCGAAAAATCATTGTAGAGTCGGTGCAACTTCAGAACAGAATCAAGTTAGTTCTATTACACATGATGTTACGACCATGGTCAAGAAACAGGCATTGAAACAAAACTAGTTGTGGATTTAAGATAAAATCATCGACCATGCAGAATGATTAATATAATTTAATAAAATGCATATAGGTTATTTTGTACTGTGACAAGAAATTTTATAGTATAGATTTGTCTCCCCTTATACATTAAATCCCTATATTTGCTTTGTAGAATTTTTACCAGCATGATTGGGAAGAAGACAAATTTACCTGCTGTAAAAAAGGACCTCCAAGATCACAAGGTATCCCATTAGCACAATACACATGTATTAAGTAATGCTTGTTATTAAATTTTTTTTTTTTACTGGACAGGGAAATTTGTAAATGCCTTTCAATTTACCAGAGGCCTGTTCAACAAAGCAAACGATCGCGAGCGCTCACGAACATTTCTGTTGGAAAGATAAGGAATTTAGGCGAGCGCTCGCGAACGTTCGCTCTGTTGAACAGGCCTCAGATGTATGTTTATATTATTGTCTGTGAGTTATAATCTTCTCTTTGAAGATCCCAAATTACCAGTCAACAGAGTTTTGTCAAGGGAAGACAATGCGATGGGGAATAGCATGGACTTTTGACACAAGTGTTTCATTTCCTGTAAGTATTTTTTGTAAGATGTATGAAAATAAAGGTAATTACTTACAGTGTATTTAGATAATTAAAATTATGTGGGTCATCTTTATATTCTCTTATATTCCCTTCAGGTGCATAATTTATCGATTTCATTGGACTGTAAAATTTCTAAAAATATATAAGTCTATAAATTTTCTTATTTCAGAGGTCATTATTTCAAGAAACCAAGAAGAATAAGAAGCTGTCTGCTCCTTTAAAGTACACAGTCCCCCAGTCTGCTGTGGTTGTCTATGATTTGGAGCATGTAGCTGACAAAGTGATGGGGATACTCAAATCATTAGAGGTTAACAGCTATTCTAATTATCTGAATTCTGCCTTTGATAGGGCAAACTTACCTTTATTTTTAATTTACATGCACTTGCTACGAGGTGATCTGACATACTTTTTAGCTCACCTGAGCTGAAAGCTTAAGTGAGCTTTTTCTGATCACATTTTGTCTGTAGTCCGTCTGTCTGTAAACTTTTCACATTTTTGACTTCTTCTCCAGAACCACTGGGCCAATATCAACCAAACTTGCCACAAAGCATCCTTGGGTGAAGGGGATTCAAGTTTTTTCAAATGAAGGGCCACGCCCTCTTTCAAGGGGAGATAATAAAGAATTAGCGAAAAATTAACAGCATCTTTTAAAAATCTTCTTCTCAAGAACCACAGGGCCAGGAAAGATGAAACTCATGTGGAAGCATCCTCAGGTAGTGTACATTCAAGTTTGTTCAAATCATGACCCCCGCGGGTAGGGCGGGGCCACAATGGAGGATCAAAGTTTTACATAGAAATATATAGGGAAAATCTTTAAAAATCTTCTTCTCAAGAACAGCAAACCCATGATGAGTCATATTTATAGGGAAGCATCCTCAGATAGTGTAGATTCAAGTTTGTTCAAATCATGACCCCCAGGGGTAGGGTGGGGCCACAATGGACGATCAAAATTTTACATAGAAATATTTAGGAAAAACCTTTAAAAATCTTCTCAAGAACAGCAAAGCCATGATGAGTCATATTTATATGGAAGCATCCTCAGGTAGTGTAGATTCAAGTTTGTTCAAATCATGACCCCCAGGGGTAGGGTGGGGCCACAATGGACGATCAAAATTTTACATTGAAATGTATAGGAAAAACCTTTAAAAATCTTCTTCTCAAGAACAGCAAAGCCATGATGAGTCATATTTATATGGAAGCATCCTCAGGTAGTGTACATTCAAGTTTGTTCAAATCATGACTCTCGGGGGTAGGGCGGGGCCACAATGGAGGATCAAATTTTTACTTAGAAATATATAGGAAAAATCTTTAAAAATCTTCTTCTTAAGAACAGCAAAGACATGATGAGTCATTTATATGGAAGCATCCTCAGATAGTGTAGATTCAAGTTTGATCAAATCATGACCCCCAGGGGGTAGGGTGGGGTCCAATGGGGGATCAAAAGTTTTACATAAGAATACATGTATATAGAAAAAATATTTCTTCTCAAGAACAGAAAAGCTATGTTTAGTCATATTGATATGGAATTATCCTCAGGTAGTGTAGATTCAAGTTTGTTCAAATGATGACCCCTTGGATAGGGAGGAGCCACAATGGGGGATCAAATTTTTACAAAGGAATATATGGGAATTTTTTAAAAAATCTTCTGAAGTACAACAAAGTCATTTTGTATTGACATGGAAGCATCATCAGGTAGTTTAAAATTCAAGGACCCCCCCCCCCCCCCCCCCAGTAATCTTTTCAATACTGAACTGATTTGTGCTTTTGCCTAGCCAATGTGCTCAGGTGAGCAATGTGGCCCATGGGCCTCTTTTTTTTTTTTTTTTATTTTTTTTTTTTATTTTTTTTTTTTTTGCATCCCAGCATACTAAAAAAAAATGGATCTTGACATCTGTAGCTTGATTTCCTTTTGTTTGTTTTGAATTTAATAAGAAATCTTAGATGGAAATAATTTTAAAATACAGTGGTATTTTTTAAGAACCAAGAGATGATACCTGGATAAGAAAATAACTCTTAAACAAATGTATAAGTTTGACTGGCTATTTCCTTCATTTTATTTCAGATTGAGTACACTAAGTCTGCTGACAGCACGGCCAAAAAAATTCATCTGAAACTGACAGCTTACAAGAATACATGGTCCCATCAACGGCGCAAACGAAGGGAAATGAAACGTCAGCAGGAGGAGCTTAAGGCCGAGTGTACGGAGAGGAAGAAACAAAGGAAAGAAGAACATGCTGATGACAAAGACAATGAAAAAAACAAAAACTTGCAAGAAATTCAGGATGATGTTGATTTGAGTAATCCGAGTAATCATTCCAAACGAAAAGGTGCTCCAAGTAGTGATGAGCATTCACCTAAAAAACAGAAAGTGGAGGAGAATTTGATTCTGGATGATAGTGATCAAGGTGCTTTAAAACGAAAAGGTGCTCCAAGTAGTGATGAGCATTCACCTAAAAAACAGAAAGTGGAGGAGAGTTTAATTCCAGATGATACAGATTTGAAAAATCAAAGTGATCTAGGTCCTTTAAAACGAAAAGGTGCTCCCAGTAGTGAAGAACATGCAAATAAAAAACAGAAATTGGAGGAGACAATAATTTATTCTGATGCAGAGAAAAGGCTTGGAGATAGCAAAATGACAGAGAATCAAGACAACACAACATCTAAGTCAGAAGAAGTGGGAAAACAGACAACATCCAGTAGTCCTATAAAGGAAGGAACCAAAGATGTGTTCCTCATAAAATGTGACTTATACATAACACTATCACAGTATGTGCACATTGAAATGGTGTATGGGGAAGGCCAGAAAGACCAGATGAATCAGATATTACAGTACATAAAGAACCACATAGCATGGCCATAATGACTTTTTATTGGCTTGCCTATGCATTTAGTTGTACTTGCTTGAATTTAATACATACATACATGTATGGAAAGTGTAAGATCATAAAACACTAATATTACAAATAAATTAGCAAAAAAAGCACTTTTAAATATATTGTAAACTTCACAGTTATATTATTTAAAGCGAATGAATATTACTTGGCTGTAAGCATCAATTCATTATATGCATATTCACTATAAGCATGGTTTACTGTATAATAACAAAAAAAAATGGGTCATGTAATTTGCATGCAAGGATGAATGATGATCAAAAATGCCTGAAATTTGTAGTTTTGATAATTTTCAGTAATAAGCAGTTTCTAAACATGTTTTCATAATATATTGCTCTGAAATACTTTTGTAATACCTTTTATTACATTTTCAACAGTGAAATACTGTGATTTATTTATTGAATAAAAGTGATATTCTCTCACAGTGTGAAAGGATATCAAAATGATATTCTCTCACAGTGTGAAAGGATACCGAAATGATATTCTCTCACAGTGTGAAAGGATATCAAAGTAAATAAAAAATAATTTCTGGCCTGTAATAAGATAGAGATAGTAACTAAACCATCTTGATAGAGCTAAAACTGCCAATTTCTTCCCAATTATGTTGCTAAAATACATGTTACGATGTTTTCAATGCTATGATCTCAACTGCTCAACTATGATGTCACAGCTTATGACACTGTGTTAAGAAAAGACAGAGGCAAAGGGAAAATCAAAGAAAATGTAATAAACAGAAAATTTAATGTTTTGTAGTTGGATATGGAATTTATTTCACTCGTGAGACAGGAATTTTTTTTTATTTTCACTTGTGCTTCACACTCGTGAAAATATAAAAAAAAAAAATCCTGTCTCACTCGTGAAATAAATTCCATATCCAACTACAAAACATTGAATATCCTCTATGTATGTAAATTATGAAATTCTGCTGAAAATTTTAAAGGTTACAAAGTTCAAATCTGTGTCCACGCCCCTTTAAATTGTCTTCATTCTCAAAGACACACAACCCAGATTCTTTTATGTAGTGGTTTGGACTATATGGCTCATGAATATTGGCCCGGGTAGCTCAGATATCAGAGCACCTGATAAGTAATGCACAAGGGCACTTGCCTCCATTCCTGATAACAGAGTAAAATGTGGAATGACCACACATGGTCAAACTTACAAAATACAAAGAATTAAGGTGTTTTATACATGTGACATAAGAAAACACAAAGAAATAAGAATTACAATACTGAAATATTGACAAATACTCACAATTTAGAATATACAAGACCAGGCTTTTTGATATTAAAATGTTTACTATCAAGGTATATCAATACATTCTAGCAATCCCATAGTGAAGTAATTTGCCATCTTCACAATGTCAAGCTTTTGTGATATCAAACATCTTCACAATGTCAAGGCTTTGTTATATTGTTCCTCTTTACAAACCTTTGATAAAAGTTGCTATATAAAAGTTGGGCTTGTAGTTACAGATGACGTAATAAATAAATATAAACCAACTGATGAAAATTTCTCTTTCAGATCTGTCGTTATCAAGTGGCTCAAAGCCATAGCACATTTGTGATTGTAATGAGAAAGATCTTCAAAAAATTGATCTCCGATATTTTATTTGAGGTAACTAGTCGCAAATTCTACAGTATTTGCACTTTCCATTTTAAAGACAAATCATATTTCTTTAAAAAACTTACCTACTATAAAGACTGTTTTCCGATTGGTTCCCAGTCCTAGACTGGGAACAAAAGAAAAGTAGCTTTACAGCCCGACTTTTAAATAGCAACTTTTGTCAAGGGTTTATGAAGAGGAACTATATCACAAATCCTTGACATGTGAGGATGGCAATTTGCATGAAAACAAAATATATATTATAATTAATATAAGAAGTAACTTCCTTTGACCCAAAATTCAAAACAAGAGGCCCATGGGCCACAACGCTCACCTGAGTAACTTTGGCCTTGCTGTTTTTCACCTGATTTCCCCCCTTGTAGTACTTATTGTTGCCCCATCCTACCCCCAGGGGTCATGATTTGAACAATTTAGAATCTACACTACCCCTGAATGCTTCCACATAAGTTTCAGCTTTTCTGGCCCAGTGGTTCTTGAGAAGATTTTTTAAGATTTTTACTACATATTTCAATGTAAATCTTGGATTCCCTATTGTGGCCCTGCCTTACCCCCAGGGTCATGATTTGAACAATTTAGAATCTACACTACCCCAGGATGCTTCCACATAAGTTTCAGCCTTTCTGGCCCAGTGGTTCTTGAGAAGAAGATTTTTAAAGATTTTTTCTGCATATTTCAGTGTAAAACTTGGATTCCCTATTGTGGCCCCACCCTACCCCCAGGGGTCATGATTTGAACAATTTAGAATCTACACTACCCCAGGATGCTTCCACATAAGTTTCAGCTTTTCTGGCCCAGTCGATCTTTAGAAGATTTTTTAATGACCCCACCCAATTTTTGTCTTTTCTTATTATCTCCCCTTTGAAGGGGGATTGGCCTTTCATTTTAACAATTTAAACTCCCCTTCACCCAAGGATGCTTTGTACCAAATTTGGTTAAAATTGGCCCAGTGGTTCTTGAGAAGAAGTTGAAAATGTGAAAAGTTTACAGACGGACAGACAGCTAGACAGACGACGTACAACGGGTGATCAGAAAAGCCCACTTGAGCTTTCAGCTCAGATGAGCTAAAAGCCAACCCATGGTGAATATATTAACATCTATTGTATAATATATTTAATAATTATATAATAGGCCATACCAAAATCCTTCTCAAATTATTGCATGGAAATCACATGTAATTTTTGCAACAGAAGTTAGCCTTTTGACCCATAAAAGTAACCCCAAACTTGCTCTTTATCAGACTTACCCATGATACAATCTGAATACATGTACTGTAAAATCACTTATTTTCGTAGGGTCAAATTTTTGTGGTTTGAGGAAAAAATGCTGGTTCAAGGGTATTTGATTTCGTGGGGTATAGAACTAATACTCTTGTATAGAATTGAAACAGCTCATGGGGGACATGAATTCGATGATCTCTTCATACCAAGAAATCAACGAAAATTTAACCCCCTCGAAATTAAGTGATTTCACAGTATTGCAAATCAGATATTTCACATAGAGACCATGAATGGAAGAAGGGATATGGATACTCCCCCTTCCCTATTTTAATGTTGGGAAAATTGTTTTTAAAAAACATGATTTCTGTGACCTTTCTGGCTCCAGAACTGTACACTTGCTTTCTTTTGTAAATTTACTATTCCAATATACATGTAAATGCCATCAATGTCTTTCCACATTCCTTCATGATAACAGAATCCAAATATGTAATAATCATCAAGTTATTCATGGTGGTAAACTTTTGTGATTTTTCATGAAAATTATAAGCAAAGGTATTAGTTTACACAAAGAAAAGTTGGATAATGTATTGCTTGGCAATGGTAATTCCAAGACACTAAGCTGCTTAATAGAAAACTAAAACATCAGGAAATGTGTAAAACTCAAAAACATTTAATAACAACACAATGCATGAACAGTATCGATGAGCACTGAGGTAAAATTGTATAAATTTAAATAAGATGTAATAAAAAGAAAATGAGGTACCTCTATATTCATTTTCAATTAAAAGCATACATATCTTGGCACTGAATATTTAAAATGCAAATGAAATAGTTTGTATTCTAAAGTCAGCTTGGAATATTTTCAGATGACAGTCTTTTTGCTTCAGCATTGAGAAATTTTAGAACACACTCCAGGAATTGTGCTGGATTGTCTGAATGCACCCAATGGCCTGCTTGTGGGATATGTTCTATTACAGCATTAGGGAAGAGGTTCATTATATCAGGTTTTGTGCTTGGACTGAAAAAGAGAATACATGTACAACTATATCATAAGGAATGCTTGTAAAAGTACAGGCATACTGTTAATTTCAGTTTTTCTTGTGAACTCAAGAAAAATTCTCATGAAATACAGTTGAACTTCAGTATCTCAAACACCAATATCTCAAACACCAGGAAACGTAAAAATGATTTTAAGTCCCATTTATGACTTTAGACTTGCTATCTTCAATCCTCAGATATCTCGAAGTATTTTCGAGTTTAAGATAAAATGAAAGTAGACTGCATAACTTAAAGTTAATAATTAGGATTCATTTGGAATAGTCTTGCTCTGAGTGTGTACATGTATATCAAATTTAACAGAAACATGTACATATTACTATTTATATCTTTAGAACAGTGATCAGAGCTTAACTACTATTCTGACATTTCATAAAATAAAATAGTATACCTGATGTATTGAGATCTCTCTCCCCCAACAAACAAAGTGGGTCCTTCATACTTAGCGTCAAACTTTGGAAAACTGGCCAGTTCCTGGTAGTTATTTATAATGGCATCAAGGTTCACCCTCCATTTCAGCCGACCATTCACCTGGGTCAGATTAGCAGCCAAAAACTGACGGACACCCAAGTGCTGAAAAGAAAATTCAAAATTACAGAGTGTGAATTGGGGACTGGGAGTCACTCTCACACAAGGGAGCACCTGTATACACTGTATTAGTACCTCTTCCACCTCCTTCAGAGTATCTACCACAATGGCCCTGGCCTTGGTCAGAGACATCCCTTCTAGCTCCGGTAGTCTGGTGCTGATCTTCAACATACACTCTAAGTAGCTTGGAAAGTATTTAGCACCAGGACTAGGGGCAGGAGAAACATCTACCACAATTAGACTAGATACTCGCTCAGGCTGAAAAAGAAAACTTGGTAATAAAATCTTTACTTCATTTTAAATGTTTTGTATTTAAAATACCGGTAGTTTTTTCTAGACAATATTGATTTTGAAGTTTTGATTCTTGGTAAAACCCATGAAAATTAATTAGGGATGTCAATTTTGTCAATAATTCATATTCGAATATTCAATGAAAGTACAGTGTATTTGAATATATTCGAATATTCAATAAAATAAATAAAATCTGGTTTAATTTAAATGTGTACCATCATACTCTCATGACAGGTTTTGTGTCGGTATTTGGAGTAAAACTGGATTATAGGTGTGTAAAAAGGAATTCTACATTAATTTTGATATTTGTCAATGTTTGAAATAAATAATTGATTTAAGTGTATACAACCGAATTTTAATTTTAACAAATGATATCTATACAAGCTCAAACTGACGAACCAGTCATCTAACAAGGGGTAGATTGTCGCTTACTCGTCATATTTAAATACATGTATGTGTCATTAATTAAAATTACCTGTCTAATTAGAGATATTATCTCTTGTAACAATGTTTTGAAAATTAAACAAACACTTCGCATATATTATTTTCTTAGGTCATTAACTTCTCGATAATGATTTTAAAATTTAGAAATATATGCAACCCGAGATAATCAAGTAATTGAGCCCTTTACAATATTACAGGCTGATTCTATCAAACATGTAATTCAAAGATCAATAAAATTTATTTTCATTTATTTATTGTGTACTCTTCATGTCTCCTGGACATTCTAAGACGGGTTTCATTTCGTTGTCCTCGATTCTAGATTTGATCATATTAAGCTATTGAGATAACTTTTTTGTTTCATACCTTAATAATTCTTGTTTATATCTTTTATACCTTACTCGAATCAAAGTAATTTTACATAGAAGATCTAAAAGGTAAGAAAATATGAAAGAAATCAGGCCATCGAAATTGATCGCTAGTTAAAAAAAAACAGGAAAATTCCAGCACTGTTTTAATTAAAATTTATTATGTCTTTTTTTGTGAAATCTGAAAAACACTGAATATTCGAATCTTAAATTCATATTCGAATATAAACGCATCGAATGAATATTCGAATGTTCGAATATTTGTCGACATCCCTAAAATTAATATAACAAAGTAACCCAGATCACATGGAAGCTATCATTGGTACTACACATACCATTAAGAAATTTTAGATGGATGTTATATCACCATAGGCATATCTTTGATAGATACATAAATCTGCAATGAAAGACTTGCGAACAAAGTCGATTCATCTGGATGAAATATTTGAAAACTAATGCAGAAACCATCTTGTTATAAAGACTTACATGAAGCAAGGCTGTTGTCATGAATGCTTTTCCTCCCATGCTGTGGCCCATAAGGCAGGCTTTCTCTATCTGTAAGTCATCCATCACTTTCAAAACATCCAATGACATTACCTCATAAGACATGTTTTCACTGTGTGGACTATCACCATGGTTACGAGCATCTAACCTAATGATCTATAATCAAGATAAATAATGTTAATCAAGTATATGATACATGTACATGTACTTACTTTTATATGTATATAACATAGGTAACAAAATAAAAAGTTCACCTGGAAAAATTTTATTTTTAAGGAAGGAAAAGTTACATGTAGCATCCATAGAAGCAACATCCCTACAAGGTTGGTCTGGATAGGACTTATCGGTATATTTACTTTGGAATAGACCTGCTCCAAAGTCTTTAATTGTTCACTTATCCAAAAAGTTTTGCTCATATACAGAATCCAATGCAGGTCTGATAATGTGCATCCTTGGATGCAAAACATCCTTGCAAGTTTGGTCCAGGAAAGGGATCATAAGAAAGATAAGGCTCAATCTGATTAAAATCAGATCCATGATCTGCTCCTCCTTTTTTTATTGTCACTACATTTATTGCATAGTATGTAGTAAATGGAGCCAAACAAACACCTGAGTTTAATCAGATTGGATAAGGCTGTACTTGGGGATAGACCTGCTCCAAACCTCTTCATGCAATCATTAGATGCAGCTCTAAAGCATGTTTGGTAGTGCACAACCCTAGATACATTATCCATGTAAGATTTGTCAGGATATGGCTTAAGAATTACAGTTACTTGATAATGCTCTATTCCAACAGCTTTAATCTTGTCACTCATCCTGAAAATATAGGTCAGATGCAGCATTTGAAGCATGTCTGGTAGTGTGCATCCCTAGATGCATCATTCAAGCAAGTTTGGTCATGATGGGGCTTATGGTTACTTGAAAATGCATCTTCTTAGAAAACTATAACCTGGTCACTCATATGAAAAAATGTAGGTTATATATGTAGCATTTAAAGCATGCATGGTAGTGTGCATCCCAAAATGTACCATCTTTGCCATTTTAGTGAAGATCGGGCTCATAGTTACTTGATAATGAATTCATTCCAAAAACCTTTTATCTGGTCACTCATCTAAAAAAAAATAGGTCATATGCAACATCAAAATCAAATAAGGTCAGGGTATGGTTCATAAGTTATTTAGCAATACACTTTCTCCAAAGGATTCTGACAAGCAGAAAATGCAGGTTAGATGCAGTATCCAAATAGGTGCTGTGTGCATCCTAAGATGCATCATCCATGCAATTTTGGTCATTATGGTAACTTGGGATAGGACCTTCTCCAAAAGCTTTAACCTGTTCAATCATCTAAAAAATTACCTTGTTTGTTTGTTTAACGTTCCTTCGAGAAGTTTTCACTCATATTGCCAGTGGAGGGCTGCAAATTAAGACCTGTACTCCACACCTAAGGCCTTTGAGCAGTGAGGGATCTTTTTTGTGCCAGCACCTACAATCAAAGGGACCTCAGTTTATACGGTCTCATCTGAAAGACCTGTCTCTGTGTCATACTGTGGATTCAAACCCGCAACATAAGGATCAACTCCTTACTCTAAACCAAATGCTCTAACCACTGCACCACATGGGTGACTCTAAGAAATGTAAATCATGTGCAGGATCTGAAGCAAGTCTGGTATTGTGCATCCAGATACATCATCAATGCATACTTAGTTCAGGGTAGGTTTACGGTACCTTATAAATGTACCTTAATTAAACTGTTTAATCATCCAGAAAATGCAGGTCTCAAGCAGCATCCAAAACATTTTTGATATCCCTAGATGCATCATCCATGCATGTTTGGTCAGAATAGGGCTATTAATTACCAGTACTTGGGAATTGACATGCTCCTAAAATTTAGTCTGGATATGGACACAGGGGATATACCCGGTAGCATTAACTCGTACTGACTTTGTCTGTAAATTGAACTTTGGCTTAAATGTATATTTTTTATTGGACCCTTTGATATCTAAAATTTCCTTAGTCAGCTGATCTGAATGAAACTTGTGATATTCTGGAAAAGACTTACAAGTGAATATATAATAATTTCTAACTTCCATGTGGATTAATTACCTTTCTACCTGTTTTTGCTAAAACTTTTGATAAGGAAGCCCAGTTAGAGGATGATCCCATTAAGCCATGCATGATAAACAGAGGAGGACCACTGACATTGCCTTGAGGTTGGTGCTGATAGTCATAGGCAAGATTTACAGCAGAATAATCAGAAGATCTGAAAAAATGAAGAGAAATAGTGAGTTCTTGTCCCTGAAATTGTGCATTCATTTTGCATTACATTCACATTGTATTACCATGAAAGTTTAAAAGATGTTAGAATGGGCCCAGATATCAATGCCCTTTTAATCAAATGATCTGAATTGAACAATACACATAGATATGATATGCAAGAAGTAAAGTTCGACTTTGGGCTTCATCTGACAAAACCTCCAAGATTGCCTGCCCTTCACACATAAATCAGCTTACTTAACCTTACAACAATCCTAGAATATGGCCATTGGGAGGGGGGGATCATCTGGAACCCATACATACAATCTGCTATAGACAGACTTGAGTGTATACACAAGAAGGGGGCAAGGTTCATCACAGGAAATTATAGGTTGGAAGACCCGGAATGTGTCTCAAAGATGATAAAGGACCTGGACTTGGTATCCATGCAAGAATGTCGTAAAGATAGGGTAGTTGAGGGCCTGCATGGTTCCAGCTATCCTTTTGAACTTTACGCACTGTGTTAAAATTGCAGCATACTGTATGTGTATATAAATTGGCGGATTCAAAATTTAGCTCATTCACTGGGTATGGAGTTGTTGGCAAAATCATAAATTGGCGCTATACATGTCCATGCCGTATATTGTATTTATAATTGATTTCTTGGCGGTATTCAATATGAATTAACACATCGTTGTCTGTGCGAAAGCCACTAAAATATGAAGCCCGTTTTTTTTTAAGTACACATACAGCACTTGCTATGAAGTACAAATTAAGACTTTGAAAGTTCAAATACCTTGGAGAGACTAAGCTATAGGACAATGTTCAGCTGCTGCTTCAAAGGCTGCAGGTACCAAATATTCATGACTACTAGAATATATTGACTCTTGGAACCCCTTACCATGCATGCAGGTTTACTTGTTTAACTAAGCTACAATTTCACACAGGTACTTAGGTCTTGGTTTATTAATATGTATGTACCTTACTGATATGTGAAAAAAGTACATATCAATAGGGTACATATTAATAAACCAAGAACCAAGTACCTGTGGAATTTGACACATAAATGAGTTCAAAATTACCGTCGATTCTGTAAATTACGGGTCAGCTTTAAAAACAAACATTTTCTGCACGTGTTTGTTTGTCCCAACAAACGTTGGGCGATAATTCCGGACATTGTGGTTCTGAAGGGTGGTAAATATACACCCTTCTCTGATGTTAGATTCCTCCTTACGCAATACCGGAAAACGTTTTACTGACCGAGACCCATATCATATCATGCGCAATCCAAACATCACGCCTTATATCCGGTTGAACATTTTGTTGGAAACTTCCGAGTTGAGAGCTTTGGGCTAATAAAGCTCAGTAATTATGGCCAGAGAATATGATCACTTATTTAAACTACTCATAATAGGAGACAGCGGTAAGAAGTTGTAGCAGTAATTTCTTTTTTTGATTGATTTCCAATATTGGGCAATATAATCAGCTCAATCGATGTAAACAAACTTCATACTTGACTCTCTTAATGTCAATTTTATTTAAAACATTGAAAAAAATCTTAAATTTAACATCGGGGTACGTCATTTAACTCGTTAAAAACTTGTTATGTTTAAAGAAACTACATTGGTATTTCTCTTCAATTCGAGTTTCCTCTGACGTTCTAAATCGATGCAGAAAATGTTACCTCTTTGTCAGGGACCTACTTACTATAGTTTATTATACCTCTGTTAAGAATACTCAAATTTGGTTGGCTTGTTAGAAGGCTTTTAAACTCAATAATGACTTCCAAAAGTATCTTTTACAGCAAAAATGACCTAGGAATCATTGCACATGGGGTATAATGACGCGGTCATTATATATAATGACTGCTAAAAGTGACCTGTTAATCTAATTGCAGTCAAATTAAAAATTTATACATACAGTAATGATTGTTCATTACAAAAAAATGCTGTTATAAAAATATGTATAGTCTTTTTATGATACGGAATACAATTGGCCTTTAGATGCATCATAAAATTTATCATTTTCATTGAAACTTTCGTTACAATGTCAAATTCAACGAATGCAGACTCAGCTCTTTTGTACAGTAAAAGTCTGCACCAGATTGTCATTGTACTCGGGAATGGTATTTGTGAATTTATAAAAATGCATGTTACTGACAATCACAGAGTGTTTTAATAAATCGGCGGTGTAAAAACTTACAAGACTTGCAGGAGAAAAGTAAACAACTTCACTAGCAAATCCTGATCCTGATGAAAAACTGATAATAACACTTCATAGGTCTAATACACAATTGATTATTTTAGTAATTAAGCCTACAAGAATTGTCATAACTTATATCTGTTTAATAAAACAATTGATTACTCCTTATGAGATCAATATGGTAAAATAAGGACCCTCGACCTGGCCCATTCGCTGAACTGACCTGACCTCGCATCGTGGGCCAGGTCTCGGGTCCTTATTTTACCATGTTGACCTCATAAGGGGTAATTAATTGTATAATAAATGTCCCTGGTATTGTTATCAAATTACATTCTTTAATAACAGAGGTCTAAGCATATTGTCATTGTTATTATGTTGACGGTGCTACCGATAGGGCGAGTGCAGATACCTATATCCAGTTTTATTTATATCAGGCTCTTCAAACCACACGTGACATGTAGTATGTTTAGATTCTGACATCACATGACGTCACTTGTAAGTTGCATTACCAAAACGAAGTCTAAACAGTGTTAATTTTGATAAAGAAGGTTTAATTTACTATTTATCTGATATATATCCATCAAATCAAGTTGAGTTTATTTTTTTCTTGGAACCTCTTGTTGCAGCGAGAATGTTGTTTACGGTGAAATGCAATTCGCAAAGCATTATGGGACCACAGGTTACTGTGGAAAAAAATTCATTTGGATCAATGTGCACAGTCCGAATTTTCTCTTCGCCCAGGCGTTGCATTAAGAGCTTGCAGTGACGAGCGGCACTTTGCGCCGCTCGCTGCACTCGATATAATACGCTAAAATCTCTCAGACATTCATTTTATTGTGGCGAGAAATTTGTTTTTGAAGTAAACATCACCTTGAAATGCAGTACCATTATCTTGTCTAGTTAGAATAATCTAACTGTGTCTTTGGTCAGGCCCTCACCAAAGTTAGAATGCCTCCACATATCCGCAATATAGCAGAAAATTGCAGAATAGCTCCGAAAAGATTTTGGGAAAATTAAATGAAGTTGCATTGAAAATAACCATCAAATTATTTAATAATAACAAACCTTTTTGAGATTGTTTTTACCTTTCACCCAGAAAATTAATTCATATTATAAAGGAAAAGCTCAACATTTTTTCACAATGTGTTTTCCTCGTTTCAAATCAGAGCTCTCTGAATTGTTCATAGTATGTGCACTGAGTTAGAGTTATCACCTGTGTTTGTTTTGCTATATTGGCAATACACACTGTCACAGAATGAATTCTATCATTAAACTGGGTCCATAGGAAATTATCATATAATAGACATGTCATTATCATAAAATATTTTATGGACAATCAAATCATAATAGTATGTTTTAAACTGTAGACAGAATAAGCTTTCTATCTTGATGTTGGCACCTATAATGAGGTCATCTAAAATATTGTATTATTGCAAGAATACTGATTTGGTGCCATTGCTGTCTTTATGGTATTAATTAACCATGAAGATGGAACAGTAAAACAATTGAATGCACTATCATCCACCAAGTGAAAGCGAGCAAGACTCTTATTTATGTTCATGCCTTAAGGAGCTATATTAAAGAGAACATGGATCTGTTACATGCCAAAGAGTGTAAATTTATATATATTTAAAAATAGACAGAGATAGTGTTCCTTGTGTTTACAAGTCAAGAAGTTCATAATTTCAGATCTTTAAATAATCAGTTCATCTAATCAGAAATTCCATTTTTGATACACAAAGACAACTGTGGTTTAGATGAAAATTGATTGTAATTAATTTATTACCACCTTCAGTTAGAAAATGGGGTTACTCAAGAGGATCATGATTAAGCTTTGCATGCAAATACATGTACCATAATTTTCAGGGTATATGTCTAGGTTTTAAATCGATCGAAAGGCTCATTTTAGCCTCGATTTAAAAAAAAAACTCCTTAGATAGGGCAAATGCAGAAGACTGGGTGAAACCATATTTACAGATTTTCTAGAATTTTTTATTACATTTTTTCTAAGTAATATACAATGTATCAGAACACACAAACTTAAAGGTATTCCCTTGAAGACATCTGTATTGAGAAAGTATATTGCATCTGTATGTGTTTAACATTTAATAATGTTTTATTTCTAGCAATAATTCATTAGCTGACACTTCTTTGAATTTATGCTATGATATATTTTCTCTAACTTGTCTATTCCAAAGCTGTCTTAGTTTGTCTCTGTCGTTAAACAATCACAGTAACCAGCAGCCTTTGAGTTACTGGACAAATACCTAAGACCACTGAGCCATGTGCTCCACCATTGGTGTGATTTACCTGTCATTTACAAAATGTTACCTAGGTTTCCCTATATTGTGGTCCATGCTTCACATCCAAAGGTTTTTGTTTTGTCTATATATTGAAAGTACATTATATTTTTGAAAAAATCTCATCAATCTTTTTTTTTTTTTTTACAGGTGTTGGAAAAAGCAGTCTCCTGTTGAGGTTTTCAGACAATACATTCTCAGGTATATACATAAAAATTCATATTCAATAATGATAGGAAAAAATCTTACCAGAGAAGTACTTTGCACTAATTCTCATTCACCTTTCCTTGATATGTTTTCTGCACAAAACCAATAGACGTACAAGTATTAAAAAGCTGAATTCGAGTGGCTTAAAATCATTCTACAGAGTTCAGTGTTGCAAGGTCCCAGAATAATAATACTAAGCATATAAATAAATAAAAATTGTTGAATGAAAAAATGTATATCCATAAGCATAGTAAGTATAAATAAATGCAATAACTTCTTCTTTTGGGGGGAGAAGGAGGAATTTGCAGTCAGAGCACAGATACACTGAATTCAGTTTTAAGATTTTTAATAGAAGAATAAATTATTCAAACTCTATTATAGGAAGAGTGTATTAATTTGGATCATATGACCTTAAAGCTTCCTTAAGGAAGATAATGTTTTGCAATTTTTTTTGTGGATGGTAAAATGAATAAAGATTGTTTAGGTGAGCTTAAAATATATTTTGTGAGTTACAAAATCTTAATGTATATTTTCTGTTGCTACAATTGTAGGTACATACATCACAACTATAGGAGTAGATTTTAAGATTCGTACTGTTGACGTCAATGGTGAAAAAGTTAAACTTCAAATCTGGGACACAGCTGGTCAGGAGAGGTTCAGAACAATAACGTCTACGTAAGTCATTAAAAACAAATATGTCTATGTTAGTCATAAAAAAAATGCATCTACGAAATTCATAAAAAACAAATGAATTTACATTAGTCATTAGAATCTATTATGTCTATGCAAGTCATTAGAAATGATTACATCTACATAAGTTATTATAAACGATTACTTCTATGTAAGATATGAATGATTATGTCTACATAAATCATTAGAATCAATTATGTCTACCTAAGTATTAAGCCTACATAAATCCTTAGAATCAATTATGCCTATGCAAGTCTTTAAAAACAAATACAACTCGATAAGTCATTAGAAAAAGTTATCTTGTAAGTCACTAGAAGCAATTACGTCTATGTAAGTCACTAGAAATGATCATGTCTGCAGAAGTCATTAGAAATGATTGTGTCTTGTGATATGTATAATATGTGTACCAGCTGTACACAAAGTTTTACCCCATTCACAGGATCAAGTGGGAGAAAAAAATTAACAGGAGATGAAAATTTGTACTGTATTCTAAATTTTTTACCAGAAGCCGCCATTTTTTCTTAAAATATTTATGTTACATTTGTATTTTCCTTTATAAAGTGTGTTAAAAGCATCAGCATTTAAAATACCATAAGATGGGGAGGTTCAAAAGGTTGAAGTAATGATTTCATTTTGACATCACAAAGGTTGAATGCTGTAAAAGTGCAACGTTGTAAATGAAAATCAAAATTTACTCTCACATTGAACAGCAACAGCTGCTCTCTCAGTTTAGCTATACCAAAGCAGTGTGTATCTTTCAAACAGATATAATGTATTCAAAGAAGTGATATTTAATCAATCTACAATTTACCTTGAAATGAATAAATGTAAATATAAGCATTGAATTATAAATTTTGGACGTTCATAAATTGATGGCTATGCTGACAAACTCAATAATGCATGTTAGCACATCATAAAAATTTGTCTGCACAACCATCTGTGTTATGACACAATGAACGTCCAAAATTTTTAAGTCAGTGCTAATTCTCACTCTCATGACACCATAAATTGTGTAAAATTACATTCATCTTTTAATCTGTATCTTTTAAAATTGTAAAATTACATTCATGCAAGTCATTAGAAATGAATGCATCTACATCTAGTCATTAGAAGATATAATTTTGTTGAATTCAAAAGGAACTAACAAAAGATGCAAAATGGTTTGTATTCCACAATGGGTTTTTATATAAGAAATGAATAATGATCATTTTGAATTTATGTTGTCAATAATAAAGAAATTACATGACCATGGTATTTGTTCTAATGTACAACAATGAGTACATAATGAGTGTAGTGATCTATAAGGTATTGCCTTCTACATATTCAAAAAAAAATTTATTGATTCATATTATATATTAAACATTTGATATATTAAAAATTCATTTATGAAAATTTAAACCAATGCACTACGGATGACATACGTTCACTTTGTTAAGTGAAAGCAGATATATTTTCAACAAATGTTTTATTTTAAAATGAAATTCATTCCTTTCGTAACTGTTAATGAGTCTAAGGCTATGATTAAAAGTTATTGATTTTAAAATGCCTTTAGGAATATGTTTAAGATTTGCCTTTACCAGAACAAGGGAATGACAGGTATTGATTAAGATTCAGTCTTAATTTCTCTCATCTCTAGAATCTTGATAAGTGAGCTCTCTCTGTTAATGAATCATCTTAATTACTTCTCTAGTTACTACAGAGGAACACATGGTGTGATTGTCGTGTATGATGTCACGAGCGGGGAATCGTTCGCCAATGTAAAGAGATGGCTTCATGAGATTGATCAGAATTGTGATGTCGTTAATAGGATTTTAGGTAAACGGAAGGTCATGTTATGCAAAATCACATCAGGTGCACACTTGGAAAGCTTTTAATTTAAGTGAAAATCTTGAAATTTTACTGTGTCCTTTTTACTTGGTTCATATTTTACTATCTAAAGACAAAGTTTTTCTTTCTTGTAATCACCCATTTTCACAAGCATGTAATTATATATTTGCTATTTCCAAAGGGGAAATACTCTGTCAAGAAAAAGTAAAAACAGGAATCACCACTTCTTACGTTTATGTTGTATTACATTTTATTGGATACTTATATATCTCATGATATTTTCAGTGGGTAATAAAGATGACGACTCTGATAGGAAAGTTGTACTCACTCAAGATGCCCAGAGGTTTGCGGATCAGATGGGAATCCAGCTTTTTGAAACCAGTGCCAAAGAAAACAAGAATGTAGAAGAAGTAAGTTTCTGTAAATTTCTCAAATTTAGAAGGAAGTCTTTCAACTTTCCTACTGACTTGCTGCTTTAATTATTTGCAAGATATAGTTAGTCAATTTTGCATTTCATAAAAACCTCATCTCTCTTGCAGATGTTTTTAGCCATCACAAAACTAGTTTTAGCCACAAAGAAAGAACAAATGAAGAAAGCAGCAGAACAGCCTGCTGAGTCAATAAAACTGAACAAGAAGTCGACGGGCGGGGGAGGGGGCAAAAAAGGCTGCTGTAAAGTATGAATGCTCATAGACATAGTGTGTAAACAAATTCTTTTATCACTTATGAAATACACTGATGGTGCAAGATGAAACAGCAATACAAATTTGGGACTCATAATATTCAGTGGTAGAATCAGTAGATTTCCATGTTGTTCTGGTGAACTCTGTCGGCGTATGTTGTCCTTGCTGTGGGAATAAAATTAAGAGACTGGCTTTTTTAACCTTCTGAGAAATTTTATTACCATTAAGACATAATTTTTTTTATTGAGGTATACAACAATTTTTTTTGTATTGTTGATTACTGTTGATTTACTATTGTTTGTTACTCTCTGATTTTCCCTAAAAAATAATCAATTGTGTTGTTATTTATTTCACTTATTATGTACCTCATGCAGCATGTTGTAAGAATGTAAATCATATACACAGTCATTAAATAACTTTTGAAATGATTGTATACTTGTAGATAGAACAACATGCATTCCCAATTTTGTAGAAGTTTTTTTTTTTAATTGTAATGGGGTTTTTTTTCTGTTGCCTCTCAGTGATCCTATGTGCTACAATCCATGTAACTTTTGATAATTTTTATTTGTTGTGTTTATCACAGGGTTTAAAAGGTCTTTTCATGAGTAATTAACATATACTGGTCCATGAATTGTATTTATATTAATAGAACGAGACCCAATTTATCTTTCATTGATCATGTTGATACAACTACAAATTTATTGTCGAAGTCAACTTCAGCAGATAATTTTTTTTTCAAACAGAAAAATAATAATTTTGTTCATTTGATGAAGAAGTTCAGAAATTCTCATTTGTGGTTCCAAAACTTGAATCATTATTTATAATCTATATACACCATACTTGTCTTGAATATGTGTTATGAAGCCAGTCTTCTGCAGATGATCATGATGTGACATCAGTTTCAGAACTGAGTTAAAAACGAAGAATAGTTATCCTATTTTCATTGTCAAAGGTATAATTTAAGCATTCTGAACACGATAAAGTGTGAGAAATTTTCATTTGATCTTTGTATATGTTATATTGCTTTCATCCAAAAAACTCCCAAAAAATTCTGCATTTTAAAGGAAACAGGCCTAATTTTTTAAAAGTACTTTTTAATGTTATTAAAAAAATGTTTCATTTTCTTTTTTCTTTTTTTTTTAATCTTTTCAATTCATTTGCAAGAAAGAAAAAAAAAATGTTTGGCAGATTAGTTTGAGGCTTAGAACTTCCCTTGAAATACATATACATGTATGTACAAATAAGAAGGAAAAATTAAATTGTGTGAAACAAAAAGGTGGCAGATGTGTTTATTTGTTTTGCCTAGCAGTATTTGCTCGTACATAACATATTTTTGTACAAAAAATAAAGTTATGATGTAAAAATACTAAGTTATGATGCTTTGCTCTAATTTTGCATCTAACACAAGAACTATAGTTTTGTGCAAATGCTTTCTTATGTGTGTGTAGTTTGATAGCATCTCATAATGCCAAACATAATGTGCAATCATGTGTCTTAACAATTCTGAAATGTTTCTTGTGCACACTAAGCTGCCAGTGTCGTGTCAATAGTAATATTAAATGCCAATACAAAGTATTTTCATATTAATGGCGCTGATGCTTACAGTTTTTTCTGTGACATTTTGACTTTATTTAATTTCATGTAAGAATGATTATGCTGTCTATGATTTTTAAAAGAGGATGGCAAAAAGAAATCTTAAGTTGGAAGGTACGTATGTGAAATTCAGAATTGTTACAATTCATTTTTAAACTTGAAGAAAATTCTTGAGATTTCCTTATTAATGATCATTTTATGCCAGATTTCTTTTGCTGTAATGACAGTACATATATTGTCACAAATTACATTGCTCATAAAAACTCATCATTTTACTTTAAAAGAGGATTACTCCAGAAGACCCAAAGTGGTCAGTAATGGTTTGTGATGAATTTTTCTTAAATATTTTCTTTGTTTTGTGTGATATTTTGCAAGCTGATTTAGTGGAAGTCAGACAGACTGACAAATAAGTATGTAGCAAGTTTATAGCATGGCAATATTGGTGTGTAGAGAGTAACGTATTTTGCATGTAAAAATCAGTTCATAAAGTAAATACTAGTAATTCTGCAACAGTTATAGTTATTAGTATTTATTGATATAGCAATAAATATCTCTAACATGTGTCATGTATACATATATGTTCTAAAGAATCCTTAATAACTTTTGTGATATGATTTATTAAAACATGTATGAAGAATGGTTGATATATTTTAAAATGTATATAGTATTTATATATAATTTGACTGTAGTTTCCAGTTGGATTGATGACAATGTTTCAAAAAAATGTAACTGGGTGAAAAACTTGAGACCTGCTGAAAGGAACAAACTTAAATCAATATTGATCACAGTTAAGCATTTGGATCACAAATTGTCATTGAAATCTAGTCATATAAGTTGTCCATTCCTATAACTAGTTACAAAATGGGTAGAATCAAATGTGTCAAGACAGTGATGAATCTGAAGATTCCTGTTCAAAATCCATTTGGATAAGTAGATGCATTGTGATTTGAATAACTCCTATAGCTAAAGGAAGCAATTTGTAAATGTTACTTGGCATTGTCAACTATTTATGTTACATTTGGTGACTAGAGAACTTGGATCTCCCTCAGAATTTGGTTTGAGTTTGACTTGTAACAAATGTTTTTCTGACGTTTGTCTCATCAATTAGCGTTGTGCTACCTCGTCTGGGCACAGTCACGTGACTTCCTTCGCTATGTGACCGATGTGTTTCGGTTCCACCAGTTTTGAACGCTTCTAGCATGCTTTTCAGAAACCTAGACATATGCTCGTATTCCGGGTTACGTTGCAATGTCGCTAGGTTAACATTTGGTCTTGCACACAGCTGCAGACACTTAGTCCACAGAGCAAAAAGCTTATAGGAATCGGAAATTTGGAGACACCGCAGTAACTGATCATCTTTGACAGATTTTTCCGTATTTAGGGAGTGCAAAAGTATTTCCTCACATCTTTGTTTCAGATTCCAGATTTGGTATTCTTCTGCGATTGGAAGAATTTGGAAGGCAGTTTGATCTGGAAATAAATGTAACCACAATCAATTGGCTCTTTTATATATATGCATTAATGCTTTTCCACGAATGATTCACTGCCTTACATCAGTGTTTTAGGGAATAAATATATAAAGTACAATCATTGATTCAATGCATTGAGATATATATTGTTATTTCGTTCGCACTTCGGCATAGGCTTGCAGCTGGGTTAACCAAATCCGATACTGATCTCTATCATGCACTTCGACATGGGGCCTTTTTTTTTTTTCTCTATCATCGTACAAAGATGTATAGTTAAGAAGTTTTTCTGTTTCAAAACTTACGGAGGAGTGACGAAGTCTTTATAAGCAGTGATCAACAAAATCATCTGATTCGAGACAAAAAAAATGTTGTAAAAGAATTAGGCCAAATAAAAAAATATGTGTGGTTCCGGTTACCCGACCTTCCCTATTTTATACCCCCGACCCTAAACTTTTTTTTGGCAATTTTCATATTTTTTCCGGAATTTTCCCCAATTTCCATCAATGGCTTCGGTATTTTAGTTTCAGCAATGACGGCCTCCTTGCAAAACATAGTGCAAGTGTTTAATAGTATTAAGTCCAAAGCAAGCTAGCATGTAGGTGTCCCCTACCAATATTGACTAGTATATTATCACATCACATCTAAATGCCATCTGCAAAGCAGTCATAGGTATTATTTAGAAAAATTAAGAAAATTATTTTGTTAAAAAAAAAAAAAAAATTCCCTACCTACCTACCCTAATTTTTATGGAAGTGTAACCGGAACCACACATATTTTTTTGTTTGGCCTTAGTAACTGTAAGACTTCATATATAATTCCTTAGAAGCTGATGAATTGGAGTTATAGAAAGTCTTTATAAAGCAGTGATCAACGAAATCATATGATTCGAGACAAAAAAAATGTTGTAAAAGAATTAGCAACTGTAAGACTTCATATATAATTCCTTAGAAGCTGATGAATTGGAGTTAATAGAAAGGGGATTTTTTTTTAATGATGGAACCATTTTAATATAAATTCACAATAAATCTGATCACCTCAACAATTTTATTCAATTAATTTACCTGTCACTTTGCGTTGGTAGGCAGGATGTAGGATGTACAGCAGTTCATGGACTGTATCATATGACTTCCCCTGTAGAGGGAATTCCCTCTGATCCTTTTGTTCTGGTGAGGCCAGCATTCTGGCCAACACTGGGGAGGACATACACAACAGACTTCTGGATGTGTGGAGACGTTTTCCCTCGACAACCAACACAACATCCGTAAATCCATCCTCTTGGACGAAAGGAACCGGGTTCTTCTCGTCCCCTGTTACGCGGGGTTTTTCGTAATCCCGACTGTTAGATACAGCGGACAGTTTGTCGTCACTTTGTCTTAGAGCTAGAGGTGTTCCCAATATGCCTTTCCTGGCGGGCATGACTGTGCTCAGACTACTCATATCGCTCATAGAGAGCGGCAAACTTTTGTCGCTCGTAATGAATTACACCTTTCATTTGTGTATACCATTGGTATTTAATTTCTTTGGTTATATAGTTATCAAATGTTTACAAGTCACCTGAAAATAAATTAGAAGAGAGTAGCGATAAATAATAGTGAACGATATTAAAGACGCCGGGGACTCAGCGCGCACATGAACTCGATAAGGTGGAAAATGAATTGCAGAAATGTTGATATATTGATGCCCAATGCTTTTCAAACTGAGGTTTGTTTTGTAAAGGCCAATATTATGTGTACATTGTACTCAAACCAAGATTTCCCGCCTCAATGAAGTTAGATAATTAATATCATTAAAGCTCTCCATTATCAATTGAACTTTCATTGAAATTGTGCAGCTCTTTTTGCCACTTAAAAATCCCTGTTTGTAGTGTATATCGCAGTAGATAAAAAAGTTCTTTGTTCTTTTATATACTCCAACGATGAATAAACTCATAAATGCAAGATTAAAATCAGATCTGAATGCATTATTAATTCAGCTGTCGGTGTTACGGAGAGAAGGAATTTAAAAATATTCCATAAATTGAAGAAATGAAAACCGCGACGAAATGCATTGTTAAATACAGTACTTAAAAGGCAAAGTGAAAGAATTCTTTAAAAAACATCAGAACGTGACGGTATGTAGTCAAATCCAATCAGAAAATACAGATCAATGGTTCGGATTGATTTTTTCTCTTTGTAAACATTTCCCTTTTATCTTTGTGGTATAACACCAACCTGATGGTTAGGATTCACTGGTCACCAATACTTCAGCGACAAAAAAGCTTATAATTTTGTTGATTTCTTTATCACTCAACACCCTGATGTCATTAAGCATGAAAACATCAACGTTGGGTACTGTGTAACATTCTCTCTGTCAGTTAAAGAACACAGTCAATGCCTGTTTACATTTCTGCTCCGTTTTCTGCAATAAGCTCTCTAAACATTGCTGATGTAATTATGGAAATCTTTCTACGTTCCCTTTGTTTTTCTGCATCTTTGAATAGCCTTGACCAAAAGTTGAGAAATATTTGGAAAAAACGTCCACTTTGAGTTCAAAGTTAATTATCTTGACAAGCCTAAGCTCAAAATCCAAAACATCACTTGAGAATGACATCTGTATTATTACTAGATTGTTCATCATATCTGAATTTTATATGCTTTCTCCCTCGGAAGAAGACATGCTTTCACTATTCACAGTCACAAGAAAATGGTGTTCGAATCTCATGCTTTGTGGTTAAATATTCTTTATTCAGGTATTTAAAAATAGCACTTACCTGTAACTGCCCTGTAAGTTAACAATTAAAATGAATGTAAGATTCTTTTGATTGTAAACGACCTTTACTAGAGATAGTCCATTAATAAAATGCAATGGATGAGAAACAATTCTTAGAGAGTACATTATGAACACAATAGAGTAAGTGTTTTAAATAGGTTATATCCCTCAAACTGTCCATTCTGAGAGAAGAAAGAACAATTGTCGGGCCTAACGGTCTCCAACAGTTCTTTCTTCTCGATCACAGAATGGACCGTTTGAGACCTGTAACCTTTACCTTAAAAACACTTTTGTTAGTGTTTAGAGTTTCTTTAAAACCTTTAAATTACGTCACGTGATGGGTAATTTTTTTTTTTTTTTTTTTTTTGCTATGAAAAGAGAGTAAGGTAGCATAAATGTTTTGGATGTATCCCCTTCACAACGTCAGAGGGGTCCTGAGTACAATCCCACGACCACGTACAAGTAGACTCGGGACCCCTGCCGTTGTGAGGATGGGATGTCATTTGCTTTACCAACTGATTGTGTTCGAACACGTAAAATCGTCATGAATTGATTTACTATAATCTCTACAGGTCTACGTGCCCTTATCATGTTATTGTTGAAACCTTTGTAGATATTAGTGCCATGTAGAAGTGTTTTTCTATATACATAACATTGTTACGCTAGTCTTATAATATTAGCTCCACCTCTCATGCATAGATTTATCAACCTCAGTAATTATTAATGAAGAGTGGGTAAGTATAAATTCTCGATAAATGCGGATATGTGCAATCATGCACCCTTTAAATATATGTTGATTTGCCCTAATAAGCTTTCGTAGAATTTGCGTTTTATCGGTTTCACTTTAAGCTAATAACCATTTTGAAGAGCAGTGACAGTGACGTAGCATCGTTTTTGAAAGTGGGGGGCCAACCCGAGGAAAAAAATTTCAACTTACCTGAAAAAACTTGACAAGCAAAAAAAAAAAAAAAAGGAAATTGTGCAAACTCAAAAATCCTATTTCGGGGGGGGGGGGGGGGGGTTAGCTTCTATTTTCTTTTAGTGATTATTCTTTATTGCATAATACACCCATATGGGTCAAGCAATACAATTCATAATAAGAAAAGAAACAAAGAACAATGAATGTATTTATACAATAGGCGCAATTTAAGTAATTTACTCCTTATATGTTACACCGATGTGGACCTTTTATTTCTTAATTCTAATGATTGTTTTATAAAAGTGAAAACAGCCGGTATAACTTCAAGTGTTGGACTAAGTATATATTCAAGTTTCTGTATGGGTGATTTGAGATAGAATGAGGAACAATTATCTAACATGGTTTTTATAAGTATATACTCCTTGCTTGTATATTCAAATTACATTGTAAAAAGAAATGAAATTCATCATCAATAGCATTACATGAAGTGCATAATCTTTGTTGTCGAGGTATTTTCTTATGTCTACCAGTTTCAATCAGTAGGCAGTGGTCACTTGTTCGAAACTTAGTTAGTAATTGTCTATTCTTGAAACTATTTTCAAGCATAAGATATTCTTCCATATTAAGATTGTGTTTTAATTTACTGTACAAATACAGTTTGGAGTTTTCTGTGAATTTGGATATTTTTTCCATAGTTTTGCCTTTATAATTATCTAGTACTATTTTCTTCAACTTCTTTTTAACCGAATTTCGAATGTTGTCAAATTTTTCATTTTCTTTCCTGTAGTCATTGCTATTTAAATTATTTTCTTTAAATATAGACAGTGCGAGGGTATGCCACGAGTAAAATCCCTCTTCATGCAAAGACATACTGATATTATATGATTCTTCAATCATGGGGTTTACATTCTGAGAGTTTAGTCGTACAAAGTACATCATAACTTGAGTTTTAATAAAAGAAGAAACTGGAAGTCTACCTAGTTCACACAATGATGAAATGTTGCATGCTGTTTTGTTGAGTCCTAGAACTGTTTTACAATATCTAGCATGTACTTTTTCATAGACAGATTTTTCTTGTAAAGCGAGATTATCACATGAGTTGTTATTTTTCATTGCTCTAAGTATTACTCTGTATGAAGGAAGATAATCATCCATAAACCAGATTTCACTATTAAAGCATAAAATAGGGCGAATAAGAGTGTCAAATAATTTACAAGACAAATTCACAGGTAATTGTGTGAAATTGGAGAAGATTTTTCTTAGGGAAAATATTACTTTTAAGCCTTTCTTAGACAGCTCTAGTACTCCTTTGTTTAAACTAGCTTTGTGATCAATTATTGTTCCAAGGAAATTATATTCTTTTACTTCTTCAAGAGGGTGATTATCATAATAAAAAACAGGAGTTGGTTGATATATTTTTTGAAAAGTTAAAACTTTAGTTTTTGTAGTATTAACAGTTAGTTGCCAATTTAAGCAATAATTCTGCAATTTGTTCAGTGTATTCTGTAAACCAGTATGGGACTCTGAGAGCAGAACAAGGTCATCTGCAAAGCTTAAACTAGATACATGTGTGTGTTTGAGAATAAGTGGATCACATGACTGATCAAATGTGTCATGTAGATCATTAACAAAACAGTTGAATAATGTTGGACTTAGACTATCCCCTTGTTTTACCCCTCTATCAAGTTTAAAATAATTGGAATGAGTGTTTTCAAATTTAACAGCTGATTCACATGATCTGTACATACTTTGAATAACTTTAAAAAAAAATTTGACCAATCTGATTGTTCATTAATTTGTATAAAAGGCCATTATGCCAAATAGTGTCAAACGCTTTGCACAGATCTACAAAGCATGCATATATTTTTGTTTTATTTCGAACAATATATTTTGTTATTAAAGTTTTAAGAACAAAAAGGCTGTCTGTTGTTCTGTGATCTGTTCTAAAGCCAAATTGTTGTTTTGAGAATAATTTATCATAATGTAGCATTAATCTTTTATTAAGTGTAGCACTAAAAAGTTTTGCTATGCAGTTCTGAAGTGAGATGCCTCTGTAATTATTTAGGTCATTCTTATCTCCAGATTTATAGATTAGAACAATGAATGATTTTCTCCATGCCGATGGGTATTCTCCAGTATGCAATATTAAGTTAAATCGTTTAACTATAGATTTACAAGTAACCACTGAGCTATGTTTTAATATTTCATTTGGAATAAGATCTGGTCCTGCACTTTTATTGATTTTAAGCTTATGAATTAAGTTCTTAACTTCAGTTATGGTAAATGGTTGGTCAGTAATTAGGTTTTCTTCTAAAAAAAGTTTTATACTGAGTTACATGATCTTCAATCCTTTTCTGAAACTCTTTATTGTTTTTTTTACATATACCTTGAGTCTTACAATGGTTTATAACTTTATTGATGTTAATTAATATGTCTGCTGTATTATTAGAGCTTTTATTTCCTTTGAGAGAATTAAGCACTTCCCAGTATTGTTTGGGGTTTGTTTCTTTCCAATTCAATAATTTATCGTATAATTCTTTCTGGAATAAATACTTTTTTTGTTTTACCATTTTTTTCATTTTTTTACAGTGAGTAAAATAATCATGCCTAATTTTTGAATTAAAAGGTTCATTTTTCATCTTAGTTCCTAACATTATCACAGTTTTTTTCAAATCTTTAAGCTGAGTGTCAAACCATGGTTTTTTTTCTTAGCCTTTTTTTTCTTACAGTTGATGATTTTGCAAGATTTCATTGCTAAATCTTGTAAAATTGAATTCAGTGCTTCTGTAGCTTTATCTATACCTTCTGCATTTTGTTCATAATTTGTATTTTCATAAGATAAAATTTGTTCTAATAATTTAGGATCAGACATAGCATCTAATAATTTAGTTTTTGAAATATTTTCCCATTTATACGAGCATTTCAGAAATTACCATTTTTTTTTACTCAAACACTGCATTCCCCTTATATTACCATTATTTTACAATACTGCAACCAAAAGTGGGGGGGGGGGCAACCGGACTTTCAATGAACATTTCCTATAGAAAAACTTATGTCTGGAAAAAAGTGGGGGGGGGGGCAGGCCCCCCTGATACTACGTGCCTGAAGAGTAAGAGTTTTCGAATTAACCGTAGGTGATCTTTTACAAGTTTGACATTTTTCAGGGCTTTGGTAAACGACTTTAAACTTTATATAAGAATTAATAGGAAAACTGGTTGTTTTAAGAAAGGGCTTTTAAATATTGGGTGCCATTATGTCATTTCTTAAGTGTCAACAGAGTGGCTATAATTTATTGACAATGTTGACTAACCAGGGGAAGCGATAAGATCTTAGTACCCGTAGTACATATTTGTAAAACAGATAAAGTAATTTATCGCTAATGTACATTATTATTTGCCATGGTGAAGACAATCATGCGTGTTCGAATTTACCTCGCGGATATCTGATGGGTTGTCTTTTAAAATTTAAAACTGGCAGTATCCTGGAATGATCATTATACATGTATTTCCTATATGATATAGAAGGAATCAACTGTACCATCTCGCTCAAAAGTTTGCTTTAAATAGCGAGAATGAAGACAGAAATAGTGACTTGCCTTTACTATTTTTAAAAATTTATTTTGGTTCTAACAGCGCACCGTCACTTTCCCACGCTCAGCTGTAAACATTCTTACGTTTGTTTACCTTTCCATATGGACTATCTTTTTACTATTCCTTGACAGGTAAGAGGTCTTAAAAATTGTAAACTTCTTTGAAAAATCATCATTACAACAAATGATCACAAGTTTAACGATGTTAGAGATAAAGAGTTATAAAATATTATTTTACTCAATATTACAACGAAAATCGATACTATTTTGTCTCCATTAGGTAATCATCTAATCACCTCCTGCGTCGTTGCAAAGAACATCAATTGAACTGCCATTACAGTAGTACGGTAAAGTGAATTCAACCTGACCAAGTATTACTCAGAATTTGTTATATAAATTAACAAAATGAGATGATAATCATCTAGACTCTGACATCATCACCATCAATATTCTTTCCGGAATTTTCATGCCAAATGTGTGATTACAGTTTGGAAGCGAACGACCACTCTTGTGATTACGGGGACCCAGAAGAGTATAGTGTGAGTGGGGACAATATGGCGGAGGGCCCGGGGGTCGGGGAGGAGAGGGGATTTTTGGATGAGGAAGAGGAAATGGATGTCTATGCCCAGCTGGAACAAAAGCAGAAAGATTTAACTCTGGCTGCTGAATTGGGGAAAGCTTTACTGGAAAAAAATGAGGAACTTGAGAGGAGAAATGAACAAATCATGGAAGAGTTTGCTCAGAAAATTGAGGTAAAGATTTTTTTCTTTCTATTAAAAGCCACTTAGTTCACCATTATTGATCAAAATTTATCATCACAGTTTGTGCCATATTGCATCATTTTCTGTATATAAAAGTATTGATTGTCTTAGTTTCCTTATCATTGTACATAAAATATTTTTTATTCTTTTTCTGGCGACAAATATCCCTAATTCATTATACACTTTTGATGAACCAATTTAATGATTCTCTTTGATTAGTGTGTGGCATATTGGCAGTCATAGCTTGTAAAGACCCCACTTAATAATGTGTTGATCTGAAGTTATTGCTTTGTTATTTGTAACACTCTCATAATCGCTTTGATATGATCCTTTGATCCCCCCCCCCCCCATTTCATGTCTTGAAGCTGTGCTTATAATATTATTTTTGATGTTTATTTCTGTTTATTTTTTGGCAGAATTTTAAGCATGTGTTTCATTTGAATGTTGTTCAAAGTATAATTTTTAACTTCCTTATCCTATATAGCTGTATACATTTAACATGTTTAATGGTGATAAATTGCGAGTGTATATTGTAATTTTCCATGTCCACATATTTAAAGGAAATTAATATACAATTGTATATAATTTAGAAATATACATGTAGTAATTTGTTGGATCAACAAAAACACATTTCAGTGACACATATAATTGAAACCAATTAAAGAAATATAATAGTTATCTAAAGCTTAACATTTTGAAGTACAGTTAAATGATACAATGGATGAAAAAAGAAAAATCAAAATATATATTTCACATATCAGAGTAATTGATTTTCTTATTTTAGTAGTTCTTTAAATTTTTCTTTGTGCTTCCTGCATCCCTGAAACAATTTTGTTTGAGGATACATTGACTTGTCTGTATGTCTTGCTACCATCATCATCAGAAATCCACTAAAGCTCTGTCAATCTGCTGAGTGTGTCTGTTGGTCTGTCTGTCAGGTTGTCCATCCTGCTAAATTCATATCCATGCCATAACTTTATAATGGAGAAACATTTGAACTCATATTTAGGTACAAGGTTGCTAACAATCATTTGATGGAGATTTGGTCAAGGTCAAGGGTTCCAAAAATGTAAATTCTTCTGTGTAGACTATAACTTACCGGTAATTATAAGCCCATATTGGTGTGCCAAGGCCATTTTGTCAAGGTTACAGGATTCAGAAAAGTTATAAGTTTATTTAATCTATGCAAATTTTTAAGCATGCATGTTCTGAGTGTACCCTACGTAGGGGATCTGTCCCATTAATAAATTTCGAGTGTACCCTATGTAGGAGATCTGTCCCATTAAGAAATTTCTAAGTTTATTACAATTCAGATATATTTTAAGGTAGGTAAATACTATCAGAATTTTCTGTCAAACAATTTATTTTTTCATTTAAATATCTTAAACAACTCTTGAGCCAACAAAAAAACCCATATTACACATACCTTTGCACGCTTATTTTCATACTATGTGCTATAGAGCACATATACCCCCAACTTCAACAGCCAAATTCTAACACAAGGATGTATAATTTCATATTTTATTCAAATATGCACCAAAGCACACTGTATTGTGCTATAATTCATTAAATCTAATAGATAATTAACTACAAAGAGAATTTTTCGAGATATTCAATTGAAAACATGCACATTTAACATTTATACTGCTCAAATCCATCAGAAAAAAAAATCACAAAATATCATTATTTTCAAAAGTCCCAAAATTTATATTGTTAACATGCCATTTTTTCTTTAAAAATATCTAAAATTATATCTAAGGTTAACAAAAAAACATATTTTATCACAGTAGACCAGAGATATTTTATTAAATCATATCTCGAATACCCCTACCCCCACTTTGGTAATAGCATGTTTTACAGTTATATTTTACACACTGTGAAAAATATCAAAATGTAACAAACAAATACAGTCTTAGAATGAAATACAAATGGAATATTAAAAAATACTGAAATTTTGGTCCTTCTAGACACTTAGAACATAAGGGGTAGGGTGGTGGTGGTGGGGGGGGGGGGGCAACCCCTTCCTTTTTTCACAATTTTTTTTTACATACAAGTACACATTCTTAACAATTTATAATCTAATACATATAAAGAGAATAAATGTAGTGTAACAAACATACATGTAGATTCTAGCAAGTATAGCTCATAAACAAATAATTTTGTTGAATGAAAATACTTATGATGAACTAACAAGAGTTCAAATACTCCACAACTTTGCCAATGATCTTCTGAGACTTCATAATTCTTGGTGTCTTTGAACCAGACACAACCTCACTAAAGACAGTCTGAATCCCACAATGGGGGTCACGCTTATGTATGAGTTTTAGCTTGTTTAAGCTTAGATTGTTAGCTGTAAGCCTTTTAGAGATCAGTGTAGAAATTACTTTGCTTTGTATCAATGGAATTAGTGAGGACTTGACATTATAATAATTCATATTAAATATATCTGAAGATTCACATTTGAATGCTAAATTTGACTCGTACAGTTCTCGTAAACTACAAACATCAGCTAGAGCATTGTGTGCATCGTAACTTTTCCCTAAACACAATCTGACCAATGTTTCTTGTTTAAAATTTCCCATTGTTTTCTTGTCAAACTCTCATCTTATGTAATTAAGCTCTTCACTTTATAGTTTTCTACCTGACAAATTTTAAATAACAAAATTAACCATCTTAAAATATATATAAATAATTATAATATTTTCATTTTAATGATGATTTAATTCCAAAATGGCTACTATTCTTTAAATGCAGTCCCTATCATTTTTAATGTTAAGGTTTAACACTTCTCAAAAAAAGATACTTTTTAGACTGAAGTCCCCTAACCAAGTCTCGACTATGTAATTAAGCCCTTCACTTTAAAGTTTTCTCCCTGACAAAATTTTAAATAACTAAATTTACCATCTTAAAATATATATATTAAATAATTTTAATGATGATTTAATTCCCAAATGGCTACCTTGTCCTATGATTAGGATGTACAATGTATATTTTTGTAGTTGTAAAACATTTCTTTGGACATATTTCAGGAATTAGAACAGGAGAAGTATGAATTGTATCTTCATTTGGAGAAAAAGGAAACGGAATATGAGAACACCATTAAAGAGCTACAATATGACATCAGTCAGCTGAGGGAAGAGCTTCAGTCCCAACAGCACCAGAGGTCAAACAGTGTCAAAGAGAGTTCCATGGCAATAAGGGACTTAACTCTGCAGAATGAGCGACTGACAGAGGATCTAAGGACAGCATCAATAAAGGAAAGGGAACTAGAATCAGAGAACCAGAATCTGAAGGAAAAAATCACAGCAAGGAGTTCATCCATGCATGTTCATGTTGGACAGCTAGAAGTCCTGCAACAAGATGTATGATAATTAGCTGTTATTTTCCTTTTTATATTGTGTATGTAGTTTACAGGAAGGAAAGGATGTGTCTCGGTAATTAAGATGACACAAGCTAAAGCATGAAATTAAAACTATGGACCTATGATAATGCATAGAGGAATCGGTATCATGCAAGGGCTAGGTATTAGTTATTAAGTCTCATGTAGAAGCCCCCAAAAATATTTATACTCCAAACCCAAGCCTTTATGGTGCAGGAACAGTCTCTACAGTACCTCTTTATTAAGATTTAACTTGGCTGGTCATGTGTAACATGGCTGAGATTTCAAAAACCTTGACCTTCCACACACAAATTGACTGATGTTTAGAGTCTTCTATTTGTAGTCCCATTAGTCATCGATTTCGTACAATTGATGCTCATGGTCATAATTAATTTATTAATATTAACAGAGAAAATGTTATCAAGATGAATATATTCTTAAATACAGATTCAATATTTGATTGTCACATCTAAAATTCCAATGTAATGTTAAACACATGGCTTACATTCCAACCTTTTGAAATATCAGCTGAATGTACTTTTGCTTTTTATCAATATCTCAATATAATTTTTTTTAAAAATCCTAAAACTGCAATTTACAGTATCAAATACAGTTCCAACTTGGATATCTCGAATACCATGGATATGTCAAAGTGATTTGGAAGTTCCAAGCACTGATATCTTGGGGTTTTTTTTTTTCTTCGTCCATCAAGTTCAAGACTGTAACTTACTGTACATAGCATGATAAAGTGATAGTTACATAGTTACATGTAATAATTGTTGTCTTTGTCTTAATTGTTTGTTTGTTGGCAATTGGGGGGGGGGGGGGCAATATTGGACCCCTTTGAAATTATGTAATATATTTTTTTATTTAATAGAGAAATGACATTGTGTAACCTTTGTCATTTTGATGTTTGCATACACCATTGTTGAAATGAAGATGAAAAAGACTTTAATGGCAAATGTCCTGTAATAAAAAGATACAGACTGCTAAAATCCCCACCAAATGCCTGCTGTAATTCCTGCTTGTTTTTATCTGCAACATTAATTCTTTTCAGTTTAGCCAAAGCACTCCTAGAATTGGAATTTTTACAATAAAATAATACAAGTCTAATTGCTCTTGATTTCCTTTATGGAAATGAGAAATCGGTATATTGCGTGGCTCTAAGGCCGCAAAGTCTGCAGCTTAAATGTTTACAATTGATCAAATACCTGAGAGGAAGGACATTTGCCAGGAGACTGATGAAATATGAAATATTGTTTTTCAGATTAACGAGCTGCGGTCAAAGCGACAGGAATTGGAAAAGAGACACAGTATTGTTCTGGAGGAGAAGCATGCTGTGACCTGTAGCCTGGAGGAGTCACAGGAACGCATTCTAATGTTAGAAAAGTCAAAACGGGAAATTGAACAAACTGTAAGATTGTAGAATAGTACATATACATGTATATGTATAGAAAGTACCTCAGTATTTTCTTTAAGTAGCTGGAGCTAAGCATGTTTGTTGCAGAAATAAAAGGGGGGGGATTATTACACTTGAAAAGGTAGAATAGAATTCTTGTTTTAAGTTATAACATTCTGAAGTTAAAATGATGCAGATAAGTAAAGAGTACTGATACTCTTAATGCACAGGCACTTGACATTTTAAACCTTTCTCTTTATTGATAAAAATATCCCCATACTATAATAATTTTATCAATAAAGAGAAAGGTTTAAAATGTCAAGTGCCTGTGTCTTAATGTATCAAAAAGTCTGATTTATTTTTGGATAGTGTGCCCCACCATGCATGCATATATTTTGTGATTGTTCATTTGTAATACTGCACCAAGTTTTGATAAGCATGTCTTTTTTTCCTTCCTGTTCTATGTGTACACAGTTGTAGCATAGTACCCACTTAAGTCTAAAAACAAATGCTCTAATATTGATTCAATCTCACTGGGATTAATGTTATTCATTCCATGTCATGCTATTTTTATGGAAATGACACAAAGTGGCCTTTTTTGTGATGTACCACGCATATACCATCTGTTTCCTCGTGAGGGATGTTATCAATGAAAAGTGTAGTGTATTCAAAAACTGAACACCTAAAGCATCACACAGGGGAAATTTTGTAATTTTATTAATGTACCACAGTGAATACTTTTCATAAGTAAACATGCAATGACAAATAAATAATATATGTATGGCATGCATATATAATTAAAATTTTTATTAAGAATGTAAGAGTAGTAAATGTAAATATGGTTAACTTAATGAAAAAATGAATTAAAAAGATTCAGAAATTAATAATTTGTATGTACAGACCCTTTGGGGTTTTTAAAAATCCCTTCATTTTTTATTATGCAATAGTAAGGTGTCTGTCATCCATCCAGCTGTCTGTCTGTCTGTAAACAATTTTTCAAAAAAAAAATTTCTCCTCCTACAGTTTTGGTCTGATTTCAAAATAAATTGGCATACAAGGAAATTTCAAACTCGGATAAATACTTCTGTGTATCAGTTTTTATTTTGAATAATGGTGTTAACATGGTTACTAAAAATAGAAATTTCTGTAAAATACTTTCAAAACACTACTCCTTCTACAATTTTGGTCTAATTTCAATATAGCTCCGCAAAATTCTGTGAAATTCTTTCAAAAGGCTAATCTTCCAACAGTTTTAGTCTGGTTGCAATAAATCTTAATTGTCACACAAGAAAGAGACCAACCAAGGACCATTATTCTATATATTGCTGTTGCATAGTTTCAAGTGCATGTGCTACTTTTCACTTCCTTTGTTTTAAGTACAAACAAGTAGAGCTACAGTCTCATCAGAGACTTCTGGTTTTAATCATCCCATATGCAAATGTCCAGCCTGAATTATTGATTAGACAATTAAATTGCAAAATTTATTTATTTATTTATTTTTATTTTTTTTGTACAATGTAATGTACTTTTTCTATTAAATACTCAGATTTAAAACTAGGCTAATTATTCTAAATACAATTTTACATGTAGATCAAGTCTAAATGAACTGTATAGTAATATATGACTATGAAGCTATAGTCATACTTCCAAAATTTTAAATGTTCTATGATTGACCAGAATAGATATTTTTTCAACAACAAAAAGTGATCCTAATTATTCCATACCCCGTTTTGTAGGTCCAGAACCAGGAGCGAGATATCATAGAACTCCAGGAGACCAACGTCCAGCTCCAATCTCAGCTTCATCACATGTCTACAAATCCTGTCACTTCTAGTCACCCCAATAAAACACAGTCCTTGTCATTATTTAACGAGATCTCTCAGTTGTCTCCTGATCATCTCTCACCCGTCACCTCACCCGAATCATCAAAAACAGTGAGTAATTGTCAGGAACATTTTGTTAATTGATGGTTCCTTAAAGGTGACATGGAAGGATTAAATCTACCATCACATAAAATGTCAAAAATATTACAATATATATACATGTAGTTCAATCTGATTTAAGCCTTGCCAATGAGATGAAATTTTTGTATTAGAGTTACTTCCCTTAAGATGTTCATTTTTTAAAAAATATTCTATACACTGCTAAACCCATATAATCTGTATGTAGTCTCTAATTCTTCTCCATAAATATCATATAACAGTGATGTTTAAACTGTCAAATCAGTTATTGTTGAGACACTCTAACCTTGAATTTTGCTGTTTTCCCCCCTACAGTTCCCTGTGGACTCTGACACCAGTGGGGGTTCCTTCTTACTGGACCTTATGGAGGAGGATGAGTACGAGTGTGACGATGACCTTTATCTGACCTCTCCAGTATCACAGCTCCCTCTACACTCAACCCTCACTGATTCTCAATTCTTAGAAAACTTCCAGTATTCATCTCAGCATTATCAAGCAGATAAAGAGGTATTTTCATTACATTTTGTTATTAAATTTCATACAGGAATCAAGCTGGTATTAATGTAAATAAGACAATTATCAGTTAAAGCATAACCCTTTTTATTACCAGTATATGCCAGAAATGTTAGGATTTTTTTCTTAATTTTTTTTGTTTTGTTTTTTTTTTTTTTAATAAATTTTTCAGAATGCTTTTTTTATAAGAATCATTTTTTTCTCTCACATATACATGTACTAGCACATTTAAAGAAAATGTTGATATATCTGTATAAAGAGGTATTTTGTGTATCCTGCAGATAATGTAATTTCCTTAGGGCGTTATGTCTGTAAAAGTTGTCCCCCTTTAGCATTTTATGTTTTATTTGACAGTTTCATGAAGAACTAGTCAGTGTATATTGCCAATTGAAAGATATGTGTGCGAGTCTTCAATATGGACATTCAGATTCACAGGAGTGTTCAGATTATACATTGTGTGAGGATATTCGTCCAGGTGTTTTGTCAGATCTGCTGCAAGAGTTCAAGGAATTAATGCAGGATGTTCTCACCTTTAGACCTACAGTAAGAATTTAAATTTGAAAAGACTTTTTATATAAACACGTAGTTAATGTTAATACAGTACAAGCTCCTGCACTTTCTATGCTTGTAAAATCGTGTATGCAGTACTGTATATGAGGGAAATAACTCATTGTGTTGATTACCATGCTTTCAGTAAAGTTTGCAAATTCCATTCTGATAAATTTGACCTTTAACGAGGATGTTATGTTTATATTTACACAAGATTATGGAGGAATCTCAGGTGTGCTTAGATGGAGAGGATCTAATATCTGTATCAGAGCTAGGCCAACACATCACTGATCTGAAGGAGGAACTGAGGGGTGCTCAGGGGGATCTCAACCGGCTCAAGCAGGAATTGACTCAGCGAGATGCCCAGCTCGAGCAGAAAACTCAAGAGCTTAAGAATCTCACAGGAAAGGTAAAGGTAATTTGTATGATTAATGGCTTTTGGTCACATTGAATAATAAATAAAAGGGGAGGGGCAAAAACTTGTTTTCTGTCATGATATATTTAGGGATTGTCATAAAATACTGATTCAGGGCAGAAAAGATTTTGATCATCATAGAACTAAATCATTGGCCAGCAAATTTTCTTTTGGAGGTATTTATTTGTAGAGATATTCTTTGGTCATGCACAATTTAGGATTTTCTTGGTCTTTCTTTGTTATCATAGGTCTCCATATTAGAGGTAAGCATACACCCTCTGAATGTTGTTCATCTTTTCTGTTTGATTAAAACAGAGAGAGTTGTAGCCAAAAGGTGCCTACACAATTTAAAAACTGAGTAGCACCTTTCTTGTACTTACTTAAGATTTGCTGTGTTTTAGTTTGATAGCTTGCTTTTTTAAAATGAAAGTGTTTTTCATTTCTAAGCCTTTGAACTTTTGTCTTTGCCTTAATGTATATTACTGTTGGCTTTTCCTCTAGCCAGAAAAGAAATTCAAGTTGCCTCATAAATTTCAAAAATTGTAAAAAATGTATGTCAGTTTAAGAAAAGTTCCCCATATTACTATATGTTTTTTTTCTTGCATTTACTTCTACTTGCTGTAATCTTTTAAGATACAGACTCGAACAATCACTTAATTTTTCCAAAATTTGAAATTATAAATAGTATGTGTATTTAGCCTTCACATATAATCAATATTTCACATACTTTTTCAGTTGTCCCTGCAGCATGAGGAATTGTCTGCTGTTCAGCGTCAGAGGGACCATCTACACACTGCGCTGCTTGTTAAGGGTCACATGACTGAACATGAAATCATCCAGCAGGCTCGACAGGAAAGGGACTTTGCAATAGAAAAGTACGTCAGTTAGAAACATAAACTGGTACAGTAAAATAGCAGTGTTCAGCAGATTGTAAAGGAATATATTCCCCTTAGCAAGTGTTATACATGAATACTTAATTACTTTGTCCTTTCCAAAGACATAAATATTTTTCCCTGGGTCCTTTCATATTCTGACGATTGCTACTTAATTGGCTATCCTTATATGGAGACAAAATTTGTCTGCAAAATTGTTACCTTATTTGATTTTTCAGGTTAAATATCTTTGGGGAAAAAATGATAATAATAAAAAAGATTTTAAAGAAACAAATGAAAATGAAACAAAGTCAAATTTACATCTTTATTAATACGCTGTAATTGACAATAAAAGATGTGCTATACAATTTTCTGCTGGTTATAAACTACATGTACATATATTCCAGGGGTATTGTTACTATGAATATCATAAATATCATTCTTGAACCCTTTCAGGAAAAATAAAATGGAAATAGAATTGGCAGAATCCAGATTTGAATTGCTGAATTTAAAAGATCAATTAATGGAGGCCATTCAACAAAAAATGGTATTAAGTCAGGAGCTAGAACAGTGGCAGGTATGATAATTCAATCAGAATTTTTCATCAATTATTTCATAAGTATTACTTGTAATTGCATTAATTTAAATAAAAAGTATTTTTAAATTTATGTGAGTGTATTATTTTTTTTTCAGAGTGATATGGAACACCTATTTGATGTTCATATTGAGAAAAACTTTCAAAAGGACACTAAACAACAAGAATTTTGTCGAGAGTTAAAAGAGAGCATGCAGGGCATGAGAAAATCTAAATCTGCGATTAATTTCTCCACGTATCATTAGCAGTGTTTAAAGCTGTTTAGATATGGTTTTATGGGATCAACTTCAACAAATCCACCACTTTAATGTGACAAGAAAACCGAATGTCTTTCAACCAAGAAAACAAATATTTGGAACTTCTGTCTCAGTGTTCTCAAAACTTGAAGAATAATATTTGCAGCTGAAGAATGTAACAGAAATTTTAGAACAATTATTGTTTATTTATATTAAATAATGGGTAATGCTAATATCCTGCCAGTTATATATCAAACACGTCTGTAGATCCAGACAGGTTTGCATTAACAAGGACATATTGACTATTTTTGTTTTCTACGTGATAAAAACTTTAAAAATAGTTTTTATCACATATACTTGTGCTTGCCATTTTTTTGTTGCAATATTAAAAGTTTTAACATACTTAAAATGTCTTTGCTTTTTAGAATTGTGAAAATAATGTTAACAAAAAACATATAAATATTGCATGTAGTTGAGGGTAGCATTGAAATTTTTTCACCCACAAGAAAACCATTGTCAGCTGAGGCACAGCCATGCAAGGCTGACAATATTGTTTTTGAGAGGTGAAAATTTCAATGTTACCCTCAATAACTGCAATATTTATTATTTTAAACTGAATGTTTTATACAAATACACATATACATATTAGTGAACTGTATGTGCATAAATTTTGCACAGTCAATATTTTGTGGAATATCACCTGTCATCAAGTAGTGTTGACTGTTTCTATGGTCTGTCATGCTGGAGGGCATGGTTTCATCATTTAGAGGGTAATAGTTTTTCTGACATAGGATTGTGTTAAAGAAATCTGTAAAACAGTTTTTGCAGCTTTAGTTATATTGCTGAAACACAAAGTTAGCACAAAATTTCCTTACCAAACTGCCGTATTTTTTCATCCTCCCCAAATATATACTTTTATAACTACACTGGAATCCAAATGATTGCAAAAACATGAAAATTTTTTTAAAAAATTAGTACAAATTTTATACCATGAAACAAATTAGTTTGAAAGTAAAAACTGCAATAAAGAGTATGATTAAATGTTCACTTTCTTTGGATTTTGGGTATCCATGACTTTAGTAAATGTTTCTTGACCAATCAGATTCAACTAATTTAAATGAAAGTTAAATATGACGAAATACTGTAAAAGCAGAAATATTCGTTGGGGATTAAATTTCGTTGTTAACAATTATTAACAAAATTAAATCCCGCACGTAATTTTTTTATTACTACATGTATATATTGAATAAAGTTATTTTCAAAACAATGAAATTTAATGCCAACGAAACTTTGAGATGACTAATCAACGAAATTTTATCCCCATGAAAATTTGTGCTTCTACAGTATACATTAAAAAATAATATGAAAATAAAGATATCTATTTCCAGGCTAAGTTGGTCTGGTAAATAATGTTTTTATCCTTATTAGTGGTACATGTATAAGACTCATATATTTAATCATTGTGGTTACTAACAGTCAACTTTATCTGTATACAGTCAGTATAGAGTCAAACCGTTAATAAAAAATATGACTATATAGACCCTGATGCTTACATACCTGATTAGCAAGATCTCAGACAGAGGGAACACTGATTACTGTCAAAAGATAAGAAAGTGACTAAGTTCCTTCATAAAAAGATAAGATCCTGTAAGAAACACCCGGTCTTTTGAGATGGACTGCAATATATAGTAAAACTCAAAAATATACATACATGTATTTCACTTATTTTCATGGGGCTATCTTTAATTTTTTTGTTTATTTGATATACTTTGACTCTCATGTTTCAAGGTGGGTAGGTAGGCAGTTGATTTTTTTTAAATTGTCTTAAACTTGGATAAAGGTCATTAAAATCACACACTTAGAAATTTATTGATGTTTTCGCTACAGTGTATAAATGGATAGCTAGACAGATTTAATATTTATTGCTGTTAACATCTCAGTCTAAAAGCATCTTTTTGAGAAGTGTTAAACCTTAATATTAAAAATGATACGGACTGTATTTTCATACAAATACCGGTAATTAATAATAACTAGAACAAAGCTCATTGCAAAGCAACAAGAAGGTCTTCCGACGGACGTCGAAAGTATTGTTACGTTCCGATAAGTTTACCTGTGAAATTCGGATTAACTGTTGTTGACAAGTTCCGAATAAACGGACCCTGAACCCGATGTGTATAAACTACTAAAATATTTGTCAATGAACAATGAACGAAAGAATTGAACAATGATTTATTATTTGAACTTTATCAATTTTATTTATGTATTGTAATTACAAAGCGTTATGTTGTATATGTTCTATATAGGTACAACGTTATTAAGTAATTTTAGTGGTCAAAACCCGCTAACTTACAAATTAGATATTGATTGTGACGTTATTGGTATCTGACGTTTATACGTCATCATAACAACTTTTGTCTATAAAAGACAGCTGTTTTGTGTTTAGAAGTCAGAATGCATTGGGTTGCGACTCCGTATACTTCGGGTGTAAGACAGTGGTATGTACAAACAGTACCAAGTCTATGTATACGAAATCATTAGTGAAGAGTCACTCAGAGTAGAAACGTCCTGGATTGACCATTGGTTCGTCATCTTTGTATTAACCAAATAACGTTGTACCAACCAGGTTTATCATTGTGCTTATAATTGAACCATTTGATCGTCTTAATAAATATCATAAACTTTATAACGTGTTATTCGTCACGGTTCTAGTGCAGATATTATAGTGAACTAAAAATTGGTCATTTCGCCAATTATTCAGTGGACCAAAAATTGGTCATTATTCCGATTGTATATAAACTTTGTGGATAACCATTTCAACCTTGACCAGTTACCAGTAACCAACAGCGGCCCACGATTAACTGATTAAGTAATAACCTTATACCCTCGGTTTCGTTACAGTATTTTATAAGAGTTTATATCATTATAATGATAACATTTCGACAAATTTCTGGAAATTTCACAAAAAATCATTTTTAAACAACTTCCGGTTCCAATTCGGACATTTCCGGTTGTTAGATCGTCACTTCCGGTTGACGTAGAAAGTCACAAGGCCAGAAAAAACCTTTAAACTCAATTACAAAATCATTTTATACTATTTCTAATGATTTTAGAGAAAAAAACTTCATTAGTCATCTATTTCCGGTTTACACCGGAAGTCTTTCCAATTGATGGTTTTTGTTGCCGATTTTAGTTCTATATCCCTATATTCAAAACTGTTTTTCAAAAATATCAAATATCACTTCCCAGTTTGTCGGAAGTGATGGATACAATAATTAAAGGCATTAGCACTACTCAAAGAGATGTTCTATCTTTTCTGAAAAAATAAATTGTCTATGTTGAGTCCATCTTCATCTATCTTGAGTCGTTTACAAGAAAATGCGTGGACTAAATAAAAATTTGAAAAATGAAAATCAGACAGAAAATGCAATCGGAAGTGATTTTTCAAAAAAATGAAGAAAAAAAAAACGGTCTGGAGATATAGTAATGATGCATCATTCCTGAAAAATCTTTGAAATCAGTTGACTATTTTCCAAGAAATCATGTGTATTATGGAAATGGAATAATAAAAATAATAGGAAACAGAAAACAGTAAGGTCTTCTGAAAGAAGTCGGAAGACCTTTATAAAGATAAATAAAGTACGGAAATAAAGTGCCCCGCCACAGCATGATACTCCCATCAAATATTGTTCAATTGTTATAAACAGTTTAGAGTAAAAGAAAATCATGTCAACCTTGATACAAGGATTTCAATGATTTTTCCATTCCTTTTAATAATTGTTTATACATCTCCTGTGGTGTAGGCATTAATTATAACAAATATTACATTATAGATCCTCAACTGGTTGTGTTAGAGCTTGACAAATGTCCATCTGCACCCCCCCCCCCCCCCCCCCCAGCTTTCAGATTTGTGAGACATGATGCTCTGAATTAGTTGATATTTTCAAAATATTAAATAAAAATATCATATTAAACAATATCAATTTAGTCTTAACAACTTAATCTATATCAAATTAATATTAAAAATAAAAGGCTGGCCATCAAATGACATATGCTATAAACTGACCAGCAGTTCTTCTGTCTAATTCCCAAAGGATACAGATAACAGCTGCTTGATCAGAGATCATCTAACAGAAATGATTGAGACAGCTAGCCTCCCTACACTGAACTCATTAATTAATCTCTAACTGCATGGATGCATGTCCACTCATTAATCCCAATGGATGAATGGATCTATACATACTATCTGCTTTGTAGTGCAATAAAAATGCATATTTATGTCATTCTGAAATTAAATTTGAAAACAAAGATTTTTTTTTAAAATTTGTAACAAAGATTTATAAAAAGAAACAAAAACTTGTGTAATCTTGATGCAACATTTTTAATAAGGTTCCTGGAATTTACTCTTAGATTTGTAGGTACTATCTACCATAATTAAAAACATTTTTTTTAAATACTTGATTTTTTTTTAGATTTAATGTCAGACTGGTTTTAAGCTGCAATACCGAGTATAATTAGTTTTAATTATATTATATAATAATTATATTATTTATTAATAAATTATAATTTGTTATACAATATCAAATAAGTTTTTAATTACTTTTCACCAAATTCATTTTAAAAGTTCGGCTAGCCAACTATTTAATCCAACACAGCTGATTCTTTTTGCCCAGTTCCCAAGAGATATAGATAACACCTGCTTGATCAGAGATGCTCTACCAGTTAGCTCCTCACACTAAACTCATTAATTTCTCTCTAATTTGACATGCAATTTTCTGTTATCAAATTCTTCTTGACCAGTGCTTGATAATTACACCCATGGGAGAGGTGGAATTTTTCCTTGTAACATTACATTTATTATAGATTGCTGTAAAGTATATTATGAAAAAATAAATATTTTCTTGATTTAACATTTTTTAAAATAAGGATACTGCAACACTCTTGCATTTTTTGGGATTGTGTGATCTAATAGTAAAAAACATTTTTTTTTAAATTTCACTTAAATTAAAGGACACAGTGACCTTGAAATAGGTCACGACACACCTTCTACCTAATATGCATAAATTGACCAAGTTTGATGATTCCAAGTCTTATAGTTTTCTAGTTAAGAGCCGGACAGGATTTTTCCATATTTGGCCATAGCATCTTAATTAAAGGTCAGAGCGACCTACTTTCAATGTGCGACACACCTTCTACCCAAGAAGTATCAGCTGACAAAATTTGATAATCCTAGGCCTAATAGTATTAAAGTTATGAGCTGGACACGATAAAAGCTAACAGACGGACGGACGGACATGAACGTCAATAACATAATATGTCCCGTCTAAAGACAGGCGTATAAAAATGATCAGGTAGGGTAAGGCTGATTTTAATGGGTCAGTCAGAGTACATTATTTGAACAAATCATTTTCTATTGTTGGCCTAGGGTCCAATTTTCTTGGTTTGAGAAATAATATTGGTCATGAGGATTTGAATTCCTTGATGAAGACATACTGTAATCTAACATTTTGTGGAGGACATGAATTCATGGTTCTCAGACTCTTTATACCATATAAACAATGACCCCCCCCCCCCTCAAAAAAAATAGTGATTTAACAGCATTTTAACAGGGACCTTTAGAAAATTCACTTTGATTACACTTTATATAAAAATCTGTATATACCAGTACAAATAAATGGAAAATAGTAACAAGTTTTGCATCAATGAATTTATTGAGAGATTGTTCTTTTATACATAAAATTAAAAAAGTGTAAGATATAAAAATTTGCATCTCAAGATAATTAAATTATTTTAAAAATATACATTTCCATTTCTTATTAGTCCTAAAGTGTTCTTCATCTACATCATTAAAATAACACACAAAAATGTGTGCAAAAAAAGGATAAACTATAAGACAACACAAATATTGATAATTGTGCTAAGTTTCTGACCATTCATGGCATTGTATCACAAGATTTTTTGTTACACTTCAGAATACATGTACTACACTGTAACAACCTGTTGGTATTTGAAGTATGAAAGCTATAAACATAAAAAATCCTGATTAAGCAATCAAAAACTTTCATGTATCTGTTTTCTTTGTAGAAGTCATGTTCATCCTTTACATCAAATATGCAATATACCAAATTTCAGCAATTATTTCCCTTCAAATATTGATTTGACCGGGGAAATAAAATAAGTGTCCAATGTCTCCCAGAGATTCTTCCCAAAGCTCAGTCTTCCTACACCAGATTTCTTATCAGAATCAGGTTTTGACATCTCCTGAAGTTTAATGTCCTCGGCAATTTCTTCCCTTTCAATTAAATGTCGGTCTTTGACCGGAAAATCAACACTGTTAAACCTGCTCAATGGTATCAAAGATGCATTCACATTTTCCCTCTGTCCTTTTAATTCTAATCCAACTTGTGGACTTGGAAATGAGTCTTTGAAATTTAAATGCTGCGTCACATCACTAGGTGGATCAATAAGAGAACTTTCCAAACTAGGGAGATTCAAAAGAGGGGCATCAGTGCCCTTGTACAAGTTAAGTCCCTTTTTATGTCTGCATGACTGTTCAAGAACAGATACATTTACAGTTGTGTTACAACTCTTTTTAGACTTCTTCAGTGCTGTGCCCAGAATATCTGCAACTTGTCCATCTTCCTCTTCCACTATATTTAATGTTGTGTGGAAGGACTTGCCCATTTGCACTGACTTGTCGCCTTTCCCTGCGTATGTTTTTTCCAGGAGAGAACTATCATTTTCTCTGATTCTTTTTTTGGCAGACATTTCTGTGAGAACATTAAGAGGAATGTCTCCAGAGGTATTAAGGTGAGTTTCTGGTGATTGTACAACAACAAATCTAGTTCTATCCAGCCAGTCTCCATTGGATTCTGGTTTCCTTTTTGTCCTTTTTCTTTTTTTTCTTGCGTGATTGTTTCCATTTCCTTCGACGGAATCACCGTGCTCATCCTCAAAATCTGAAGAGGTCACATTCTGTTCAATGCTTGGTTTCTTGATAGCCCTTCTTCCTTTTTTTCTGGGGTGATGCTTTTCAGTATCAGTATCTCTGTTTTCATCCTCAGAAGATGAGGTGACATTCTGATCAAAGCTCAGTCCAGAAGCTCTCTCTTCATGTGACCTCTGTCTTAGATTTCTCTTTGGTTTCCTTTGGCGAGATGGAATGCATCTGAGAGGCTGTTTCTGTTTTCTTAATATTGATGAATATCTTGTTCCACTCTGACTTCTTACATCCTCCATCGGGCTTTGCTCCTCTGAAAGCTGGCTGCTTCTATTTTGGACCCTCCTTGAACTTCTTGTGCTGGATTTTTGAGTTGTATTATTATCTTCCAGTACACAATGATCTGTATCTTTTCCCTGAACTTTTAAGTAGCTTTTCTTACATGTCAAAGTAACTTCAAATAAGAATGGATACACCTTCAGTATTTTTCCATTCTTCTTAAATGTTATTTTTTGAGAAATTTTCCATGGTTTTCTGTTAAAGGTCACAACAAAATGTTTGCTGCAAACAGTCTTGAGAATTTGATTTCGCTGAGACAGGTATATTAATCCTCTCAGTACTTTGTCAATATCTTCTGCGGTTTCTGAAAATAAAAAATGAATTATTTACCAAGTGGCTAAAAATAAAATCTGAATTATCTTCAATATTCTTCAACCAGGGACCCATTTCATAACTTACACTAAGACCAATAATTTTAGCTCTTACCTACCTTATACTATTCTCAAATGAGAGGTCCATGGGCCACAATGCTCACCTGAGAAACTTTAGTCTTGCTGTTCCTCCTCAGATTTTTAAAAGATTGTTAAATTCCCATGAAAAATTTTGACCCCATATTATGCTCTAAAAGGACTCTGAATTTAATCCACACATCATGGTTATGCTTCAATATGGCCTTGCAGTTATGGAGCAGAAAATTCTTTTCCTTTATACAGATATACCAGCATTATGTAAAATATAATCCTGATTTAAGTCAACTAAGTGAACTCTTATCCAGGATCCATAATTTGAAAAAAGTTGATTCCACACAACTTGGGAATGTTTGCAAATCAATGGTTCTATTGTGGTTTTTTGAGATTTTCAATAAAAAAAAGTTTTTATAGTCCCATGTAAAACTTTGATCCCCCTGGGGCCATGATTTGAACAATTTAGAATATAACTACCTCAGGAAGCTTTCACATAAGTTTCATATTTTCTGGTTTAGTGGGACTTGAGATTTTTTCCCCCTATATATTTCTATGTAAACATTTCATTCCCTACTTCGGCCCCATCCTAACCCTGGGGAATTGATTTGAACAAATTAGAAACTAAGCTACCTTACAAAGCTTTCACTTAAGTTGCATCTTTTCTGGCCCATTATTCTTAAGAAGAAATTTTTTTTAATGATGGTTGACCCTACCCTATTTTGCCTTTTCTTGATTATCTCCCCTTGGAAGGGGGATTGGCCCTTCATTTGAATAATTTAGAATATCCTTTACCCAAAGATGCTTTGTGTTAACTTTAACAACTTTAAAATTGACCCAGTGCTTCTTGAGAGGAAGTCAAAAACATGGCCGTAGGAACGGGGGGGGGGCATGGGGGGGCTGTGCCCCCCAATAATTTTGCCGATTTATATAGATTACTATAGTAAACTTAGATACTTTATGCTTGTGCCCCCCAAAAAAAAAACGTCTGATAACCCTTCTTTTTTTTTTTGCTTGTCAAGGAATTTTTGGTAGTTGATGCCCCCCCCCCCCCTTTTTTTTTTTTTTTTGCTTGTCAGGAAATTTTTGGATAGTGTCCCCTCAACTGTCAACTGAAAATATATGGCTGTGCCCCCCCCCCCCCCCCAAACTGAAATTGCTTCCTACGGGCCTGAAAAATGTGAAAAGTTTACAGATGGATGGATGCTGGACAAGGGGTGATCAGAAAAGCTCACTTTAAGTTTTCAGCTTAGGTGAGCTAAATGTATTTTTACAGAGTCTTACAAGTTTTTTTTCAAATTACTTAAAAGAAGAAAATACTAACCTTTTCCAGTGAGAAATTGATTTAAATTTCCATCACAACAGTTAGATTCATGGCAATGAAATAATTTTGTTTTGTACAAATGGTCCACATGCAAGATCAGCTTTGTTTTATCGTCAGCAGCCATTTCCTGAAAATACATACAAAAGAAGCTTTAATAAATTAATATTACAAGTCACATCTTTGCGTGCTTTAAATAAACGAAGGGGCTAATCAGCATGCACTGAATAAACAAAGCCGCTAGTCCATCTTGCCTCTGCTAGGCATATTCATTTATTTTTGCAAGGAAAAAAAGGGCATGGCGCTGGAAAAAAGGGCATGGCGCTGCGCCATGCTAGTTTGCTTTAGATTTAACACTATCAAGACTTTTTAAATTATCATTATTGTACCTGTTGTAATAGCTGACATGGATTCTACACTACTGAAATGGACAGGGATTTTGACAGCAGTAGATATAGATAGGTATAGAACTACTATTGCACTTAAATACTGACTATGGATAAAACTTCCATTTAGTCTTAAAGTTGCTGGTATGTTGAACAACAGGATGGCTTATATCTATAACAACAACAATTCAAGTAACTGAATTACTTTTTCACTTGAGAAGACGCAAGCCAAAGGAACAAGATGAGTTTGTGAAACACTGATGCCCCTGTATGACAGCTCATAACAAAGGCTGAAGTTTCTCAAATGCAAGTCAAGCTCCGAAGTCAAAAATCAAGAGATCAAAAATGTTGGTACATAAAAGAAAGATGCTTAAAAAATTAAATTACCTATCTAACTCTTCTTGACATGTTTCATTAGATATTTATATTGTGCACTTATTAACAGCAAATTCCAAACTAAGCATCTTATTTGCAAATAAAATGATTTTTTTAATGCATTTTCTTTAAAAAAATACAAAAAAATTCATATAAAATAATTAAGAGCTAATATTAATCTTTCCATGCTGAAACCAGATCCATTAAATAAAATCTTGGTGTAGCATTCCTCCTTAAGTAAGATGTGACACACCTTCTACCTAAGAGGCATTAATTCGCAAAGTTTGATGATTCTAGGTCTAATAGTTTTCTAGTTACGGGCCAGATAGGATTTTTCCATATTTGGCCATAGCATCTTAATTAAAAGTCACAGAGAGACCTATTTTTTTAGGTGTGACACACCTTCTACACAAGATGTGTCAGCTGACAAAGTTTGATAATTCTAGGCCTAATAGTATTAAAGTTATGAGCGGGACACAGAAAAAGCTAACAGACAGATGACCGGATGCCAAAACAAAATACATCCCGTCTTAAGACAGGCATATAAAAATCACACTTTGATGCAGTAATAATTAAGAGCTCGCAGTGTCGAGCGGCACATTACACCACAAGCTATTAACAGGTTGGGCACACTTCCCTTCTTAAGTAACTGTTACGCTAAAAGGGAATTGTTCTTCTTCCCTTTTAGCGTAACAGTTACTGAAGACGTATATAGAACGTTATTTCGTTATTATGATATTGTCTTACAGACCCAGTTTAACGATAGAATTCGTTTTGTGTACTGGCAATGTAGCAAAATAAACACAGGCGATAACTCGAACTCTGTGCATTTTCTATCAACAATCCAGAGAGTTCCGAATGTCAACATGGCATGTAAATATAAAGCGAGGAAAAAACGTTGAGAAAATGAGTTGAATTTTCTTATCTATAAGGATTATTTTTAAAGTTAAAAGACATATACAATCTCAAAAAGGTTTGTTACGATTAATTTGGCAGTTATTTTCAGTGCAACTCCTTTTGTATTCTTCAAAATCATTTTGGAGTGGATCCGCTCCAATTTGCTATATTGCAAGTATATGGGACGTATTCTAACTGTGGTAAGGGCTTGTCCCGAAACAGAGTTAGATTATTCTAACTACAAAAGAAGGGTAGTGTGCCCAATCTGATTATCCATCTGAACATTTTTTTAAAAGGAGTTTAGTAAATCATCCCTGGCTTGGTCTCCAAAAAAATCTTAAGGTGAACAAAAATATGATACACAGATTTACTGAGAGATTACAAGACGATGTATATAACTTAATCAGGTCCAGTACAATCAGTACATTTAGCTATGTAGCTAAAATTACCTACCGTAGCTTTATTTACCTACCTCAGGTAGCTTTATTCAGCTATTTCAAGGCAACTTTTCACAATTTTGCTTTTTATTTTAAAAAGACAAAAAGTTGCAAGTAAATGTCTACTAATACATATTCTAGGTATTATTTAAAATGCAAGGCCAAAAATAAAATTAGCTTTGTTTGGCATTGCTGGCTAACTCACATATATCGGTGCGGTCCGAAGAATTTTTTCAACAGATACTGATCATAATTTTTATTTCGTTATATTCATCCGGATTTAGGTGTTTGTAGGTTTGAGTAATATATACAGAATGGGAAAGAATCTTGTATACACTTGATTGACCGAACAGTTTTCATTTATAAGCATCTGTTCAGTGTGATGTTGAATAAATGCGTATCACGAATCCAAGCATGGCTGTCGAAAGCGGTAATGTAAACTCGGTATAACAGAAGTTGATGGCATGACTCTTTGGTAATGTGGTTTTAAATGGAAAAAGTAAACTGATGTATTCGATATACCAGTTCGAAATAGAACTTTCACAGTATAATGTCCTGTCCGATTTGCTAGATGAATCTAGCTGCCATGCTTGGATTCGTGCACATGATAACGTCTTTATACTAATTTAATGTCGGTGATTTTTAATACCATGTTTATTACAGTTTTAAAACTAAAAAGGTTTGAAAATAAATGACAAAACTGGGATCAATTCGGACTGTGGTTGTTGTTAAACCATCAGAAACCCATGACACCCGGATACAATCAACATGTGCCATTTCTGAAATTTAAATAAAAAAAAAAAAAAAAAAAATTTTCCCTACCTACCAACCCAAACTTATAAAGACTAAGTCGGCAACGCCAAACCAAAAATATTTTGTGGCCCAATCTAAAGCAGTGATAGTTTTAACATTGCTGCGTTTGAACACTTTTAAGGAAAATATGTATTTCCATTGTCTGAGTAACTGTACACCACCTAGTTAGAATAATCTAACTGTGTCTTGGGACAAGCCCTCGCCACAGTTAGAATACGTCCCATATACTTGCAATGTAGCAAATCGGAGTGGATCCATTCCGAAATGATTTTGAAGAATACAAAAGGAGTTGCACTGAAAATAACTACCAAATCAATCATAACAAACCTTTTGAGATTGTATATGCCTATTAACCCAAAGAATAATCCATATAAATACAAAAATTCAACTCATTTTCTCAACGTTTTTTCCTCGCTTCAAATTTAACGCCATGTTGACATTCAGAACTCTCTGGATTGTTCATAGAAAATGCACAGAGTTCCGAGTTATCGCCCATGTTTATTTTGCAACATTGCCAATACATGGAACGAATTCTATCGTTAAACCGGGTCCGTAGGACATTTATCATTTTAACAATAGAACATTCTATCTATACACCACCTTGTGTGCGATGAGGCGTGAATAAGTATGATTACTCCACATTATGCTCGTGTTAACCAAAACTGGTTTTCTTTCTTATTTCACTCAAGAAGTAACTGTTAGGTCACAAATTAACTGTTGTATATAGTCCCAAAACTTTTAGAATTTTGATTGCAATTGCGCAGAAAAAGACACATCTCCAAGAGTGATTTTTTCATGAATTGTTTTCAGATGAGTTCAAAGTTGAAAATTATCACTGCATCAAAGTGCAATTTTCTGCACTTTCTGGGAAAAATGTTAATTTAAGAAATAAGTTTGATTTAGTAGCTAAATAAAGCTACTTCAGGTAGGTAAATAAAGCTATGTAGGTAATTCGAGCTACGTAGCTAAATCTAGTGCTTGCACCAGACCTGTTAATGTAACTAACAGACTTGTGCAACAATACCAGGCATTTGCAAATAAACTCATGAATCGAATTCAAATGATCGTTTTTACATAAATTTGCGCTCATTTGATCTCATCATAGCCTTTTGAAAACTTGGAGTAAAAATAACATTCGTATCACCTTTATGCGACTGGTATAATCCAAATACTTTTTGTTTTCAGCGCGTCCCATCCATAATGACTCGGAACCGAAATCATAATATTTATATTCGGATAAAATTGAATTTGATAATTCGTACAAGAAAGTGTTCGTGTTCTGTTTTAAATTCTTATTTCAATGTATATATAAAAAATACCTTGTGTTTTGTTTATGTTTATTAAATCAATCAATGTTTATTTTTTCTTTAAATTTTAATCAATGTCTTTAGATATACAGAGAAAAACACAATATACACAAATTAAACACTCTGAAACCGAGCCCCTATATGGGCTATTTAAAGCACAGTTTTATAGACATGACATGTAAAATTATTATTTATTGAAGCTTTATGTTTTGCAAGTGTACAGTAAATTTAGTTCATTGATATTATAGTCTAGGACTGTTTATCACAATGCAAATGATTATCCCATGCCGTGTGCTTAAACTGCATGTAATTAAAGACGAAAATTCTTTGCTTCCAAACATTTAGAGGAAAGACCTTTCAAGAACATCATGCATGTGACGATTAAAAACTATGACAAGGTAAAACATATAAGTTTGTTAACGGATGAAATTTTATAATTTAACTACCTTCTTACTTTATGCCATGTTCAAGCATTTTGTTTATTCAATCAAGTAAAATGTTCAAATGTCCGGTGATTCCCTCGTCCCGTCAAAATCGCGAAATGACTTAAAAGGTAGTATATTGTTTAGCCGCCTACCTTCAGGTTAATTTTCAAAAAGTTATCATATATTCCAATTATTTTTATAAATTTATATAGAAATGTATCTCAATTTTTATAAATTTTGAACTATTCAGAAAAAAAGATAATTTGGGGGGGGGGGGCAAAATTCAAGAATTTCACTATAGAAATCAATGGAAATCGAAATACATATATAATATCCCCCCAGTGAAACAAAAAATGCCTTTTTTGCAGCTATTACGCATTGCTATTAGGCAAATTAAAACCAAAGCTTTTGTTGTTTCGGAGGGTGGGGGTTATGTTTACAGACCAAAATACAAAAATACACTGCTGAAAATAGTCTTCTTGTGACCAATATAATTTCATATGATAAATAATTTATAACTTGTAAGTTTTGCTAAATGATTCAGGTATAGTTAATTTAACATAGATTTATCAAACTGAAAGTTTAAGAGGTCATTTATCCATAATTCCATATCCACGATTATGAAATCTAGGGGAGGGGGGTGCACATCCCATCAATCAAAAAGTTGTATATAACACTGGTATTAGAGTTATAAATCAATTACGTATCATTAAAAATATTTAATAAAATATGCCAAACATGTTGAATTATGAATGTGCAAAATGTAGGCGATAAATGGGAGCGTTCGCAGTTTCAGCGAACTTGAGGTTATTTTTGGAAAGTAAGAAAAAAATTACATTGTAAATACAGGATGATCGCATGATGCAGGTTCAATAATGCATTTTTGTCTTTATGATAGTCTAAAATTTTTTAATCATCAATCATACGCATTTCCAGAGCCGTTGTCTCTTTCAGCTTCATAAATGATAATTCAATCTAGAATTAACAGAAATGTAAATGATATTAATCGAGTCTATAGAAAAAAAATTTCCGTTTTTGATTTATATAATTTATTGTTTGCCATTACAATATTTTTAATAAAATCTCCACGTCACTTTTTGTTTCAGTTTTACTTTGAATAAAAGGTCGATTATCTTTTTTTTTTATCTCTTCATAAAATTCAAGAAATTTTATTATCATTATTATCTTGACATTTCTTAACAAATTTAAAAAAATATACACAAAAATATGGGATACGATACATGTATCACCAAAAAGCCAATTAATTAGCTAAAAGTGATTTTCAGTTAAGGGTTGTATGAGAAATAACATACTCTGAATCTTGCACAAATGTCTGGGAATATGTAGCAATACGTACTTCATCACAAATTCTTGGGAAAAATTATATATAATTGAGGAATGTGTCATCAGATCAATTTTAACCTGCTCAGACGGAAATATTTGAAAAAAAAGAACCAATAGCTACGGTTGTACACAGATTTCTTAAATCGGAAAATGTGATAATTTCTGTAATAAGAAATGTGGTTGCGAAATTCAAACTCGGCACATGTATTTATGAATGTGATTGCGAAATTTAAATTTTCACAATTTTACGTACCAGAGTAGGGGGTGTACACATTATATAGTATGCTGGTAAAATTGATCCATGATTTTATCGAGCCAACCAAGAGACAACATCGATCGAAGACACATGAAATAATATTAAGGTCTTCAATTAATCATAGATTACGGGGAAAAGGGTTCGAATTAAAAATTCAATTTTGTCCGGTCGTAACAATTTCGCAACTTCCGTTCCGATTTATTATGACAGATCCTTGAAGGCAAGTAAGTAAAATTTCCCGATTATTCATTATCATGGTGAATCGATGGTGTCATTAACACACATGTGAAAGGACTTTTAGTGAAGTTAAGACATGATTGTTGCAGTGCTTATTAATAAATTGAACAGAAGTGTTAGGAAAATAGAAGGCCTAAGCATTCCGTCACAATGATCAGCTCTACAGGCACTTGCTAGATGAATAAAATATCGTTTTATAAAATGATATTGTCCTACGGACCCGGTTTGGTAAGGGCTTGTCTGTCCCCAGACACAGTTAGATTATTCTAACTACAGATATGCCTGATCTTGTTGATACTGATATCACACTGAAATATCTTTCAGAATCTTTCTTTTATAATAGATAGTTTTCAGTAGGCCCAAATTATCAAGAGTTATTTCCCGTTGGCCGCCATATTGGAGGTCAACATGCTCATATTCCTTCATTATTTAACCAACTTTAACTTTTTATACTGGCCATTGTGGGGTAGGAAGCGTTGTTTTTCTGAAAAATATATATTAGTTAAAGCCTCTTTCATTTCATAATTTTATTTCATAAAAATTTCCCCTCAAATTTTTCTGCTACACCTTCTTAAATTTGGTAAGACAAAGAGGAAAAATTCTCAGGTTGACCACCAAGATGGCAGCCAAGGGAAATAACTCGGAGAGAAAATATGTAGTATGAAAACTATCTATAGATAAACCAGATCAAAACTTAATTAAACCCTTACTTTATCTGGACATGAGAAGTGCAGAGGGATTTGTCAGTGTTTTTCAAAATTTTCTGTAAAATTTCTCCAGAACCACCGGACCAGTTTCAACCAAACTTGCTACAAAGCAGGTGATTCAAGTTTATTCAAATGAAAGCCCAAACCCTCTTGAAAGGGGAGATAATCAAGAAAATGTAACAATAGAGTGGGTGTCTTAAAAATCTTCTCAACAAGCCACAGGCATTTGTTTCATATATGGGGTCACCCCTTCCTTTCCCTCCACAAGGTACCTAAATCAATTAAAGGCACCCCTGGTTCAAGCTCGTATTTTGTTATTATATCAGTCATTAACCTACTTTTAAATGACATTGTTGGCTTTGACAGACTTTTTTCTTGTCATATAAATTGTTTCAGACATCTCTGACTCAAGACGAGATACAGGAACTTCTGGTTAGGGTTGATAAAACCAAAGACCTCAGAATGGAAAACTCTGAAATCTCTGCTTTTATCCTACATTTATAACCCCCACTATCCTGAAAAGTATGGTTATATATTCAACCTAAATATAGGATAAACAGACCATGGACAAACAAATTTCATTGTGAATGCACTCTGGGTGAACAGGAATTTGGAAAAATGGCGTAATTGGTGAAGGATGAACGTTTTAAGGCCAACGAACCAGCATTTGTTTGGGCCACAATAGGGTTCAAAGATTTCCATCTAGGAATAAATAAAATTTTATACAGAAAAAATATATAAATCTGCCAGGGGCATAGCCATGCATACTTACATGTAGTATATGTTACATATAAAACTATATTTTACAATTATATAGAGTTAAGGATAGAAAGCACTAGAAAAACCTTACCTTTTCCTGCATAATCATAAAATTTCCAAATAAAATTAGCATTTTAAATTCAGATCAATCCTTTTCTGGACAATTAAAACTAGCTGTCAGAAATGCTGAAAATTCACTAGCTTCTAAAGGCCTTCAACCCCCCCACCCCACCCCCCCATCAATAAAGATAAAATCATGTTACATGTTACCGGTACTTGTGAAGTAAATCAGAAGGTAAAACTCAAATTCTGTGTAAATAACTTCAGTTAATGGTGTGTCATATTTATAATTGGATTTTTAAAGAAAAGTTTCTTTATCACATAAGGTGAACATTTTATTTTGATCAGTGCATTTGTTCTATTATGAAAACTTTTTTTTTTAAATTTTAACATTATATGCAGTATACTATGATACTAGCTATCAAGTTTTCTGTCTTTTATTCCATTTTGTATTTTATTAGTAAACCGACAAAAAATTATCAATCTTTGTGTGTGTATTTGATTTTTTTAACAGTAAATGGAGTGGTCATGTGAAATGACTAATGAACTCATGTATTACTTATAGACAAGGTTGCTACTCCATGAGATCATGACCCTGACTTTTTTTCAGCTTTTTTCCTTTCAAATTTATTGGGTCAGCAATTACTGCATGACACTTGTGAAATTGGTGTTGGTTTTTGCACAAGATCAATCACATAATTAAATCCAGTAAAACCAAAGGGGATCTGTGTTGAATCAAATATATAGCAGTGATGGAAAATTCATAAATGATTATGTTGATTAAAAAAGGAAGTGAAATATGGGATATTGTTGTAGTGAGTGTTATATACGTTTTGTAGTATTGAACAAAGTGATGACCGAGTGAAGCTACAGTATAACCTTAGCGATGAGTTACTCCAGTGAAGCTAAACAGCTGGTCGTAGATGAGGAAGCAGCCACGGGAATACTCCAGCATCTCGACAAAAATGAACTGCAAAACCTTCTAGAAGACAATGACAAGTTAGATGGATTAATAAAGGATTTACAACAGGTCAATGTTTGATTTCAATATATAGAATGTAAAATGTATATATCTGGCAGAAGAGCTACTGGTAAAAATAAGTAATTGCTTTTAATATAAAAAATTATATATTTTAATCCTTGTGTACTTATTGGTAATTACATCTCAATTGTAGAGCATCTGTAGGTATACTTAATTGTTTACTTAGAATAAAGTAATAAATATACTGTAAGTTACATTACATGTACCGGTACTGTTAAAAAGAAGTATTCATCTCTTGATGAATGTCACAGATAATATTATTTTCTCATTTTTTTCCCTCTTGGTTTTAGGTCAAAAACATACAAACAGACAGAGAAATGATGCTTGCCAAAAATAAAAGCATGGCAGAGTACAACTTAACTTTCCAAAGTCGACTAGAGACCTTGAAAAGTGAAGTTGCTAAAGGTTATGAGGATGCTAATAAGTTGAAAATAGCTCTGGCTCAGGATAAATCTAGAATAGGTAAAGGAGAAGAAAATATGACTAGTGCATGTATTTAGCTTGGTGACGACACCTAGACAGTTTATCAAAATCAAGGTACATGTCTATTAAGCTGATAATAGCTCTGGCTCAGGATAAAAGAAGCAGAAAAAATGACAGCTTAATGTCAGCCCTTTTTTTCAAATTTTTCAATTTTTCAAACTCAAGGTACAGTAAATCTTGGTTATAGCAAAGTCCTGGGGACCTGTGAATTCACTTTATCTGTAATTCATTACCTGGTATATCCATACAGTGACGTCAATAAAATATATATAGCAAATTTGCAAAATATATCTGTATATCTAGGAGTATTTTTTAACTAACAGCTTTTAAGAAATGAGAATACTCAATCAGATTGTGAGAATACTTAAAATACATTTTATATATTGTTGTGTTCTTTAAGACGTTTTGACTGGCTTTACTTATTTATTGTAGATTCACACCCGAGTCGCCTTCTGCCTGACACAGTCCTGGCTTTGTTACAGTCTGCTGCTGCAGTGTCAGAAGAAAGTTCAGAGGTAACTCAACAATCTAAAAATAGAACAAAACATACATCAATGAATGCCAATCCCCCTAGTCATTTTGAAAAAATCCATTGTTCATTCAGGTGTAAATTTGAGTATGATATTATTATGATTACTGAGTATCATGATACAGTCATCAGGGAAAAACAGGATATTGTATAACAATTTATAATTATATATAGTTTTTTCCCTGAATTTTCTAATGTATTAAATATATATGTATTCATTACTTAAAATCATTTGGAAAGCCAACCAGAGAAAAGTAACGGTCAGGAATCAAAATAGTGAAGGAATTGATAAATACATGTGCATCAGTTATAACTATTTATTTAACTATTTTTATGCTTCTTTTTAATTTTAGCAATTTGCAGAGCAGTTCTGTGACAGTAAGATAAATCATGAAGCTTTCTTAGAGAATTATCTCCCTGTTAGAACAGTTGCTCATTTAAGACAAGTGAAAGTGAAGAAATTAACAGAACTGATGAATTCTGGACTCTCAAGGCCAGATGTTCCCACTGTTAACCCCTCGACAAACAGTTATTCCTGTCCCAGTGGCCTGACCAATCTACCCTACCCTAGTGGGAACTTTTCAATGCCACAGCCAGCAATGTATCCTAGATAGTGCTGAAGGATTTATGTGAATTTCTTTTTCATGAATTGTGAAATTAGAGGGCATACTACTATTTTACGTATAGATTCCAAACCTAAAATCTCATTGTTTGCTGCAATATAAGTGTAAAAAGACAGACTTTGTTTTTAGCTCACCTCAACGAAGTTGGGGGAGCTTATGTAATACCCTCGGCGTCGGCGTCCCAGGTTAAGGTTTTTGGAGCAGTTTTCTTTTCAAGTACTTCTATGGCCTATATTAGTCAGAGATGCATGGAGGATGCTTCTAGTGTGTTTCATTGTACCAGTCAAGGTTTCAGATGCTGCAATTTCAGCTAAAGAATGACCAGGTTAATGTTTTTGGAGCAGGTTAAAGTTTTTGGAGCAGGTCTCATTTCCAAGTAACTATAAGCCCTATATTGACCAAACTTGCATGGATGATACATCTAAGGATGCACACTACTGGACTTGCTTTGGATGCTGGATCTGACCTATATTTTCTGGATGAGTGACCAGGTCAAAGTTTTTGGAGCAGATCTCATTTCCAAGTAACTATAAGCCTTATATTGACTAAACTTGCATGGATGATACATCTAAGGATGCACACTACTGGACTTGCTTCGGATGCTGGATCTGACCTACATTTTCGGATTGAGTGACCAGGTTTAAGTTTTTGGAGCAGATGTCATTTCCAAGTAACTATAAACCCTATATTGACCAAACTTGTATGGATGATACATCTAAGGATTCACACTACTGGACTTGCTTCAGATGCTGGATCTGACCTACATTTTCCGGATGAGTTACCAGGTTAAAGTTTTTGGAGCAGATGTCATTTCCAAGTAACTATAAGCCCTGTGTTGACTAAACTTGCATGGATGATACATCTAAGGATGCACACTACTGGACTTGCTTCGGATGCTGTATCTGACCTACATTTTCCGGATGGAGTAACCAGGTTAAAGTTTTTGGAGCAGATCTCATTTCCAAGTAACTATAAGGCCTATCTGAACCAAACTTGCATGGATGATACATCAAGGGACGAACAATCTCAAACTTGCTTTGGATGCTGGATTTGACTTACATTTTCTGGATGAGTGACTAGTTTTCAGATAAGTATATTCCCAAGTAACTGCAAGCCCTATCAGACCAAAATTGCATAAATGTTGCATCTAGGGATGCACACTCCTAGATTGTTAGTTTAGTGTGGGACTTTGCCTTACTTAAAGACAACATTCGTTGAGGTGAGCTCTGTAATCTCTGATAACCTATGTTTTTGAAATGTTTAAGAATGACTTTGTGTTTATAACATGTTTGTATATTTTGCCATATGAAGTGCTGACACTGAACAATGCAAAATTAATGTTTCATGTTCTGTTGTGTGGTAATATATTTGAGCTTTGCTAGAATAGAAAACATTGAGACAAAGGAAAACTGCCTTTTTTCCTCCATAAAATAGGGTACATGTTTATTGTGGATGATGGTTTTTTTAACAAAATTTTAATGACTTTTTAAGAAAAAAAAAGAACATGCATTCAAATATGATGTTACCATAAATACATAGACAAAAATCAATTATTTGACAAGACAAAAATGTATGGGTTTAAGTATGATGGAAAAGGAATGAAGATGAATCATGCATTTTTAGTTTAATATTCAGAAATATGTGTAATGATATCCCCATGAAAAAAAGATGCCACAGACTGTGTACCCATATTTTACATAATGTGTACTACCAGTATTTGTTTTAAATTTGCAGCATCCAAATCTATTTTATTACGAGTTCAAAGATTCTATGAATCTTTAAAGTTTTGACAAATTTTAAAAGAAATTCCTGTAAATTAATTCATTTAGGTATATGAACATGTATTATGATGTTTGAAGAGCAAGCCAACTGTTTCATTGGTTGTTTTTGTCTCTTAAAAAGCTCATAACAGGCTACAGGTTTAATCTGTTGGGTCTCTTTAAGGTATTTCATCCCTAAAAGCCTCAGATTCAATGAAATTGAATGCATATATAACAGATATGATTGAGTTGAATGTATAAAAAAAACATGACTGAGTTGAATATGGTATATTAGAGGGTTGAATACTCATCATTTATTAAGAAATAATATATCTGGTAGAGAAATTATTTTCAATTGTTATTCTATTCCTAATGATTAAACACATCTTTTCACGACTGCATTTATTGATATTCTTAGTATTTGAAGTTTAAAAAAAAAAGACTTGTCCCTATAGACCTCAATGCAATCTTTGTTTCTTAATTACTGCTTAAGCAATTACATTTTGGAATTTTTTTTCTGGGAAATCCTTCTCTACTGTAAAATACTTTAAATTAATATCAGAGTATTATAAACATGTATGTGACTGATATTTGAGGATAGAGAATTTGGTCCTATAAGGGGTGGAATACCTTAAAAAAAATGAACATGGCTGCCCGAGGTATACTTGTTATCCAGAATGGTAAAGGAAATAACATTATCCCTTCTTGATTCAAAATGTGTACATGTACTTGTGTGCATAGACTTTTGCAATCATTAAAATAAACTTATACTAATAAATAGTATTTCAAAAGCTTGTTTATTTGTATCTTCATTTATATACTCAGGTACACCAATCAAATGTGAGTCAAATGAGCTTTGTGTCCTATGGAACACTTGTTGAGCACTGCATAGGTAGATAATGGTGGCATGAAATTCCTTGTTGAAAATTTTTTCTAAATACAAGTAGAGTGTACACATTTTTCAGCACTGGTTATCTTTCAAAAGAACTATAATGTAGTAGGATTTTGAAGAATTTGTAAATATGGTGATTGTAAGGTTTGAATACAGTGTCTTTCTGAGTGCACCATATGCATGTACAAGAAAGCAAAGTACTAAAATATAAATTCTGCTAAAAGAAATACTCATATAGCACCATTACCTAGTTGCTACAAGACTCGGTGTCGGAATTATTTGTTGTGTGTGCCTGAAAGCATCTTAATTGAATTATATATTATTGACACAATGTAATTTAAATTGAAATGTGTAACTTAAAGTGATCATTCTCAGAAGTCCATTTAAATATTAAATAAAAATTATGAGCAGAGTCAACATGAGCATCTGAAAACAGAGGTGGAATTAGGTGCCATGGGGGAGTAAGCATCCCCTGTCGACCAGTCACACCCACCATGTGCTCCTTTTGATTGGGTAAACACAGCGCGGTTTACTTCTGTGGAAATTCCTTATTCTGGATTTTTGTTTCAAAATAAGAATTGGCCTCCAGAAATTACGCTTTTGGATTATGCTCCTAAGTTTAATTTTTCTATGTCGTATTAATACTTTAGCAATGATAGGTTTCACTTAAAGTTCTTAGTTACACACCGATTTATACTCAGATTGTCATTTATACATGATAAATGCTGATAAAATGGATAGTAATGTAACAATTTAAAAATCATTCATTTAAAGTATTGATATGTACATAAGAAAATTAAGAAAAGGTATTGTCAACACTAAAAAATTACGGATGAAAAGCTCAAATCATGGTGAGAATCCATTTAAATAACTAAAAACTGCAGAATAGGGTAAACACATCTGTAAACAAATATCTGTAGACAATTCAGTGAGAAAAAAATGGCCTAACAATTTGTATGAAAGATGTCGGTCAACGTTCCACTTGGTCAATTAGTAAATTGTATGAATTTTGATGGTTTTATGAACAGTTTCTCCTAAAATATGCTAAATAAAAAATACTTAATAGTGAGGTCAAGGTCATAGGAAAGGTCCGAGTCAGAAATAATGTCATATTTTAATACCTCCCACCAATATATATCATTGTATGAATTTTGATAAAAATATCTTGAATAGTTACTTTGAAACTAAACTAAACATAAAATAGGGAATAGTGAGGTTAATATCACAGGGAAGGTCAAGGTCAGATTAGGTGTCTCACAGTTGGATACCTCTCATCAATATGTATCAGTTTACCTTGAAACAGACATAAAAGCAAAGTGTGATGAATGGATGGACAGAAGGAAGGAGACGGATATGATAAACACTATATTTCCTGGCCATATTCATGGTGGTGCATAAAAATACTGTCCCAATCCACATATTGTATTTGTGTCAACCATATAATTTCTTTTTGACTTTAAACAATTTTGTTGATATCCTAGTATCATCAACTTATTTGTCAATAGCCTGCCTCATTTTAGAAATTGTTTGTATGCAGAATATCTCTTGTGTATAAAACCAACCAGGACACATAAACTCCACATGCAGGTGATAATGTTATACTACATAAATAAGGGAAGTTGATAATAGAAAAGTTGAAGTCATCATGTTTATCATAAATTTAAGTTTTAAATTTCAAACATTCAGTTATTGAACATACATTGTATCTGAATAAGGATTTACATGAAGTTAAATGATAATTGTCCATCAACTATAAAAGAGCTAAACATGTCTACTGTAATGTTGATGTGGACAAACATCATCAATCCAAAGCATAACCTATTTTGCTTCAGTTCTAAATGCAGCTAAAAATTTTTGTCATTTTATGGCTTGTATGATATATTTTTTGTTTAATATTTGTTCAAAATTGAGATAAGTGTTGCTGAATTCTTCAGCTAATGCTCCCTTTGTACACGTGAAAGATAATGCACTTGTACATTAATTATCCAATTTATGATGGACCTTGAACTTTTAATACACTTGTACATTAATTATCCAATTTATGATGGACCTTGAACTTTTAATACACTTGTACATTAATTATCCAATTTAAGATGGACCTTGAACTTTTAATGCACTTGTACATTAATTATCCAATTTAAGATAGACCTGGAACTTTTAATACACTTGTACATAAATTATCCAATTCAAGATGGACCTTGAACTTTTAATACATTTATTATCCAATTTAAGATAGACCTTGGAACTTTTACTACATTTGTACCTTAATTTTTATGGGCCTTGAACTTTTTATACACTTGCACATTTATTATCCAATTTAAGATTTGACTATTACATGTAATTTAAAAAGCTCTACTTTTGTTCCATTCATATACATGTACACGATTATGACAAGAAAAAAAGACAATACATTTTTATTAAAATTGAAACTGTATTTGAAATATTATCACAGTTATAACAAATCAACATATTCATAAAAACCTAAATAACATACACAAAGCACTAAATTACTATTACATACAGAACATACCCGAGTTACTTCTAACACTCCAGACCAATTACTTATGTCGATTTGAGGGAGTAGTTTTGTTAAAACTAATTTCTACCTTCACAAGATCTTTTGATAAAGTTACTGATTATGCATTTTACTACATGGGGGAAAAAAAGAGCTGCCATCTATACATGAAGCACTGTATTTGCTTACGGTAATATGCTTTTACTAGGTTTTTCGTAACAATTCATTATATATTATATATATCTGTGGAGAATAACCAGTATTTTTTACAAAAAAAATATTTAAAAATCAGCTGCTTTTAAGGTGTTCAATTTTCTTTTTGAGTTAAAAAACAACATGGATTGCGAAACACCGATGCTCCCATATGGCAGCTTATGGCCAAGGTTAAAGTTTGTCAAATACAAACAAATTTCAAGATCAAGAGATCAAAAATGTTGGTACCCAAACAAAGGTCTTGTCACAAGGAATACACCTGTGAAATATAAAAGCCCTAGTACCAACCTTTCAAAAGTTATGGCCAAGGTTAAAGTTTTTCCTAAATACATCAAACTCCAAGGATGAAAATTGTCAAAGGATGAAAATTGTTGCTACCCAAGGGAAGGAATACACGTGAAATATGAAAATCCTAGCATCAACCATTCAAACGTTATCAATGTTAAAGTTTGGTAAAATTTTTCAAAAGTTGGTCAAAATCCAAGGTCAAGGTCAAATATGTTGGTACTCAGAGGTCTTGTCACAAGTATGAAAGCCTAGCTCCAACTAATCAAACATTATTGACAAGTTAAAAGTTTTTTGTGGACAAACAGACAGACAGAGCAAAAACATGCCCCGGAATCTTCCATTATGGAGGCATAAAAACTATGATCTAAACATGAGTTATAAACCCCTTCCTGCTGAGGCGTCTTTTAGAACAGTTGTTGCGTAAATTCTATTCATCTGTTCAATGAAAATAAAAGTCAGAACTGTGTGAGGTCCCAGTCGGAAATAGTATGGCAAGAATCCCTTCCATAAACTGAAAAAGCCTTCCTTTCGTACTGTATTCAGAAAAACATCCTGTAATGAAGAAGGCAAAGGTTATGTAAAATCTCAGAGATGTTCTATTCCAGGACATTTACTTACTTCTGATATATAGAACATGGGCCAAAACATTCTTCTGAGTCTTCTTATTCCCAAAAAAATCTAATAACAATCCTTATTCCGATAAAAACATCAGATTTTATTAAATGTTGATAAGGCATGGTATATGTTAGCTTTCGCTGCAATTTTTACCCCTCCATCTTTACTAGAAGACATCAAAATATCAGTGACAAGGTTATAAATTTTTCTAACCATAGCTCCTTTGTACTCTGGTTTTCCATCAATGGTTTTCATGTTCTGTATCCTGTAAAAAAAAAAAAATATATATATATATATAGGCAACTATATTTGTTTTGTACTATAAAGGGAGAATTCATATTTTCATTTTAAAAAAAAAAGATTATTACCTAGTTTTCACAATATCCACAGGCATTGAGAACACTGTTGTTACAAAACCACTGATCATACTGCTAATGAAATGGAGTAGCAAGCCATCTTTCACCATGTCTCCTGCAAGCAAAAAATGTGCACATATACAATTTTTAATAGTTCTCTAAACAGAAATGGGTCTTTTCTAATTTTCTTTAATAATTTGGTAATATCCCCTATTCCTCCTTTTAATCCCTAAAAGAGTTACTGCCCTTATCATTCTAGCTAAAGTATACATACTGTCTAGGAAAAACTGTTTAACTTGTGAATAAGAGGACAGTTGAGATGCATTCACTACCATAGCTCTCCCTATAGTAGGACCACTTCCCTGTGATAAATTAAAAAAAAAGTTTTGGTGAAACAGATTGAATTTAATTCCAATCCTTATGATTAAATATTGCTAAGAAGCTAAATATTAGCATATACAAAATCATATTTTCAGTTCTTGACATTGTGTCTATGTCTGCCATACTGTATACAGGGTTATTTTCACCCCATGTTAATTTCATCCTTTCACACTAGCAAACAATTTTGTCCCATTTTAAAATTCGCCCAGTCACAGTTTTGTTTATGAAATTATACTGCGTTCTTTTAATTCGCCTCATTTTAAATTCTACCCATCTGTGGGTACGGCGAGAGGGGCGAAAATTTCCCTGTATACAGTATTTATTGGAATGAAAATAAACAAATCAAACAAGGTCCATAGCTAAATAAACAAGAGGCCCATGGGCCACAGCACTCACCTGAGTCACATTGGCCCTTCTGTTCTTCATCAACAATTTTTTCCCTATATACTGTACATGTATTCCTATATAAAATTTTGATTGTTCTTTATAGCCCCACCCTACACCCAGGGGCCATGATTAGAAAAAAAATTAAATTTATATGTACCTAAGGATGCTTACATATAAATATGACTAGACATGATTTTGCTGTTCTTGAGAAGATTTTTAAAATCTATATTCCTATGTAAATCTCATCTATTGTGGCCCCATCTTACCACCGGAGTTCAAGATTTCAACAAACTTGAATCTAAACTACCTAAGGGTGCTTGCATATTAATGTGGTTCATCGTAGTTTTGCTGTCCTTGAGGAGTTTTAAAGATTCTTCCCTACATATTTCTATGTAAAATTTTGATTCTCAATTGCACCCTATCTCCAAAGGCCATGATGTGCAAATCTACAGTGCTTGAGGATGCTTCCATATTAATATGAGTAATCATGGCTTTGTTGTTCTTGAGATGATTTTAAAAGATTCTTCCTATATTTTTCAATGTATTGTAAAACTCTGATCCCCTATTGTGCACTACCCCCAGGGGCCATGATTTGTAAAATTTAGAATCTACACAACCTCAGGAATTTTTCACATAAGTTTAATCTTTTCTGGCTCACTGATTCTTGAGAAGAAGATTTTTAATGACCACACCCTACTTATACCTTTTCTTGATTATTTTCCCTTGGAACGGGGTTTGGCCCTTCATTTGAACAATCAAAAAACCCTTTACCCAAGGATGCTTTTTGTCAACTTTGGTTGAAATTGGCCCAGTGATTCTTGAGAAATCGAAAGTAGGAAAAGTTTACAGACAGACAGACACTGGACAACGTGTGATCAGAAATGCTCACTTTAGCTTTCAGCTCAGGTGAGCTTATAACCTAAAGCTATATATCCTAAGCTAAGCTAGATTGACATAAAAAGAATACAGTTTACAAATCCAAGTATTTACCCTAAAGAGAGCTAGAAATCCTTCTTCTAGCCAAACTCTTTTGAGTGCATCAAAAACATTTTTGTAACCTCTTCTTTGTTCAACAGGAAGGCTGAAAAAGAGAAAAAATGCTGATATGAATATCTTTTCTATACATGTATATTCATCTAGGATCATTTTACTTTTCAAACTGAATCACTCCCTCTAAATGTTTTACTGCATTGCATACTGTTAAAGTATTTTTTTTTTTTAGCAGTAATTGAATTTAAGCTTCCTGTCCACTAATTAATGTGCAATCTAATATATATGATAAAATCTAATACATGAATGTCATTTTTAATACTGAAGTGTGATAATTTATTTATGATTGCACTAATCAGTTGAAAATGAAGACTGCAATGAATTTTGAATGTGGTAATATAAGTATGTTTACCGTATATATATATATATATATATATATATATATATATATATATATATATATATATATATATATATATATATATATATATATATATATATATATATAGTGATAATGTCATATCTTACCGTCCATCTGCCGTCATCCTAATAAGAGCCAACTCGGCGGGAGTTCCAACAAATGCCCCAATACCTCCAGCAAACACACCTATGAACACTTTCTTGAAAAAGCTTGGGGGTTTACCATCTCTGAACAAAGAAAATAAGTCTTATTTTATTTTCTGTAAGCTGTTAAAAACTAAATTCAAGTGAAACAAAATTCATTATTTTAAAGTTGATACTAGTAATGTAAAAACAACCAAACGTTTCTGTATTTTTCTGTTTCAAACTGGTCCATAAGTTTTTTCTAATTTTGCTTTAAAAAAGGTTCAAGTTGGAATGAGATATAATTTCTTCACATTAGAGTACTGGTACTTTTTACACGACACTTACACACTAAATCTTTCAAACAGGGATGAGTATATGCCCATTCTTGTTGTTGTGTAGGTCGCCTGACGCAGAAGACCTGCTGAAAGCCTAAAATAAACATTCAAAAGCATCACTTTAATTAGTTACTTCAACATTATTTATTTGGATGGAGATATTTTTTTCTGTACCATGTACATGTTATGCAAATTACAAGAGATACAACTTAAGATCATAATTGATTAAATAATCAGATAAATTAGTACTGATATCTTCTACGATACTTAGACAAAACTTACCCTGTATAGATACCAGTAATACCCTCATTCCTTAATACTGTGATTAATGCATGCCCACTTGATTTATACTGACGACTTTTACCTCCCTCACCTATTCCAAAAAAAAAAGTACCATAAGGCTCCTATATCTTCCATACAAAGCTGAATACTTTTTTTGAGTTCCAAAAAAAAAAAATATTTCAGTAACATTTCTTTATCTTATGGAAATTATTGATTATTTTATCTTTTTTCCTCTCTCTTACACTTATTTTAAATGATACTTGTAACAATAATGATAAAACTGAAATTCATCATCATCAAAATATTAGACTACCAAATAAGTACTTTACCACTGAGCTGCATTCTGTTCTTTACCAAGTCCAGAGGCTGAACAAACACTGTAGCACCCATTCTGAAATACACAAGAAAACTTCATTTCTTTACAAAGGAAAATGATTTAATCAGAGCTGGAGAATCTTTATATTTAAGCACACATTAAGGCCAAAAAGATAACCTTTCAGACGTAAATTAATTCCACCAAAACAATGACTTGAATTTTTTCTGATACAAATTTAATATACCATTAAAAAAAAATGCAGTATTTCAATTTTTTTTTTAAATACATGAAGATATAGAGGATATTCAAAGTGTCATAGTTGGATATGGAATTTATTTCACATGTGGGACAGGATCTTTTTTTTAATATTTTAACGAATGTGAAGCATGAGTGAATATATAAAAAAAAATGTGTCTCACAAGTGAAATTAATTCCATATCCAACTACAAAACATTGAATTTTCTATTTATTACATTTTCCTTGATTTTTCCTTTGCCTCTGTCTTTTCATAACAAACTGTCATAGACCATGACATCAAAGTTGAGCAGTTGAGACGTCATAGCTTGGCAATTGTGAGATTGAAAACATTGTAACATGGATTTTAGCAACATATTTGGGAAGAAATTGGCAGTTTTAGTCTCTATCAAGATGGTTTAGTTACTATCTCTTATCTGACAGGCAAGAAATTATTTTTTTACTTACTTTGATATCCTTTTACATTGTGAGAGAATATCACTTTGGTATCCTTTCACACTGTGAGAGAGTATCACTTTTATTCAATGGATTACAGTATTTCACTGTTGAAAATGTAATAAATCGTCATTTGCCCTGTGTATCATAATTGAAAATACATCAAGTATTCTAAACGTTAGTTAGACTTAGATATAGTAGTTAAAAATATTATTTCATGCATTTTTTCCATTTGAGAAAGCAAAAAAAAATTCTTTATCATAACTTCATGTCTTTGAAGATTTCTCCTGGATAAAAAAGACACGCTCCCTATATTAAAAATGAATTAGCCTAGTTAATTTCAAAATATTCTCTTTTACGCTATATAATTTTCTCTAAGTCCAAAAAGCAGTTTTCATCAGTTTATAGAGAGTTTCCTTAAAGCAGCCGCTAAATATGCTTAAATAGCATCGGGCTCGCTATTCGGATGCCTATCATTTACATTTTATGTAATTTTTTAAAACTATAAACTTGTATGTACATATTTCAAAATAATAAGAATTCATATTTCAAGCTTTGGAAATTTAATATAGGCACCATTTTGTTCACCTGTGTCACCTGAAAACTGAACGACAATCTGACAATTTGCGGTTGCAGGTGCGTGTCCTTGGATCACTCAAACTCCACGTGCATTACTAACCCTTTTATTTTGTAAATGAAAAAGATGTAAATTTACTTACCCAGCTAATCCACCGATGGTAAATTTCATATACTTGGGTATCGTGTTCTTTTTCTCAGACATTATTGCAGATAAATATTAATTAAAGTCGGGTGCTTAGTCGACGCGTTATGTCAGTCAAAAAAGATCTTACTAAAATCCGGTAAGTGGTACAGAATCCTGAACGCTATTTTGCTTCTTGCATGTTGTAGCCATTGATTATGTGATAATATTTTTTCTGTTCTTTCTTTTTTTTCTGTTGTCTGTCATTTGATTAGTTATTTTGACTTTATACCAACATGTTGATGTCAATAAATTGAATTGAATTGTTTTTTTTGTAAAATTATAGAAATTTACTATTTTGTACAGAACCACACACACTCCTTGATAATGTCTCATTAATTTTAATGTTCAATGTATACATGTATTACTTCTCTCCCGACTAAGACTGTGTTTTGTTGCTAAACAGTATTCAAAGGCGAATCCAGGAATTTTTCTTAGAAATTGGGGATTCCATAGGCACTCCCCAGCTTAATTGTTAAAAAATATATATCTACTATACAAAACACATATGTTTATAGCATAGTAGATATATATTTTTTAACAATTTAGCTGGGGAGTGCCTATGGGGGATTCCATACTCACTGAAAAATCTTACACAGAAATTCTTTGACGAAAGTCACTTTCCTTCATATATACATGACTCTTCTTTCCAGGCTTACTAGTGGTCCGTGATTTTTTTTATTTGGGAGAGGGGGGATCTTTACAATATAAATTTAATAGCTCTGAAAAATGCCAAAGTCTGCATGGAACCACCGACCCCCCTCCCCAGAATCCTCGAATGTTTTGCATAAACAAGTTGGGGGAAATGCTTGAACTGCTCAAACACTCTATTTTTTAAAGGAAGGATACATTATGTGATCAAAATGTTAAAATGAAGCAATGATTGCTTAGTATTTAAATTGTTACATTAAAAACAAAAAATAATACAAAAAAAAACTAAAACAAATGAAAGCTATAATAAAGAAAACTGATAAGAAAGAAAGCAAATAGTCCTTTCTAAACAAGTATTTCAATATCTACATGTATATATATTGAAGGGGTGCCTATCGTGACCAGCTCCACTGAGCCCCTCTCCCTCCCGCTACGTAATGCCAGGTATAAACATATATAATGTGGATTTGTGGAATTTCTTAAGCTTCGGTATCAGCTCTTTCACATGATGCTCCGATTATCTACATGGTGCAATTCGATCAAGGTTTATTGTTGTCCATTTCGCTCTAATATCTTCTTTTGGCGAAATTAAGAAGAGAGAGAATTTTATATTGTGAAATGCAGATAAGACTGTATGTAGTAACAAAACATACTTTGGAAGATTTCTACATGAATTCCTCTGTAATAATGTATGTCTCGCAACCCCTTCCCCAGGAAATTATATTCAGCACCTAAGTTCTCGGGAGTTCGGTTAAAAAAAAAGAATTTGACAAAGGCAGCCTCTATATATATATATATATATATATATATATATATATATATATATATATATATATATATATATATATATATATATATATATATATATATATATATATATATATATATATATATATATATATTACAGGGTTTGGCAAAGAGAGCATCTATATATCCACCACGTTCTGCCTGGCGAAGTGGATAATAGCGGCTATTCAGAAACAGAGTTTGACAAAGGCAGCCTCTATCCACCACGTTTTGACGAGCGCAGTGGATAGTAGGAGTTTTGTTTAAGGCCTGTAGTACACACGGTATTATTTGTATTATAATATACTTGTATTAGAAAACAAAATCTTATCGTTTATACACTTTTAATACAGTATATAATAATATTTTTTCAAATTTTATAAAATCTGTATTAAGAATAGAGCAATGTTCTAGATATTTCCTAACAATGGTGCTTGGGGACGGGAACCACCCCCACCCCCGCTCTGTACCCAAGGGGGGGGGGTTAATGCTAGTATTTTGCGAATTTCTTGTATTGCACTGGAAAGATAAATTACCTCTTTGTCTGGAAAATTTGAATACAGGTTTTTTATTTACTAATTTTTTGTGTTCTGCTCAAGATACGTTGGTATGGTTCACCCCTCCTAAATCTTGACACCCATTTGCGATTACATTGTGCGGTGGTTTATGAATCATTATATATTATATTCTGCTAAACGCGCGAATTCGATATCTGCCTTAAGAAAATATCACAGTTAACATTAACTCAGAAAGCATTGGTGATTGTGACAAAATTTCAACTTACAATAAATAATTGACATAATAAGTATACAAACATGAAATACAGAGAGAGAGAGAGAGGAGAGAGAGAGAGATGATGATAATGATGATGAAGCATGGACTAGTATTTTCACAAGCAATGAAAAAAAACCCAACACAAATTTGGTTTACATATAATATTTTACAACAACATTGATATAAACAATATCCATAATGGCTTGGTATCCATATGGCAGTATAATGCTAATTTATAGTTAAACAAATAAAGCAAGTGTTTTTTGATTATTATGAAATTCTTTCTCTCATTCATTCCCTTCATTTTGTCCTTCAAATCACATCACTTTAAATGTAGAAATTCCAGCAATCTTCCATCTTCATTGGCGTCGTCAAATGCTTGGAAATCCTGTGGATGTAAAATGAACAAAGGCCGTGGTTTATATGAAACATTAGCTTTCTACAATTGATATGTACTGGGTTTAAGTGCAGATGTCTAAAAATAAGATTGTACAACAGTCATCATTTATTAGCTGCAATAATGTAGCCCTCTCCGATTTTTTTTTTTTTTTTTTTTTTTTTTGAAGTAAGTTGAATGCAAAAACAATTTATTTTGCCTGTAGTCGCCCGTATCTAAAAAATATATTTGCACCATTAAGGAGATGCAGTGGAATTGTAGCCCTCTCCTGAAAATATCAGATTAAAAAAAATCGGAGAGGGCTACATTATTGCAGCTAATCATTTATAGCCCTTATAAGGACAGATGACACAAACATCTTCTTTTTCAACAATCGTGAAAATAACAACTAAATATATGTTTATTGATATAAATAAAATGTATACGTTAAGCTGCAAATGTTTTATTTTTCAAAGTTTCTCAATTATGTCCTATTAAGTGAAAAAAATGTATAGATTTTATAAGGGTGATGGAAAAGGATGAAAAAAATTGAATATGCATCATAGAAAGACTACAATTTCTTAATATTGTAGAGATTTTATTTATGCAACATTTACAACCAAAATAATTCCAAAAATATACACCATCCTTGAATCCATTTTTTTTTGTTGGTATGTGTCCTTACACACTATTGCCTATTAATATGAATGAAATAACAATGTTTAAAGCATTATCTGAATGTCTTGTAAATTTCTGCAAACACAGGATAGTATATGCAGAAAAATAGTATTGTACATGTACATGTGGGATGGATGGATACTACCTAAATTCATTAATGTACGTTAAATGAAAAATAGTAAATATGAAACACGTCGGTTTGATGTACATCGTATACATGTAGCAATTAATGATTGATGAGTCAAATCACAGGAGGTTAATGGTCAACTATTTAGAAAAAAATCATATATTTCTCTTTACAAGTCCTCAAGCAATTATTATTTACATAAAAAACTGCACGAATTTTGTTTTGTTTTCACATATCAATATAATCAAGGAATTACATGGATTTATGATAAGGAAAAAAAATTCAGAACTACACACTCTAATTATCTATACTGGAACTGAGTATGCTTACCCCGCAGTATGTGTTGTCATTAAATATTTGAGGGGGTAATAAGTCTGGAATCCCCGCCAGAGCCCTCATTTCTTCCCTGCCTTCCTGGTTTTTACTGAGGTCTATCTCCTCATAAGGAATCTTTTTACCGTCCAGAATCAGCTTTATTCGGTTCTGTTTGATGTATATCTGAAAATAAAATACGTCATTGACTACATATATTATGAATGAGTATATCTAGTATGCCTATTCATAGACATGATAGAGAGTGGAGATTCTATAGGAATCCCCCACCGATGCTTATATCACTGTTTTCGTACAATGACTCACTGCATCCTTATTCGATTATCACGCTAGTTTTAAGAAACTTATTATCAGGAACTAATTCACGCATTAACTACTCTTCTGAAAGAAAGAGCTCTTAACATGGAAAATGGGCAATTATATGCACGTGTGTGGATGTATGTGAAATAAACTCTTCACGAGCATCACTGCATGTAACAAGAGGGAGTGTCATGCAAACACTTAATTGTCGATACAAACGAGCTATTGTAAGAGATGGAGTTATTGGAAAAAGTAGAGTCCAAATAACCCGCTTCTTTGTCTGCTAGACAGAAAATCAACAAGATATCAGTTATCAAAACAAAGCGATAGCATACCAAGCTTAGAACGAAATTGAACGAAACAGCAGAAAAAGTGCTCACAATTTTTAAATAAAAACCTACCCCCCAAAATCACTATATCAAGTGATTGATACTTATAAAGAAGAGAAAAAATACAGTACTTACATCTCGGTTTGTAGCCACGGTGGTCATGTAGAATTTTACAGTCATTTTTTTGTCTACTAATGATATACGAAGCACACAGTAGCGCTGTGTGTTTTGGTGAGCCGATTAGCTTCAGCCAGCATCCCTGCAGGTCCCCCCGACGATGAACAAGGCCGAGGATGATTCAGCTCCGAGATGCACAAGTGTTGCACATGGCTATTAATTTTTGGCGAAGAGAGAGCTGCATACTTGTGCGGCTACTCACATAATTAATGATGTCCTTACTGATGATGGAAGACTTAATTTTAATTGGTTAGGAAAAGAGAGGGATGTTTCTTTAAGAACTTTTGTCCTGTCGGTGGCCTCAGGTTGAGAAGACGGGAAATCTCTTCACACCAGCTTTCATTCAGTGAATTGTCAAATTATCTCCAGATGGAAATTAAATCTAACTTTATAATATGTTACAAGTCTAAATCTTTTTCTTTAGAATTGGTATATTTCTGTTAAGAGTGAAATATTATATCATTTGAGTTAACATGTAGATATATGTGTACGATACTTCCTTGTAAGGGTTCATAATGCTAATGCAAGTAAAAAAAAGTAAAAACAATATATTACAGCTATGTAATAACTAAAAATTACGCGTTGAATCATATCAGTGAGATTGTAAAGATAATTTATAAAATGAATCTGATCGCATTTCCTGAAAAATGATGCAGAATAAATTGTCATCTTTAAATCTAAAGTAAACGGGTGCGAGTGGGAAAACAATATAAATTAAATATTTGTACATCTAAAAAAAATCATTGCGTGAACATGGCAGCAATACAGGTTTTTTTTAAATATGGGTGGTGGGGGTTGGTTGGCTTGACAAGCAAAAAACAAAGGATATTTGAGAAAAAAACTGCCCAAACTAAAAAAAAAAAACAACAACAAACAAATTATTTCATGGAAAGGGAGGAGGGGCTTTCTCTCTTCGACTAAAAAAAATTATGCACATTAACAGGTTGGGGGGGGGGGGGGGGTTAGACCATATTGCAACAAAAAGGGAGGGGTGACCTTTCAATTAAAATTTCTGTATTAAAATAAAAAGCAAGAAATTATTCTCGTTAAAAAAAGGAGGGGACAGAACAGACCTCCCCGGCCCTCTGATACTATTGTTCCTTATATCAGATATGCAAAGGTAGGTAGGTATAAATGAGGCACGCAGTATCGGGATTTGGGGGGTGGGGGGGGGATTTTTTCCAAACATAACATTTTACTGTTGCAAATGTTCGTTGAAAGGCTGGATGCCCCTCTCCCCACTTGTTGATGCATTATAAGTGAAATAACGTTTAATGTGGTAATGGTAAGTAATGTATTAATAAAATTTGGTTGGGAAAAAAGTTGGAACCTCTACATTTTTTTTTTTTTGCTTGTCAAACTTTTTTTTTCTGGCTGCCGCCTCCCCCTCCTTCAAAAACGATATAACGATACTACGTGTCTGTAAATTAAACGACTATACTCGTATTTTATCTTTAGCGGAGACAATCACCGTTGAATTCACCGTTGAATGCTTACCATGTGTTTTTTTTTTCAATCACTTTCAAGGCAAGATTTGTTTCCTAAAACTTAGACTTAAAATGAAATGAATTTAAAACCACAAATGTTGAAATGCGAAATTGAAAAAAAAAATTGCCCATGGAGGATTTGAATGAATCTCTACTCACTTAACTGAAAATCTTATTAATATTATGATATACTTTTCAAACAGAAGACGGGGATAACAATGAAATGCATTGTAAGATACAGTGTAACATATATAGGGACTAGTTGAAGAGGATTTTTATGGAAACCGGTCGGTAATCTATCAATTTTAGAGCTATTTCCCTTAGCCTTCTCGTGGGTGGGGATGGAGGGAGGGAGGTGGTGGATGGGTTGGATTGGTTGCAGGTAAAGTGATCTGCCCTTTGATCTAATTGAAATTTATAGTGTATTACTCAGTTAGTACTGCATTCAAGCATTCTAAGCATCTTATGTCAATAAATCAATTGAACACCTCTTCATTACTGAAGTATAAGCAACAGTGGTTTTGTTCACCTTTCCTAAGTGGTTCATGGAGAGTACCCTGTGTTGAAAATGAAATACGTCATGTTGATAAACACAGTACATTGTATTTACATCTTTATACAATATGAATTTTCTCGGAAATCTTTTTTTTTTTCATTAATGTATAAAAGGTCCTTGGATTGTGAAAACCAATATCAAATTTAGATGTTTTCCCTTCTGTAGGGCATAAACAAAAACTGATATTTATACAGATAGTCTAATTTTTGTGCTCTTTCGGTTGTACCAAAATACACATTAAAATCAATATTTCTGCATATGAATAAAAATAAAGATGAAGCAATTTGACTCTTGCCGAAATGGGTTTAAGAATGCCTCTCTGCATAAGTTTTATCTTTGTTTTGTTGCTCTTTTAAAATTTTTATTTCATTTGATGATTTGCAAATTTATCCACAATCTGGGAAAAAACCCATCAGTACAAGTTCATCGATTGAATTTGAACTCTCAAAACTTCATACTACTAGTAATAAATTTTAACCCAATTCAGTGACACTTGCTATTAAGGAATCTATATGCAAAGCAGGGACAGATCCAGGATTTTTTTTATCCAATGGGGGTGGGGGGGGGGGGTGGGGTGGAGTTCCAATTTAGCTGTAATAAATGTCAGGGTCAGAAATTTTTTGACAAGCAAAAAAACAAACAAAAAAAAATACAAAACACCCCCCCCCCCCAAAAACACACACACACACACACACACACACACAAACTAAACAACTTGTCCAAACCTCATAATACTATTTCGTTGGGGTTTGGGTTTGGGTGTGGGGTTGGAAAGGGGTGGGTGGGGGTATGAGAAGACACTTTCCTAAGTCAATTTTCTTCGGATAGATGACTCTGTACTATTTTAAGATGGGTCCATGTTTCCTATGAGTGTCTAAGGTCATTTTTTCGTTACTAGCTTTTACCATAGACCTACAGCTATAGGTCTATGCCTTTACATAGAAATTTTGTTACATTAAAAGTTTAGACTTTATCAAGTTAAACTTAAGACTGTTACAGATAAGTTTCACTTGATAAAGTCTAAACTTTTAATGTAACAATTTATAACTCTGAAAATCCCGGGGTTGGTGGGAGGTCCAAGTATACGATGTAGCTGGAAGGAGTCAGACGGATGCTATGCATTCAATGAGTACTGTGGGGAAAAACTGAAGTTCAGATCATTTCACTGCAGAGTTCCTATGTCAAATTTTAACCTCTATTGTGATATTACCCTAAAATGGGTTTGTTATTTGAATTTTAAAAATTTGGGGATGTTTATGTAATGATATGACTAACTGTGCATCTGTTCTTGAAAACAGCATTTTCAAAGACCCCCCTTCAAATTACCATATCAAAATTTGACCCATATTGTGACCCTAAATCCGGGAGACATGATTAGAACAAACTTAACTGAGAATCTTTACTATACAAAGGGATGTTTGTACATTAATTAATATGACTAATGGAGTCCTTTTGTTCTTGGAGAAAAGTTTTCTTTTTAAATTTACCCCTGTTATGGTCCCATCTTACCCCCTGAGGAGCGTAAATTTTTAGTACATGGGGCTGTTTTTATTAAAATATGACTTACTTTACCCTTCTTGAACAAATTTTTAAACCTTTTTTCCTTAAGTTACAATTTAACCCTGGTGGCCGCACACTAGAAACGAGATCTATTATTTATATAGATTGGAATGTAAAGTATATAAGGACGCTTTTACATTTACATAAGTTTTGTCTCTTACAATCCGCTGATTCTGTATAATATTAAATGTCCCATCCTATCCGTATCATTCATTCATTATTTCCCTTTGGAATGGGACATAACCTTTTATTTGAACAAATCTGAATTCTCTCATTCAAAACAAGCTGTGCTAATTAAGGTTGTACAAATTGTTTCTGATATTTTGGAGAAGATTTGTTAAGTGAATAGATGACAGACAGGCAAGCGGACAAACTTCTATCAGAACTCATCTAAGCTTTTAGCTCAGAGGAGCTAAAGGAGTTGATCCAAGGTGTATGGCTCAATCTTGAATAAAAGAAATGCATGTAGCACTAAATTGAAATCAACTTTTTTCTGGGCTAAACACAATTGGGCTTTCAAAACAGAATATTGGAAATTGGAGGAGGGTGTAACAGTTGCGCCATCTCAACAATTTTTTCATCTTCACTAACCAAGTGTCTCATTCGCTTACTCTCACATCATAAGAGACGAGAAAAAGCGCATTGGGCACTTGGCTAATGAAGATGCAAATATTTTTGTGAAAGCATTTTATAGGGATCATCAGTAAAGGAGTGTTGCTCAGGAAAATATCTAGAACTTTGTCAAGCTTGTACACTCCAGCAAATAGAGGTAGTCGAGTCCTGACTATATCAACAACAAAAAAGAAAGGAATGGTGACAGTCAATTTACACAACGATTCAAAGAAAGCAAAATACAGGAGTCGGTAGAGCGAACAAGACAAATTGAGATTTTCGAAAGAATAATATGTTCTGTTGCCAAAATTGATGTGTTCACTTCCTGCAACTATCATAGAACAAAATGGGAAAAAATTAGCAAAAAAAAAAATAATAATAAAAAAATGGTCCAGTCGTTCGCTGGAAGAAGAACTAGATGATTAGCTATAGCACTACTCTCCAGAAAGTGGCAGCCGGCACTACTCTCCAGAAAGCGGAAGTTAGCACTGATCTCCAGAAAGTGAAACTAGCACTACTCTCCAGAAAATGGAATCTAGGGTTTTCTTCAGAAAGTTTAAGCTAGAACTCTTTACAGAGAATGGAATTATGTGTGGGCCAAGAAGTCTAACGAGAGGAGGAACAAACAACCAGGGAAAAGGGCAGTACATGTAGCTTCAACTAACTACGAGCACATCTTATGGCTCGTCAGAGTGAAAAGAATGATCCAGGGGATGACCAACGGTTCCTACGGATTTGCTTTTGAGAAGCGCTATTGGGAACACCACATTGTATATGTTTCAAATACTAATAGGATTTAAAATTATAATTGCTAATTAATGTAATTCACCAGGGACTGAAAATATGCTTTAATAAAAGTACATATTAAATCAATTGTTTGAGCACAGTGGTAAATGTACTTAAGGAAACACGAGAAATACGTTTGATACGAAAACTACCGGTGTTAAATATTATTATCTGATAATTCAGGTAGCACATTCTTTAAAAGGTATTAAAACCCCATAGCCCTTAAGAAGTTAAACATAGCTTTTCACACAATACTACATATTGATCGTTTAGGCAGACTTTTAAAACGTATTTATTGTTCCTCTCTCGGGAGATTCAAATAGAATTGTCACCAATACCATTCGGGAGTTATCTGCCCAATGTCGGATCAGAAGAGTCCTTGACAACCTGCTGAAATGCAGTGTAAGATGCCTTTTCAATTGGGGTAAAGGGAAATTATAAGCGGAAATGAATGAGGATTCTATCAAAGGTATGTGAATTATATTTATCCATCTATTTGTTCGTTATACAAAAGGCTATATTAATTTTAATTTTTTAAAAGAGTAACTCGATGTTTAAATCTGCATGTAACGATTTCATATGCATACATGCATTGTTTCATTGTAACGCTAGACTGACATTCTACAAAACGATAGACCTTATTAAATAGCAACGGAAGTTCTCTTGAAAAAAATGTTTTATTTAACTTAAAATGCATGTTATATTTAACTTAAAATGCAATTAAACGGAAGGCAAGTCATTATTTTTATAACAGATTTCATTGATAATAAGTATATTATATACTAAGTTGACAACGATAATGATTTCAATTTAAATATTCAACATCAAATCTTTTAATGATTTTAAGACTTACCGGTACGTAATTTGAATTTACTTATAATATGCCGACTTCGCACAGATTACCACCCTCTTTCCCCAACCCACTAATAAACACACACATGTAAATAAACATTAAACAATCAAATCGGTTAAGGATTATTTGAACAAAAAACAAAAATTTTGAACAACTGTTCCTTAAAATAATGAAAAAAGAAAAGAGAAATCGTTAAGTGTCGTTGATTTTAGGGTCAAAGTATGACATACAAGGGTTTGAACAAAATTAATATGTTGACATTCATCAAATATTTGCCTTCACAGGACACTAATCGTTAAAACAGCCATCGCCAATCATCGATAATTCCTCAAAAGAGCCGTTTAGAAATTACTTTCAGAATATCAGATCAGTTTTTACATATTTATTTTAGATCTCTGGTATTTGTAGAAGGTGAATATTTTTATTCCTTTTTTTATTATATATCGGATTATCTTTTTGATGAACGGCTTAAATGGAGCAACGATCTGGTCTAGTATTGTCAGCAAATACAAATCTGTTTAATCTTTTTACTGTATGGGGCTGCGTAAACAAATGTTCTTTTATGCCAAGAAATTTGTTTTTGATTTTCTTTACTGAATAGAATAACATTTTTTTTTTACCCAAATCAATCTTTGTTTAAAAGATAACATGTGATTGACTAAATCACATCTAAAACATCTTATACACCTCACAGCATTTTACATTCCATGTCTTAATTAACTAGTATTTAAAAACACACACACACACACACTCATAGATAAAGTCAAAACGTCGACACCATACTGTATAATACACAGCATCGTAGACATTTTGGACATCAAATCTGATTTTAAATTGATTTTTAAAATTCAAATATCCTGATTGAATTGTGAAGAACGAGCCACTTAGATCTGACAAGTCTGTGTGTCAAAAAGGTCTGCGTTTATCTACAAAATACCTGCTGCCTTTTTAATCAAACTAAGTACGTCTTTTCAGATGTCAAGAATCGCTATTGATCTTTCGATACAGATATTTGACTTCGATAAGAAAAATAGATATCGACTTATATCCTATAAGTTAATATAAACCTTATTTTCAAATCATTTTTCATACAGTTGTCTCACATACAGCTGTTAACAATATAGGATAGCAATATAGATAGTTATGAAGGCATTCTTTCGTGCAACTTTCCCATAATCGTAAATTTCATAAAATGTTTTGACATTGCCTTTATCTCGTAGTGCATGTACAAGCGAATGTTTGATTTTATCTGTCTACCCGCAAGAAAATGGCAGGCAGACTATTCTGTTCTTAAGATTTATGGTAAAGACTATGACATTTGGTCGACAACATGCGTAATTATGGATCGAAATCCAAACATAGAATATCAAACCATTATCTAATACATTGCATCATATTTTTCCTTCAATTGATATTTTTTGATTTGGCAATCATTACTACAAATTTAGAAACTGGATCATAAAATTATTGTTGTAATGGTACCTTTCTAATCGATTATAAATTGTTATATATACTTTACCCGTTTCTGTTCAACACTTATATTTATTTAATCATTTGATATATTTTCAGAAACCTTTGAAACAGAGGAAGATCAGCTAAAACATGGTCTTCTCCATGGAGGGTTCAACCTCCATGATCTTCCTCGACTCCCATCCAATGTCGTCAAACTGTACGTCTGCGCAAACAGGAAAGGTAACGCTCAGTAATCTTTAAAAAATTCTCAATAATGAGGAAGTCTCTGACCGATTCATTGAAAGTGTCTTGGTGAAATCAGGAGGGAAAAGTTTTGCAAATTATATTTTCTAGAGTTTGAAAAGGAACGAGAGATTTTAATCAGAGAGGTGTATCCCGACCTGAGACGTTACTGCCGGGACAATCATGGAGTGGACTTTCACGTAAGAACCAAATCCTCATAAAGTACTTTATTAAGATCATGCGATGAATTTTGTACAGTACATTATATTTTATCAAAGCTAAGTACTATTAATATTTAAAATACATGTATTCATGTTGTGAATGTCGATGTAGGCTGTTGATTTACGATGGGGATCAAGGAAGGAAGTGGATGTATTCCAGCCGATGTTTCTGCGAGAACTTCAACTGTGTCAGAAAGACACAATGGGTCCAAATATACTTGTAAGAACAATGATTTTAATAGCCAGTGGTATTCCACCATAGCGTAATTCACAAATTGTTAAAAGGCTTAATTTTTTTAGTGCATGTTAAGTGAAGATGAGGAAGTGTGGTATCCGCCATTGGAGGTGGAAAAAGACGAGTACGAAACTTTACTGGAATTCTTAGCTTCCTGTGGATTTGAAGACGAGGCTCTCTTTGTGGATAGGTACTACAAGGAAGACAAAAATGGCCCTACACCATACTACTATTTACAAGTGGACTTCCAACAGACTTGTAAGAATGAAGTGTTTTCTCATTTTCGCTTTTCCACATTCGATGTGTACAGATCAGGTCTGTCACCAACAGATGATTTAAGCATGTGTCCCTTATAGTTGATTTAAACATACATATATTGCCCTCATTAATTCCAAGTTATTATTCGCAATGATTGATTCTTCTTGCAGATTCTGACGAATGGTCTAGCACACTTTGTCTTCTTCAACAAATCTTTCTGAAAGCATCCGAAGCTTGTCTGCAGAAAGGAATGATTGACACTGAAACTTACATGGAGTTCAAGCCTATAGGTAATAAAAGATATTCATTTGGTACAAACTGTCACTTCATTATGTGAAGCAGACTTTCTATTGTGGAGATATATTTGTAGGCTTAGAGAACGAAGTTGAAACAGGAATCCTTGCAGTTGATCGGAAACATAGGGAAAGAAACTGCATCTTGTACGTAAAAGGATTATTACAAGAAGGAAAAGAGAGTACAGTAGATGACAACAGTAGTTCTTGTACAGAGAGTACCATTAGTAACGGTTTCCTACCAAGCAGTCTCAGAGAAACAGTGTATGAAAATATGCGAGGAAGCGTGAACGTTATAACTGAGCCTGTAGATGATGTATCACTTGAAAAGTTAGAATTTTCTAAAACGTTTGCAAACAAAGTCTACTGTTCAGTGAAAGAAATCGTGGATGAGTCGATCAGAAATCAAAATCCCGTGCAAAGAGATCCTTTTTTCAGGGAAATTTACAACCAGTGGAATTTTCTTAAATCTTCTCAGTGTCCATTTCTGGAGAGAGATGATTTGATGTCTGCAACGAAGGATTATTTTCTATCAGAAACAGATAGACCTTTGGCAATTATCGGTGAAAATGGAGCAGGGAAGACCTCTGCATTGGCGAAGATTATCAGAGATGTGAATACCGCCATATATAACAAAGACTTGACGATGAGGACAGCTATTGTGTTCCGATTTGTAGGAGAGACTCAAGTTGTCACCGCACGACAGTTTCTCTTCAATCTTTGTCTTCATTTGGTCGACTTGATGGGAAAGGATCGAAGCGAAATCCCCACGGATTACAAACAGTTGAAATACTTTTTCTCAGAGCTTCTTCTCAGTGGAGAATTTGGCGGCATGCTAATAATTCTTCTAGATTCGGTGGATCTGCTAGAAGATAATCACAACTTCGAATGGCTCCCAATAAAAATAGCAGTAAATGTCAAATTGATTGTATCATGTAGTTCAAACAGGACAGAATTGTTCACTCATTTGTTAGATAGATGTAAAGACAGTGTCCACTTTCTATCACCACTGTCCTCTACCGAGTGTGAAAGGATTTTCAGAGCTTCCCTGAGCACTAGTTGGAGGTCGGTAACATACGAACAAATGTCCATTGTAAAAGACGCATTCCAGGTATGCACCTTACCATTGTTTTTGTCAATGGCTATCGAGGAGGCTAAACGTTGGCATTCCTACGACGACATGAATTTTTGTTTCATCGGAGAAAGCGTTGGAGAAAACATAAACGCCCTATTTGAACGCATTGAAAAAGAGCATGAAACCTTGCTTGTATCGCATTTTCTTGGTTACCTCACTGCTGCAAACCTGGGATTGAGCGAGGCCGAATTACTGGATATTATGTCAATCGATGAAGCGTTGCTTGATGACGTCACTGCATGCTGCAAAACTACCATTAGAAGAATGCCGGCGTATCTCCCAGCGCGTTTGTTACAAGATCTTGAACCCTTTATCACAGAGAGGGAAGTTGATGGGATACTGGTGCTATCATGGAAGCACAGGCAATTTCAAGATGCAGCCGCTAAGAAATATTTAAGTGAAGAGAAATTCGTGGAGGATCTGCATTCAAACATTGCGGACTACTTCTTGGGAACATGGGGAGGATCCATAAGAAAACCATATCATGAAAGCAATAAATCTCATCTTCAAAAAAGAGAAAATGAAGCATGTCGATTTTTATGCGAGCAACCAAATCATTTTGGAAGTACAGAAGCAATGACAACTTACAATCTGAGGAAGTTCCGACATCTTCCCTTCAGCCTCCGAAGAAGTAATCGCCTGGATGATTTGAAGAAATATGTACTGTGTGATTTAGATTACATGTTTGACAAAATTAAGTCCTCGACATTTCAGGAACTCTTGAGAGACTACAATGACGCACCAGATCGAGAAATTCAACTTGTAGAGGATGCATTAAAAATGGCAAAACCAACAATTGAAAAGGACATAAATTGTTTAGGAGCGGAGTTGTCAGGTCGACTGCTTGAACACACTAAATCCTATAAATATATTCGCCAACTTGTGCACAACTGTGACTTGTACGCTCAAAGAAACTGTCCTTTGATTCCCAACTGCCAATGTTACAATACGCCAGGTGGGCTGCTGCAATACAGTTTTAACGCCGAAAGTGCATCAAATATTTCCTTTCATCAAAGTCCGTGTGGTATTTTTCTTACAGCTAAAACTGCCGGTTCCCTTTCGTTAAGAGCGTGGGAGATTTCAAAGGGGGATCCAAGGCCTGAAATAGTGATGCCTTTTGGTCAAATATACGCGACTAAGGACGGAAGTTTTCTAAACGTTTTTTGCAATGACGGAACTGTTAAAATTTTTCGTTCCGATTGTGGTGAACTTTACGATTCAATCGAGTACAAATATGACGATATTGCAAGTGTTTGTGTTTCGAAAAAGTATCTAGCACTTGCATTGCAAAGGGAAACAGGTCCATATCTTATCGACGTAACGGAAGCATCCCTAATTCACAGATTTAGCTACCATTCACGGAGCATGGCATTTAATTCTCAGGAAACACATTTTGTTTGTGAGTCAGGTCGTAATATTTACCTATTTGAATTACCACGATTAGTGCGAAAATGCACTGGAGAAGCAAGTGATGTCCCGAAACAAATTGTCCTTTGTGGAGATAAAAAATGTTTTGTCGTCACCAAAAGCAAACAAGTTGAAACTATCATTTTTGACATCACTAACAAACACTATAGGCGTAACAACCTAATGACTGACATCGATATCCGTGATATGAAGTTGTCCAACACTGGATTTATTCTAGTCATTATGACTGGAAAGAGTCTTCGCCTGTTTTCAACCAGTACGGAAAAGCAGAAGTTCATTAATAATGACTTGCCGCCTTGTTGTTTGACATATCCGTCTTCTAACTACGCCAGTGTGTCATTCTCCGTTGATGATAAGTTGTTAATAGGAATAAGAGGCTACTTTGTTCTCATTTGGAAAACAGACACCGGGAAACTTGCACGTGTTTTGCAGACCGGAAATACCCCGCTCTTGAAATTGCTGACGTCATCTGCAACTAATAAAGCAGTGACACTGTCAGCTGACAACGATGTCCAGATCTGGGATTTGAGCAATGTTGATTATCCAACTAGACATACTGACAAAGTATTTCAAAATCCAGTCAAAATTACTGAAGTCCTTCACGCCAAACATCAAGTCGTCTGCTTAGGATCAAATCAAGAAGACGTAAAAATTGTTAACAGCAGTAGTGGACAAATCGAACACGTTTTACGGAACGACGATGATGTTGGTCCTGTCCATGATTTCATAGTATCTAAAGATGGCAATTATGTCATAACACGAATTAATTCCCAAAGCCTAAGAGGTCAATCCTCTACAGAAGCCATCCTCTATGATGATTTATTGTGGGATGTCAAGAGTGGTAGTAAAATTCGACATGTCTTCGACAGTCGCTTTGCCGTTTTCTCCAATAACTGCCGAACCTTGGTGTTTGTAACTTGTGTGAATCTTTCCAAAAACTGGAGAAATAACGTCTACAACTTAGAAACCACAGCTCTGGACTCTGATTTCAATTTTCTATGCGATTTTCCCGAGAAGACAGAGTTTTTGACCACACCCTGTGTTGTTTCTGAAGAGGAATTTAGTTACATCGTAGGAGTTGTCAAAACAGGTGCGCCGGCGGACACTGAAAGTAAAGATGAAATCAACACCCAACTTCTTGTTAGAGGACTGTTCAGTCCCTCAGCAACGTACAGAATGATTGGAATCAGAGATATTGTTCAGACACTGGGTGAGGAGGATACTTTTCTAGATGCCTTTCCATATCAAGAATGTAGCTGCTTGATCGTTTACGAGAACAGGAAGGGGTTGAACAATTCAAAGAGCTCCAACCCTTATCCAAAAGGGGCTGTAGTTTATAATGTTGAAAAGGAAGAATGTCTTTTTCACTTCTCTTCATTTTTAGAACCAACAACAGATGTATCCAGGATCAAATTTTCATCAAATAATAAAGTTATCCTGGATAATAATGGAAATGTATTCACAGCAGAATCAAATTTTAAAGTGCCAAATACACGAAGCAAAGGACTGGACTTAAGATATTCACGTCTAGCATTGAAAGGGCAGCACATTATTGGACTAACCAAAGATCGCACTGAGTTAACAGTGGTTCGATCCAGCGATGGTGTCCAGAATGCAAAAATCCCTGTTCACGGCCGAGGATGTTGCCTGAGCGTGGACCACGACGACAGAACCATCGTAGTTGGCTGTGAGGACGGAAGAGTCATGGTGTGGAGTCTGATTTTACACCTGAGTGATCCCATGGCGGAACTCATTTCAAAACTTCCCAGTCGAGTGTCCAATCCTAATAAAGTGACTGACAATCAAGCAGTGGATTTGTTGCAAAACGATATAAAATATATAGAGGGTCGAAAACCAGCACAGCCAACGATCACCAGTCAGACTGACATCAGAAGACCACCAAGTCATCAGACCGTGTCCACCGCAGTGTTTCTGACACAGCAAACAAGTCTGGGGAGAGAGACACCCTGTCATGTACAATAACAAACATTAATAGTATTATTTAATTTGGAGTTTTTGTGCCAATTACTAATAAATGAAATTTTGCATTGAAATGATGGAATACTGGATATACATAAATGTTCAAACAAATGTGGCATTGTTCAGATAAAACTTAATATACATTACTGTAAATACATGTATTAGTTACTGATTATTGTTGAAACACAATATTTTGGTTAATAATGTCACAAATATATAAAAGATAAAAACTGGAAATGGAATCTAAAACTTGAATAAACTTCCATATAAGGTAATAAAGTTTTTGTGCAGTTACTGTTGACAAAACTAAAGCATCCTCATGTCCAATATGAAATGTTATATCACGGATTATTATTCTATACGTGATATACTTCTGTTATGCACGATAAGATAAGAAAGATATTATACACGTATAAGGCCTCTCTGAAGGAAGTTCATTAAAAACATAATCCATATTGGTAAATTTGATATATTGAAACACCATATTTGATCTCTGCTTCCCATAAAACTCATTGAGAAAATTTGACCTAAAGAAAAAGTTCTAAAGTTTCACTCTAAATTCAATGTGAACTCCCTCAAGAGCCCCCTGGAATTTTGTCCAAAACCACGATTCCTAGCGCTTCTTTCACGAGAGACCTTGGTTAAGAAACAAGAGTACTGAAGATGAGATTGGCTGCTATAGTTTTCGTTGGTCTGTTTGCAGGTAAGATAAATGAGGATATATTTTTAAAACAAAGAAATTGTAAATAATTCTAGTCTTTTGTTGCCATATGAGAAAATGGATACCAGAATACAACCTATAGAACATCGAGTGTATTTAATAATGAAAATTGTTTTTTTTTCTGGATATGTGGCGTGCTATTATAATCTAGTTACTTAGAGGTCAGAGTTGAGAAAACTATTTTACTAAAGGTGTTATAGAGTTTCCCTACTTCATTTTCAACAGAGTACCAGCCATTTACCCCCAGATAAAATGTTGAAAGACATGATTTATTGATGAACAGAAATCATTGATGTTTTCAAGCAAATATGGAAATACATGCAAAAAAGTGTTAAAATCATTTATCTTGGTCTTAAAAATGTCAATAATGCTTGGATTGATAACAAATTGGGTGATTCACTGTAGATTTCAATTTTATTTTATTTCAAATCAAGGGCAGATAACTCTAATTGTATAAAAATCCTTAGTGTTCAGAATAAAGGGGGTCCTTACTACTTATAGTACAAAAGAGGTATAGCGCACTTAGTATACGACATGACCTACAATATAGTGCATTTACAAACATCCAAAATATTTCAATATTTTATGATATTTTGATAATCTAACTATGAACAAATACAAATTATACCAGTATCTTACAAAAAAAAGTTATAATTATCTCAAACAAGATCAATGAAATTTACATATTGTGTATGGGATATAAGGAGAACTATTGAATGATCAATGAAAAAATACAGATTTATGTAATTGAACCAACTTAAACCAAAGAAATCTTGAATGGGGTATGTCCTTTTGATATCATAGTGTACTATTATACTAAAATTTGTTTGGTTTAACTTGGTCTTTATATCGAAAATCTGCTTAGCCTAGTGGTGTACGCAGCACTGTTTTTGTGTTTGTGGTCTCCGGTTCAATTACCCCAAATTCCATATATTCTTTTTTTTTTTGTATAGTACATTTTTTTTTTGACTTTAGCTAGTTAACCGTGTTTTTCACATAATGAGAAATAACACATGAGAAATAAACATAAAAATCTATATATTATTGTTCCAACCTGTCCGCTTAAATATACATTAGAATTTAACGTTACCTGAACTTAAAATAACATGGGATTTTATTATTTTAGAAAGAAAAGACATACAAAGAGAAAAAGTGGATAGTTAAGTTGCAGCAATAGTTCCCGAAACGAATAGTGATCTAGACCTTTCATAATAACAAAAATCTTGAAAAATAGTCGAGTCAAGAAAAGAGTTGACACTTATTTTCTGTAAAATGTCAAACAAATTAAAAATGTATTTTGATATAATTATAGTGATACTATGTAAATGCAATACACAGAGAGTCTGGTTGTGAAGTAATAAAAGAGAAATATGTCGTAAATAGTTTAAAAAGTGTTTCTCATAAATTTATAGCCCGAATCAGAGCATAAGTTTACCGGGAAATGTTTTCTATAATATACAGAACAGAACAGAACATTTATTTTCTAATTTAGAGCCCATAACAGACAAGTATGAAATTATTACAATAATAAAGTAAAGATATGCCAATGGATAGTATAACAATTTGTAAATGTAGAAGCAGTTTCACATATTTATTTCATAAAGTTGTTTTCCTAAAAAAACAATATATAGATGGCCAAGTAAATCTATTTAAAGTAACAGGTACTTTCCACTTAAACATGGTAGTAGGCGAAATACTGGGAAAGGGCGTTCTCTTTGAGTGAATTTCAGTAAATCCTTCCTGCACAAGTTAGAAGAGGAATGCTTGAAAGTACAGCAAAAACTAACAAATATGTGCAAAGTAGTGGTGCAATGACACATATGAACAAAATGTAGATATTCACAAATTTTATTATAGGTTTCAAGAACTTAAAACAAATCACAAAATGATTTTGGGGTTAGAAAATTGGTCTGCAATATCTACACATTATAAAAAATTGTGGCAAACTAAAATATGTTTATGGAAACGATTATCTTAGTAAATAGGTTATAGATGAGAAGTAAATACTTTGAAAAAGGGTTTTTCTTTGTATGAGAAAATGCAAAATTAGACTTTTTTTTTTAGTTCACCTAAGCTGAAGGCTCAAGTGAGCTTCTAGTTTCTAGCTGTCTACCGTCTGTAAACTTTTCAAATTTTTGAATTCTTCTCCAGAACTACTGGACCAATTTCAACCAAACTTGTCACAAAGCATCCTTGGGTGAAGGGAATTTAAGTTTTTTTCATATGAAGGATCGCATCATTTCAATAATTAAGAATTAGTGAAAATTTAATGGCATCTTTTAAAAATATTCTCGAGAACCGCTGAGCCAGAAAAGATGAAACTTATGTGAAAGCTTTATTACATAGCGTAGATTCAAGTTTTTTTTTCAAATCATGACCTCCGGGTGTAGGGTGTGGCCACAACAGGGAATCAAAGTTATACATGTATAGGAATATATCAGAAAAATCTTTAAAAATCTTCTTTTCATGAACAGCAAAGCCATGATTAGTAATATTAATAAAGAAGCATCCTCAAGTAGTTTAGAGTCAAGATTGTTCAAATCATGACCCCCAGGTGTAGGGTGGGGCCACAACAGGAGATCAAAATGATACATAGGAATATACAGGAAAAATCTTTAAAAATCTTCTTCTCAGGAACAGCAAAGCCATCATCCATAATAATACAGATGCACTCTCAGGTAGTGAAGATTCAAGTTCGTCCAAGTTATGTCCCCAGGGGTCGAACAGGGCCACAATAGAAGATCAAACTTGTATAGGAAAAAAATCTTTAAAATCTTTGAAAGATTAGTCAAAGAAATATGGAAGCATCCCCAGTTAGTGTATATTCAAGTTTGTTCAAATCATGCCGTCCCCCCCGGGGGGGGGGGGGGGGTTTAGGTTGGGACCACTTATTTAAACTTTTCAAATTGAACCAATTTCTGCTTTTCTCTAGTTAAATGCTCAGGTGAGTGATGTGGCCTATGGACCTCTTGTTTTTCAGTGTCTTGTGGTCAGTACGATACATACTACTGTAGATACTTAACTAATGCTAACTGTGTATCCAGACCAGAGGATCTGCAATGTGGAACAGATGGAAACACGTACTATAATGAGTAAGTCATTCAATGAAGATTCACACCCTGTATAACCAGTTATTCCACTCAGAGATGTCTTTCAAAGCAAGTAATTCTAATAGTGGGCACACATAATAACCATCATTCACATTTTTCGCCATCCATAGCTGTGACCTATCTAAGGCCCATTGCAAAAACAATGCAATCCACAGAAGGTACAAGGGACCCTGTCCAAATGATGCTAGCACCACAACTAAACCTGTAGGTGGTGGCACCACCCAGATGCCAGTCACAAATGGTCCCACCCAGAAGCCAGTCAATGGATCAGAAATTGCTTTTGATATTTTTTGCCTGGATTTGTTTCACCATGACTGTTCAAATGAAATGACAGAGGCTCTGTGTGCCTCTAATGGAAAAACATACCAGAACCTGTAAGCAACATTCATACAATTCATAGAAGCTGTAGTTTTTTGTGTTATCCACATCACACATTTGTTCAGAAAAACTTTTAGCAAATATTCTTTCTGAAATTAAAAAAAAAAATTCTTTTCATTAATGAATCATATTTAATATCAATCACGTATGCAATGATATGCTGAATTCTTTATTCCAGATGTGAATATGAAAAGACAAAATGCACACACAGAGACTTACATATTGTGAAGAATGCTCCCTGTAATTAATAAAAATTTTCTCCATTTTTAACTGTGTTCTTTTTTTTATGGTTGATTTATTATTATTTTCCAGAATCATTTAAAAAGAGATTACTAAAAACAACTCATAGCCAGAGCTAGTTGTTAAGTTTCAAGTCTGTCTTTTTCTTGCCAGTCTCGGTATCACTTTTATAAAAGAGCATCAAGTGTATAATGTTGACTCTCTATAGTCTTTTGTCACACATTCCTTTAATCAATTCATTTTCAAAAGTCTGAAATCTTTAAATGGGACACTCTTTCACTTGACTGCAGTATTTTGTGTCTCTGATGAGGGTTCTGTCTCCATTTCTACAGGTTTAGTCTCTGAACTCTCTGTCACAGATGAAACAACAGTACTAGAGCTGGCGCTCACTGTTGGATTTGGGGGAAATTCTGAGACGGGGGGCTTGGCTGGGCTACTGATGCCTGCTGCAGTTGTAGGGGGTTTGACAGGGGTTGATCCTGGGGTTCGAGGGGATCGCTGAAGTCTGCGCTTTGTCTCTCGGTCTGCTGAATTCTGTATTCTTTGCTTCATAACATCTTGCAATATTTTGTCCATGGTTGCCACCTTTTTCTGGGTCCTGGGAGTTCTATTACCTATAATTGTATGGGGTTTTTTTGATACCAGAAAGCAAAACAATTTATTCTCCAATTATATACGGACATTACTTCTATTGGTATATATTCTAAAGGGAAAGAAAACTGCCTGAAACATATACATATTATTATATAATGTGCCTATAGCATGCCTCATTTTTTTTTCTTTATCTTGTTTTAAGTTTTACATCTTTATGTCTCAATTTAGCTGCAGAACTGTAGCACTTTGTGGAAAACAATTTGTCTTAGCTTCAGGTTTTTATTCTTGCTTATGTTTCCTTCTTTCTTTCTTTTTTTTTTTTTTGCATTATATGCATTTTTTAGCTTGAAGCATGGATTCCATTTATCAAACACTCCTACTGCTATTCTTGTTGCTACATTTACCTTTCAAAAGTTCCAAACATAGATTATTGTGAAAGAAAACACAGAATAAACTGGTTAGAGTTATGACCCTTGAACAACATACATCGTGTACTCAAAGAACACAGATGATCATTTGAAACTGTTGAAAAGTAAATGAAATAAAAAGAATAGGGGTACAATACTGAGTATATGTTGAATGAATGGTTGCTATCTGGTAACCTTGAGATGTAACTTTATTTACCTGGTAACATTTCAGGTGTAGCTTTACTTATCTGGTTACATTTAATTTTTAACTTTACTTATCTGGTTACATTTAAGGTTTAAATTCACTTATCTGGTTACAATTTTAAGGTTTAACTTTATTTATCTGGTAACATTTAAGGTTTAAATTCACTTATCTGGTCACATTTTTAAATCTGGTAACATTTAAGGTGTATCTTTACTCACCTGGCAATCTTTGAGGTGTAACCTTTGTTGTTGTACCAAAATCATCATCATCAAAATCAAACTCTGTTGATTGTACTTGCCTGAAAAGCAGATTAAGAAATAACCAGTGAAAATATGATGGGAAAATTTTGCAAGTACCAAGCATAGTGTTCAAATGGTTTTCAAGTTATAGAAACAATGAGAGAGATATCAACAAGGCTTTTTTTGTATCTGAGACAAAACAAGAGAAGGCATAAATTTTAGAATTATTTGAGGTGTATGCACTGAGTCCTCTGTTAGTTGCTGCAATGTAATACAACAAGCTTCAATCCCCTGCTGCTACGCTATAATACATTGACACTAACACTTAGCATTTGACTGGGCTTCTACACAGAGCCTTCATTTTATTGATCAATTTTTACATACCAAACTTTGAATCCTATTTGATGTTGCTTTTTGACACAATAATTTTGAACCTTCTTTTGGGTTGCTATATTTTACACACTAACTTTGAATCTTCTTTAGGTTGTTGAATGATTTCTGGCTTAGCCTCCTCCTTCATTTTGACATCTTCTGAAGGTTTTTCTGCCTTTGGTAAATGTCTACCAGGACACTTCCATTCCAGTTTTAAAACCTTTTCTTTTGCTAAAGCTTCATAAAGCTAGAAAAAGATGAAGTAATTATTAATAAATATTTTGTTACTTAAAAGAAATTGCATGTATTAGATATTTGTAGGTAACTCAAAAGTTTGCAACATAAAAATTTACATGATGGAATTATACTGAAGAAAGATAAAAGGTTCAGAAATCAAAACTATGAAGATACATGTATTGTAAAAGGTAGAGAGAATGTTCTATCGCTAAAAAGATATTTGTCAGATAGAACTAATTCTATCTGTATATTTGTAGCAAAATAAACAGGGGCAGATAATTCTTATTTATGCATATAATACAATTAATTTAGAGAGTTCCAATTGTCAACATGGCATGTAAATTTAAAGCAAAATAATAATTTTAAAAAATGCTGAAAAATGTATTGGTTTCTTTCTTTATATGGATATTTATTGGGAGTAGAAGGCACATTCAACATTAAAAGAGTTTGTTATGATTAATTTGGAGACTATCTTCAGTGAAACTTCTTTTGAATTTTCCAAAATCGTGCTGGATCAGATCTGCTCTGTTTAGTACATTGCTACTATATGGGACTATTCTAACTATGGCTTATCCTAATACACAGTTAGATTATTCTAACTATATAAAAGACTATGTACTTATTATTTCAAAAATATGAAATTCTTGCATAATTTACCAGTGATTGGGAAGAGCTTGCAACATATGGCATTGAAGAGCAAATTGGTGCATTAAATGAACCACTGGTGGCGCCAAGGTGTGCACTCAATTTTTAGCGATGTTTGTTGGATATATTTTGTGTAAGACTTTCTTACCTGTACTTTTGTTTTAAATGCAGTCATTTTGATATAGCAAATCTCACTGGTTAAAAACCATCAAAAACTGCTTCCTGTTATGTACTTAATAGGACAACAAAGGTACAATACCGCACTCATTTACCAGTGTTTACAATGTTTAATCTAAATTTTGATGTTACTGATTCAAAAAATAAGGATAAATCATGTTGTATGCTGGTTTCTTTAAATGAGCTACACTGCATATGTCAAAAATTAGATTTGAATAATAAAAAATGTTTTCTTTCATATTTCAGAGCATCCTCGCAATGCCAGGAGTTCCTGAGTCAACATGTTACCATTGGACCCCTGGCCTATTTAATTCAATAATTTGTGGGCTGATTGTAGCGACATCTTTCAGACAAATTACAAATCTTTACTGTTTTTCTTATCTCTCAACCAATCACATTAAGCCAACTTGGAACACATGCATTTTAGGTCTCACTGAATCCTTCCTGTTTACATTAACTAACTCTTTATGAAAGCTTTAAATTGATTGGTGCTTCTCAATGAGAGAAGCAAGCCCTAAAATATCAAATGAAATTTGCCAGGGGTCTAACGGCAACGTGTTGACTCAGAACCCCTTGCATTGCGCAGATGATTTCAGAGTTATTTCTCATTTTGTTATTTCTTAAAATGGCCCCTCAGAATAAATAGATGGCCCATTCATTTTCAAAATGGCCCACCGAACTGTTAAAAATTTTGACAGTTGCACCATAGTCCCATTGACCTTCATGGCCTTCCCAATCACTGATTTACACATGAGAACTTAGTATAAAACACTGAATCTCTAATTTTAATACTTAATCAAATCAGCTACTCAGTATTGTAAACAAGAAGTCAACTTTTCAACTTAATGCATTATTTTAGCAGTATTCATACCTTTATGATATCTTCTGGCAAAGGACACCAGGTTCCGTTGCCCTTTTTTCCAGGGTCATACTTTTCATCATCACTCCCCTGTACTTGCCAGTCATCATCACTTTTTGTGTCCATCTTAGAAGAGAAGAGGTTGATATTAAAATATCACACAATTTGTAAACTTTTTAAAACATATGAAAGCCAAGGCTATAGATATTGGCACTACCGTCACGATGTCATAGGCATGAATGTTGGCAGGTCTGGTACAATCACTAGATTTAGCTATGTAGCTTGAATTACCTACATAGCTTTATTTACCTACCTGAAGTACCTTTACTTAGCTAGTTAATCAAATTTTTCCCTGAAAGTACAGAAAATTGCAATTTGATGCAGTGATAATTTTCAACTTTGAACTCATGAAAAAATCACTCTTGAAGATGTGTCTTTTTCTGTGCAATTACAATCAAAATTCTAAAAGTTTTGAGGCTATATACAACAGTTAATTTGTGACCTAACAGTTACTTCTTGAGTGAAATAACAAAGAAAACCAGTTCTGGTTAACATGAGCACAATGTGAAGTTATCATACTTATCCATGCCTCATCGCACAAGGTGCTGTACAGTTACTCAAACAATGGAAATACATCTTTTCCTTAAAAGTTTTCAATCACAGCAATGTTAAAATTATATCTGCTTTAGATTGCTTTTTAAATAATATCTAGAATAAATATTAGCAGACATTTACTTGCGATTTTTTGTCTTTTTAAAATAAAAAGCAAAACTGTGAAAAGTTGCCTCGAAATAGCTAAATAAAGCTACCTGAGGTAAGTAAATAAAGCTACGGTAGATAATTTTAGCTACGCAGCTAAATGTACTGATTGTACTGGACCTGGTTGGTGCACTAGTACTACACTTCCTTTAGCAGCTGTTTAGTATACTGTAGCCTTCAAGGTCCTTGCAAAGATAGAGTATAGCTTATTTAGAATTTCTTAAAAGGATACCATATATGTTATGTATGTCTTTGAGTTTGATATTTATCATATTACCTACAGTAAACACTAAAACGTTAGCGCCAATTTTTTAACAAGAAATAGAGACCGCGTCATAAACGCAGAACCTTTTAATGAATTCTCACCTAGGAATGCAAAAATCCGGATTTTCTGAAAAATCCGGATTTTGCGCTCCCTGGTGAGACTTTTCCCCCTTTTCCTTCCGTTTATTTTTCACTCATTTTTTTTCTTTGGTCATAATGTTAAAAAGTACTAATTATGTTAAGAAGACTCACCTGATCACTTAGAGAAGAATTAATTAGTTCTACAACCGTGTTCGATTTTTTTTCCTTGTAGACGCTGTTACCAATCACCGGCACTTGTTTCTGCTGGTCGGCGTCCTATGTCCATAGAAATACAAACGCATATTATTTCATATTGATGTTAACTTAAACCTGGAAAAGAAAAGAAAAATCAAATCTACTTGTTCAAATTAAGTGATATTATGAATTAAAATACGATTAAGATTGCTTGGATAAATAATGTCTCAAATCAGGGACCTATGTACTTATAGGTCCCTGCTCAAATTTTCTTATAATTGCCGAGTTAAAGATATTTGGCAAAACCAAATTGGAAAATTAACTTCAACATATTTCAACTTATGTCATGGGACTGCACAATAAACAAGAGGCCCTTGGGCCACAACACTCACCTGAATCATTATGGTCCTGCTGTTATTCATCAGCAGAATTTTCTAATATACGTATAATATAGTAAATATATGTATTGCAAAATTCCATCGCCCATCATGGCCCCACACTCCTCCTTGGGATCATGATTTGAATAAACTTGAATTTACCCTACCCAAGAATGTTTCAATATTATTCTGACTAATCAGGCTCTTAAAATTTTAAAATATTTTTTCCAGTATATTCTAAAACTCTGCTTGCTTATTATGGTCCCAAAATATCCCCAAGGGATCATAATTCTAACAAACTTGAATCTACACTACCTGAAGATGATTAATGACTAATCATGGCTTTGCTGTTTTTAAAATCATTTTAAAATATTTTTTCTAATACATTCCTACTTAAAACTTTGATCGCTCATTGTGGCCCAACCTTACCTCAGGGGTCATGATTTGAATAAACTTAAATCTAGACTTCCTGAGGAATGCTTCCATAACAATATGACTAATCAGGACTTTACTGTTCTTGGAAAGAAGATTCTTTAAAAATTAATTTCTGATATATTTATGTAAAACTTTGATTGCCTATTGTGGCCCCACCCCTCCCTAACCCCTGGGGTTGTGATTTGAACAAATTTGAATCTACATGCATACTACCTGGGTATGCTTCAACATTAAAATGACTTTATTCCTATATACTTTGATAACCTACTGTGACCCTGCCCTACCCCGGGGTCATGATTTGAAGAAAAAAAAACAAACTTGATTCTACCCTATAATGAAGCTTTCATATATGTGAAAAGTTTACGACAACAGACAAAGGTCACATTTTGATCAGAAAAACTCAGTTGAGTTTTTAGCTGGTGAGCTGAACAGTTCCCTGAATAATATACCATCCCCTTTATTTCTCTAAATTGTAATCCCCCCCCTTTTTAGGTCACCTGAGTCACTCAGTTGACCTATTGCTGTTTCCATCCATCATCATTCATCGTCCATCATGTGATAATATTTGAACATTTTCAGCTTCTTCTCTAGAACTGCTAAACTAATTTCAATCAATGTTGGTATCTGGCATCTTTGGGTGAAGGGGAACAAAAATTATGAATTTCATGATCCCCCTCATGGCCTGAGAGGTGGGGCTAAAAGGCTAAAACCATAAAAATTAATGCAAAATTTCTGTTTTTCTTTTTACTCCTAGACATCAAGCAGTTACATGTAAACTGTTGGTTGATTGTAATAATTGATTGTAATAAGCATTTAAACCCTTTACGCAAATTGTAAAATTCATGGTCCCTGGGTTAGGGGTTCTGAAGTTAAGGTGAGGCTCTATCAACCATATAGTGAAAGTTCTTATATTCTTTTAAAATCTTTCTGCTTCTGGGTATTAAGCACATAAACTAAGTGCATGGTTATGATAAGCAAGGATGCCTCTTCCAAATTTGTGAAATTTATGGCCCTTGGGTCAGGAGTTCTGGTGTTTGGGTGGGGCTATTGATTATATAAAGTGAAAAAATGCATTAATTCTTGAAAATGTTCTCCTCTTTTCCTGGGTATTAAGCAAACAAACAAAGTGCATGTTTATGATGAGCAAGGGTGCATTTTCTTCACCTCAAGCAATCATCTTTGGCAGTTGGATCACAAAACAGTTTGGTGTAAATATAAACACAAATTGATCTCATGCCTTGAAAGATGTCTCAACAAGAGGCCCATGGGCCACATCGCTCACCTGAGCACATTGGTCAGGAAATAGCAAAAATCAGTTCAGTATTGAAAAGTTTACAGAGGGGGGGGGGGTCTTGAATTTTACACTACCTGATGATGCTTCCATATCAATATAACTAATAGCTTTGTTTGCTGTTCTTGAGCAGAAGATTTTTTTCCTATATATTCCTTTGTCAAAATTTGATCACCCATTGAGGCCCTCCCTACCACTGGGGGGTCATCATTTGAACAAACTTGAATCTACACTGCCTGAGGATGCTTCCAAATCAATATGACTAAACATGGCTTTGCTGTTCTTGAGAAGAAAATTTTTCTATATATTCCTAAGTAAAACTTTGATCCCCCATTGTGGCCCACCCTTCCCCTGGGGGTCATCATTTGAACAAACTTGAATCTACACTACCTGAGGATGCTTCCATATCAATATAACTGATGGCTTTGCTGTTCTTCAGCAGAAGATTCTTTAAAGATTTTTTCCTACATATTCCATTGTAAAAATTTGATCCCCCATTATGGCTCTCCCTACCCCAGGGGGTCCTGATTTGAACTATCTTGAATCTACACTACCTGAGGATGCTTCCATATCGATATGATTAATAGCTTTGTTTGCTGTTCTTGAGCAGAAGATTTTTTAAGACTTTATTCAAAATAATCTTTTATAAAAATTTGATCACCCATTTGACCCTCCCTACTCCCGGGGGTTGTGCTTTGAATAAATTTGAATCTACACTACCTGAGAATGCTTCCATATCAATATGACTAAACACGGCTTTGCTGTTCTTAAGATTTTTTCTATATATTCCTATGTAAAACTTTGATCCCCCATTGTGGCCCCACCCCTCTCCCAGGGGTCATCATTTGAACAAAATTGAATCTACACTACCCGAGGATGCTTCCATATCAATATAACTAATGGCATTGCTGTTCTTGAGCAGATTTTTAAAAGAATTTTTCCTATATATTTCTTTGTAAGAATTTAATCCCCTATTGTGGCCCCTCCCTTCTCCTGGGGGTCATCATTTGAACAAACTTGAATCTACACTACCTGAGGATGCTTCCATATCAATATAACTAATGGCTTTGCTGTTCTTGAGCAGAAGGTTTTTAAAAGAATTTTTCCTATATATTTCTTTGTAAGAATTTAATCCCCTATTGTGGCCCCTCCCTACTCATCATTTGAACAAACTTGAATCTACACTACCTGAGTATGCTTCCATATTAATGTGACTAAACATGGCTTTGCTGTTCTTGAGAAGAAGATTTTTAAAAGACATTTTCCTACATATTCCTATGTTAAACTTTGATCCCCCATTGTGGCCCCACCCTTCCCCCAGGGGTCATCATTTGAACAAACTTCAATCTACACTACCTGATGATGCCTCCATATCAACATAACTAATGGCTTTGCTGTTCTTGAGCACCAGATTTTTAAAAGAATTTTTCCTACAAATTTCTTTGTAAGAATATGATCCCCTTTTGTGGCCCATCCCTACTCCTGGGGGTCATCATTTGAACAAACTTGAATCTATACTACCAAATCTGTGTCCTTACCTCTTTAATTCTATTTGGACAAATATGAATTGATAACTTAATGGTAGAAATTATTTACAGATTCAAGGAAATCTTGAAACTTGCCACAAATCTGTATTTACATAATCATATCTTAATAATGGTCTGAAGTTTTCATGTTGAAAAACCATGCATGGTTTTGTTACTGAAAATTTTTACTTTACTTCTCCTAGGATGACAATTTACAACAGTCTACATTTGTTTTTATAATTACATAATTGTAATATCTCCTTTTAAGATGATGACCTATATTCAGGCTCTCCTACACTGTAGCATTTAGTTCCTTTGCTATTCTAAATATCAATATATCAGGTTTTCATGCTGTGAGCAAAGCCACCTTCAGTGTATAACAAAACAACAAAACAAAGTATGAAATGTAACAATGTCTTTCATTCAAAATTATAAAACAAAATCCTACACTAAATAATCAGTGTAAAGGATTCAAACTCCTAGTACACAGAAATAAAATTCTCTCTTTACAGCAAAATGCATGATTGCAGAGTGGAGATGTAATTTTCTTTATAAATAGCACTATCAATTTGGCGTAGACACAAAAGTCTTCAGATGTTGATATTGGTTAGTATTAATCAGCTGTTCCTTATAGAGATTTCACATTGTGCAATTCCATCTGATTTTACTTGCTCATGAAATCAATTCCCTTTTTGATGTTGGCTTGTAATTCTGGCATAGCCTTTTCTATTAACTGTGCTTCATATTCAATTGTTTTAGGGATTCCAAGATTCTTTTCCACTCCATTTTTCTGCAGAAAAGAAAAATTTAAGCATTCTGTAATTTTTGGCTAAATGAAGAATTATAAAACTAATCTACAAGATTTTGATCGGAGCCATGATAAATATGTGAAATTCTATGTACTGAACTCATCCCCTCAACAGAATATTGTTTGTGGAGGATACAATAACAAAATTACTACAGGTACTGATAAACTTGAAGAAATCAAAACATTTCTTTTATGTTGTAATAAAAATATCTTTGCACTGTAATCTCTAAGATTTATATAGAGAGCACTTTAAAGAAGAAACATGGATTTTCTTAAACAAAAAGAAATAATTCAATTCTGATTGTACTTGTTTATATCGTATAATATGTGTTGCTTCTGTCACAATGACATATGTCAAAAAGTATCAATCCGTTTGACATTACAATTAAAATTTGTCCAATTTGAAGGCATTTTTGAAAAGAAATTGTCTTATATTTTCTTATCAATGATAGAAAATTAAATTATAAGGAATAAATGTTAATAGATACCCAAGTTATATTTGTATAACCTGGATAGGGTCAGTTTATACTTTTGTATAAACGACTTTGTGGTTTATGAAGCTGAACTGCACCCACCAAGGTTATACAGTAAAACTTCGGTAGTATTTGAATTCATTCCTAAATATAAAAAATTTTCCCTTGTGTTCATTACAAGTACTCACCCCTAGAAGCAGTGGTGTGGCAAAGTAAGCAGCCGGAGTCTCTGTCGACCTGATGTACGCACATTCTACTTTATTGTCAGCACCATTCAAGGCATCCAGGAACTTGTACGCAAATCTAGCTGCTGCAAATGCCATGGACAATGTGGCTGATCCCTATCAAAACAGAACGAACTAAAGTAAGACCTAGAGGGACATTCCACCTTTAGTTAAATTTTATTTATTTGAAATCTTTTCTTCCTTGAAATTCTATGAAATTTTTCCACTAGGGTATAAAAAGCATTGTACAACACATTTTAATTTTCAATGAATGGCATTAAGAGCAAATGCAAAAGCTAACAAGTACATGAAATACACAAATAACTTACTGCTCCAGCCTTAGCTTCTACAACCTCGGTTCCAGCATTCTGTATTCTCTCTGTTAACCTTGTCCTATCCTCCTGTTATTAATATTAAATACCTGTGTTAAGTATTTCTGTAACATCATAAACAAACTTGAAATGCGAGAGTATATAATTGCGTACATTTTAAGTTTATGTTGCCCTCCATTTATTTATGATATTAATCATTTATGGTGTGTGATAACTGTAAATGTTTAACATTTGGCAGTGTATTCTATTTAGCAGACTTAGCTTTCTAGAAAGCAGCTTTCACTAAATCAAGTTTATCTGTAAGTGCTATGTACATTGTATATGCTTACTAAATCAAATCTATGCTAACTTGTTGAAAAATCAATTTCCACCAAATATCGTTCATGCTTAATATTACTGGTATACATTTATAATATATTAGATCATTATTCAACATAAAAAAGAATACTTTTTATTTTAAATTTCATTCCCTATGTGTTTTTTATCAATAATAAATCATCAGACCAGACATACATATTTGCATATTATCAATTAACATGAGTACAGTAGCATATGCAAAATCTGGATTACATTAAAAGAAAATGAATCTTCAGCTCTTCTTGCTTTACTAAGTTTCAGGAAAAAGTTCTGGTTTCCATCAATGTAAGTATATATATATATACAGGTAACTCTTGATGGCTCGAACTTCGATCTCTCGAAGTTCTTGATCGCTCGAAGTGAGTCTCCGGTCCCGAATTTTCCCCCTATATAACTAAGCAAATTTACTCTTGATTTCTCGAACTCTTGATCTCTCGAAACCCTTGATCCCTCGAAGTCAAAATTCAGTCCCGCTATGCATATTCTTTTAGATTATACCCTCGATAGCTCGAAGTGGCTATGTGTATACAAGGTTATATAATTGGCACCTTTACCTGGACATTTAAATGGCCCCAGGCAGAAGACGCGGGTCTCGAGGAACGGGATGTTTATTCAGGTGACACTTATGCTGCAAGGTGATAATTGATTTATAATTAATCATTTTTGCCTATATGCTATTAAAATAATTATCATCGACTGTCTTACGATGATTCAGAGACGGAATGTCAGTGAAAAGTAGTAATTGATTACAAGACGAAACACTAATTTAATTTTTATTTCGAGTCAGTGTCAAAGTTAAACGAAATATGAAAAAGCATTAACAGCCTCAATGTCAATATGATGACTATTGTTGGACAAATACTTACAGAACTCCGTTCAATGATCATGTTAATATGGATTTATAGTCAATGCTACATGTATGTATGCGACGCGGTAAAATGTCGTTTTCATGTAACGAATGCGTAGTATGATGTCCATATTACAAAGAATAAATAAATATACATGAAATGATTTACATATTTTGCTTTACTCAGTTTAATGAAATATTCATCTAAATTACGAAAAAATATCGTTGTTTTATATAAACCACGTGTAAAAGGTTAGCACTGCATGAAAATCATTACATCCGGTAAGACTAATTTTAAAACCTGTCAACAAACCCGGAAAATTCCGGACTCTTGAAAACTCGAACTCTTGATCTCTCGAAGTTTTTCCTCGGTCCCGCGGACTTCGAGGTATCGAGAGTTACCTGTATATATATATATATATATATATATATATATATATATATATATATATATATATATATGCTCACGGAGTCCGAACATTTGGCAACATCAGTAAACTATAAAGTTTTACAGCACTTACTTGTGGAAAAGCTACTGCTGGTGTAGCTTGTGACAGCAGTGGAATAATAGTAACTCCACTGTGCCCTCCAATAACCGGTACATTAATCTTATCTACATCAAGCCCCTGTAAAATCAATTATATATAATTAAATAATTCTCTCTTACTCTAGGAGTTATTGAAATGATTAATTGTTAATACCAACAGTTCATCTTATCTGCTTCACTTAAATTAATCAAGAAAATTGCATCCAAATTTTTATACTGTCCATTTGAAAAAAAAAAGCATGGAGAGGTTAAAATTGACTATTTCTGAAATTACCACAAACAGCTTAAACTAGAACTGTCCAAAAGGGACAAATACCCCCCGCTGGGTTTTTCAAAGATGCCAAATCACTAATATTTTATGGATCTAAGAGGTGTTTTCTTATTAACATTTAGAGTGAAAAAATAATTGCTCATTATATTTTTTTAATGAATGAAACCAAGGAACAACCTAATAAAACATCAATACCAATACATTGTAGTTACATTGCTTTTTAATACATTGAAAAAATAAATTGCAACTATCTGTCATCTTTTTGAGACATGACATTCTGCATTGACTGTTGAAAAAAAAAATCAATGAATTACAAAATCAAATTAATCTTGATAACTTTATATCAAATTCATTTTAAAAATGAAAGGCTGCTCATCCAGTAACTATGTACTATGACAGACAATAAATTACAATTAAGAGAATTAAAGAACAGAGATCTTTAAATTCCCAGGAGATATAGATAACACATGCTTGATCAGAGATGCCCTAACAACTTCCCACACTGAACTCAATAATTTATCGCTAACTGGATGATGTCCACTCATTAGTCCCAAGGGACAAATGGATTTACACTATCTGCTGTGTAATGTAAGAATTGTTTTTAGTACTTGGTGATTTTTTTTTGTTTTAATGAATAGTTTTAAGCTGTAGTTCACATTTTTGTACAGATGTTCTAGATTCTGTGTCTCAAACCTTAGAAATAAACCCAAAATGACTAAGTCCAGGGTTCTCACTAGGATTTTGCTACCTTGAGTCCCAGGACTCAAGATTTCTGAGAAGGTTGCGTCCCAGCTAAATTTGATGCGTCCCAGAAAAATTATGTTGAGTCCCAACTAAATTATTGCAGTATCCTTCCATCCAAACATCAATAAAAATCTTTATCATTTTATCAGTTTGTTTACGCAATATTAACATATTCAAGTATATAAACTGGTAATGCATTCAAGCCATATTTTAAAATACACGCGTAATCAATTGCCATACAAATAACTTGGTGTTTAACTGTTGCATAATCAATTAGTACCCAGAAGTTGACTGTATACAATCACAGGTGTCATGTTCAATGAGGCGTAACTAATCCTGTCGGTAGTTGCACTGGGTGAAATTCACGAGATAATCAAGCCGCATTGTGTATACAAGCAGTAATTATGGTTTCTACATGTAGATAACACTCAAGATTCAATTTTTTTTTAAAAAAGTTTACAGCTGTCGGAGTTTGGCATACGACACTATTAGGCCTATGACTACGGACTAATAAACATGAACTATCTTATGATCAATCCCTGTTTAAAAAAAAGAGAAATAAGTAAAAGAAAAGTTGTTTCTTGGATAAACTTTATGATAGTTACTGGAAGGTTTCGATTAAATATTTCTTTGACAAATCCTAAATCAGAATTCCCCGTTTTCGAAACCACCCGAATTTTCTCGCTAACGAGGACGCGTCCGATCACGAGTCCGCGGACGCATCGTTTTTAAAAACCTTGCGTCCCAAGTAATTTTGCTGCGTCTAGGACGCAGATTCTTGCGTTAATGAGAACCCTGTAAGTCAATAAAAATGAAAAAAAAAACCCTGTAAAATGCAGAAAAATTATCAAATAATGTTGAAAATACCAGGTGCACATCTTCATGTGGTAAATAATGAGTGTACAAATTTTCATACAATTCTATGAAATAGTCTTTGAGTAAAGGTCAGGACAAAACCACATAATAAAAATGAAAAAAAAAACACCTGTAAAATGCAGAAAAATTATTCAATCATGATGAAAATACCAGGTGCACACCTTCATATGGTGAATAATAAGTGTACAAATTTTCAGACAAATCTATGCAATAGTTTCCGAGAAACGCTCAGGACAAAATCTTGTCTACAGACAGACGGACAGACAGACGGACATGGTGATTCCAATATACCCCCCCTAAACTTCGTTTGTGGGGGGTATAACTATAACTTACCTTTAATTCAGCTACAAATGTGTTGGCTCTAACAACATCTAATGTTGTGACACCAAAAATGTTTATTCTGTTTTCATTGAATGCATTTTTCTTTTTGTATACTTCCTCTGCAATTGGTACAGTTGAGTTGACCTACATTTATAAAGAATATAACATTTTAATACATGTAATTTCACACAATGACTCGTTCATGAAAGTACCACAGTTGAGCTTCTGTTAGAAATGAATGTGACCAATGCACTCAAAATTGCAATTAAAGTTATTTCCATGCATTTGTTAAAAATTGTTTGTAATTAAGAACTTAGTATGTTTAAATGTTTACCAACCGGATTTGTAATAATTCCCAAAATAGCATTTGGACACACTTCAGCAGTGACACTGCAAAGGTCTCTAACAATTCCAGCATTTGTGTTGAATAAATCATCTCTGGTCATTCCTAATGATCAAGATAGTAGAAATAAAACAAAGCACCAAATTACCAATATTCAGTCTCAGATGTTAGATACATATGAAATATTTTCAAATACATGCAAGTCTGCTGATTCATGGATCTAAATTTAATATGCTATTGAGCTTTACCTATGGTGTAGTGACTTTAAAAACAAATTCTAGACTCCTGTAATCTTTCCTTGACATCTAATCTTTATGCCTGCATATGAATATGTATACTGGCTGCTTGCAAAAAGCTTTGAAGTTAATCATACTTTAAGAGCAATATATATTTAGTATATCAGACTTGTCGAAAACCGTCAGTCCTGTCATCAAGGCCAGTACAACTTTGTCTGGACTGATAACTTTCAACAAAACGTAAAATCGAGTGTGACGCAAATTCTAAAAAGATCGAGATTGGGGTGCCGAGGTGGTCACAAAATCAGAATGGCAGAGTGGCTGCGTGGTGACGATAGTCGATTAAATTTATTCCAGCCAGGGCCTATATACTATTGTATATACATCCCTACATGTATTACAACAAAGACATAAAACATGTCATTTATGTCTTTGATTAAGACTCTCTATCCTAAGAAGCGAAACTTGTGAGATTGAAGGCTGTTGAAAATAATAAAGGGCATTTTGGCGCTGTTATTTATTTTCCTTTCTCTGTGTCAAAATAAGGTACATGTATTATCTGATCTGACAAAACTTTGTCTGGTTTTTTGAACACAGAACATTTGACTTTGTCAGACCAAATGTCTGACAGTGATTTCAATATTTCGACAAGTCTGATATATGATTCTTTACAGAGTATACCTGGTTTTCGTGGGACTCCAGCAGGTATGAGAACTAAATCAGCATCTTTTACAGCATCTGCAAGTTGTTCTGCACCTAAATGACCTGTAACTTTTGCTTTTGTTGAAATGTGACTCAGATCTGCAGCTACTCCAGGTGTGTGCATTACATCATAGAGGGACAGATGTGTTACCCTGTGCGAGTTCTTCAAAAGGAGTGATAAAGGCTGACCAATGCCCCCTGAAGCTCCCAGTACTGCTACTTTGGCATTATTCTGAATATATAAAAGCTTAAAATGATGAACTATGAAACTACTGAATGTATGTAAATAATAATAACTAAAAAAAACAGAGCATGTCAAAATAATTATACTTATTGTATTTCTCCTAAGAAAATCTAGTGTTCAAGAGAGGAACAAGATTTTCTGATATTTCCACAAGTGCATAGCATGAGTGAAAAGATAAAAAAAAAATCATCCTGTCTCACAAGTTTGAGTTTAATTTTAAAGCATTAAAGTTGAACTTTGTTATCTTGAACACTGACATCTTGAGTACCAAGGATATATCAAGTAATTTGGAAGTCATAACCACTTTTTCTTTTTGTTTTTTACCATTGTTATCTCAGATCCTCAGATATCTCAATGTTTAATCTTGATAATGAGGTCTGACTGTATATCAAAAACTATCTGAGTTATAGCATCACAACAAAAGTGTTGGTGGACAATGTGATTTCTATATGACTCCAGCATTTCATGCCCTAAAAGTATTAAATAACAAGGTTAAAATATTCACTTGGAAATGAATTTGGTGGTCACATGATCAAGTCTACTAAGTCTGCACTTCACAGGATTCGATTACGTGTCAACAGACACCAACCAATTTAATTTCGTAATGAACTTTTCACCTTGTCCCTCAATCTATATTTCTTAAAGTAAACTTAATGTACTAGGAAATGTATACAAGGAATAAGGATGTTGTTCAAACAGAGTATTTGGCACATTCCATCCTGCATATAGCTACTTTGGCTTCACCAGTTAATAAGAAAAACCTCTTTCTTCAATAAATAGAGCAACTTTGAGGGTGACTGAGGCAAAATAATTGCAAGGAGGCTTAAAGGGGCCTGGACACAGTTGCAATTTTTACAATTTCAAATTTCTATTTTTATTAAAAAATTAACTTTACTTTCATATTAATGAATTGAACTTACATGAATATTCTTATAATTCAATGACAATGTCATTCTTCATAACATCACGTCATACATCTGCGTTTGTAAACGATGCACGAGCTCTGTTATTGTTTATGTCTACATTCTACCGGGTGTGTTCAATTTGTTCACTTGTGCACACAGCACTGACAATGCCGGTGAATTGGTTTTGCTCTCTCAAATTTCTACACCGAATTTTCTGCACTATAGTTTTAATATTTTTCATTAATATACATTCAACAAAATTTCTACTTTTCTTAAGTATTATGAATAAAGTTTACTTCAAGAAAATGCAAGGATACGTGTCAATCAAACTCGTCCCGAAACTTGCTTTTAATCATTTCCAGATAAAAGAAGTTTCTAAAAATGCTTTTATTATATTTCTGAAACAGTGTGAAATGCTCCAGCAGCATAGAAGTCATGATATTTTACTTAAAATTTTAGAAAATATTAACTTCAAATCTGTGTCCAAACCCCTTTAAAACTTTGTCAAAATTTTCTGAGAGAGAGAAAGCTTTGTTTTCCTTCTTACCATTCATATTATTATTCTTCATTAGGATAAAAATTTAATTAATCACAACCATTAAAGCCATTTTTATGGAAACAGTCCTCAAAATCTCTGCTGGAATCAATGCTAGTAAGTCTTGTATTTGGGCAATGAAAATGAGTGATGCAACACATTTGTGATTTTAAATTTCTCTCTTATCAGGTGTGAGTGAGAAGTGAGGTCTTCCTAAATTTGGTGTTTATCATGTCACCAAATTTTTAACTAATTTTAATAAATTTTTTAATTATCTTATGATTTTTTAACTATCTTATGAGAAGAGTCTAAATTTAAAAGCGAGCACTGCTTGCACTGTGAGCTCTAATGACAACACCGGAACGACTTTACTTTACCGGTCCCCAGAAAAACGCGCTAAAATATAGTGTCGCCGTAGGCGACTTCAATATATATGAGATCGCGTGAGCGATCGAAAAAAATAAAAAAATATGAGGTTTTAAGCCTTTTTGACCCCACATTCGAATTCTACGGTTAAAAGTTTAGTTTAAAACTTCGTTTATAAACGAAGTTTTTAACCTCGTTTTCTGAAAAAAAGTAATAAATGTTGTTTATTCAGTGAAAAGGAGACAAAAAATAATTGTGAACGAAGCGCGTGCGGCGCATGCTTAGTGCCGTTTCTTTCGTACTTAGCCATTTTTTTCATGTAAACAAACCAACGAGATGTCGTTGAAGCTGAATTAAGATCTTGCAAAAAATACAGATGCAACTGAATTTCTTAATTAATCTAAAAGAACAAGACACTAACCCTAATCTCTCGGATGGTATGCGAGGACTAACCCAAATCTCCCAGGCGGATGCTAGACCATGCTAGACTAACCCATGTGCGAGGACTAACCCTAATCTCTCGGATATATGCGAGACTAACCCTAATCAGTCGAAAACTTATGCAAGGACTAACCCTAATCTTTCAGGTGGGTGCAAGACTAACCCTAACCAGTCGAAAAATGTGCAAAACCAACCCTAATCAGTTGAGTGACGTAAATCTTACGTCATAGTGCAATGAGCGCGCGGATCTTGCGGATCTGGGGACCGGTAAAGTAAAGTCTACCCACAACACCTGAGCAAAGAGAAAATTCGTACATTGCAAATTGATCCAAATTATTTTTTTTCTGCAGTAACCTCAAGACCCACAATGCAACGCGTATGCATCTTGCTGCTAACCTTTTTCTCGTGGTAACAACAAAAGTTCACAAATAATAAATTCACCTTGATTTAAAGAATATTGCAGATAAGTAGTAGATTAAATGTTCTTTGTTAAAATTTGCACTTTTCAGACTTTGTTAATGGTAATGCAACCAACATCCGATCTAAGTTAGAACTGAATAGGGATCCAGTAATACACATCTGTGCTCACCCTAACGGTCGAACTGTCAGCATATTAGAATACACCACCCTAATTATTGCATCTAGAAGTTTCCTAAGGTTTTTCCTTGGAGTGTTTGTAGTGTACCTTAGGTGGGCGAGCAATGATAATGTGTTAATACTGTAGTGGTACCTAGTACGTATATCCTTCAGTATATTACGTCACACTCCAGTGGTTTTGTGTAACGTGAGCATTTACAGCCATGTAATGCATATTCACAATCACTATATCATTATTTCACAGTACCGGTAAAGTATTTCATTGAACCGGAACTTGCTGCAACAGAATGAGACAATTTTTGCATCAAATTGTCTAACCTGTGATGATGAAGAAAACTTCCTTGCTGAAGAACAAACTGCTAATGAGGGTCTTGCGACTCTGGAAAACATGTTTCTGCTGCTGATTTGTTGTGTCCTCTATCAGAAGGCCAAATGACAGGATGTACTCGTTGAGCGAGAGCGCATGAGCGGAAGCGCTTAATTATTACGCCGCTCTTGACAACCATAAATTTATTTATTGCTATATCAAGTAAAAATATAATAAATAATTACATATTTATCACAAAACCTTTCTTAAAGACTTTGTTACAATGATTTTTTTTCGATGAAATTTTTATAAAAAAGTAAATATAATTTATAAGAGAGAATTATTTAGTGTTAGCGTAGTGAAGTGTTTACAAAGGCAGTGAACCGCCACATGCACACATGAGTTAGGTTGTAAACAATAAAACATACATTTACCATGGAGGAAGGTTTAGAATTACTGGAACCAACAGAGATGTACAATATGCTTCAACAGGCAACGATTTTCTCTAACCTAACAGATCCTAATTATATGCTGCTAATGGGTGAATATAAAAACATGCAAAATGTCTCTGCAATTTATTTAAGGAATGTTTTTAATTTTTGTGTGATTTATTGGTGTGTAAATCACACAGACTTTTCATGTAGGCATATTTCATGAAGTGCGCTAGTGCTTCATGAAAAATATGCTTACGTGCAAGTCTGTGTAAATCACACGGACTTGTCACGTAGGCATGTTTCATGAAGCGCGCTAGCGTTTCATGAAAAATATGCCTACGTGCAAGTCTGTGTGTTTTACACACCAATAACACAAAAATTAAAAACATTCCTTATATTTACATTTTACATACTCAATAGCACCAAAAATATACTCAATGTTTGAATTATTCGCTGCCCTATATATCGTTACATTTTTATTAACATCTCTGTAGCTTATTGTGATGTCACTTTAGCGCGAGTTTCTCGGTGCATATTTCTGCACATGTGTATACACGAAAATGGCATTCAAATCAATTTCACAGTTGGCTTAGTAGAAAAACAAGCAAATGTAAATATTATATGATATAAACATTCTGCATTGTTTAGGCCTAAAGTAAATCTTCCGAGAGATCCCCATTCGTTAGTGATGGGACATCGGTTAATTTTCATATTCGATCATCGGTTGGAATCGGTTACTGCTTCTGATGCGATTTTACCGATTATAATCGGTTGTCATAGTTTTGTATATAAAAAGCAGACTATTACAATTATTTAATATTATTTCTTTAACATGAATATATAAAATATATGATATATTGTTTTCTTTGTTGTTTTACTGCTTTTACACTTTCTATACATGCACCTTTCGGTTCTTAATCACCTCTGCTTCGTGCTAGTTGGCTAGTATCAGATGCAGACACCATTTTCTTTTATTAAGAAGAAATAAATTTTAAACCAGAAATGGATAATTCTTGAATGTATTTTATTAGAAGTATTTCCAATGATCGATTATGAAAAATTATAATCGATCATCGGAATTGGTAGCATTTATTCGTCGACAATCGATATTTTCTGATTATCGGTACAACACTACCATTCGTTATTTTCCTGTTGAATGAAGGGAGCTTGTATTTACACACTATTAACTATATTAATTTTGTATGAATTTACCAAGTGACTCAATCTAATTAAAATTAGGTGTTCCGAATCCGCTATCACTTCTCAAAAGCGGTAGCGGATTCGGAACATCTAATTTTAATTAGATTGCCAAGTGACTACAAGACAAAGGTTATGGTATGAGGAATAGTTCTGCCATTATTTGTCAGAAAATTATAATTATCTGACAAGTCAACATTATCATCTGGACAACTTGACATTATTATCTGTTGAATTATAATATTTATCTGATAAATGGCTATAATTTATGTTGTCATAATTATCTAAGTCGACCTGATTACATGACAAGTCCAGTTATAAATTGATAATTTGTGGAATTAATAGATAATACTGTTGACTTGTTAAGATGTTTTGTCAACTTGTATGTTATTCCAATTCTCAGATTAATTTTGTTGACTTGTCAGATAATTATGTTGACTTGTCAGATAATTATGTTGACTTGTCATATATTAATATTGACTTGTAAGATAATTATGACAACCTGCTAGAAAGTGATGTCAACCTGTTGGATGATTTAATGCTGACTTGTCAGATCCTTATGTTGACCTGTATGATCCTTATGTTGATTCGTTGCCAACTGGATATGGCAAAACCTGGGCATGGACATGTTTTCATGTTGATGTTTTAAACACATGAATAAGTGTCAAGTCAACAAAAAGATTTGGCATGTCAACATAAGCATCTGGAAAGTTGACATCACTTTCTAGCAAGTCATAATTACAGTCAGATTTTGTTATTTTGAACTTAAATAGATCAAAAGAAACCTTCGAGATATCCAAGTATTTGAAATATTGCAGGTAAAATACCTATAAAGAAAAAGTGCTTGTGACTTCCAAATCATTTCGACATATCTGTGGTATTCGTACGATGGCCAGATCTTTTTGTTGACTTGACACTTATTCATGTGTTTAAAAATTAATGACAAAAATATGTCAAGCAGAAGATCTCTTGTTAGAAACTGTCATTTTTGTCAATTTGACAATTTCTCTGCACAAAAAGCAACAAAGCTTTCTGTGCATTATGTACTTGGAGAATTTGTCAATTTGTACAACACCAGCATAGGTTTTTGTGTATTATGTCTGTGTTAAATTTCACATGTACAAAATACAGTAGGTAAGTTAAATTGTTATGTGATGGCCATTATCAGCCATTGTATATTCGATAAATCAATGTTCAAGATACCATTTGCAAAGTTCAGCTGCATCAGAAGATTGTCTATTTGTCAGATAATTATGTTTATTTGTTGGACATGCGTGTCAACATTTTAGATATTTAAATGACAAGTAGATGAGCTGAAGGTTTCTTTCATTTTCTGCTTTTTTCTGTTCAAAATGGATTGAATTTGAAATTGAAGTACATGTATTTGGAATAAAAGATTTCTTTACATTGCTTTCTAGAATTAATGATTTTGCAATATGGGCAAGGCTTATTGCCATTGATATGTGCTTTTAACATACCCCAGCTAAAAAAAGATTGTTTCAAAACACTATCCTACATACAAAATTTCTTGTATTTTCTATTCTTATGTTAATATAGTCATATGATTAGAACTAGTAATTATGTTTTTTTAATTAAAGCTTAATTTTTTTTATATAGCTAGCAAATTATGATGAAAATGTACCTAGTATGAACTTAGTAATCTGATTTATTGTAATTTTAGATGCAAGAAATAAAAATGAGTACAATGAAAGCCATGTTGTTACTGCTAAAAAGGTGCCAAAGGTAAAGTTCAATGATTTTTTACTGCATCTTTGAAAAACTTAGTTCAAAAATTAACAAAAATATCTGTTTATTTTACTTTATTTGAATTTTATGAACTGTAATTGTATGCATCAAAAGAATTAAATTATTGTACAAATTAAAGATTAAATATACTATGGAATCATAAAAATTTTTGAGGGCCAAATTCATGGCTTGCTTAAATTTTACAGGTTTGTGGGGACGTAATTTTGTGTATTCTCTCATATCTACAAATTTTAAAAGAAATCTACCTTTGAAACCCTTGTATTATAATTAATTTGTGGAGGATGTATATTTGTGGATGAGGGGTATCCATGAATTCCACGAATATTGAGCCACCATGAAATCTAATGATTCCACAGGAATCTTTGTTAATTTCTGATGCAATTTTTCTGATTTTTTTCTAACTGTTGGGAAAAAAATATATAATAGCTATAATGCAACCCTTTATTTGTTGAGATAAAAAAAAAACAACAACAAACAAACACATATAGTAACTGTAGCTTTACCTTTATTTGCAATTTATTTGAAGAATGAAGATGGTTATTTTGTGTTACCCTATGATGCTGAATTAGAATGTAAACAGAATATTGTGGTGTACGACAGTAATACTTCTACATTAAGAGAACCAGAGGGTAAGACTATATCATGTCTCAAATAGATGTAAGGAAGACTTTTTGTAAATTATACTTATGAAATATATATATTTTTATATTTTTAGCTCACCTGAGCCAAAGGCTCAAGTGAGCTTTTCTGATCAAAATTTGTCCGTTGTCTGTCGTCGTCGGCGTCGTCGGCGTCGTTGTTGTCGTAAACTTTTCACATTTTCATCTTCTTCTCAAGAACCACTGGCCCAATTTCAACCAAACTTGCCACAAAGTATCCTTGGGTGAAGGGGATTCAGATTTGTTCAAATGAAGGGCCATGCCCTCTTTCAAGGGGAGATAATAAAGAATTAGTGAAAAATTAATAGCATCTTTTAAAAATCTTCTAGTCAAGAACGACAGAGCCAGGGAAGATGAAACTCATGTGGAAGCATTCTCAGGTAGTGTAGATTCAAGTTTGTTCAAATCATGACCCCCGGGGGTAGGGTGGGGCCACAATGGAGGATCAAAGTTTTACATAGAAATATATAGGAAAAACCTTTAAAAATCTTCTTCTCAAGAACAGCAAAGCCATGATGAGTCATATTTATATGGAAGCATGCTCAGGTAGTGTAGATTCAAGTTTGTTCAAATCATGACCCCCCTGGGGTAGGGCGGGGCCACAATGGAGGATCAAAGTTTTACATAGAAATATATAGGAAAAATCTTTAAAAAATCTTCTTCTCAAGAACAGCAAAGCCCTGATTGGTCATATTTATATGGAAGCATCCTCAGGTAGTAAAAATTCAAATTTGTTCAAATCATGACCCCTGGGGGTAGGGCGGGGCCACAATGGAGGATCAAAGTTTTACATAGAAATATGTAGGAAAAATTTTAAAAATCTTCTTCTCAGGAACAGCAAAGCCCTGATTGATCATATTTATGAGGAAGTATCCTCAGGTAGTGTAAATTCAAGATTGTTCAAATCATGACCCCCTGGGGTAGGGTGGGGCCACAATGGAGGATCAAAGTCTTAAATAGAAATATATAGTAAAATATCTTCTGATGAAGAACTGCAAAGCCATGATTAGTCATTTTGATATGGAAGCATCCTCAGGTAGTGTAGATTCAAGTTTGTTAAAATGATGACCCCCGGGGATAGGGATGGGCCACAATGGGGGTCGAAAATTTTACATAGGAACATATAGGAAAATATCCTCTTCTCAAGAACTGAAAATTATGTTTAGTCATTTTGATATGGAAGCATCCTCAGATAGTGTAAATTCAAATTCGTTCAAATGATGACCCCTGGGGTAGGGTGGGGCCCAATGGGGGATCGAAAGTTTTACATAAGAACATACAGAAAAAATATTTCTTCTCAAGAACAGAAAAGCTATGTTTAGTCATATTGATATGGAAGCATCCTCAGGTAGTGTAGATTCAAGTTTGTTCAAATATTGACCTCTGGGATAGGGAGGAGCCACAATGGGGGATCAAATTTTTTCAAAATTTACTCAAGTACAACAAAGACATTTGTTATAACCCCCCCCCCCCCCCCCCCCCCCCCCCCCGGTAACCTTTTCAATACTGAACTGATTTGTGCTTTTGCCTAGCCAATGTGCTCAGGTGAGCGATGTGGCCCATGGGCCTCTTGTTTTTTCTCTGAAATGCAGTTTTGAAGATCATATCTGTTTGAATAGATCCAATTTGCAAACAAATATGTAAACACAATAACCTCAATCTCATTTTAAAAATGAACATTTGCACTAATCTCCACATTGTTGTATTCATTCTGTAGCACCTGCTTTAGACTGTGGAAGAATGCTCTGGGATATGGGTAGTCGGAACAAAGTAAAAATTCTGAAAGGTATGTGTCCATAAACAGTACACTGGTATGTTTGCCTCATTAGAATGAGGTATGCTTATTAGTCTTTTGACTTTTCTGGCCATGTGTTTCTTGAGTAAAGATTTTTCAATGACTGTAGCATATTTTTACTACTTGTATTTCTTGATAAGAGGATGTGGCTATTCAATGGAACAAAACTAAGTCATTTTCACTGATGGGTGCTTTCTTGCAAGTTTAGATGGAACTGGTCCTGTAATTCTGGAGATGAAATTTAAAATATTAAATTTACAGATGACAGACCCATAACTTGAACTCTGTGCATTTTCTATGAACAATCCACAGAGTTCCAAATGTCAACATGGCGTTAAATTTGAAGCAAGGAAAAAACGTTTGAATTTTCGTATTGATATGAATTATTTTTTAGCTTAAAAGGCATATACAATCTCAAAAAGGTTTGTTATGATTAATTTGGTAGTTATTTTCAGTGCAACTCCTTTTGTACTCTTCAAAATCATTTCGGAGCGGATCCACTCCGATTTGCTACATTGCAAGTATATGGGATGTATTCTAACTGTGGTGAAGGCTTGTCCCAAGACACAGTTAGATTATTCTAACTAAATCGGAACCCTGTCACTCAGAAAAACTCACTTGAGCCACTGGCTTAGGTGAGCTTAGAAAAACACACTTTCTATACATGTACTGGCAAAAATCAGATTTTTACAGAAAACAAAACAAAAAAAAATTATAGAAAATGAAGGACCTATAAATCAAGTACCAGATATATTCCTCCTTTTTTTGAAATGTAGCAAAGTTTTCAGTCTCCTTTTCCACTTTGGTATGAGAGTTGAAAGCTATATTATATAGCCATTTCAAAATAAGCTTAGCTTGATTATAAATTTAAATAAAACTTTTTTTTTGGGCGGGGGGGGGGGGGGGGGGGGGGTTCCTTTACTTCAAAGAAAATAAAAGAATATCTTCTTGCAATACACTGATTAGATGGGTTAAAATTAATGTGTATTTAAAATAATATTGTAGTTGATAACACATATATTTCACCTTATTCCTAAAAAGCAAACTTTTTTCAGGTGGATATGAAGAATTTTCAGCACTCTACCCATTTTTACGGACTCAAAAGATTATGTTTATGCCAAGGGTGAGCCAAATAAAATTATAATTTATAATTACTTAAATATTTTTTATACTTGTATTGACTATTCTGATTTTTTGTTTTTTGAAAAAGATCACAACTTGGTTTTCAAGCATAGGGCATAAAAACACATGAGTAACATACATGTGCATCTTAATTGTATAATTCTTGTCCTTATATACTTCATTCAGTACTTGTGAAAAGATTTAACACATATAATTGTTTTTTGGCAGGAGATGGATGACAACTTGAAACCTTACCCAACAGAAATCATGCCTGGAGTTCTATACCTCGGAAATTGGAGGCAGGGAAATGCTCCATACATTCAGAAAGACTTAAAAGTCAAAGGACATGTTAACTGTTGTGTGGAGTCAGAAACTTTGTAAGTTTCTCCATAAAAAAAAAATTGCTTGAATATCGATATCCTTATGGTAACAAACATGGCATTTTGGATACATTGATGATCTATATCAAGCTTATCAATTCAATAATTACAGGTAGTGATGTTGCCTTTGACATGTAATGGAATATATGTATGTGATTAATTCTGGTAGTTTGAATTTATTAAGTGAATCCTGTTCAGAATAATTTCCTTCAATATGTTTCAAGAATAGATTTTAAGGGAGATAACTCTTCCAATTTCTTAAAGAAATTTGGGTAGCATTTGCATACTGTTTAAATACATGTACATACATATGTATTATGAAATATTTTCTGTATTTTGTTTTTCTTTGAAAGTTTTTCAGACCCTGGTCCACATTTGCTCCACATTCAGGTGGAAGATGATAATGAGGCAGACCTCTATAGCAAATTCCAAACTGCCTGTACATTTATTGGTAAATATTTTGTATTGCTTTTTTTTGTGGAAAATTCATAACATTCAGTTTTTTATTTTGTATTGCATTTTTTTGTGGAAAATTCATAACATTCAGGTTTTTTTTGTTTTTGTTTTTGTTTTTTTTTTTTTGGGGGGGGGGGGGGGGGGGATTACCATTATTGACTGAAAAATGTGTTATGACCCATTTACTGAATAAAATCAGTACATGTAATTAAATTGTATCTTAATAATCCTAATTTTTCAGATACCCACAAAGACAAAAATGAAGTAGTGCTAGTATTCTCTAATTTAGGAATCAGTCGGAGTGCCACTATTGTTCTGGCTTATCTCATTTACAAGTTCAAATGGACTCTTCAGGTGAGTGAGTGACTACAGTTCATCACAGAGGATATGCTCTGCTCTTGCTGAAGAGCCCTACACATCAAGTACATATAGTCATAAGTCGGCTCTGCTTATCAATATCATCAATTTTGTACCCCTACATGCAATTTGTTTTCCTCTGGCAAAGTCTTAATTTTAAAAATTTATAAGAATTATGACAGTGCTAGTAGATTTTAATCAATGATCAGAAACTCATAATTTGTCAACTCAACCAGATTGACTTGGTTTTGATTTTGTTGTACTGAAGCATTCAAAGTTTTGAAGGAGATTTGCCAAGCAAAAAAGTATACATGTATAAGACATGGTTTTGATTCAATAGATTATTTATTTTAGGAAGCATACGACCATGTTCTGAAATGCTGCAAAACAATTCGACCAAACAGAGGTTTCATTCAACAGCTATCTAAATGGGAGGAGGCAGTTTTAGGAGGAAAAAAGACCAATATCGAGGACCCCAATTTCTAAAACCTGTTTTTTTTCTTGGTACTTTGATTATACTGAAGGAACAGTAAAAAAAGACAATTCATTTGAACTATCAAGTCTAATCATGTTGCTCTTGATCTATAATGTATGATTAGAACTGTCAATTCATTTATATTAAATTGTACTTCAAGTCTGAATAAAGAAATCAGATTTAATACTATGAAAATACGTGTATGTAGGTAAATTGTACAATACAAATAATTAATAAAAAATCTATTTTTGCTGGGTTGATGTTTCACTTTTGCATAATACCTTTGCAAGGATATTTTTAAATGGGTGTAATATTTAGTTGTTTTGATTCTGCAGTCATCATTTAGGTAGATCTCATTACTTTTTTATTGATCAAGAATCAGTCTCCAAAGTGAGCTAACAGTAGTTGCTGACCTAAATGTATATAACATACGTACATGTTTTAAAATGATTTTTAGCTCACCTCAACAAAGTTGAGATGAGCTGATGCTATACCCCTGGTGTTGGCATCCCAGTTTAGTTTTAGGAGCAGGTCCATTCCCAAGTAACTATAAGCCCTATCTGGACCAATCTTGCATGGATGATGCATCGAGGGATGAACACTACCAGACTTGCTTTGGATGCTAGATCAGATTTCCATTTCCCAGATGAATGAACAGGTTAAAGCTTTTTAAGCTGGTCCATTTTAAGTAACTATAAGATGTACCAGGACCAAACTTGCATGGATGATGCATCTAGGCATGGACAGTATTAGACTTGTTTTAGATATCTACATTTTCTGGATTAGAGACAAAGTTAAAAAGTTTTTTTAGTGCAGACTCATTCTCAGGTAACTATAAACCCTACCTTGACCAAACTTGCTTGGATAATACATCTAGGGATGCACACTACCAGAATTTTTTTGGATGCTAGATCTGACATTTGCCAAATGAGTGACTGGATTAAAGATTTTGGAGGAGCTCTTCAAGAAACAATATGGTCTGTTATGAATAAATTTGCAGGGATGATGCATCTAGGGATGGATATTACCAGACTTGCTTGAGATGTTGGATCTGAACTACCTTTTCTGGATGAGTTATATTCGTGGAGCAGGTACAATCACAACTTTACAAGTAACAATACATCATACAAAACCAAACTGGCATTGATTTTGGGATGCATGCCAACTAGAAAAAATTTGGTGCGAGATTTGCTTTACTTATAGAGAACACTCATTAAGGAGAGCTACGTATCTTTGATTACCTAGGTTTTTTTTTTTTCCAGAAATACGCATTTTGCATGATAGGAAAAGTCAGCATTTACATTAACAAAACATATTTCCATGTCATCGAGTACACTCGTATTTAAATGCTTTTATTTTTGGTTACACTTGCAATTAATAATTCAAAAACTGCATTACTGTGAATAACTTTAATCACAGTACTCAAATTAGATCTACAAAATAATAAATATTATATCACAACTTTTCTTGCACTATTTTGAAATGTACAATTATACATTTATTATAGATATGCTGCAGACATAAAAAAGAAGAAGATATTTACAAGTAATATATATGGATGGGGACACTTAGGTATATCATGTGTAGGATTCATATCGATCCTGCCAATAGTCACTATCTGGCAAATTTTCCAAGTCTGAAAATTGTTTCAGATGAAATTTTGTCACTTGATAATCCACCATGAATCTGATTGCAAAATATCCACAAACAACTTCAAAAATCACAAACAAAGCCATCACAATATGCACCGCTCTCTCTAAAGGAAGTAAGATGGCGTCCTCATTGAACAGAAGCAGCATTATCAATGGCAACTGTATTAATATAGTTAACAGCCAGGATCCAGCTAACTCAGGAACCTGTAGAGAAACAGTGGGGATTATTAAGCAAGTATCTAGTAGGATTTTGCTTGATGTGGCAAATGATGAGTAATACATAATGTAGAGAATTTTTAATACCATATCCTCCTATTACATGTAAGTACCCCTGCCAGTGCTTATAAAATTAGAAAGAAGGAAGTGATTATTAGGTCCGTTATAAAATTTAAGTTTGTGTTTCAAGACATGTATAATACTACAATAAATAGATACATTTTTTTTTTTATAAAAGCACACCCATCTAAAATGTATTTTAAAAGTGGTATATGTTCATTCTAAAATGAAATGTGACAGCAAGCTATACATTCTCTATCCAGAGTTGTCGTTCCCGCTACGCTCCCACATACACCTCTCTCAACGCCTGTTATACAAGATTCTTGGAAAATTTATAAAAGATGAAAAATTGTATTATTTATCATTAATTATTATATTTCTTATCGGTAAACAGGATTTATATTAATCTATTACCCATGAAAAGGATTTTTTAATAAAATTTTTAATAGTTACTGCTCAAAATAGTTCCCTAAAATCTATGAAAATAAATCGTTTTGAGGGATGATAGATTTAAAGGAAATGATAAATTATCATCTTTATCAATAAGGCCAAACAAAAAAATATGTGTGGTTCCGGTTACACTTCCAAAAAAATTAGGGAAGGTAGGTAGGGAATTTTTTTTTTTTTTTTTATTTTTTTTTTTTTTTTAACAAAATGATTTTCTTAATTTTTCTAAATAATACCTATCACTGCTTTGCAAATGGCATTTAGATGTGGTATGATAATATACTAGTCAATATTGGTAGGGGACACCTACATGCTAGCTTGCTTTGGACTTAATACTATTAAACACTTGCACTATGTTTTGCAAGGAGGCCGTCATTGCTGAAACTAAATCTTAAACCGGAGCCATTGATGGAAATCGGGGAAAATTCCGGAAAAAATATGAAAATTGCCCAAAAAAAGTTTAGGGTTGGGGGTATAAAATAGGGAAGGTCGGGTAACCGGAACCACACATATTTTTTTTATTTGGCCTAATTACGAAAGTTAATTATGATTTTATTATCAAATTTTCACCGTTTAAAACTTGTATACAAGAATTTTGTACAACGAGCGTTGATGGAAGTGTTGGTAGCATAGCGATAGAAAACTCTGGATAGAGAATGCAAGCTATATATATATCATATTAAGGAGACATAAATAACGTACCGGTAAACCACTTAATTAGAAATTAGATTAATAAATATTGTCAATGCACAGTGGTATAATCCTGTTAAATTATAAGATAAGAATTTCACGAAGGGGGACCTTATGAATGGATGAATAAAAGGTCCCAGTAGGGTGCTTACAGGGGCTTAATGGGCATATATGGTACACTTTTTTTAAAGGGGCATGGACACACTTGCATAGCTGTTTTGTTGACAATTTTAATTTCTATTTTTATTTGAAAAATAGCCTTAGTTTAATGACTTGAATTCAAATGAAAATTCCTAATATTCAATGACAATGGCATTCTTTAAAACCTTACACAAAACACTGGAGTTTGTAAACATTGGCACGAGCTTTGTTTTTGTTAACATTTACGTTATACCAGATTTCTTTGATTTGTTGACGTTGCTTACATCACCAACCACAATCTGACAACACTGTTATGTTGGTTTAGCTTTCTCACATTTCTTTTTAAATTACTTTTCCTGATTCCAGTTTTAATTTATTTTATTAATGCACCTCAGATTTCCCACTTTCCTTGAATATTAAGGATAAATTTTAGTTTATGAAACTGCAAGGATGTACAGTCAAGGGACCAGGGATGGGGTAATTGAAAAAAGTAATTGTAATTGACTGTAATTAATTACATTTTTTGAGGTAATTGGAAGTAATTTGTAATTGAACATTTTTTCAATTACTTGTAATTGTAATTTAATTAATTACACTGAAAAAATACCATGTAATTTCAATTACTTTTTCAATTACATTCAATTACTTTATATGATACACATTCATGATATATTCATGATATATCATCACCACTACCTCCCCATTTTACTGCATGGTTTTTATTTTATTGTTTAACATATATCCTCAATCCTTCAATTATACAAAGTCTTAGGTTAATGCTTACAAAAAAATAATTAAATGATTGGCTTGATAATAATAAACTGGTTTCTTTCTAATCATTATGTAAATTTTGAATTTTTTGATCTATATTTATAAATATGAATTTTGAACCTTCCTTCTTAGGTCTATTCAGCTATGAAACACACATTTATTATATTTCAGTCTTTGTTGTTTGATCAATAATAAAGTAAAAGAAGGTGTGTGTCATTAATAAGTTCTCTCTTGTTGGGAAGAGATAATTGCCCTCCAGATCACAGCTTTAAATTGCAATCAAAACAAATCAACTCCTCGAAAGAGATATTCATTCCATGATTTAGAAGACAAAGCCAATGGAGATAATTATTTCAATTTAAAATGTTCCGCTAGCTTTAGAAAAAAAACTTTCAATTTGATAATTACTTTAACATCTAAACAGATTTTTATGAATGAATTTTCTATCTGTACAATTCTGATTTAGGAAGTAAAATTGTTCAACATAAATAGCAATTTAGGATGTTCAGGTTACCTTCAAATGAAATATTTAATTTGAAGGGTTACAGTTACGACTCATTTCACTCTATTAAAATACTCATTTTTAATCAAATATCATAAGCCATGCAATTTGTGTATATGTAGGTTTTGTGTGGTGGAAACTGCATCAAAGTGATCTCGGATAGTTCTTTAAGAGATTCTTATTGTTTTGTAAATAAATGTTATAAATTAAACCAGAATGATACACAATGCCTATTAATAGCATATTATTTCTTGTACTGTTTGTGCAGAGGCTGAGCTTATATACAAATAAATGATGTTCTGTTTATTAATTCACTGACAAGGATTATAAAAATTTTCAAAAAAATTTAAAATGTAATTTGTAATTTAATTAATTACTTTTGCAAAGTAATTGTAATTTAATTAATTACATGTCTTAGAAAGCCTGTAATTTAATTGTAATTTAATTGAAGAAAAAGTCAAAGTAATTGTAATTTAATTAATTACTTTTTAAAGTAATTGACCCCATCCCTGCAAGGGACATAATAATTTGCCACTTCTGCGCAAATCGTGTCACGTTTCCTCGCATGTTCGGTAAAGTAAGGCTGAGCACTATTAATAGACAAGAGATTTTCCCTTTCTAATTTTATCTTTGTGTTGTAATACTAAAATTGATGATGTATACACAATATTTTTGTCGTCTGCTTTATTGTTTGTCGATAAATTTATGTAAAAACAGCATGGGTCGGAAGGGGAAAGAATTAGATACATCCGTCAGAAGTATGGTTGTTAAAGCGTATAAAGAGAACAGAAATACATCAGAATTGGAGAGAATATTAGGAATTCCTAGGTCTACAATACGTAGTATTGTGAAAAAGTTTGATGAAATGAGACAGGTAGAAAATCAACGAGGAAGGGGAAGGAAGAAAGTGTTTACAGACAGAGATAAAAACAAACTTTCACGCATGGTTAAAGAAAACAGACGAAGAACTTACGAAGACATAACAGGTATTATAAATGAGGGAAACAATCATAGTTTTTGCACTAGAACTAAAAAAAGAAAAATTCAAGAGCTGGGACACAAAAGGAGGGTTGCCAAAAAAAAAAAACGCTATTCGCGAGGCCAACAAAAAAGCTCGCTGCAAGTGGTGCAAGGAGAGAAGAAATTGGACTGTTGATTGTGAATGGAATAAACGGGTGTTTAGTGATGAAAGCCAGATAGTAATTGGTAAAAATAAGAAAGTTTATATATGGAGAAAAGACGAGGAAAAGTACAGTGCGCAGTTAGTGTGTCCGCCATCCCGACGACATCTGAGTGTCATGATCTGGGGTTGTGAGTGTATAAAAGGAATAGGAACTTTAACTAATGTAGAAGGCAACATAAATGCAAGAAAATATATTGAGATATTAGACAACAACCTTTGGCCTGTTTTAGCCAGACATTTTCCAGGTAACCAGTATGTATTTATGGATGACAATGCTCCCATTCATAGAGCAAATTTAGTAAAAGAATACATCGCCAACAACAACATAATTACAACATCATGGCTTGCCCAGTCTCCTGACCTTAATATTATCGAGAACATTTGGTCAAAAATAAAAAGAACTCTGGAAACCTGTGCCGAATTCATTAACACAAAAGATCAGCTTATGGCAGAAATTCGGACTGCCTGGGAAAATGTACCAACCTCCTATATTGAAGACCTGTGTAAGACAATTCCTGGCAGACTAAATGAAGTATTAAATATGAAAGGCAATTTAACAAAGTATTGAGGTAAGATAAGTATTTATTAATTGTTTAACAGATCCTAAGTATCAAGGTGCGCGATGTAAAAAGTATGGCGGCCATTTTGAAGTGGCGAATAATTATGTCCCTTGACCGTATTTCAATCAAACATATGCACCCAAAATTCATAGTTTTTATAATTTTTAGATAAAAGAAGCTTCTTAACAGGTTTCTATAATAATGTATCAGTCTGAAATGCTCTTGCAATACTGTATATAGGAAAATTTTCACCCCCATTTTTATTCTTGCCCCTTTCACCCTCTTTGCAAGAAGGTGAATTTAAAACAGGGCGAATTCAAAGAAAACTGCATTATCCCTTGTCTATGTGAATTTAGAAATGGGGCAAAATTGTTTGCATTTGTGAAAGGGTGAAAATAATATGGGACAAAAATAACCTGTATACAGTCCATGCCCCTTAAACAAATAAAAATTGAAGAATGCACACATTGTTCCATCACGTGAGTGTCTCATGTTATGTTTCATTTAGTACATGCATATATTCCCCCCCCCCCCCCCCCCCCCCCAAGAATTGGCATACTACTGGTAGGCCGGTACATGTGTACCTGTATTAGATTATTCTTGTTATTGTGAAAAAGTAATTAGAATTTTATTTCCTTACCCTCTCGGTTAGGTTTCCAAGAAATCCTAAATACAGTCTGACAAACTCTATGATAGTAAACACTATGTAGATGGCTATAAGTATGATTGCATACAGTGTTGATAATGTGGAGTACTGTAATAAAGAAAATAATAAATACAAAGTTTAAAATGATAACATTTGGTAAATGATCAACACTAAATAAAAATGGAGCAATTTATAACTTTTTTTACTTACTTTTACTTCAAAAATGACAAGGGTGGCCACCAGCCAGAAGGGAGAGAAGAAAGCATTAAAATACAGTGCCATCTGAAGGGGCAGATTTGTGACATATTCACTACCTGAAAATTAGACATAAGGCTATCAGTATAATCACATTTATAAATCTCAAAATATGTACATTTGAAACAGTAATTAATATCCCCCACACCTGGCCCCTATAAAATGACCCAGTCCACAGTACTGGAAATTGTCTTATCCCCCAATTACTACGTACTAGGGCACAAACATCTGAATGAACTCTGTTTGTGGTTTAGTACATGTATGTAGTAATTAGAGCCAAACAAACAGCTTATTTTAATCAGATTGAATGTATTAATAGTGAGTGTAGCAAGCTCTAGAGACTAAGAGGAAATTTTAACTGAAATCTGTTCATTTGACAAGCAAATTTTCATGTGAAATCTTCCCAAAATTCTTCCACAACCACAAATAGGCACAATTCTATGTGATAATTGCAAATATAACATGCCTGCAGTTATCATGAAGATTTTGTTCTTGCAGCTTGCAGAAAGCTTTAAAGAAACAAAACGCATCTACTCTACAATGCTTTTCCTTCAAAAATTGTACCATTTAAGACTCTGATATGGAAATGCAACTAACATGCCATATCATGCGACTCACAGCCTAGACTCTCATGTGTTTGAAATTTGGAGGCAGATCAAATTTCAAAATGTAGTTTTTAATAGTATACAAGTGTGCTCGCCCAAACAGCCACACCTTAAAACATATTAATTTAAACTATGTAAGGCCACAAAAATTTAAAATTTAGATTCTCATCATAATTTGCTCAAAAATTGGGGCGGGTGGGCGGATTTTATTTTTTATATTTTATTATTGAAAATATCTACATAACGCTCTTCTTACACAAAATTTTCACATTATGTTAATGCCAATATGAATATATTTTATTGTTGATTCTTTTAAATATCTACTGAAGATTCTTGTTATAGAATATTAAATATTTATAGTTTTAATTAATGATTTTTCAAGTACACAGATACTGCACACGCCACACAAAATGGGGTGCGGATCCCAATAAATTGCATATGCTGTGTGTAGTTCTCATCGGCCTTTCTGCATATACCTTTTAGTTTTACCCAACAACTCCTTTTTGTTTTGTGTGAAATATCACAGATTTCCACTGTCCTAATACTTTCGTTCTTGGGACTTGACACGTTCAACACTAACATATGTCATTTTAGCAAAACAGGATGTCTAAAACTGTAAAATATTCTACTGAAAAGTCTATGCTCAACAGTTTTAAGATTTACCATTTCCTTATCTTCTAAAGTCTGCTGACGACCTTTTTTTTTTAAATACAAAATCACATACAACCGGCAATCGTTATAACTTGACCAAATGTCATTTTCTTCATCTGATTTTACTTGGTTAAAATCTCTTTAAAAACTTGCTCATGCCAGTGATGGTATCTAGATGTACTTAAGTTATTTTTGATTTTCTGCCTTCTCTATACTGGCAGGGACCTATATACTATATAGGTCCCTGATGCTGGCAAATTATTTTTCCCTACATATTTAAACTGCTTTTATTGCAGATTTTTCTCCATTCTTCACATGGCTTTTGTGCTATAAATAGTGCCACACGACTTTTAATACAGACGAGATATAACTCTTAAAAATTTTGACCATGATTCTTGCTGAGTAAAAAATACATGTAAATACTTTTGAAACCCAAAAACCAAAATAAAAAACAACGGGGCGGGGCACTTTGAGCAGGACGGGCAGGGAAGAGAATCCAAAGTTTAATTTTACCTGGCCTAAATGGGATTAAATTGTGTATAGTGATTTTTTTTTTTCAACTTTTCCAAATTTAATTCAATACAAGTATAGATCTTGATCTAATGATCTTTACATTAATTTAAATTGGATGATTCAAAAAGCTATTTAATAAATAAGAATTAAACCTCCCTATGATTACATAATTTTAATAAAAATCCCTGATAAGAGAGTACACCACCCTGTTTCAAGAAGATTTATCAGGCAAACTATTTTTTCTCAATAGGCTTAAGAAGTGCCTGAACTTGTCCCAAAGTTTAAATGCCCAACAAGAACTCGAAGGACCGACAAAAACTACGGATCGCATACCAGCTTTAATTATTTGATGTTGCTGGGGATCCTGCGCGGATTTGGAAGGAGGAAATATAACATCTGTCACAGAATTCACTGTTCTTCGCAGTGTAGCTTCCATAGCAATAATCACATTCAGCGCCCAACTTTCCGGAAAGTAAACTTAGTAAATAACACCTGAACCGAACCGGGAAAAATACAAACAATGTTGAGGGCGGTGCATCGAAACGCCGAAATGTCGGGTTTCTGCCGAAATGTAAGTAGAATGCGCCGAAATGACTAATGAAATACTGCAATGACTGTGGATATCAATTGATACGGATACTAATACCCCAAAAACATAAACTTTTTGAGGTCAATCCTTACCCCTAAGGTTTTAGAGCCCATTTATCGTAAATATTGGAGGAAGTCAGCCGCCATTGACGGGTTTCATAGTATACCGTATACCACGCCCGATTTTTTTTTTTTTTTTTTTTTTTTTTTTTTTTTTTTTTTTTTTGTCTTATAAATTACAGATATGTTATAAATGTTTCAGTCATTATACAATTATCATTATTTATGAGGAAAAACATTTATTTTTTCAAGAATAAAAGAATAAATGATTTAAAAACATAATTATCAATTATAAATTATTGTCCCATAGCAAAAAGAAATGGCATTTTTCCATTTTATCTCCATTCATTCAGCATTTTCTAGCCATTTTTCATTTTAAAAACATTTTTCCTACATTTCTCTATCTTTCAATTTTCCAAAACCATTTTTTCAGAACCATTTCAAAACCATTTTTGTTAGAAAATGCTTTTTAAATGGTAAACCTTCACCATTTTTTCTCCATTTACTTGAGTAAATGGAAAAGAAATGCCAGTTTGGTGATCTAACTTGCTTGAGCTTGCCATTTTTCTTCCATTTATTTTCTGAGAAATGGAAAAATGAAGAAATGGTTAGTTTTAGGCATATTCTTAACCCTTAAGATTTGTCAGCAGTTAATTGATGCCAGGTGCCAAGTTTGTATAATGGGCCAGAGGCTATCAGATTTCCTCCCCAGCTCTGTGGTGACCGCCTTTCTCAGTTATTTTAAACATTGGACAAAAGCACTTCGACCTAGCTGGTAGTGATGGAGCTTAGATGGCTGAATTATTCTTCAAGGAAGATTGGGGTTTTTAGTATTTTTGATGCTGAAAAAACTGTACATTGATGATCAAAGCAGAATTATAAGATAACGTAACTTCTTGGAGAATGATTATCTGACAGTTTTAATGTTTCTAATATTTGGGGAGTGGTGGAGAAGAAAAACAACACATTTACCATCACTGAAAGGGTATTCTTTTTGAGAAGTAAGTATATATATTCACATATTTTTATTAATGTCAACAACACAAAAATGCTTTTTCTAAAGAAAACATGTACATTAGGAGTGTCCACTGATCATATTGATGCAATAATTAATTTATAAACCAATCTAGTTAAAACTTAGACTGATCGAGGGACACTATTGTAAATTCTTATAAACTTCAATTATTAACTATTTTCTTGCTCACTTTTCTCAGGTAAATGGTTAAATTTCTTCTGCAATCTGTTCAACCTATTAAATCATTTGTTTCTGATGAAATAGTGAATATACAGGCAGGGCAGTACTTGTACATGTATACTTATATTGTTCATGAATACAGACCTCGTAAAAGTTATTAGATTTATGCTACAGGAGTAACGATCAGCTGCAGTAGTGAAAAAAAATTGACAAAACAGTTTTCTGTTCTTTTCTCATTATGCATTTTGTTTATTTTTAGAATATGTACTGCTTGCATATGGAACACCAAAATGAACATGGAAACTGTAAATTGTCAAAGATGCAGACTACCATTATTCAAATCGAATTAGGAGATTAATCCATCAAAATTTCTAGGAATGCAAAACAAAGTTTGTGAAAAAATAAAACATTTGACCTTTGTTTCATGACTGACTCTACTACCAAGAAGATGGATTTTCAAAGCGCTTATTCTGTGGATATTGAGAACCCAGCTTTTTTCATTTTTCAATTATTGTAAAAATGTTTTTAAAATGGATATTAAATGGTTAAAACAAAAACCATTTATTTTTCATTTTTCTTCTCATTTGCATAAATGGTTTTGGAATGGTTAATTTGCATGTTATAAGGCCCAAAAAAATGGAGTTTGAATGGATGTTAAATGAGGTTTGAATGGAAATAAAATGAAAAATGGTTTTTAAATGATAATCCTTTCTGTTGAGAATTCTTGAAACTGTTGATGATATAAAATGGCTCCCGAATGGTTTTAAAATGGTCAGAAAAGAAATGTCTTTTAAATGGTAATTAAATGGATTTCATTTTGATAAGGGGTGAATATCAATGGAATATTATTGATGTACAATTGATAAATTTATATCGTAAACAATGTTTGGAAACTGGGGATTTTGTTTTCTGTTTGTTTGTGTTTTTTATTTAATTTTTTTTCTTTGTATTAATGGTTTGAACATATTTTATTGTATAAATAATATACAAATGGTTTGAACACAAGTTCTAACAACTTACGAGGTTCTCACCATAAATGTCTACAACTGTCAAGATCTATATACATTAATTACATGATAAATATATAACTAACTAGAGTTTTAGTGTAAGGCTGTAATAATTAATTAAATCTGCCAGAATCTCTTAAAAATTTTTGTTCAGATTGAAAAATATATTTATTGATTTCAACATTTTGTGACTCATCTCCCCACAGAAGTAGGTGACAATCAATAATATTCAATTTAGTGTTTGGTTTAATAAGACACAGTAGGTTTCTAAATAGTTCCTCTCTAGCATGTTGATATTTATTACATACAAAGAAGAAATGATCGATATATGGGTCTTCTGGTGTACCACATGACTAATTTATAGGACTCTCAATAATGTTTCTTTTATAAAGATCATAATTTAATTGTATTTATTTAATTAAATAAATCTTGAAAAGGATAGAATGCAAGTTATTTAAACTTAAAAGATCCTTTCCTCATTATACAAGCAGTGTATAAAATATGATTGTCATAACAGTTATATCATACAAGCAATATATATTAATTTGAACAAGAAGATTGCATGTTTATCAACTTCATGCAGATGGATCAAGTACTTAATGAATTTTTTGAGAATTTGGAAATTTATCACAGTTTCAATCACCTTAAGTAATAAAATAAAATTGTCTCTCATATGGTGTGTACATTAATTTGTTAGACACAATTTGTGCAATAAGTTATTCATGTTTCATGCTGGTAGCATTTGAACTTAACATTTTGTAATATTTTGTATTATATGTTGAAATGCGATAAGATGTATGTCTTAAGCAATAAATAAATAATAATAATATATTAATGATGTGAATTAATTAATTTAACAAAACAAAGGGAAACACTGTAATATAGTAAATGTCATCTGATTCATGTTTTGGTTTCTTAAAAATGCTTTTAACTATATAAATACATATGTTTACATATTGAATTTAGTTTAATCTTATAAATCTTCTGCCATTTGCCTTTATTGTATATGTTGTGCCTCTTTCATTAAACATCATTAGTGAACCTGATACAAGTCACATGCAGGCATCTTCAATTACACACAGGGAAGCATCTTGTGTATCCCGTACGAAAAAATCCAGGCGGAGAATAGGCGGATAGTATAGACGGAATCCGTCTGAATAAAGCTATATAAAGCATTATGATGCTTAGGTGGAATACAAGCGAAATTCAGGTGGATTTTAGATGGAATTCAGGCGGAAAAATAGGCGAAAAATGCAAATTAGTCCGCCTGTGAATTCCGCTTTTCAAATCCGCTTAAATATTCCTGCTAAAGCATTAGTAGAATATTGGACGGAATTCAGGCGGACTTTAGACAGAATCCGTCTAAAGATTCCGCTTAAATATTCCGCCTAAAAATCTGTAGAAAAATAACAATGAAGTAAAACATAACGTTAGTACATTATTTATTAACTTATTTAAAGTTACATCTGACTTCAAAAGTTAAACTATTACTGTCTATTTCAAACTTTTAAATTGGCTTTTAAATCAGCTGAAAGAAATCTTTTACTTGTATTCAGCAAGAGTTCACATGAAATTAGTCCTCTTATGATCCTCAGTTTTTTGTCGCTTTGCTTTTAATCTTTTTCCTGGCATACGACACCTGCTCTGTCACTGCGTCATTTACACTCTTCTCAGAAAATGACCCACCATTCTGATTACACCAGATGGCTATATATTCTGAAAAAAAGTAGACAATACTAAATTTAGCACATTATTAGAATTGAAATTTTGTTATTTTTAGATATTTCAGGCAAATTAAGTTCTAATTGTACTATTTTGACATTTCTTAATTTCATCATTGTAATTCTATAATCATCATTGAAGACAAAATGATTAATGTAAGAGATTAGAGAAACAATGTTACTGATGTCTGTACCCTTTAAGACGTCCATTTTGGAGTTATCCAAAACAGGTCTCAGGTCCCCTTCTTTGGATTTGATTCCTTGACCCCTGCTAGATGCCAACTCCTCCCAGGAAAATATGGCCGGTAGAAGTTTGGCCGTCATAGTAAAGGCCATTTTGGTGGGATGGGCCTTTTTGGCGGCATCTTTGGCCTTCCTTAGAGATTCTCTCCTCACTTTCAAGCTGTGATGAGCCAGGAGTTTTGTCATCTGCAATCAAAGTAAATTGCTTATTTCTGATATAATTATATCTAATGGGAAACATATCAAACTCAGAAAAAGGGAAACATTTTAAATTTGGCATTTGGGGTAAAAAAAAAAAGAAAAGTTTGACTCACCTGGCTATCAGAATCCTCTGGTGTTGAGGCATGTTTTCTCGGAGATCTCCTTGGAGTAGTTGGCAGGGTATTTTGTTGCGAAATCACAGGAGATGTGGTGCTCTGAGGTGACAAGGTCATGTTCTGTACTGATTGTGTGACTGTGTTTTGAAATGAAAGTGTATTTGTGTCTTGTACTGACTGAGTGACTGCATTTTGAAATGGAAGCACATTTGTGATACTCAATGGATCTGTGTTTGTGTTCTGTAAAGACTGAATGTGTGTGTACCGTGGTTGAATATTGTGGGTTGTGATAAAGCTCTGAGGAGTTGAGATGACATTGTTATCCTGTAAAGTTGTGAAATGTTGAAAGTGTGTGTTGCGTGTTGTACTTTGCTTTGTTGGTGTTTTGAGTGTTGGTGTATTAAGTGTTGTCTGTGGTGTTTGCTCTGATATGTAAGTGTCATGTGCGGACCATGGGGGTGGCTGTGTGTAGTTTGTGTATGGAGTCCATGTTTGTGTAGTCAAAGTAGGCATCCTGATCTCCTGGTCCAAAGTTTCATATGATTTGTCTACCATCTGAACAAATAAGGAAAAACAGAATGTTAGGATAGTCATATTCACACTCTGAATAACAAGATATATATAATGTCTGACAATTGAATACACTACCTGGGAGTTCACACAGCTTTCAGACTGTCCAGACTTGAATTGTTTTACAACGGCCTGCATGTAGTCCTGCACACTAGGTTTTAGCAACAATTCAAAGAGCTGAACTACGTCTGCTGGTGGAACTACTGAAGAGAATAAAAAACAGTGATATACTAATTAGCATAGTAATTATCAATAGTGTAAAGAGCATTATTACATGAATCATTTCACATTGTTATGTCGTGTTTTCACTGTAAAAAATAAATAAATAAATAAAATAAACACGAAAGATAAATTTCACCTTTCGGTGGCTGGTATAAAAGGACATGGTATGAATATTTTTTAAATTTAATTCGTGGAACCAGGGAGCTATATACATAGTATTATAGGTCCCTAGTGGAACAGGCACATGTTTCTGTAATATATATATATATATATATATATATATATATATATATATATATATATATATATATATATATATATATATAAAGCACTAAAAATGACCAACGACACGAACAATAATAATTGTCAAATTTTCGGGACAACCTGTCCCTTCCTCAGGACAATGAAAAAAGTTAAGAAGTCATAAAAACAAAGGAAATAGAGAAGCAAAAACAACTAGCACTACTACTAAACTACCAAACACTAAATATTTACAATGTTACATGTTTAATTTTGAGTTTATAAACAGTTGTGAACAAAGAAATCCGGAGCGCTATGAATTGCGTCCGGTCTATCGGGTGTAGTCTGGTGAAGTGTGATTTACATAATTGAACGAATTAAGATATTAGTATTAGTAATCCTGGAACAACCTACCCAAATATTTACAGCTCACATTTTTGTTTATTTCTTTTTTCCGATTTCCAAATTTAAAATATATATCCAAATTCATATTTCTAAATTGTCCTTCCATATTATCTTTCTTTAATTTCTGTTTATTATGTAGAGTTACGCTATTTTGATAGAATAAGACAATGTACGATTTACTGTTGGCCTTAATTAATTAGCGATAATTAATTCGTTCAATTATGTAAATCACACTTCACCAGACTACACCCGATAGACCGGACGCAATTCATAGCGCTCCGGATTTCTTTGTTCACAACTGTTTATAAACTCAAAATTAAACATGTAACATTGTAAATATTTAGTGTTTGGTAGTTTAGTAGTAGTGCTAGTTGTTTTTGCTTCTCTATTTCCTTTGTTTTTATGACTTCTTAACTTTTTTCTTTGTCCTGAGGAAGGGACAGGTTGTCCCGAAAATTTGACAATTATTATTGTTCGTGTCGTTGGTCATTTTTAGTGCTTTATATAAATTTCCATCCGTGACCTTGTATCTACTTAGTAGATCCGACACTTAGGATATACAGTGTTGTTGGTTTTTAGTGCTTTATATATATATATATATATATATATATATATATATATATATATATATATATATATATATATATATATATATATATATATATATATATATATATATATATATATATATATATATATATATATATATATATATATATATATAACCCATACTTATTGTACGTATATTTATAGCTATATTATTTATTTTTTATTATACTATATGTTAAAAAATTATTACAGAAACAAGTGCGAGTGATTCGTGGCCACGAATTTAAAATTCATCATGTTCATCATGTTCATGGTCATGAAATAAAAATTTGCGGCAACGAATTAAAATTTCTGGCCACGAATTATATTTGTAGTACTTAAAATATTGTAGATTATTCAAGTTCCCTTGATGTATGCACATCTAATACTACAGAAGTAAAATTCACTTTATGAACAGAATAGAATTTTATGTGTTTGATTTTATTACTATTGATGTTATAAACTGCTAAATTTATTGCAGCAAAGATATTTGGGGTGGGGGTCAATTTTCAATTTGTGTGAACATCTGTCGGAAAAGCGGGGGTGGGGGGCTCGTGAATAGATATATAAAAATGGGCATGACTGATTCATTTTTCTGCTTTATCCTACGATTAGTGACTTTCAGAAGTTTTTCTGCATTTTAACATTATTAATTAAGCCGAATATTCTTTCAAACATTTCCATATTACCTGATTAAATAAACTCAAATCTAAGGCTAGAAAGTTTTGATGAGTTCAGTTTATCAAATAAATCAGTCTGATTTATTATATTAAGTTGCAAAACCCTTTTCAACTAATCTGAATTAGTCCACGTTTCGGGAGTGGGAAACGACGCACTAATGTTGGAACTAATGCATCAGTTTTATTTACAAATGAACCTTCTCTCCATTGGCGGATTTAGAGATTAATAAATGGGGGTGGATGTGGGCAACATTTGGAAAAAATATAATTTTGGGGGGTCAGATATTGCTTTTATTATACAAAACTGATCTAAAATAATAATAATAAATTAAAGGGGGGTTGGAAGGGGGCTTTGCTGGCCCCTGGGCTCACCAGAGCTTTGCCCTGGACCCATTTGGGTCCTTAAGGCGGCCCCAGGCTCCCGAACTCCCCCCCCCCCTTTTTAAGAAATCCTGGATCTGCCACTGCTCTCCTATACCATTAAACTATGTCTGGATCTAAGAATTTTGGATTGGAATTCATTTTTCATTCAAACAAATCTTTTTGCAAATACTACCAAGTTACAGAATTAATCAATTTATTTCCCTGGCATATTATCATATATTTAGGAGAATTTATCTTTTTCTTCGTATTATTTCATTTATTTGTGTGTACTTCTCTGAGGCGATTTTGAAAGACCCCGGGTTCAAATTTCGACATGACAAAATTTCAGGGTTCATATAATTTCAGGAAATTGCTTCATTAAAACGCTTACTTGTACCCACTATTATACACATAGAGATAGTGCATGAAATTGATACAGATTTTGTCAAAATCATGGCCGACGTGGACTCTCAAGACGCCGCATCAGTCCCAGCTTTAGCGGTTACAGCTGCTGTTGGTGCAGTAATTGTCTTAATTATACTTGTGTGCAGTGTAGGAAGGGAAAACAAACCAAAATCTGAAAGTGGTGAGAAAGTTTACTGAACAAACAAGAGATTTCTAATTTTCTAGGTGAAAACGAAAGATTGCACCATCACTCAGGGTCCTTAGACGATCTGAGCAAAAATTAGTGTATGGTTTAAGGTGGGGTGGGGGATTCCTAATGAGCCTCGGTGACTCGTTTCAAACTCTCAAAACTTTTCTTATTTTAAAAAAATCCATCAAAAAGAATTCCCAGTGGAAAGGCAGAATGTTGTTTTTTAAATTATTGTCATAAATAAATCAATTACCAATTACCTAACTTCATTAAAACTTAAAAAAAAAATCAAACTTCTGAGAATTAGGTCCCTGTCATTATGACCATATAACCCTACATCATTTTTTTCCAAATCACTGGTGAAAATGGATCCCATCTCCTGAGACAGACAGTCAACAGTCATACAAATATCGTGAGGGTGACCAGAAGCAGAAATATTTTAAATTGTTACCCTGTGATTGGGTGCAAGGGATGACAAGTGCATAAAATTCAAGGCAATGAACAAAAAAGGGCATGGAGAAAATGGTGTAGGACTAATGATGGTGACCTAATTCTCAATCGTTTGAATATTTTTTTTTTTTTTTTTGCAAGTTTTCATAAAGATGTGGTTGATGAAAATCAATGTTAGGAATTTTTATAATTTTTTTTGATGAAATTTAGAACAAGACTTATAAGCTGCAATGTATATAAATATGTAATATGACTTTTATATTGTGCAGTCACAATAAGAAAAAGGAAATGAGATGAAGAAATATTTTGATGTTTAACTAATTTATTTGTAATATCCGAGACAGCAAATTTTTGTGTGTTTTCAGAACAAAATGAAAATGTTGAGAAAACCCAGAAAAATGAAAAGACAGAAAAACATGCAAAGAAAGGAAAAGCACAGAAAACAGTGAAGAGGTCACACAGTGTTCACTTTTCTCATCCATGGCTATCATGTAACCTGAAGGGACACAGTGGACAAGTTTTAGCCCTGGACTTCAGTCCTAATGGCAAATACCTCATTACAGCTAGTGATGGTTAGTTTGTAATATGTATATGTGGATATTTATGTGTCAATTTTTTTTTATGTATACTTTTGAGCAGTGCAGTAAAAAAGGTTCTATTAGCATATCCCCCCCCCCATTTTTTTTCTGTCTGTTTGTATAACAAATGCACAATTTTCTGATTTCTTTTCCAGATAGAACTGTTTTGATTTGGAGTACCAAAGAATTTTCTCAGAAAGAACACAAGTGAGTTTAATACTTTTCTGTTAGTACTCAAATAATGAAAAAAAAATGATATATTGATTATTGAATGAATTATGTCCATGAGATGAAATGATGCTATTCTATTGAACAGTTTCAATTTAATGATAGGCATTTTTTTTTATGTCTTTATGGATATATCTATTTTTGGTGGGTTTTTTTTGAAGGTCAATAAGAGGAAATGTGGAGTATGACCATGCAACTAGAGTTAAATTCAGTCCAGATTCTAAGTGAGTTGTAAATTCTTAAACTTTCAAAGGAGAGCTTTATTTTAATTTTTCATAATTATATTAATATTTTTTACTGTGATATACCTGTTGTTTTAGAGCATTTGTCTGCAGTCTAGCAAATGAAAACACAGTAAGAATATTCCGCATTGGGAAAAAGGACACGGGGGGTATTGGAAATATTACATCAGCATTTGATTTTGAGAAGGTGAGAATACCTGTACAGATCCCACACCTATTTCTAAAAAATAGCTACCTTATGCCTCTGGCTATACTGCAGTTGTAGCTGCACAGTAAATATACACTTTTGAATGCATGGATCTGTAGGTTTCTGCTCATCCATCCCAAATTTTTAGACCAGTGAGTACAGACATGCAGCAATAAGAAAATCTAGTTTTATCTTGATAATTTATATAAGTTCTATTTTACAGAAACATACAGCTGATATTATCTATATAGGGATAGCCAGCAATGGAAAGTTCATAATGACGTGTAGCAATGATACAACACTCATTATCTGGTCCATTAAAGGTATATGTACATCACTGTGACATTAAAGTAAGGATATGATATAATATAGAATTAGAAACCTACTTCTGACTACAGTCAATCCTCCTTATCTCAAACTCAATGGGGCCAAGAAATTTGAAAGTCTCAACCACTGTTTTCTTAATATATCCCATGCCAAATCTTTGGATATCTCAAAGTTTTTTCTTAGTCCTGTTGAGTTCAAATCACTTCGACATATCCATTGACCAATGTATTTGAGATATTGGAGTTTGAGATAACAAAGTTCAACTAGTATAAAAGATGTTTCTTTGGTGAATAGAAACTTCTGAGTGGTAAATTTTTTGTGACATTTTCCGTAACAAAAGCCTCTCGTTGTTTTAATAGAAAGAGAATTGTAATGAAGTTTTTAAGGATGTTTGTGCATGTTTTATTTCTGAATCATGTTTGTTTTAAGCTGCTGTATTTTGTAAAACAGGAGATGTTCTGGATACTATAGACACCAGGCAGATGAATAACTCCTATGGAGCAGTGTCGCCTTGTGGTCGATTTGTGGCTTCATCAGGTCAGGAGGAGGAAACAAATAATTATTTCTTAATAATGTGAACACAATTCACATCTGTAACAATCCTCAACTGAAGATGAAATATATTGGTATCAGTAATTTCATGCATTAAAAAAAAGATTAGCTGTCATTTGTATATCCCCTCAAAGTTATGTGGATGCTAAAGCAGTAATAAATGTTTACTGGATGGACATGAATTTGCAACAAGAAGAACTTTGGATTTCATTGGGATTATTCTATTGATGTTTTCAAGGTTTCACTCCGGATGTAAAAGTATGGGAGGTCGGATTTGACAAAGCCGGAAGCTTCACAGGATGTAAGAGAGCGTATGAGTTGAAAGGTCACTCAGCTGGGGTGTATAGTTTTAGCTTCAACAGCGATTCTAGTCGGTAAGTCACAAAAAATTCTTTCCGCAGGTTTTACAAAAAACATATGAAGGTCTTAAACTTAATGTGCACATTCTCAACAATTTTAAGTTACAGTATCTTGATTAATTTTAAATTTGCATTGATATTTATCGGAAAGTTGATGTATGCCTATGTAAAATTTTAACCTTTTATCCCCCCTTGTTTTCTATTTTTTTTTCTAAATTAATTTGAATAATTGTGACCCTGCTGTTCACAAGATTTTTTTTTAAAGATAGTCCTTATATACTTGTATTCACACATAGAATGGTAACCTCTTATCTAGCCCCAGGGGCATGTTTGAATTAATTTAAATCCCCATGGTTACATTCTGCCAATTTCTGTTGAAATTTACCCATTGGTTCTGGATAAGAAGTAAAATATGTGAAAAGTTTATAAAAAGATTAACAGATTGCCAAAATGTTTCAAACATTCATTTTGGAAATATTGTTCATTTTAGAATGGTGTCTGTCTCAAAAGACAAAACATGGAAGTACTGGAATACTGACAGTGAGTGCATGTATTGAAAAATCTAGTTTTTTTTTTTTTAAAGAAAAAAAAAAGATATCTGGTGTTCAATGGTCATTTTTTGTAGCATTCATAAAAGATACTCTTTTTTTGAAGTGCTGATTTTCCAACAAATGTAACCCTTTTCATTTGTCTTATGTTTGTGGCAACAAACTTTTGCAATTTCTCTAACCTGGAAATTATCATAGATAGTGTGTTTTAAATATGAATTGATATTATGTATACACATGGATTTTGTGCTTGCTTTGTTACAGTAAGATATGAAATGGGACAGGATCCATACCTTTTAAAAACTGGGAGTATAGACTTTACCTCTCCTTGCTTGATTTCTCTGTCACCAGATGGCAGAAGTGTTGCAATTGCTAGTGAAAATTCAGTTAGTGTTCATAATGCCATAACTGGAGAGCAAGAAGAAAAATTTTCTCAAGTGTTCTCAGGTATGCATCAAAGAATTTCAACCACATGGAGCCAAAAAAAAAGGTTTTTGCTTTCCTAAAATATCTGCAAATTTCTATAATGGTATATGCCTTGCCAAAATATTTGCAAGTTTGTATGACTTTTTTTTTTTTTTTTGAGGGGAAAAAACTGCTTAAATATGAGTACCTTACTTAAATTTCAGGGGAGGTAACTGATGTGTCGTTTGATTTAAGCAACAAATACATTGTGTGTAGTGGTGATAGGCATGTGTCTGTATTCAATAACATCACTGGGTACAGAGCCTCCATTGAAGAACTGCAGGAAAAAGTCAAAGATGCCCACACACAGGCCCAGAAGGAGAGAATTCGACAGCAAATCAACGATGCACAGTACGTCTTGTCAAATATGAAATGACAATGTACATGTATATAATGAGTGTATGAGTGTGTAATTTTGTTTTTGATGTTGCTTTATACAGGGAAGCTTTGGATCACTTACTAGGACAGTCTAATGGACATGCTGGAGGCAAAAAGGAGTAGACAGATCTCACATCATTTTGTGACATTCCTATCAGTGGAAGGGAAATTATTTTTCTTGACAAAGATTGTTTATTGGCAGCAACTTCTGAAGTGCCACTCTTTATACTTTAATCAATTTATTTGACAATTTTTATTAAAGACACATTTAAATTTCCTGTTTTGTTCTTTCTTATGCCTGTTCTTATGGGAAATGAAGTAAACTTTAACCATTTGAAACTGATTTTTTTTCAATGAGTTCTGTAACAAATGTAGAAAGAAAACTCCCAACAGGCAGTTCATTGCAGGATCACTTTGTTGATGGCTGGAAAATTCATTGGCATGTGCTAAATTACATGCATGTTTGGGATGGGGTGCATTTCAACCTGCACTACAAAAAGATGCACCTTAATTTGACAATTTATAATCTTGCTCAGTCAAATTTGCTCCTACATACTTGTTTTACATACATATATGTAAATCTCTGGAGATTAATGGTGGTGCCAGGCCAGGCTTTGAGGACATGACCAGCTCGGATTACCGGAGCATTAATTAACTGGCTTACTGATATGACACTTGGTAGCCTTGTTGTTACCAGGGAATTTTAAAATATCCTTATGTAAAACTTTAGTTTCTCATGGGTTTTTCATGCCGTTACATGTAAGTGATTGGTCAGTGGGATGACCACCTTTGTGTATTTAAAGCAATTTAGGGCTATCGAACTTGACTTCCATAAATTGTCCAGACCTGTTTATAATCCACTTTTTAGGTAATTTTGAATCCATTCCTTAATTTAAAACAAGAAAAAAACAGATGTGCAAGTTTTTATTGCAGTTTGAAATAATGCTTGGGTACGCCAACAAAATTGAAAAAGCTTAGCAGATATAGGGAAAACAACAAATTCTTTATAGAATGCTTTGTTAATCACAACTATGACATTAAGAATTTTAGTTATCTAATGCAGAAAAGTTAAGTATACACAAAAATATACATATATACACACCAATTTCAAGTATCTTCTGTTCAGTAACCATGCAAAAGTACACCTGTCTCTAAAGCAAAGGACAAATTAATACTTTCACTACCTTATGTATCTATATACATGTAGTTCTAAGCAAAAATTGTCACACCTGGGCATGGGATCATATAAATTTTGGACTTCAGTCAAAATCTGTGTATTGTGCTATTAAAAATGCTGTAGAAGGCTCAAAAATACTACATGTAGTAAGAGTCACTTGTAGAACTAGTAAGAGTCACTAGTAGAGAAAACGGGGATTAAGGTTGGAAGATAGTTTTAATTTTTCTTCAGTAATGTGTAAATGTGAAACACTTACGGCACGGCACTGACAAGACATAGACAAGTTTTAGTGTTCTACTACTGCAAAGAGTGATTTTTTTAAATACCATTCCAACAGTGAGTAGCTCTACATGGAGAGTACCTTACTTGGATATAAAGGGTACCAGGTTCCCCATTTTCCTAATTAATTTTACAACTTTTTAACACTCATGAAGGTACTCAAAGAAGAACGAGAGGCCCATGGGCTACATCGCTCACCTGAACACTTAGGCTAGGAAAAAGCAGAAATCCGTTAAGTATATAAAAGTGGGCTGGGGGAGTATAATTTGAACGAACTTGAATATACACTGCCTAAACATGCTTCTGATATGACTAATAATGGCTTTGCTGTTCTTAAGAAGAAAATTTTTATCGATATATCCTTTATATTCCTTTGTATAACTATGGCCCCTCTATACTCTCAGGGGTCATGATTTGAACAAATCATGGCCTTGCTGTTCTTGAAAAGAAGGATTTTAAAGATTTTTCTTATGTTTTCAAACTTTGATCATCCACTGTGGCCCCACCATACTTCCTAAAGTCATGATTTGAACATTAACTTCATTCTACACTACTGAGGATGATTCCATATGAATATGACTAATCACGGCCTTGCTGTTTTTGAGAAGAATAATTTTAAAGATTTTTCTTATGTATTCCTATGTTAAACTTTCATCACCCATTGTGGCCCCACCCCACCCCCGGGGGTCATGATTTGAACAAACTTAAAACTACACTATCTGAGGATGCTTCCATATAAATATGACCAATCATGGCATAGCTGTTCTTGAGAAGATTTTTTAAAAAAGATTTTTCCTATGTATTCTTATGTAAAACTTTGATCACCCATTGTGACCCCACCCTACTCCCAGGGGTCATCATCTGAACAAATTTGATTCTACACTACCTGAGAATGCTTCCAAATAAATATGACCAATCGTAACTTTGCTGTTCTTGAGAAGAAGATTTTTTTGTCTGTGTTCCTGTGTAAAACTTTGACCACTCATTGTGCCGGGGGTCATGAATTGAACAAATCTGAATCTACACTACCTGAGGATGCTTCCACGTAAGTTTCATATTTTCTAGCAAAGTGGTTCTTGAGAAGAAGTTTTTTAAAATGTCATTAATTTTTCAAATTCATAATTATCTGCCCTTGGAAGAAGGCATGGCCCTTCATTTGAACAAACTTGAATCCCCTTTACCCAAGAATACTTTTTGGCAAGTTTGGTTGAAATTGGCTCAGTGGTTCTTGAGAAGAAGAGGAAAATGTGAAAAGTTGACGACAATGATGATGACAGACAACGGACAAATTTTGATCAGAAAAGCTCACTTGAGCCTATGGCTCAGGTGAGTTTAAAAGTGTGTGTGTGTGTTTTTTTTTTTATTGTTTGCAACTCTCAAGTTCTGAAAAATAATAGAGCACTCAAATAAAAGAAAGAAGAGGAATTCCATGCATCACTAGTGATTTCATAGGAAGAATTTGAGTCTTATTCACAGGTTAAGCAAATGATTGACATTTTGACTTGAGTCTGCTTCACAATCCAAAGACCAGCTGTCACAGCTGATTGCAAAAACTTCAGATTTAACTTGGGAGTTCAATTTTTGTAAAATTTTTGTAGCTGCAGGTATTTTTAATCACCCTGCCCTTTTCAACATACCATCAAAAATACAGTATTATCACAATCATTTATTTTTTATTGTTCACATTTTTTCATTCGCAAAATTAATGTATATCATACTAACACTATATGTCATATAATGTCATAGCAACTCATTAAATATACAACAACAGTTTTTGAAACAAATACTATATATATATTATACTCAGAATAATGATTTCAAACCACCTTTAATATAATTCATCTACTTTTAAACAAAACATTCTTCCATTATAAATCTATACAATATGAATTATAGTTATGTATGCTGCCCTTACAAAGTTTCCTTCTGTAATTTTTCAAAAGTTCAGTAATGCAAGAGGCCCTATTATTGATGAGGATAACAGAATTCAGCCAGTGTGACAGGAAATTAAATAATTCATAAATAAAATATTCATTTCCTATGATCAATATTCATGCCTGAACCTGTTGTTTCACAAACATTATTATAGTAAATAAAAGGTTCACTGCAACAAGTACTGAATCATTGTCAAAAATTGAGAACATATTTGCAAAAATTTGTTTCATACAATGTAGCATTGTAAAACCTGGCATACAGACTGAGGTAGATAGGGGTTCACTAGTTTTTACTGATTATCAAACTGTTATACTAACATAGAGTCAACACTGGTAACAAATTCAAATGCCACAGATCAGATATTTATCAAAGATGAAATACATAACATCTTTTCAATTTTAATTCTTTCACACAAGGCAAACAGCAACTTATATAAACCAAGAGAAGTTTCACTACAATCTTGCATAATACATGTAGCTCATGTACCAACAGTAAATCACAACACAAGTTTGTTTAAAGCCAGCATTACACTTCACGAATTTATAGTTGCAGAAATATGGCACTATAAATCTATAAATGTTTGAACATTTAACGTTGAGGTCAAAGACATGGTCATCAAATCTTTTGTGAAAGTTTGTGTAATAGTTACAATTTATACAAAAACTTAATAGATCTGCTAATTTTCCAACACATGAACACACCAAATACATGTATGCTTAAATGGGTGTGGACGCAGATTTTGAGTTAATATTTTCTGAAATTTTCAGTAAAAAGCATTTCAGACCAATATAAAAGCATGATTAAAAACTTCTTTTATCTGAAAATTATTAAAACTACAAATTTTGGGACGTGTTTGAATGATAAAGTAAAATGCATCCCTAATATTTAATAAAAAGTGTATTACTGAAAAATTTTGAAACTATAATCAGAAAACTTGGAGTAGAAACGTGAGAAAGCAAAACCAACACACCTGAGTTGTCAGCTCATGTTAAGTTATACGTGAAAAGTTTAACTAATGAACACACTCAGTAAAACGTAAACATTAATTAACAATAACAGAGGTCATGCCCATGTTTAGAAATTCAGATGTTTGACATAATGTTATGAAGAATGACATCACCGAATTTTAAGAATTTTCATGAGAGTTCATTTCATTAAACTAAGTTATTTTTTGCATAATTTATAAATGTAAACAAAACAACAGTGTAACTTTGTCCAGGCCCCTTTCAATTCTTTAAATCCATGATTAGCATGAAATACTTTACTTGATTCATACCCTCAATCATAAAATGCATTTGTTACTTAGAAAAACTACATGAAGTTTAATGTAATCATTGCCATATTCATACAGTATGGGTAAATATGAAATAATTAAAGTTGCTATTGCCTCACAAGGTATACAAGTTTATTGAGATTTAAGTTTTAGTTCATCCTCTGCTTTTATTAGGAGCAAACTGCCTTTTTAATAGCATGGTTAATACTGCCATTCAACACCGGTACAAACAGACAACAGCAAGTAAAAATGCTTGGTGACAAGAATTCCATCTCTGAAGGACAAGTGGAGCAACTTGCATGAATTGTGAATGGTGCAATAATGTACGATCTATGGCAAAATAAGTTTAAATTTACATTGTAAAGGCACAATTTTAGCAACTTTTCTTGCAAATCCATAAAGTTCACAAATTATACTCATGACTGTTCTTATAATTTGTTGTGCATTCTGTATAAATCTTAAGGTTATTTCCTGGCAGGGAAGATGTCTGCCATGCCACTTTTATATAATGGCCAGGATCATGATACTAATGATAATATTAAATAGTGTAATGTTCAGATATGTGGACTGATACTTTTTTTTCAAACAGCAAGATTATTACTACACATAACTGTAATAAAACATTTAACTTTATTCACCTTTTTATCTACAATTTCATGTACTTTGCATTGCATTATGCCATTTGAATTCACAAAGCAAATCCCCCCCTCCCCCCCAAAAATAACTTACTGACAGTATTGTTTACAGAAAAGAATTAATGACAAACATCTGAAAATTAAATGGTTCATACTTTTGCATCTATTTCAATAATAAAAATGTAGTACAGAAAACATGTTCCTGCATAGTCATCTAGCAAGTTTCAACTATCAAAACAGTCAGAAAAATGTCTGTTGATAATAAATTCATGATATTATTATTTTTCAACATGCTCTTTTAAAAATGATATATATCGATAATATTCAGCATGAATGAGAATTTCTCAATAAAGTCATTTCAACTTACATGTATGTTACATTGTCAAAAATTTGCAAATTTACAAAACCATATCACTTCCATATTCTTAATTCCCTATTGATATTGCTTTGTTTCTTCATTATTGAGCAGTTGTCCTTGGAATATATGCACTTTTAATAAATGCATCAGGGATTTCACATTTACCAAGTTGCTTTAATCTTTTCATTTTGGAAACAACATTTTCTCTCTGAGTTCGATGCCACTCAAATGTAATTCCATAAGTAACCAACAACTTTAAGCCCTTTAATCTTGCTTAGGCTCAAAATCAACTTGAAATAAGTTTATAAGTTACTTGATATTTCTTCATGTACAAACTCAACAAATGCCACTTTATGTCAGGAACTCAAAATCACCTGAACAAAAAGTTGGACATAAAAATTCATCAAACAACACACATATTGCTTTTGCCAGCAACAAACTTTGAATTAAAGCTGCCCTATGTTTTGTCCAATGTTCGTGGATTTCTAGACTGATCTCGTCTCCACAGAAAATCTACCTCAGATTACAGTCCTTAACTGTACACAACGGCAAACATCCGAGGTTGTTCAGTGTGTGCTGAACATTTATCAAACTATGTCTATGAGCACAGCTGGCCTCTGTATGAACAATCAGGTGTCTGTTGACTTGTCTGTTTTGAGGACTGCCTCTGTGGCATGTTCAGGCATGCGTGACGGGTCAGACAGAATACACGTTGTTGTGCTCAGTTGGCGTAATGCATTCAACACAGCTGTAACAATAGAATTTATCATGATGATGAAACCTGCTATATTTGCAAAGGTGATCTAAAATTACTTTGAAATTAATCTTTACAAGCACAGTTCTTTTCCTGACACACATTTTAAAACTTGCATCATTTTAATGTTTTATTCATGAGAATGGCATAAGACCTTACCAGGCCTAAGAACCACTAGTGAGCAATGCTGATCCAGCCAAGCTAAGGTGGTCCTACAGAGTTCATCCACACTGGCTGTAGACACCATGTTATTGTAAGTATCAAACAGACCCTGGATGATGGTGGAAAACTAGGACAATGTCAAGGAAACTTTTCTAATTATGATAAACAGACTCCTCCAGCAAGTTCAAACAAATGAACCCTTATGAGCAATGTTATTAAAACTTGCTTTTATCTATGGGTAATAAATGAACTTTTTTCCCTTCTAAATCCCCAAAATTTAAGAAACTTCACATATTTTGATGAATGCTTTAAAAGGATACAATCCAAAACTTCCAGTTTGTGAGAGTTCTGTTTTTGACATATTCCTGGAACATCTCTTTCATTTGGTCCACCCTCTGTCTCGTGACTGGTACCCCCGTGGCTGGGAGTTGTGCCTGGCACTGACTGTAATAAAAGGTCAGAGGTCAAGATAAACCGTGACTTTGAATTAGGCCATTCCAAGTTTTTGCTATGCTTAGCGTCCGCCTTGGTTTTTGACACCCCATATCATAAAAAACGAACAAAGTCATGAGTCCTCAAATTGAATATTCTGGTCAAAATCACTGAATTCTGTCAATTTCTCAAAATATTTGTCTACAATATGTCATATTAGGAATATTGTAAGCATTGAATACCTTGATTTTGCTGAAGAATAGGTTTTTTCTACGAGAAAAATAGATTAATGAAATCAAATCCTCTGAGTGACGTCATTTTTATGACTATAAAGTCTGTGTTTTAATTATTGGTTTGTGTTTTTTTGCGAATAGGTAGGTAGGTTTTGAAGATGGGTGGACACTAAACAGAGAAAAAACTTGGAATGGCCTTAGAGAATCTTTATTTGAACAGTGATTTACTGTGTCTGCAGTAAGTCCTTGTAATTTAACAAACCTTATTTGAACATTGAGAGATTCTATTTCTTGTCGAAGGATCTCTGCTTCATTTTGCATCTGTGCTCGCTCTGCTTTCAATTTCTTACAATATTCAGCAGCTGCATAAGAAAGAAGCTAGCTTGGTAAAACCTCTTATCATTCTAAAATGTACCAAATAAAAGTTCTCTCTCCACCTCAAAGTAAGATGAGATAGTAACCAGAAATAAACAAGACTTACTTTTTTGAAGCATTGCTGCCTTGCTTACTTTGGCATTGGGATTCTGACTAAGGGTTGGGATCAGTGTGTGAAGTAGGTCAAAGCCACTCTGAAAGAACAAAAATATGGGATCAGTGTGTGAAGTAGGTCAAAGCCACTCTGAAAGAACAAAAATATGGAATTAATGTGTGAAGTAGGTCAAAGCCACTCTGAAAGAAAATAAACATGAGATCAGTGTGTTATGTAGGTCAAGGCCACTCGGAAAGAACAAAAACATGGTATCAGTGTATGAAGTAGGTCAAAGCCTACATGTAAGGACATGAACATTCAATAATATGGACCAATCCTTGAAAAGAACAATTCAGAAATTGTATGCCTTTTTTTTTTTTTTACAACTTTCAGTATTTCCATGATGTCCATGTATTACACACAATGTGAAAAAACTTGAGATTTCTTTCTGAATTTTTGTAACACAAAACTTTTTTGTAGGTTTCAGACCTTGATATTACACCTCCTCTTCTGTTCAGCTGATGTATGATTTAGTCGCCTGTGTTCTCCACCTCTAAATTCTGCATCAGAGTCCTGAATATAAATACAAAATATATACTGTTGAACGTGGCTAATGTCTTAAAATGGTAAAACATTTTCTTTGTTTTGAAGCATTCTAAGAGACTTTTAACTACTGACTCAGTACTTAAATGTGTCTTAGAATGCTTTAAAACAAAGAAAATGTTTTACCATAGTATTTGTATGTACCACTACGTATTGTGTATTTCTTAAGGTTAAAAAAATGAAACTCTTCAAATTTGCTCCACTATACAGAAGGACTTTGTAGTATAAAGATCTAATTAATTTTTTTCCTCACCCCTGAATAGTTGCCAGAGGGACTAGTAACTGACAGACTTTCAGATGGACTGGTAGGATTCGACAACACAGTGGTTGTACTAGAAGGAGGATAGCTGGCCCGCCGAGGAGAAAGAGTCTCAGACAGGTGTGAAGAAAGGGAGGGCAGGGCTGTTTTGGTAGGAGTCAACGTTGGTACACTGCTAATTTTAGAAACTGTTGTTGATGTATTCGTAGATAATTTTACTGAAAAAAGAAATGAAACCTTTTCAGTGTGGAAAATACTGCATTACAAAGAACCTTTATGTGAACACAGTACAATGTTTTACCTGGATTCGAAACAAAGTTGATCAATGTATCTTTGGTAGCTTCAACACCGGGACTCTGTGTTTGTAAAAGTATGCTTGCATCTGTTAGCTAAGGAGATAAAAATAACAAACTTTGTATAACACTTGGACATTTAAAACATGTATCTACAACATTTATAACATGCACATGTCTTCCCGACATACAAAAACATTGAAACTTGCTGGGGTTGTTAAATATCAGCTCACAAAAATTTCTGGTGTCACTTCTTTTGCACAAATGCTATAATCATGCACTCAAAATCAAAGAGAGATAACAAATGAATATGACAAACAGAAGCAATTTTTGACAGTAATAAAGAATCATTAATTTAATGAAAGTCTGAGGTACACAAAGTATTATTAATCAAAATAGAATGAATCCAATACTGAAAAAAGCAAACAAAACTGGATTTATTTTCCTTATTTTATGATGCCTCAGGGCTCTGGCAGTGGCAAATATGTACTTGTTTTGTCAAATATAAAGACTTACCTAACATGGTTCAAATTAAAATTTTGCTCAGTTAGTATAAAAAGAGAAATCACAAGCAAATTCAAAGATTTGTAGTCCCCTGCTTTCGGTGTCTTAGTGGTTGGGATATAATTGTAATTGTGTGTCTGTTTGTGCTGTCTACTGTTTTTGTGACAGACAGAAAGATAGACTGACAGACAAATAAGAATGTCTCCTCACTTTCGCAAAAGCCTCACCTCATTTGGAGCAAATAATAATTAAATGCAGATACTTTTTATTGTACGTTACCTTATATGGAATAGAGGAGACAACAAGGGGTGTGGGAGTGGGTTGTTGCCCTTGGATTGTCACCAGACTAGGAGTTGCCACCCCTCCCGCCTCTTTCTTCACATTGATTATAGCCCCTGGATATGTCCCTGATCAAAAAGAAAAATTAAATGAAGATGGTTTTCATTAAGAATTTTCACAATAAAATATACTATATATATATTAACATAACCACTGTAATTGTGTTCATGACACTGTGCCAACATCAGAATGGTATACAATATAATGGGTATTTTCTGTCAGTGGAATATTTTGCAATTTGACTCCTTATAGGTAGCAAATAAATTTCTGCATTTTTAATTTCTATGGTTGCAATAATCTGCAGAAATTCCAATTAGGGGATATGACTACTGAATATTTAAAGATTTGGTAAAACACTGCAACGTTTTTATATTTTTGCCTATCATAAAAAAAAAATGCCTAGATTTTCATCCCCGCCTGTCCCAATTTTTTACCCCGTCTCGATTTTATTTATTTCTGTTTTTCTTCATCTTGATTCTGATTGGGATCGGTATTCAGCTACCATTCAACTTTCATATAAAATAACTAGGGATGTCAAAATATTTATTTTCTTTAGTCGAATATTCGATTGCATTATTCGAATGATAGTCGAATATATTCGAATCTTTTTCGGAAAATAAAATTTTATTTCAAACCTCATTTGTACACAGACCTAAAATGTGGATAGCGTGTTTATATTAACTAAATCTTGTCCATAAATCGGTATGTAAAGATGTTTTTTAGTAAGCATAAAAAATGACAGTACTATTTATTTTTTAAGCTTATTAAAATAATTGAGGGGTAAGGAGGGGGGGGGGGGGAAACACACAATACCCACAGGCCAGATGTCTGTGATAATTTTAAACAATTGAATATACTTTTTGTCCCGGCTATCAAAATGTCTTTGAATTTTGTAAAAGAATATTAACTTTATAATAATTATCGTAGTGTCCAAACATGTCACGGCTATAATGGGTACATCGTTTGAGATCAAGCCCAATTAATAATTTTACAAACAAAGCGCAGCATACTGAGATAATTTTATTACAAAAACAACACATTAATTGACAAATAATTCTCGTGGAAGTGAAGCATTTCTAATTACTGTACTCTCTACATGTAAAGTCAAAAACAGTTTTTAATGAGGAAAATCATCTTATCGACTGTGTCTGAGGAAAGACGGTTTCTCGATTTTAAGATGAGAATTCCATCTCTTTATCATTCTTTCATTGAATTTATTCATTCGAATATCGTTTCGTTATTCGATCGTCGGTCCATTCGACTGATAGTCGAATAGTCGACTATTCGTTGACATCCCTAAAAATAACACAAACGTCAGCATTATTTTAACAGCTGACAAGATGGTAATTGCAGTAATATGTATTTAACAAGGATCATTGGTTGTGAAAGATTGGTGATGATGTGTAGTAAGAGATATGCATATTTAAATTGACCTCTACTTCGACTTTTAATCGGGCATAATCAATAAATCTGCACTGTCCAATTGATCAGGTCAACAAAAAATCTGCACAATGGAAGAAATAAAAAATATACAGTAAAATCCGCCTGCCCATCTCAAACTTTTAAACCAGAAGTCTCTGATGAGACTGTAGCTCTACTGGTCTGTACGTATAACAAAGGAAAAGTAGCACTTGGATTTGATACTTTGCAGCATGCAGCAATAAACAGAATTAGGTATCTTAATGTAGTCTACTTCTGTGCCAAGTTATATTGAAATCAAACGAAAACTGTAGGAGGAGTAGCTTGTTGAAAGTATTTCACAGAAATTTCTGTTTTTAGTAACCATGACAACATCATTCATCGAAATCAAAAAACGAAATACATATTATTTATCTAAGTGTATTCTAATTGTGTGCCAAATTAGATTGAAATCAGACCAAAACTGTAGGAGGAGTAGCGTTTTAAATGAATTTCACAGAAATTTCTATTTTCAGTAACCATGACAACACCGTTCATCGAAATCAAAAACCGTTGCACTAAATTATGTACCTTATTGTAGTCTACTTGTGTGCCAAGTTATATTGAAATCAGACCAAAACTGTAGGAGGAGTAGTGTTTTAAATGAATTTCACAGAAATTTCTATCTTTAGTAATCATGGCAACACAGTTCATCGAAATCAAAAACCAATGCACTAAATTATGTATCTTAGTGTAGTCTACTTGTGTGCCAAGTTAGATTGAAATCAGACCAAAACTGTAGGAGGAGTAGTGTTTTAAATGAATTTCACAGAAATTTCTATCTTTAGTAACCATGGCAACACAGTTCATCGAAATCAAAAACCAATGCACTAAATTATGTATCTTAGTGTAGTCTACTTGTGTGCCAAGTTATATTGAAATCAGACCAAAACTGTAGGAAGAGTAGTGTTTTAAATGAATTTCACAGAAATTTCTATCTTTAGTAACCATGGCAACACCGTTCATCGAAATCAAAAACCAATGCACTATATTATGTATCTTAGTGTAGTCTACTTGTGTGCCAAGTTATATTGAAATCAGATCAAAACTGTAGGAGGAGTAGCATTTTAAATGAATTTCACAGAAATTTCTATTTTTAGTAACCATGGCAACACAGTTCATCGAAATCAAAAACCGATGCACTAAATTATGTATCTTAGTGTAGTCTACTTGTGTGCCAAGTTATATTAAAATCAGACCAAAACTGTAGGAGGAGTAGTGTTTTGAAAAATTGTTTACAGACAGACGGACAGCTAGACAGACAGACAGACAGCTAGACGGATGGACGACGGACACCTTACTATCGCATAAGCTCTTCTGGTCTCTGACCAGTAGAGCTAGAAATAAGGATAAGATTCTAGGAATTTTTTTTATTATGGCCTTACTATAAAATTGACATGTTGACTGTGTTCAGGGAGAATCACAACTAAAAATAAGCTGTGCTGCTCTACTATCTTCAAGTTAGTGTTCAAATAACATTTATTTCATACCCCCGGTAAGCAATTCTTTCTTTGATTTATACAGGTATTAGCTATAAAATTACAGGTTAAATCAGGCTAAAAACTATTTTGACATCGGCCCCATTTATCATGTTTGCGAATAAAAGATGATGCAATTACATATTAATATCTGATAATATTTTTAGAATATTTTGCCATTGCATTTTTAGTGGATTTTTCCAATCCCAAGAATTGTTTAAAAAATGGACAACGACAGAATATACCCATTATACTATGCATTGCTATAGTTTCCTCAGCTATATAGATTTGTTCTGTCTCAAAGCTTTAATAAAGCTAAACAGATTAAATGTTTGTTACCAAACACATTAAATTACCGTGTTCTGATATAAAATGTATAAATGTCCACTGGAATATTCAAAAGAAGCTGGGTTATTAAACATCAATATATACTTTAATATTAATCATGATTACCAGTACATTTTTCTGATGAAAAAAAATTAAATGGATTTAATTTTCATTTCCTTGAGGACTATGTCCTGGCCAGTAATAAAGGAGAAATATTTTGTTCACAATTGAAAAAAAAATATTAAAAAAAAATAAATAAATAACTTAACATCAAAGCAATACCGATACATGTATATTGAGAGAGTAATGATGACAGTTATGTTTCTAGATCATGTTTACCAATTAAGGTAACCAGACCAATTCATTTTTTGTCCTTTCCCTGAATACAAGGTTCTTCATAAAAAGCAATGGATGTTTCATGTATACAAACAAAGACTAATTCAAGTAATGTTCCTTCAATAAATATCTTTAGGATGTTTAGAACAATGATGGTGTGCATTTTCACATACAAGTTTATAAATAAACATTAATTAATATTACTGTAGACATACATTTTTCCCAAGTGGGATGAATTTATGCTATTTACATGGTCACAAACTTTCCGTGGAAATTTGTCACAGTGAACTTAAAGTGCATTTAAGACAAACAAAGGCAATCTAAGAAATCTGAGTAATTTTCCAGCCACAGTTGAACAAAAATGTTGGTTCCGCAGAATGCTGCTGACCCCATGGAAAAAAGTACATTTACAGTATTTTAAACAGGAAATCAATAAGATCTTTAGTACAAAAATATCCATCAAAAATACAATTAAAAAATTCTGTATCATATTTGATTGAAACTGGAAAGTGAAATCAAATCCTGTCATACTGTATTTTTAAGTGATAAACCGATTATTCAATGCTTCCTCTACTGTTAGGCTACATGTATGTCATATTTACAATAGGATAACCATTGGTACCTTACATTCTCAAACTCTTATCAATGACCAATTACATATATACATGTATTACAAAATACAATACATGCAACTTGTAAATTTGCAAATTTTATCTTTTTTTATTCCTTTGGCAGATACTGATACTAGCTGTTATTAGCAAACGATATATTTGAAGATAAAATTCACATTTCAAATTAATAATTAAAAACAAGAATTAGATAAAATATATCAGTACTGAAATGAATGCAAAAAAATTTTCCATACAAGAAAAAATATTAATAAATAAAGCATTCTTGAAATAAAATATCTTTAAAAAATTCATAATTCAGGCATGCATGTGCAAAATCACTCTTACCAATTTGCTGAACTTGGGATAATTGCATTCCTTTGAGGATCATGTCTATTAAGTAATTATAAATATTGCAAGGAAAAGGGTCAGTTGTATATTTTCTGACAAAAACATAGAAAGATCTCTTCTCTAATAAGTACCTACTACCTTTAAACAAACTCAAAATATCAACAAACTGTCAGTCTCTGGGGACCAATCAGGCATATATTACCTTAAGAATCATGATTAGATCATCACCTGTACATGAAACATGATGATGAAATAGCATGAAGGTATTCAGGAGGTCAAGGTCAAATCAGCACGCTAAATTAGCATATTCTGATGTTTTCTGTGACCATGCAGGGTCTGTTTTACTTCAGGGGAAAAATATGTCAATCATCATGTGATTGTTACATGACAGTCTGATTAAGAGTCAAAACAAAAGGTGATAAGATACAGGTATTAAGTAAACATCTTATAATCAGGACTATACATTGATATGTAAATTATTGGTTGGAAAAATTTCCAGTGATTGCATTTTTAAATTTTAAATTCTTCACTTTACTTGAGGATAATTTTGGAAAGTTTGCAAAAATGCAGAGAGCTACAAAATTATGCTAACGAAAATGTAAATTATTATAAATTATAGAAATTTCAAAGACTATATAATTATATTTATAAACTTACAAATCAAAATAATTTGTTGTTGTTACTGTTTTTTTTTTAATTATTATTATTATTTATTTTTTGGTTTGTGTTTTTTTTGTAATGAAATAAAGAAAATGAAATCCTTTTATTTCTCAGAAAAGAATAGTAATTCTTTTATAAATAGAGTTGAGCACCGGCCTTCATCAAGCCAAAAACACAAATACTTCCTTTGAAATCATATTATAAGTTGGTGTAAATACAAGTTCATCATGACCAAACTGAGATAGAAAACATCCCTCTGTCAAAGATACATCAAATGACAAATTTTGTTGATTCTAAGCTTCACACTTGATGAAAAAGTCCTGATCCATAACTAAGCCATACTTCATAAATTCTAAGCCTTGAAATTATAAAGACCTTATAATTCATAAGTTACATTCTTGTCTACAGGTAGCTGAAAAAAAGCTCTTCAGAAAAGCATTAGAAGTTTTGGTGGATAAAACAGTGGCTACAGCTAACTTCCTACCTTCAGATCTGTAAAAATTGGGATGGTATCCATCCCAATTGTTTCATACCAAGCGAGCTAGAGATCTACAGCTACTTAAACTTCCCATATGCCTGACCATGACAACTGATTCCATGGGCACTTGCTTAATTTTATTATTATAGGTGATGTACTTGTTCAAGATTAGCCTAAAGCAATTTGAAAGAGGTTGTCTTTGAAAAAAAAAAGATATTTTCAACACCACCATCCCCCTTTTTAAAAAAAATATTTTTAGTCAATCAAATTATCTGGTTTACATATTTGTTACATTATTACTATTTGTAATAGCCTTTCTAACAAATGTCATGTATAGGAGGAACGATAACTCTAATTTATTGCAGAATTGTTCATAGTCAGCCATACTGACATTCCATGACTCGGAGTTTCAATTAAGTAAATAGATTTGTGCCTCAACATGAGACAAGTTAAGTACTGTTTAAAATTTTTGAGCAAGTAGCATTATTCTCACGTTTTTGTCCAGGAAAATCATGTAAAGCAAGAATATTTGCGTAACAAAATGCAGACCAACATATTCGAAAAATTAAAAAAAAAATTTTTGAAGTCAAATGAAAAAATACGCTTAGGATTCACACATTTTCTGAAAGGGTAGAGGTACTGCTACAAAATGTAGAAAAATGGAATTTTTGAAGCTGTTGATTTCTGTTCCTGATTTTTTTAAAAGAATAATTGCTAATGAATCACATTAGAAAAATATAGATTAAAATTGCATTTGATGATACATGTATACATTTCATTTCTTGCAATAATTGATATATTTATATCTGAGTGATACATATAGCATTATAGATTTAAGTGAAATCAAGCTATATTTTTTTAATTTATTTCATTTTATGTCTCCCAATATTTTGTTATCAAAATGGAGTTTTCCCCATACTTCATAGTTTTTTATCAAGCACATTGATTTTTTTCTCTCTTTCTCAAATATATTTCACTTGTTCTATAATATTGGAATGTTTTGAATATGAGTTATAAAAAGACAACATATTTAAATAAAACACTGAATGTACAGTCAGATATTCATTATTAAATTGCCTCCCTTTTTGAACAACTTTATATAGTGATTTTCAATTTCTTTTAATTTCTTATTTAAACTACGAATATTACAAAATCTCTTTGAGTCCTTAATAGTACAAGTACCAATTTTACATATTCGAAAACCAAAAGATTCTGAGACATGATTCATAATTTAAAGAGTAAACAAATATGGATTCACTTAACTCACTTCACCTTCAAATAAGTTAATATTAGCTATGCAAAAAGGTCAAAATCAAGCAATCATAGTCAAAACATGGCATATACAGTCAAACCTCGTTATCTCTAACTAGATGGGGTCGAGAAAAACTTAAAGATATCCAAGGATTAGAGATATTGAGGGTAAAGGGTAAAATACTTAAAGAATAAGTAGTTGGGACTTCCAAATCAATTCAATATATCCATGGTATTTGAGATACCCATGTTCAAGATACCGAAGTTCAACTGTATTTGATATTACATCTATATATTTCTAAATAAAAGTTTCATTTTCTTTTTGGAAAAATCTTTAAATCTTTTCATCTATATCACAGGCACTTGGGGGCTGGACCCCCCCCCCCCCCCCCTTTTCCATTTTGTTTTCTTTTTAAATCTGGGGTGACCAGCTGGTGCACACCAACAAAATTTACCCTTGATGCAACTCATTTAATCAAAATATTTACAAATCGGTGGCACTTAAAAATGAAATGGAAATATGAAAAGGATGAAGAATGTGTAAAAAATTAATTGATGTATGCATGTTCCATGTTTTTTATTGCTTTTGATAAATAATAATGAATGCAAAGTTTAAGCAAGGTGGCAGACTACAAGATAAGAGTTGCAAGCCTTCTCTCTTTATATGTATCAGTCGAAAACAATATACTTAAAAACAGCTTATTGAGATGAAATGGTTACATTATTGATATCATGTAGTGCATATTAGAATACAAAAATAGGAAAAAGGTGTGTCAACCCCAATTTTATTTAGGAAAAAAAATGGAAAGGGGGGTCAAGGTCAAAGGAATGGTCAAGGTCAAAAAATGTTGATGCAGTTGAATAGCTCTCATCAGTATGTATCAGCATATGAAGTTTGATAACTCCATCTTGAATGGTATCTTTAAAACTGAGCTAAAAACTTATTTAAGAAAAGTGAGGTCAAAGGAAAGGTCAAGGTAAAAAATATTGATGCAATTGAATAGCTCTCATCAGTATGTATCAGCATATGAAGTTTGTTAAAAATATCTAGAATTGTTTCATTAAAACTGAGCTAAACACTAATTTAAGAAAAGTGAGGTCAAGGTCAAAAGAAAGGTTAAGGTCAAAAAATGTTGATGCAGTTGAATAGCTTACATCAGTATGTATCAACATATGAAGTTTGAATACACTATCTTGAATGGTATCTTTAAAATTGAGCTAAACACCAATTTAAGAAAAGTGAGGTAAAGGTCAAAGGAAAGGTCAAGGTCAAAAAATATTGATGCAGTTGCATTGCTCTCATCAATATCTATCAGCATATGAAGTTTGATAAAAATATCTTGGATAGTTTCTTTGAAACTGAGCTTTGAACAGAGCTAAACGCAAAGTGTGACGGAAGGACGGAAGACGGACATGACAAACACTATATGCCCCGGCCATATTCATGGCGGGGCATAAAAATCAGCATTGATTTTGAAACTTTCTCTGAAAAAAAATTTCTCACCTACCAACTGACCCAATTTTTTCATCCCGAGTCAGGCGAGGGCAAGCAAACATTATTTTAAAGTTGGTCTAATTAACGTGAACATACAGTACATGCTTTTGTTCATACATGTTTATCATTATCTAAATACACAAGTTCTTCTGACCCAAGAAAAAACAATGATTTTTTTTGTTCAACTAACATTATAAGTTCTGACCTGATTGTTCTCATTATTTGTAAATCTGTCCACATTCATTCCTTCTGCCTGGTCACTTATTTAGAGGGAGACAACTCTTTGATTTGTAACAAATCAATTTCCCACTCCCAAATTCAACTCAGACAAATATATACATACATGTTTTTGACATGCTTGGCTATTACCACATTCAAGGCTGTTCAATTCAAGGCTATTCAGGAAGATAAACAAGTAGCTCTCATAGCTCTCAAGTTTCAATCAGAGAAACTATTCGAACACTCCAAGATGATACACACACTGAGACAAATAGAATGTCAGAGAAAAACAAACTGTTAAATAACTAACCTGTTGTAAGAAGCTGGGCTAAGTATGTGTTGTTTGCAGAAGGGGCTGGAGTTGGAGCAATCATTCTTTGCTTTGGTCGAGTTGCAGGTTTGTTCTGAAAATACATACTTCATTTAGATACTGAACTTCAATCATTATACAGATGTGCTGCAAAAATCATGATGTTTCTGATTTTTCACTTAAAATAGGATTCTTTGAGATTTGCAACATCTCAGTTTTCTTATTTCTTTCTCTAAATATACATGAATGCTATTTTTTAAGTATCTTTTTAGATCTATCAAAATTTTAATATGTCTCCCATTCCTATCTTTTAAATACAGATTATCTTCTTGTTAAAGCTATTCAATGACTATCAACAAATGAGTTCCAAAAATATTGGAACAAAATATGATGCTGATATAGAAAAACAAGAGGCCCATGGGCCACATCGCTCACCTGAGTAACTTTGGCCATGCTGTTCTTTACCAGATTCCCCCCCCCCCCCTTGTAATACCTATTGTGGCCCCGCCCTACCCCGGGGGGTCCTGTTTGAACAATTTAGAATCTACACTACCCAAGGATGCTTCCACATAAGTTTCAGCTTTTCTGGCCCCGTGGTTCTTGAGAAGAGGATTTTTTAAGATTTTTCCTATATATTTCAATGTAAAACTTGGATTCCCTATTGTGGCCCCGCCCTATCCCCCGGGGTCATGATTTTAACAATTTAGAATCTACACTACCCAAGGATGCTTCCACATAAGTTTCAGCTTTTCTGGCCCCGTGGTTCTTGAGAAGAAGATTTTTTAAAATTTTTCCTATATATTTCAATGTAAAACTTGGATTCCCTATTGTGGCCCCGCCCTACCCCCGGGGGTCATTATTTTAACAATTTAGATTCTACACTACCCAAGGATGCTTCCACATAAGTTTCAGCTTTTCTGGCCCAGTGGTTCTTGAGAAGAAGATTTTTTAAAATTTTTCCTATATATTTCAATGTAAAACTTGGATTCCCTATTGTGGCCCCGCCCTACCCCCGGGGGTCATTATTTTAACAATTTAGAATCTACACTACCCAAGGATGCTTCCACTTAAGTTTCAGCTTTTGTGGCCCAGTGGTTCTCGAGAAGAAGATTTTCAAAGATTTTTCCTATATATTTCAATGTAAAACTTGGATTCCCTATTGTGGCCCCGCTCTACCCCCAGGGGTCATGATTTTGATAATTTAGAATCTACACTACCCAAGGATGCTTCCACATAAGTTTCAGCTTTTCTGGCCCCGTGGTTCTTCAGAAGAAGATTTTTAAAGATTTTTCCTCTATATTTCAATGTAAAACTTGATTTCTCTATTGTGGCCCTGCCCTACCCCCGGGGGTCATGATTTTAACAATTTAGAATCTACACTACCCAAGGATGCTTCCAAATAAGTTTCAGCTTTTCTGGCCCACTGGTTCTTCAGAAGAAGATTTTTAAAGAATTTTCCTATATATTGCAGTGTAAAACTTGGATTCCCTATTGTGGCTCCGCCCTACCCCCAGGGGTCATGATTTTAACAATTTAGAATCTACATTATCCCAGGATGCTTCCACATAAGTTTCAGCTTTTCTGGCCCAGTGGTTCTTCAGAAGAAGATTTTTAAAGATTTATTCCTCTATATGTCAATGTAAAACTTGGATTCCCTATTGTGGCCCCGCCCTACACCCGGGGGTCATGATTTTAACAATTTAGAATCTACACTATCCCAGGATGCTTCCATATAAGTTTCAGCTTTTCTGGCCAAGTGGTTCTTGAGAAGAAGATTTTTAAAGATTTTTCCTATATATTTCAATGTAAAACTTGGATTCCTTATTGTGGCCCCGCCCTACCCCTGGGGGTCATGATTTTAACAATTTAGAATCTACACTACCCAAGGATGCTTCCACATAAGTTTCAGCTTTTCTGGCCCCGTGGTTCTTGAGAAGAAGATTTTTTAAGATTTTTCCTATAAATTTCAATGTAAAACTTGGATTCCCTATTGTGGCCCCGCCCTACCCCCGGGGGTCTTGATTTTAACAATTTAGAATCTACACTACCCAAGGATGCTTCCACATAAGTTTCAGCTTTTCTGGCCCAGTGGTTCTTGAGAAGAAGATTTTTTAATGACCCCACCCTATTTTTGTCTTTTCTTGATTATCTCCCCTTGTAAGGAGACTTGGCCCTTTATTTTTACAATTTAAACTCCCCTTTACCCAGGGATACTTTGTACCAAGTTTGGTTAAAATTGGCCCAGTGGTTCTTGAGAAGAAGTTGAAAATGTGAAAAGTTTACAGACGGACGGACGACGGACAACGGGTGATCAGAAAAGCTCACTTGAGCTTTCAGCTCAGGTGAGCTAAAAAGAAGCCTTTTGACAATTGAGGTAAAAATGAGTTGAGTTCACCCTCTTATCATGACCAATCTGAGCATAAGTTTCAGGATATTGAGAAAGATTTTAAGATATATTGATTGGATAACACTTGAAGGGAAAACAGCAAAACACGAAGATATCTCTGACCTTCTTATCTGAAAATTTGCATGTACATTTTATTGACATAACTTTCAAATCTAACTTACTGGCTTTACAAAATTGCCTTCCTTTTTCTGTGTTGATTTTTTGGACACCTGCGGTGCACTTTTACTCTTGGTGGGGGGTCTAGATGGTGGTGTTGCAGGACTTTTTGTATTCTGATTTCTCAAGACTGGATTTTTGCTAAGTAAAGCCTCCTCCAATGACGAAATTTTGGGGATTGCAGGCTCTGAAGGTGAATGTGACACTGTAGGCACAGAAGGCACACTGTTTATTGAAGTCTCCTCATTATTTTGGGGCAAGAAAAAGAGAGTGTTTGATGTGTTTTGTTGCGTTTGAGCACCGGACTGTTGCTGCTGCTGCTGTTGCAGTTTTATTAAGAGTTGACTTTCAGGACTGTTTACATCAGTAAAGGATGCACTATTAATACTTCCCAGAAGGCCACTTAGGAGGTCTCCTAAAGTCTTGTTTCCTGGGGACTGAGGCTGTAGTTCAATTCCTGGAGACTGAGTCTGAACTTGTCTCGTGTCTATGGTCTGAGATTGAAAATAATGAAAATATACTTGCAATTGAAGGTAAATAGCAAAATTAGTGAAAAAAAATTATTCATACATATATATTTAATTTTTTTATGCCTTGGAATTATTTAGGAAGGAACTATCAATTTTCTACATAATTTTTTTTTTCTTATTGTTGTGTAGTACTTTACATTCGAGTTTGAAGTGGTGGTGTCCATGTTCTGATTTCCTGTGAAGTACATCACATTATTACCCTGTGAGCGAGTGGTCACAATATCTAAAAGATTGAACAAAACATGGTAGGATATATATTTATGAGCAACATTAAGAAATGGAATTATTACATTTCATGGCAGTTCAATTTTTATAGACAACTCTCACCCCTATTTACAACCTCCATGAATATTAAACAATTAGACCCCTGTTTATTAAATTATGTCCCTTGAACCAATGAATTTTAAGCAATCCACAGAATTAATACATGTACAATGATTTCAGAATACAACAAATCATCCACATCAAATTATTCTGTGCTACTGTGATCAGTTTATGAATATTTATATACCTTGAATTGGATCATAGTCCATCAAATCATCAAGATTTGGTTGCAGAGGAACCAACCCTGGCTGCATCAGGTCAGCAGTTGACATTCCATCTAAAATCAGAGAACTGACTTCAATTACAAACTTTCTTTATTATCTCACTCATTGCAAAATATGCCAAATAAAGCCTAACTTTAACACCTCATCTTAAAATCTGAGTATTGCAATTAATGTATGAAATTCCAATTTTTGAAACTTAAAGTATAAATCATTTTTGTCTCTATCACCCATAACATCAAAGGATCCACTAGTCAGTAACAGAAGAATTAGTAAACCAGAGTTATCTTTCTTTTCATTGCTTCAGAAAAGCTACTTACAAAATTCTTTTGGGTTGGGAAATGCAAAAGGATGATTCAGATTGTTGAATAGAGAATCGCTGCTGAAGTCAATGTCCATGAAGTCTGTCGAGTTGAGCAGCAGATCGGTGGCTGACATCTGCTGATTATTGGGGATGGTCAATACCTCTCCCACTCGGGACAGTAACTCAGTGTTAGAGGCTTTCTGAAAATTTATAATTCATAATCTGTCCATCATTCAATGCTCTGTCTTAAAAAACAAAACTAACAGATAATGGATGATTGTAAGGAAAGTGAAAATTTAACAAGGATGTTCAGTATCTCAGAAGTCTGACATGGCAAACCATGTAAACTTTGGTTCTATAAAACTTGGATAGTAGATAAAGCAACTTTCTGAATAAAAAAAAAGGTATATGACTGCCCTTCCTATTGGACTTTGCTTACCAATATTTACAGCACATACATGATTGTACTTTCAATCAGAATACAAAGTCAACTGTAATAGGAGAAGACAATAAAGCAGGTTTGAACCAAAGATTTCAGCAAGCAAAAGCTTTCAATTAAATGTCTTAAAATTTCCCTTTTGAGGTAAAATGACTGCATATAATTTTGGCCAGAATATTTTGTAAAAAGGTATGGAAACATTTATTAATAAGATATTAATTGCTACAACCCAAAGATTTTAATGTGCTCCCAATCCTTAAAACATGGTGGATGGTTGGAAACCATAAAAAATCTGTGACTCAAGACATTCAAATATCAAAGAAAATTATCATTTTTTTAAAAATTTGTCTAAATAGTGACTATACATGCTTTTTCACATCATCTTCATTTAAAACAGGAATGCAACAGATTTTAAATTATCACATTGCTTTTGTGTTCAGGATTCATGATGTAGTAATTAACACTCCTCCTGACTTCATTATTGTTAAATATCCCACCCACCATATCACTGCTGAAGTTCTTGGCAAGCTGACTCTTAGAGAATTTCCTCCAGCTTTTGTATTCCTTGGTAACAGTATCCAGTCTTCTTTTCCAGTACTTCCCTTCCAGCACAATTGCCTAAATCATAAAGCTTTATTAACAACTTTCTCATATTAAGTTTATATCATTTCATTAAAATTTCTTAACAAAATACTCAAGTAAGTTGCTTACAACTAGACTTACAATCCAAAAGACTCCAACAACATTGCAAATTTAACCCATGTAAATAACTATGTACTCCAAATTATAATAATCTGACCCTACTAAGTATTTTCACGATCTGTGTTTTGAACTGTGAAATCACATTCTTTTTTTCGCTTCTACAATTCCTGCCGCAAAACATTCCCATCTTCACAAAAATGTTATATTCCACATCCCAAGACCTTCGTTTAGACCAAATATCCTTAGCAATTAATGGTTATTGGGCACTCTTTGGTATATGGTAATAGACAACCCAAGCACACATACTGAATGAGTTCACTCGATACAGACCAGCATTACATATATTGCAAATATGTGATGTTCATAATGATACTGTCAGTACAAGTTATAAGTACTTTATTTACTTCTTGGCAAATGTCATGTAACCTATATAGACCCTATGGCCCCAAAAAAAAACATCAATTTTTTTTTCAAACCTACCAATGCTTAGAGCAAAACATGAGTATTCAAGCACAATTTCTTCTCAAATTTTTGCAAAGAAACCAAAAGATGAAAGAAAATAGAGGGACACTGGTTACACATTTATACTACTCTCCAATATCACCCACCCCCCAACCCCCAACAAATCTCCACCATGTTAAATTTTCAGTTTTAGTGAATTTGTTTACTCTGTAAAGTACAGAATAAGATACCTCTGGCTTGGTATGTATGTCATCTGATAATGGAGAAGCAAACTGGCAAACTGTTGGCTTTTTCCCATAAATATCTAAAAAAAGAAAAGCATGCTTCCTTAACATAATTTTGATGAACCTTTACATGCAACTGCATGAAGCTAAAACAGAACACCATCAATGTTAAGATGCAAGGAGCATGTCTGTGATGAAGGGTTTTCCAGCAGCTGTTAATCACTTTATATACTCATCTAATTTGTTGCACAACAGCTGATAAAGAGATTGGATTTTTACTGTGGATTTTCAGAAAATACATGGCTAAAACATTAATATTGACAGTATTTTTCAATTAATTTACTTCTTTTTCCTTTTTTTTTCTTTGCATGAAAAGTTGAAATAACTTGACTGCCTGTCATGTTTATTGGTTAACTATGGCCCATATCTTTACACCAAATCAACAGGTCATAATCTACATAAATATGTAATACATGTATCATGTTCCTCATAGATATTTTAATTTCTATACATATCATTAAGTCTATTTCAATCTAAACAATGCTTGACTGAAGCTGTATTGCTAAGGCAATTTTACCTTCATTCTTATGCTCAATGCTTGCTCCCCAGCTGTGACACGTTAAAATTTTAAACATTCACATTATTTTCCTGCACAGTAATAGAATTATACAGCTAGTTCTCATGTTTGTTACCTCAAATACTACAGACTGCTTAGGACTGCCTAGACAAAGTCACAAGTGAGCTTATGTCACAGTCTGAGAAATAATCACTTAACTGTGTCTATCTACATTCAAAGAGTTAACTAATGGTATAATTTTGATTGATTTTCATAAATCCACAATTTTTAATGTCATATTAGATTATTCTTTAATGCATATCAAACACCTATAATATCCATAGATGCCAAGGCAAGATATTGAATTGAAATTGCATATAATCTTATAGAACAGACCCCCCCCCCCCCCCCCCAAAAAAAAAAATATATATATACAAGGGTTTGATAAAGTATCTTGAATAGTTTCTTTAAACTTAGCTAAACACAAAGGGTGAGGTCAAGGTCAAAGGAAAGGTCGAGGTCAAGGAATGTTGATGCAGTCAAATAGCTTTCATCAGTATGTATCAGCATATGAAGTTTGATAAAAATATCTTGAATAGTTTCTTTGAAACGCAAAGTGTGATGAAAGGACAAGACAGACATGTCCCTGACTCCCAGCCATATGCATAGCAGGGCATGAAACATTATTCTTAACACAAAATATCAAACAAATGGAATGACAGGAATAACAGCTATCAAAATAAATTTTAAAGATGAGGTAAATATTTTTACATTGCATGCACCATTCCCTCCAGATGATGTTGTTTAGCCTGACTTTGTCCTTCACAGTTAGATGCAGCCCCCTGAACGCCTTCCATTTAGGTGAGGTCAACTTTCCACTACAATAGACACACAGTACATATATCATTCAACTTAGTCAATCTCAAGGCATCAGAAAGTATGTTACATCTGTGTTAAACACAATTGTTTTAAACAGATCAACTTGTAGCATTTCATTTTAACCTACTATGAAAATATACACTACAAACATTTCTTTAATGCACTAGTACTTATTAATGAGCATGTAATATTCATGACCCCGAACCACTGTCTAAGGAGACCTAGACAAAATGCTTAAACTTAATCACAGAATTAAAAGATCTTAACACATAGTTTACCTAGTTGTACTACAACATTCAGGGGGCATAACTAAATCTAATTTATTTATACTATTTTTAGTCATGTTTACCTTATCAAATCTCAACAACTGCTCAGAGAAAATGTCCTGGATTTTCTTCTTTCCATATCCACTATATAATTTTTTCCCAGTATTTTAATGATGTTTTCTCCCAAGAGAGTTGCTCATTTTGTGAGAAAGCATTGGACTTTCTAATGTGGGGAAAAATTGAAATAAAACCCCCCCAAAAAACCTTTTTTAATGAACTTAGGCCATTCTAAAATATGCTTTTTTAATACAATGTCCTTTTTTAATGAACTTAAGCCATTCTTAAAAATGCTTTTCTAATACAATGTAACTCTAGAGGTTAACCTGGATATTATCTATGAAACAACTTTGTTCCATGAAGCAAAGAAAAAAACCCCAAAATTACACAATAACAAAACTGAGTTCCTGGATCTACTTGCCTAATCACTGCAACATATGGCTTAGACTTACAATTGATGATGTTTCTTGATAATATGCTATTACACTGCCAATAACACTTGATAATAATTACATTAAAGACAAGTCCAAAAATCAAATGTTTAACAAAGTATCTCTGACATACTTCAGGACCTAACTTTATATCAGATTTAAAACAGATCTAGCATGCTGCCTTTATTCTTCATTTTTCCCCTGTGCATTGATTAATAGATAGACATGGTGATCATCTCCTCAAGAACTTCACTTAAGGAGGGAATAACCAGGTTCACAAGAGGCCCCCGGACACAAACACTGACCTTAGTTGTTGTGCTCTTCAATGCACTGACAAAGGAACCTCATATACTTATATCACTCAAATATTTAGACTTATCACACTTAGCAATGAGTCCTCAAGACAATGTAAACAAGCATTCTGAGAGTATTGCATTAGCAATACTAGTCCCCTACCGGCAAGTGTAATCTGGTTCCCGTTAAGAATTGAAAATGCCATAATTCCGTCAAAAATTAATAAAGCGGGACGAAATGCAAACTTGATCTATAAGTAATCAAGGTAAAGCCACATACCAAAAATCAGCTCAATATCTACAAGCGTTTAGAAGAAAATTGCGGAAAACCCGTAAAAATTGAAAAGGCCGTAATTCCGTCAAAAATCAATGAAGCGGAACGAAATGCAAACTTGATCTGTAACTCATCAAGATACACTCACATACCAAAAACCAGCTCAATATCTGCAAGCGTTTAGGAAAAAAGTGCGGAAAACCAAGTGGGACAGACTGACAGACAGACAGAGGGACAGACAGACAGACAGACAGACGGACAGACAGACGGACGGACAGACTCAGAGGAAACCTATAGTCCCCTCCGGTTTCACCGGTAGGGGACTAATAAGAATCTATCTACACATCAAGGATGCTTAGGAAATTGCAGTCCAATTGTTTTGGTACAATATTGCATTTAAATTATCTATATGGTGGTCTTCCTCTGGACTAAATTTGTCAAAATCAGTATTGCGGCTTACCCCAGCTAGGTATAGTTTGTACATGTAGTAAGAAGATCAATAGTTGCACACCGAGTAACAGGACTAGAAAAGAATGTTTATGCATGATGAACGAGAAATATCTTAAAATGTAAATCCCATTGTGTCCTTATACTAAGCACTGAATAACTGAAAATCTCAATGTAATAAAATTTTCACATTTTTGCTCAATTGTTTCTACAGAAAATGACTTGTACATGACATCATTCTTTATTTTTCTTATAATAGTTATTACCTTTCCAATGTTTCCGTTAACACAAATTTATGGGTAATTTATGCATAAAAAATACTTTATACCCCTAAAAAATCACCCAAAGGGTCATCATGACACAGAAAAAATATGAAAACAACTTATAAAAAATTGGGTTCAATGTTGTTGCCTGGATGGAATCAGTTTACTAATCTGCATTCAAAGATTCTAGGAATAAATCATTGCTTTAATTTCCAAGTGACAGTGATTGGAGTTAGTCTCATTCAAGCAGAGGTAAAGTCCGACGAGCTAAAATATTAGCATATCAACAATCTATTTATATTTTCAAATGAGCTATCCAATTCTTAACAAAACCGGAAGTCCGAATTTAAAAGAAATCACATCTGACATCAGCATATTTATTTCAGTTTGGCTTTGTAAAAAAAGACTGAGGATGGTAATAATAAGGTCAGCGAAGTTCAAATAATTAATGAACAGTTTTGCAAAACGTTCAAAGAACTTTCAAATGTTGCCTCTTTAAAGACGTGTTACCAACATGGCGGAATCGGTAGAATGTGTATTAAATAAAACAAGTACAATTATATTTTTTACTTTCATATTTTTAAACATCAAATTATGATGAAAAGAAGCATATCTAGTATAACATCTAAAAGCTAAACAAGAATATACTTTGACCCTCAAAAATTCTCTTTGACTTCCAAAGGTTTACTTCAAAGGGTCATGATGACCCTTGGTTTTCAAAGTTAGCGTAAACACCGTCTTTCATTTAAAGAAAGAGAAAAAACACTTGACTATACTTGAATCCAGTTCTTATTATATGGGCTAGGCATTGGCCTTTCAACTGGTATATTCAATCAACAGATTTTTTTCCCTAAACATTCTACGCATCCCTTCAGTTCAACCAGTATATTGATATAACAGTGACTTCAAAGTCTGTGGGGATTTAACACCATGAAAATGGCCTCCAATTCAGAAAGGGGTCCATTATTATTTGTGATTTTCTGTTACTTGCCATCAATAATATTAACAATAAGGAAGCACATGTTCAGAAAAAAAAAAATTGAAGTCACAATCAGATTATCTTTGGAAATAATGACAATCTTGTGCTCTTGACAGCAATGTTCGAAATTTTCCATTTGATTTCTGTAAACTCAGAAATATCCCTTCATACTTTGTTTGTGTCAAATTTGAGGGAAAATGGTTTGGAAACAATAAATTTTAAAATATATTTTTCTAAAAATTCAGGTGGATGTGCAAACTCATGTTGGACAGACATCACTGACATTCAATCATGTTGATGATTATGTGTTGTGTCCAGTATTGTAAAATAATCAGTCTGAGAGTGTGACATTATTAGAGCAATCAAAATCATGTGGAGATGCTCACCTTTCAGGTGAGCAAACTGCCTGATATTGCAACATGTGCAATGATGATTGAAAAAACTTAGTCTTAGCTAGTGCTAATGTGCATTTTGGAATTAACCACATTAGAACATTGACTTTGAACTTTGTTGCAAAGTTTGCAATCTTTTACAATAAAATGTTATATAAGCTAACCTTCATAAGTTCATATAATTTTTTGTTTTTTTCTGGATCGTAACTCTTGAATTTATAAAATATTTAGCAACAGTTGCTTTGAATGTCATATATCACCAAAAATTTAATGCAATGGCCAATGGGGGCAGTTACAACGGAGTCGGATGATGAAATACTGTACCTGTACGCCAGGGACATGCAGTCAAAAAGTTTGGTGAGAGAGTCGTCAATCGACAGTGTTGCATTGGGCCCAAATGGATAAGAATTCGACGGTGTTTTGTTGGCAGTATTAAAATCATAACCAGTCTCTTCCAATTGTGGCTTGACATCTTCATCGTCATCTTCTTCGTCGTCTTGGTATTTGCCATGCACGTTTGTTATCATAAAATGCCCACTGTGAATGGGTTGCTCGTGTTGTGCACTCTCTTCCATTTTGCAATTTTTAAGTGTTGTCGCCTGAGAAGAAGAAGTCGAGGTTTTCTCTATTGCCATCATATGACAGCGCTCCTGTGTCTGTTTTCATGGAGAAAAATATTCCAGTTATTTTGCGTTTGTCAACAACAGACCATCCGCCATTACAGATCATGTAAAATATGCGTGATAGATTGCGTCCTTCACCCTTACTTCCGGTTATAGTTACGTAACGTGAAATAGAAGAATTGGAATGGGAATGAGCCGCACAGACAATGAGTCAGGGCCACTGATAAGTTTGTTATGGAAGAGCGATAGCGTTATAATCATGCCCTATATGATATGGTTTGCATATGACAAGAAAGATAACTCTTGCAAATTACTTGCATGACTTTGATATTGAGACATTGTTTGGTTAATTTCTATGCAAAAGTTTGAAGTCCTTTTCAGATCCCATCCCTACCCTGCATTCAACAGATTGAATATATATGTTTTAATCTATAGTAATTAAATGACATGTGTAATGAATGCTTGCACATATTATAAATTTGATCATAATATGTCCCCTAGCTTGTACATGTAGTTCTTTAGAAATGATTTTTATTCCTATATCATTCTATGTAAATCTTTGGATCTCCTTTGAGGACGATCTCTGCTCCACTGTGGTATGATCTTGAATTATAGCAGTACAAAATATATAACACAGTATCTTTATAGAACACATACACTATATATGCTTGCATTCAAGTGTACGTTACAGTGAGGCAACCATCAGAGCCATAAAGCTCAGTTGGTAGAGCACCTGTGTAGAGACTGAACTTAGTAGGCCAATTTCTTAATAATGCTTATTTAAATAACAGTCACATTTTCTACTATTCTGTTAAACAAATTAATTTGAAGATTTTTGAGCCAAAGTTTGAAGATTTTCAAAAAAAGAGCATTCCATACACAGTTATGCTTCGTAAAATATCTTGAACTTAATTCTTTTGATCTTTGATATCTCAAATACATGATGAATTAATTGTTGGAGTGAGTTGATCCTAACCACTTTATTTTTACCACAATATTTCAAATCGTCAGATATATCTTGAAGTTTTTTCTCTGTTTCATCGGGTTTGAAATATCAAGGTTTGACTGTATTCCTAATAAAATATTGACCCCAAATCTCATTATGGCCCCACTGAACTGGCTTAGGGAGCTATGATTTGAATCTTTAAGGTTTTGCCAAAGGTCAATATGTCCAAAAATTCATTTTTACAATACCTCCAAAACTATGTGAGGTATAAAGTTAAAAATTTTACAGTTTATAAATATATCATTGATTAACAGATAGAAAATATCATTTGAAAACAAATATTTAAAAAAATATATTTTTTAAGGAAAAAATTTCAAAAAATTTGCATATTTTAAAAAAATGCAACTGCTTAATTCTGTACTTTTAGTGAAAACCATCATTGCAGAAATAATATATGTATATCAATGAAGGGCAAGTTGGACGTGAATGGTCTCTGAAAGGCTGTTATTGAAAGCATGACATGTATATTATAAAGACAAGACCCTTATAAAATCCGCCATTTGCAATGTACTTTCGGTTTCAAATCTTAACATTTGGATAAAATAAACAGGGAAAACAACTTTCCAGAGGCTATCGAAGTCCAACTTGCCCTTCATTGATAAACATATATTGCTTCTGCAATGATATGGCTTTCACTAAAAGTACGGAATTAATTAGGTGTATTTTTTGAAAATATATGCATTTTTTTAGAAGAATTTTTCTCGATAAATATTTTTTTTAAGTATTTGTTATCAAGTGATACTTTCTATCTGTTAATCAATGATATATTTATAAACTGTAAAAGTTTTAACTTTATAAACCACATAGTTTTGGAGCTATTGTAAAAATAAATTTTTGGACATGTTGACCTTTGGCAAAACCTCAAGGAAAGCATCGCTGATATATTTTTCTTATTTCTGGCCCAGTGGTTCTTGAAATATATTTCAATGATTCCTGCTTACTTTACTATTTTAATATTAATGATTTCACTTTGGAGGGGGTTTGGTCTTTATTGTTGAATTATTATTAAAAGGATCAGCTACAAAATCTTTCAATTACTGTATAACCATAACTGAATCAGCCCAAAAATCTTCTTGTAACCATTACTGGATCATGCAGCCCCAAAATTTTCTAATAACTATACATAACCATTACTCGATCAGTCCCAAAATCTTCTAATAACTACATAACCATTACTGGATCAGCCCAAAAATCTTCTAATAACTACATAACCATTACTGGATCAGCCCCAAAATCTTCTAATAACTATACATAACCATTACTGGATCAGTCCCAAAATCTTCTAACAACTATACATAACCATTACTCGATCAGTCCCAAAATCTTTTAATAAGTACATAACCATTACTGGATCAGCCCAAAAATCTTCTAATAACTACATAACCATTACTGGATCAGCCCTAAATTCTTCTTATAACTACATAACCATTACTGGATCAGCCCTAAATTCTTCTTATAACTACATAACCATTACTGGATCAGCCCCCACATTTTCTTATAACTACTTGACCATTACTGGATCAGCCCCAAAGTCTGAGTTTTTTCCTTGCCAAGAACACAATTTCTTTAAAACAAAAAAATGTTCAAAACTTTTTGAGATACTCGGTACCTTGCAGATATATATACTCAGAATACGTGTGCTTGCCATCCAATTTTGACAAGTTATACTCTACAAATGTACATGTAATATTTTGAGATAATGATCCACAAATTAAACATTGTATCAATAAACTCAAGCCAATTAACTACTCAATTCAAACATGACAACTTCCTTTATCCTAAAATAGAAATCAAACTACTGTTTCATAAATTTATTCATAAAACATTTGCAATGCAAGTAACAAAAACGTGATACAATGTATTAGACTTATGTACAATTTGTAGATAACTCATATATGTTTACATTCATGTACATGTATGTTTGATTGAGATGCATGTAGTAAAATGAGAATATAAAAATATGAAATGATACTGATATACATGTATTTTTATATTTTGGCAATAATCTATTACAAACAACCCATGAGAGCAAACAAACTATGATCATATCCCTAAGCTGAAGGAAATGTGAATGCCTTTATTAAAACGAATATGATAGATTGGGTTCTCGAGATTATGATGCTGAATCTGAGTACATGTAATAACACAGAAAACTATATAATATATTATTGCAACTAAGGATGATTTAGTTCATAGTAACGTATAAAGTAAATAAAACCTAAGAAACAATATACTGTGAATTCTTTCATGTGATAAGACCTAAACATGCAAACCAAAGAAATAAATAATAAAATGAAAACATGCTAAAGCTATACCTATTTCAACATATTCCCCAAAAAATGAATACATGTATTAAAGATTCCATTTCCCCAGAAAACGTATACATGACATGAATATAATATACAAACTTTAACAATTACAGGTATCTATTACCGGTACAAAAAATTTAAATCTAAAATCTTGTTCTCTCAGTAATGACATGCCTAAGTCAAACATGAAAAAAAAACCCACTCATTTGACATTAGCACATGTGATCAAACAATATATGAGTACATGTACTACTGAACAAAAGAATTTTTCAATATTTCATCCTTGCAATTTTACAAAATACAGGCATATAAACTATGTCATAGTATATGTATTATGAGAACAACAATTCATTATATTAAAGATTTATAAATATTATTTGATTAAACAGACTATGAAAAATTGAGCAAATATAAATCCTTTACTGTAAAGTTACATGCCCCTATCAAGACTATCACATTAAAAAAATTTCAATTACCCTGTATGGTAACTTGACATTTTCTGTTTATGAAAATATATTGGTCCTCTCGATATACAGATACATATAACAATTTACATGTATATTTTAAATTAGCAAATGAACTTGTTTCTGATTCAAAATAAAAGTCCCTGAAATTATGTATGGTCCTTTTAAAATACTTGTATATCAAACAACTGATTTGGAATGTTATACATTGGTATCACAGGCAATTAAATTTTGCATAGATATCAACAGCTTCCTGACATATCTCTCACACAAGTTGCATTAATGTTTAAAAGCCTGCCTCTTTAACACTTTACATAGGATCATTATCATATCATTTAATTAAATGCACTGTGTCCTTTCTATTCTTACAACTTTAGATGCATTAAATGCATGGATTATTAACAAGGATTATTAACAAAGAAATCTTAATCAATATCAAAATGCTACATAAAAAGCAGATCTTGTTTTAAAATCTTAATCAATATCAAAATGCTACATAAAAAGCAGATCTTGTTTTAAAATAATTAAACTACACTTTATTTAAAAAAAAAATACATAATAATTTGTGCACTAGTATGAATACTTCTGATGCTGGTAATTACACATTAATATCTATATTAATTACAATAGGACGCCATTAGACTGATGAATAATATCAGAAAATATTCATAATACTGGTGAACAGATTCAAAAGTATTGAGGACATGCCCTTTTCTGATTCTTCATGGATAGATCTACATATATAATTATTACTCCGTCAGTATCCTAACAATTTATAATTTGGAGTGCATAAATATTCATGCAGTAAAAGGGTTTTAGTTATAATAATATACAAATTTTAAATTTACTTTGTGTGTGTGTGTGCGCATGCATGGAAATGATAGAACAATTTTTAGTAATTTTATTCCAATTCTACAATATATCTTAAAAAGAAAAATGTAAAAAGATTTCATACATAACAAGAATAAAAGAAATTTTGGATATTTAACAGAATTTATACTTATCATTTATAATTTTTATAAAAAAAAATAAACAAATAAAAAAAAAAACAAAAACAAAAAAAAAACATGTAAAGAATTAACGTGCTACACTGCATTAATTACACCAAGATACACAAAGAACATAAGCATTCCAGTTTTTGTCAAAGTTGAACACCCTCATATACTTATAATTGTACATATATGTAATGATTTAGTGACACAAAACACACAGTTTAGTTCAAAGTTTAAAAATTAGTCACTTAGTACTTAAAACTTAAAAAGTTAGTTGCACATGTACATGTAAATAAAATATTTGTGCATTATTTTCTAAAGTTTTTGAGGAACAAGACTATAATCATTCAGTGGGATAGTTTTGAGGAACGAGACAATAATCCTTCAGTGGGAAGTGTATAGTATACTTTGCTTATGAGTGTTATTCAGTGGGTAGTGTCTAGTATACTTTGCTTATGAGTGTTATTTATTCCAATAAATGCTGTTTACAAAACAAAAACAAAACCAGAACTCCACTGAGGCTGCAGTTCTACTGGTTTGTACATTTAGGAAGAAAGGTAACATTTTGAAAAAATTTAAAAGAATTTTCTATTTTTAGTAACCATTGCAACACCATTCACTGAAGTGAAAAAAAGATACACAGATCTGTCCAGTAGTAGTCTATTTGTATATCAAGTTTTCTTTAAGCAATCAAGATTGTGAAAAAAGAAGTTTTCTAAAAAAAAATTGTCATAACACCATTCATTGGCATCAAAAACTCATCAAATGAATTATCTGTCTTATCCTTGTTTACTAGTAGTTTTGTTGAAATTGAACAAAGACATTAGGCACTTTTTAAAAACTAACAGAACGCTAGACAGATGGACGGTGGACACTCCTGGTCTTTGACCAGTACCATAAAGACAAGGTTTTAACATAAAATGATTGCACTTAAGGACTAAATACCACTGAAATCAAATATACAAACCTTGACACATGAAAAAGCAATATTGGTAGCTGAATACAGAATCCATTTTGCATAAGTTCATACACAAAATTTTTTTGCCAATAATAAATGTGAAACAGTTAATTTCGTCAGTTTCTAAGAAGAACAAGAAATTGACTCTGAACACTAGTAGATACCCTAGCTAACAATTTACTGTGAATTCTTTAGTAACTTTTTATCAAACATATTATCCTCGTCTGAACTGTAGTCATGGTATTCCTTGTTCATGAACTTCTTTGTTGATCCATTGTCATAATATTCATCAAAATCTTCTTCATCATCATCAAATTTAAGTCGGGAAAATCCTGCCGTTTTCTTGGAAGCTCTGGCTTTTACACAGATTATTCCAGTACATAACAGCAACAGTATCAATATAATAAGGGCTGAAACGCAACATGGAATAATAAGTAATCAATGTTAATATGAAAATTTATCAATCCTGCTATACGCATGGCTATATGCCTATCTAAACTGTACGTAATAAAACTCTGTAGAGAAGTTAGCAGAGTTTACATGCAGAGAAGCTTGATTTTTATGATTACTAATAAAACATTCATCATGGATACAGGTCTGAGAGACACTTCCCTGTTCTTTATACTAAAAATTACAGAATGGTGAAGGTACATGTACACTTACAGGTAACGACAACAAATGCGGTCTGAGAAAACCCCAATATGGTGTTTGGTGATTCCAGCATAATCACAGTTTCATATCGCCCTTCTTCTGTATTTGGCACCTTAATACTCTGTGAAGATAAAAAGCATGCAGACATAGCTAGAATATCATAAAATTTCAACCTACATATTTCAATTAACCCTTAAATCTATGAGTCAGTCTGATCATTTATTACAAAGAAAATCCTACCATTTTCTTGTCTTGGTAGCCATGACACTTGATCATGACTTGGTAGCTCGCCGGTGGAAGATAAACATGGAACTTAGCCTCTTCATTTACTTGGTACGTCCAACTAAAGCCCTTGACTCTTATTGTGGCATTTATCATTGGATTTTTATTTTCTTTGTCTACTACTACTCCACTAAAACCTTTATTAGCCTGAGGAGAAAAAAGAAGTCCATGCATTTATTTCATCTTTCTTGTTTGTTCATGACTGGTATACACAGATTTCCATACTGAAGCATTTAAACATGAACTTCTGTGCTATTACTAGGATGCAATATGTGCTGCTATTAAAAGATCTGATGAAGAATTTCTATCAAAATACCAATAGTTATGTACACTGTCTTCAAAACCATTTCTTTCATTGGCTCTATAAATCTATCTGCCATACATACATGTATAAATACCAACCTCTGTAACCATGTCTAACATGGGCTCCCTGAGTTTATGCCAAATGTTGAGGAGTTGATCTTCATTTGGGTGATGACAACATCCTGTGGAAATCTCCATAGGAATGGAATGACAGTGTTTATAGGCATATTCCTGGAAAACAGAGCATATGTTAAGTGAATCATTCAGGATGTATTTCATCCAAACTTAAAACAAATAGTTACTTAATACTAGATTTTCTTTTTTACTTTTTTTTCTGGTCTGTATTAGTTTGCTACGTCAGACTTCATTTTAACAATTGCATAAAATTATAGGTTATTTTAGCTCAAAATTATAAGCTTTCTTACTAGAAAACTGCTGTTGGAGGAGGTATCACTGCCTAAAATTAAAACAATAGAAGAACTCAAATAAAATTAACATATAATAGTAATGTTGACACTTAAAAAATTGTATGAAACCATATATTTCTAAAAATTCACAAGCTTTATCAGAGTAATCTCCCAAATAAAAAATTCTAAACCTTGTCTTCTTCATCTTTAGTCTCGATAAAATTATGGAAATTGAAAATCAATTTTTAGAAATATGTACCGTATCTTATGTTGTGCACTTGTACATGAACAAATTTTTGAGAAAAGTTTGACAGACAGATGGACAGAATCTTACAAATGACAATGCTATTTTGGTCTTTCATTATGAAGTTAAAAATAAATAAAGCTATACAATGTTGGTATTTAAAAAAATTAAACATGTAATAATAATAATAAAATTCACCTTTTTTGCAGCCCTTCTTTCCAGTTTCCTCTATTGTTGAAAGTATACTGGTGAATTTACTGCCAAGATTATCAAATGCCAGCTTCTCTTGACGGTTCAGATTCACTAGAAATACATTACTTATCCCCAGTATATGAAATGACCAGATGTCTAATACATTGTACTTGTAGTATATGTACATGTACTATACTCTTGTTTTCTTCAGCCCGAATCAATCTTTTCTGAAATCTCTCTTATATCACATACATCAAAGGAGGAGAAAATTCATTGCAATATTTTAAAACATATGATTACATTTACCATATGCTGGAGTACTGACACCCTGGTATCCACTTCTAAACAAAAATGTCAGAGTAGGGTGAACCTTCATCATCCAGTCCATCAATAAATGTGTCTCTGTTTGAACTTCTTTCATCCTGTTTTCATCAGCTGCAAGCATTATTTGAACATTCAGTGTTAATACTCTAAAATCACTTATTTTTGTGGTTTGTGGGAAAAATAATGATTCAAAGGGATTTCATTTTGTGGTTGGTCAGCATAAATCGTACTGTACTTTGTAATTTTAACATTTCATGAAGGACTTGAATATGGGGGTCTCTTCATACAACAAAAACAATGAAAATTAAACCCTTATGAAAATTTGTGATTTCACAGTATGTCAGTGCATCAAGAGCATGTGCTTTACAGGAAATTGTTTCATTCTTGTGTAAAATTCTGAAGATAATGGAGGTCATACATTTTCAAACAGTAATACAAGATAATGCGATGTGTTTTCAAAATTCAATTTATCCCATCTTGAATGAATACTGATGCAAGTGAAACATAGATATTTTAAAATTACTATAAAAACCATTACACAATAATCTATTTACACTGTAGTGAGTGTACATACTGTGGAAGTTTAAAAGTAGGTCAACATTTTTGGCATTGGTTTTGCCCTTGGTGTCATTGCAGCCATCAGGGGAGGCAACTGCAGCTCCATCTGGGTTAAGGACAGGGAGGATATGGACCTTTGATATATTCACCATCTACAGATTTGTAGTGAAAGAAAATTTTAAATTTGTTGGTTAACATACATGTACATAAACTTTTCTGATAAGAAATTAAACTTAAATGCATGTACATGTATATCTGATCATTTCAATGAATCTCTTATAATCAATAACTTTTTGCCCCTTTACTGCCAGTGCTCTATTTGATGCACCTAACACTTTTTGGCACATAAAAATTAATTTGACTTTTTGACAAACAAGAAACATAAAATACAGTCAAACCTTATCCTAAACCTGATGGGACAAAGAAATACTTCAAGATATCCATTGACTCTGGATAGTGAGGTTAAAATACATTAAGTAAAAGTGGTTGGGACTTTCAACTCTCTCCAACATATTCATGGTATTCAAGATATCAAAGTTTATCGTAACGATTGATAGTAATACCAGCTACAAGGAATAAGATATGATGGGGCTCTCATTTGGCTCTAAAACTTACCTTAAACTTGTTAAAATGTCTTTTTTAATCACATAATGTAAAGAAATGAAAGAGTAAGTGCTTAGTTATTCAATATCTCATAATATTACAGGCACTGTTTGTCATAATATCAAAACATAGGTAATCAAAGATTACGAAGCTCACCTCGACGAATGTTATCTACATGTAAGGCAAATTTCACATCATATTTTTTTCTAGTTAGGGAACATCCCAAGATCAATATCCATGCAAGTTTGATTTAATTATAGATCTGCTCAAAAAACTTTTGACCTGTTTAGTAATCAAGAAAATTTTGGTCAGTTCCAACATCCAAAGCAAGTCTGGAAGTTTTCATCCTTAGATGCACTATCTATGCAAGTTTAATCATAACAGGCCATAATATTATGTAGCTACTCCAAAAAATTACCCTGGTCACTCATCTGGAAAATGTACGTCAGATTCAGAATCCAAGGCAAGTCTGGAAGTATCCATCCCTAGATACATCATCCATGCTAATTTGGTTAAAATATGGCTAAAATTCACTCATGTGGAAAATCTAGGTCAGATCCAGCATTCGAAGCAGGTTGGTTAGTGTACATCCCTAGATGCATCATCCATGCAAGTTTGGTCCAGGTAGGGCTTATAGTTACTTGGGAACGAGACTACTCCTAAATCTAAACCTGGTCTCACATGTGGAAAATCTAGGTCAGATCCAGCTTCCGAAGCAAGTGTGGTAGTGTCCATCCCTGGATGCATCATCCATGCAAGTTTGGTCCAGGTAGGGCTTACAGTTACTTGGGAATGGACCTGCTCCTAAAACTTTAACCTGGTCACTCATCCGGAAAATCTACATCAGATCCAGCATCCGAACTAAGTGTGGCCATGTCCATCCCTAGATGCATCATCTATGCAAGTTTGGTCAAGGTAGGGCTTATAGTTACTTGGGAATGGACCTGCTCCTAAAACTTTAACCTGGTCACTCATCCGGAAAATCTAGGTCAGATCCAGCATCCGAAGCAAGTGTGGTAGTGTTCATCCCTAGATGCATCATCCATGCAAGTTTGGTCCAGGTAGGGCTGATAGTTACTTGGGAATGGATCTGCTCCTAAAACTTTAACCTGGTCACTCATCCGGAAAATCTACACTAGATCCAGCATCCGAAGCAAGTGTGGTAGTGTCCATCCCTAGATGCATCATCCATGCAAGTTTGGTCCAGGTAGGGCTTATAGTTACTTGGGAATGGACCTGCTCCTAAAACTTTAACCTGGTCACTCATCTGGAAAATCTAGGTCAGATCCAGCATCCGAAGCAAGTGTGGTAGTGTCCATCCCTAGATGCATCATCCATGCAAGTTTGGTCAAGGTAGGGCTGATAGTTACTTGGGAATGGACCTACTCCTAAAACTTTAACCTGGTCACTCATCCGGTAAATCTAGGTCAGATCCAGCATCCGAAGCAAGTGTGGTAGTGTCCATCCCTAGATGCATCATCCATGCAAGTTTGGTCAAGGTAGGGCTTGTAGTTACTTGGGAATGGACCTGCTCCTAAAACTTTAACCTGGTCACTCATCTGGAAAATCTACATCAGATCCAGCATCCGAAACAAGTGTGGTAGTGTCCATCCCTAGATGCATCATCCATGCAAGTTTGGTCCAGGTAGGGCTTATAGTTACTTGGGAATGGACCTGCTCCTAAAACTTTAACCTGGTCACTCATCTGGAAAATCTAGGTCAGATCCAGCATCCGAAGCAAGTGTGGTAGTGTCCATCCCTAGATGCATCATCCATGCAAGTTTGGTTCAGGTAGGGCTTATAGTTACTTGGGAATGGGACTTGCTCCTAAAACTTTAACCTTGGACGCCGACGCTGACGCCGACGCCGGGGGTATAGCATAAGCTCATCTCGACTTCGTCGAGGTGAGCTAAAAATGACTGTTCTGTTTTTGTGGGAAACATGTAAAATTTGCAATTTAAACACTGCTTTTGGCTTCCAAAAGTGGGTGAATGTATCTGATGGTTATGATGTTAATAATAACTTGCACTGGTATTAAATTTTTGATGAATTGTGCTCTGTAATAATAAACTAAGGGTTTCAGAGTAATGTTTTGCACATCTTGAATCATACCTTTGTTAAAATAGAGTCTTTCCCATATGATTCACACAACTCACTGGCCAGCTGCAGCAAGATCTCCGGTCCAACAACTTCATTACCATGGATACCAGCCAAAAACAGCATGTGTGTTTGTAATGTATGTTTTTCCTTTTTGCTCCCAAAATCCAACATCCATATATCTTTATTATTTGAAGATTTGCCAAGGCTAAAACATACATGTATTATAAGTCTATTATAGTGTGATTTTCTCTTGATTTATGAGATACAGCCTACTCCACTTATACTGAAATTACCAATTTTGAAATATCACTTCTTTTGAAATAAGACTGAATCCCCAGTCATGGTATATCATTACCTTTGCCCCCCCCCCCCCCCCCCCCCCAAAAAAAGGTTAAATTGAAATTGCTTATTTTGAAGTAAATTATTGGTTAATAATGAGTTGTTTATATAGCGGCTATATTAAAGCTCTCCTGACTGGTATCTAGTATCTACTAAAAAGTATTAAATACAAATATGACCGAATTTTCAGATACTGAAGATAAACAAGTGGCCCATGGGCCACAACGCTCACCTGAGCACCTCTGGCCTTGCTGTGTTTCACCTGATTTCTCCCCTCCCCCTTGTAGTACTTACTGTGGCCCCGCCCTAACCCCAGGGGTCATGATTTGAACAATTAGAATCTACACTACCCCAGGATGCTTCCACATAAGTTTCAGCCTTTCTGACCCAGTGGTTCTTGAGAAGAAATTTTTTAAAGATTTTTTCTGCATATTTCAATGTTAAACTTGGATTCCCTATTGTGGCCCCGCCCTACCCCCGGGGGTCATGATTTGAACAATTTAGAATCTGCACTATCCCAGAATGCTTCCACATTAGTTTCAGCTTTTATGGCCCAGTGGTTCTTGAGAATAAGATTTTTACTACATATTTCAATGTAAAACTTGGAATCCCTATTGTGGCCCCGCCCTACCCCCAGGGGTTATGTTTTGAACAATTTAGAATCTACATTACCCCAGGATGCTTCCACATAAGTTTCAGCCTTTCTGGCCCAGTGGTTCTTGAGAAAAAGATTTTTACTACATATTTCAATGTAAAACTTGGAATCCCTATTGTGGCCCCGCCCTACCCCCGAGGGTTATGTTTTGAACAATTTAGAATCTACACTACCCAAGGATGCTTCCACTAAGTTTCAGTTTTCTGACCTAGTGGTTCTTGAGAAGAAGATTTTTAAAGATTTTTACTACATATTTCACTGTAAAACTTGGATTCCCTATTGTGGCCCCGCCCTACCCCCGGGGTCATGATTTGAACAATTTAGAATCTACACTACCCCAGGATGCTTCCACTAAGTTTCAGTTTTCTGGCCCAGTGGTTCTTGAGAAGAAGATTTTTTAACGACCCCACCCAATTTTTGTATTTTCTTGATTTTCTCCCCTTTGAAGGGGACTTCGCCCTTCATTTTTACAATTTAAACTCCTCTTCATCCAATGATGCTTTGTACTAAGTTTGGTTAAAATTGGCCCAGTGGTTCTTGAGAAGAAGTTGGAAATGTGAAAAGTTTACAGACGGACGGACAGATGGACGGACGGATGACGGACAACGGGTGATCAGAAAAGCTCACTTGAGCTTTCAGCTCAGGTGAGCTAACAATGTGTTAAAACATCAATAAAATCAGTTTCCACCATGGACATTGATATGGTCCTATCTTTCCAGCTTAAATCACCCTATTTGTACTATATGTTTACCTGTGGACATTGACCAGTTCCTGACACTGTTTGGAGATATTCAGGAGGAATTCCTTCATTGTGGCTTCTTTGTGGTATCCAATTTCCTTCAATTCAGTATTCAATCGTACCTGGACTTTTGAGGTAGTATCTTTCTGGATAACAGCTTGATGTGATTGTGGTTCAAATCCTAATTGTCAAAAAATTGATTTCGATTGTACATTAATAAATAAGAGGAACTAAAGGCTTTATAGAACAAGAGTGCCCCAACCTTGAAAACAAAAAGTTGCCAGTTTTTCTTTGTTCAGATGCAGAATAAAGTCCACACTATTCATTTTGGTAACAAAAAATATTTTAAGGAAAACAATACAGGTCCTTTCAGCCTGTGTTCCAAAAGAAATCTTCATGGAGTTATTCATCAGTCCTTTGTTGCTAATATGAACATCAAATCTCAAAGTTTAAACCATTGTCAAGTTATTGCAAAGAAATTGAAACTCTCTATATATAAGAATCTCACATCATGATAACCAAGTTTCAATTCAAACTGAGCTTTTCAATAGTACAACCCATTTGCTAATATTAACATCCCAAAACCTTCAAAAGTTATTGCTGGATACCAAAATTTGCCTTTTGGCTCCATAACCAAGCAACCCCAATTGAGTTTTTCATCAGACCAACAAGTTGTAGTAGGTGAAGACACCATCCAAACCCAACCCTTCTCTAAATATTGCATAGAAACCTGAATTCTATTTATAGCAATAAAAGCAACACTTTTTTATCCCATGATGGCACAAGCAATCCAAATGAAGCTCTTTATTAGATGAACCTGGTGCAAAAATGTAGATCCTGTCCAAAATCCTTGATATTATTGCTCGGAAACTAAACTGGGACGGATGTACAGACTAGGGACAAGATAACCCTAAAAGAAACCCCTGCCTGGAACATACATGGCTGGGTAACACTTTATCTTTACCTCTCCCCCCATTTTTCTATTCAGGGGGCATGAAATATTAATCCAAACTGGATTTCCAAGACACCATGACATTTGATAGAAAAACAACAGTATATTGACAGATCTCTTTGTTTGAGTCCACAAATATTTGAACAAATCTAATGCTATTCTCTGCTAGTGAACAACACAGTGCAAGTACCTTCAGCTTTAACATGAATAGTCTGTAGACCCTGAGTGAGGGGGATATAGAAATGGCCATCCTCTGCTGCTGTAAATATCCCAGTCTTACTGTCTACTGTTATAGTGGCATTCTTCACCACTCTACCATTGCTGTCCAAAACCTGCCCCGACACACCTGTATAATATATTAATAGACTGAAGCTTTATTTTTCTCATCTAAATTCATACTGTTAAAATTAATTTTTGTATGCATTTCAAAAGATCAGTCACATGCTTACATCTCAAAAAAAAAAAAATACTTGAAACCCTTCGTATTTAAACTCCTAAAATAAATGAAAACACTGCTGACAGAAAATTATGTAAAACCTGTCTTACCTTCTTTACTTCTCAGTACCAGTTGTTTTAATGGTTGCATGGTTTTCATCCATAGTTTTGGTAACTGGTCTGGAGGTGGGAGTCTACAGCAGCTCACAAAGGCAGAAATCTGATATATATACATCAAAAGATTACAAAGTATTTTAAAAAGAAACCTCTTATACCAGGTAAATATGTTCAAGCTCCAGGGTCATAAACCTTTGATGAGCTCACTTTTGATCTCAATCTCACTTTTCCATAATGAATTCCTTTTGTAAAAGAAAGAATGAGAAAAAAAACTGAGCTTGCTAAGTTATATGTCCCCAGAGCCTGGTGTTTTAAGGTTCTCAAACAATACCTGACACACTGGACACTAAAGGAAATGATGTACCATGCAGAAAATAATGTGCAACATTCTTCATACAAACATGGACATGTACATTAATGTTCATGTATTTTACTTAAAATACCTTCCCTTCAAACTTTTGGGCTAATGTTGTGAATTATTCATTTGTATCATTGATTTTGGCTGGTTTAAATTTCCAACCATCGATGTTATATGTGATTTAACAGATAATTTTTACCATGTAGGAATGGCCGTTTGTATACATGTCATCTAGGATACCAGATGTTTGACTGTGGAGTTCAGCCCCGTGGAAGATGCCATGATTAGGTGATGTTATACAAGCATCTGGCTGGTAGATCTCTGGATATTGGTCGGCAAAAGCGTGGGCAAGCGACTGGAAAACTTCCTCATCTTCTGTTGCTGCTACCCCATTATGTAACCTCTCAAATGACATCCTAATAAGAGAAATATTCCAAATGTCTGATTAATGATAATAGGCTTGATTGCAGTAGTTAAACCTGTGCCAACATCATTTATCACGTAAAATGTTTCTAAATACAAGATCCTGTTATAGATAAACTTACATTACAAAAAGACCACCAGAGTCAACAGTCAAAATGACATCAAATTTGTGTTGTTCTTTCAACTGATGTAGCAAATTTGCTGGATAAGACTGCAAAATTACAAAATGAAAGATCATTATAACAGCTATTGTATTTAGTGTTTTACATCCTAAACTGCAAAGCATGCATATCTATTAAACATTTAATCCATTAAGGACATAGGATATTCAACAAATTATGTTGTAGAAATGTGTAAAACAGTTTTTGCAGGCTTAACTATTGCTAAAACACATATTTACTACAAAATTTCCCTATAAAACCAGCCTTATTTTATCATTCTCCCCAAATCTTTCCTTTTATATCCATATGGAAATTCAATGTAAAAACATGAATATAAATGAAATCTCTCAGAATGAATACAAATTTACTCTAATTTCTACCATTTAACAAATTCAACTGAACTTAAAAATGGCAACAAGAAGTATTGATGAAATCTACACTTTCTCCAAATTTTGGATATCCTTTAACCTTAACCACAATGTCAAATCACAATAGGAAAGTGACACTTTGCATAAGACTAGGACCTACAGAATTAAACATTAATCCATTGGGATCTGCAACACAGCTGTGGTTTTGAAGGACCTTTCTCTCCTCCTCTGGAGATGGAACATTAATGTTTGGAATGATATGGAGGTGAATTTCCTGAAACATTTTCATGGTTTCAGAGTCTTTCAGTTCATAACCTACAAATATGCACAAAAATAAGGGTACATTATTGAATTCATTACACGCCATTCAAGGTACAATAGGTCCAAGGCCCTATTTATTGCAATTTTTGGGTGACACTCAGAACAATTCAATACTTTATAATCAAACAGCTGTAATTATGTCTGTTTCAAATTAGAGCTGATTTTCAGAGAAGTGTATATAAGAATCACAAACTCAATAAATTTCTAAAGCTTCCTGATTCTCTATCAATATTATAGTAGATTTTGTTTCCAAAATCCCAGAGGACAATCTACATATAGCCAATGTACATGTACATAAGTATATATATGTACATGTGTATGTTTGGTAGTATTTGGTAGTATCATATATCTTTTATATGAAAATAAGAGACAACCTTGCTTGTCATGATAACAAAGTTTAGCTATGTACAAAATTCAAGCAAACATTAATTGAAAGTAAAATACACATTAGGAAACCCTCACCTTTTACTTGACGTCGGATAAATCTCGTCAATAACTGAGCTCCAACTGGACTTTTGCCATCATAAAACCCCCCAATCAGAAGTACGTGTGGTTTCTCATCTTCATGCTTATCTAAATTAGCTGACAAATGGACCATATAAGGTGCATTTGGTGAAACCGATCTTTTCAAGTTTGTGGAAAGTTCTGTGACTTCCATAATTTTCGGATGACCTTCAGCCAAACTTCTCATCTCAGCCAGAAGATCTGTGTTGTTTGTGTAAACTCTCTGCATGTTTTCCTTGATGTCAAAGTCCTGGTTTTGTGACCACTGGTCGAGTTCATTTCGAGACAATGTGAAGTTAACCTCAACAGCGACATCAGAGGTTACATGCACTTGAATGGTCTGAGAATTATAACTGTAAGAGAAGTGTACACAGCTCAGTTTAAAACCTGCTCTGGTATTTCTTACCGTTTTTTTTTCTTTGATCTTTTTTTCATTTTGGAGTGCAAGTACAGAAGATCCAGTCTGATCATGATAATAATCAAGCATTATGTAAAAGAAAGGAATTAATGCATAATTATATTTGTAATCTTTCACATGTATTCAAGTTGCTCAAATACATCTTGATTATTGTCATTGTCTTTAAATATTATCATTCTTTTTTATTGCAGTACCTTGCTGACCTTTATTTATACATATGAGGGTTGTCCCAAAATTCAGTAGACAAGTATAGTTTTGTATAAACCCATTGTCATAAATTAATATTGTACGTAGATTAAACAAACAAAATTAATAAAATTATTAACAAATATTGAGTACGAGGTGAGTTCAAAAGTTACGTTACCACTGCTATAAAATTTTTAATAATCGAACGTCATCATCAAAATTTTGTTGACTAATACCTCTGTCTATTTTTACTTTTGCCTTAAATTTTCATTCAGATATATGAAGTATTTTTTAAAAAATTAAAATAAACACAACATTGTGTCTTGTCTATCACCGGATTGCAAGAATGTTATCGATGCTATTATGAAGTTTCTCTTTGGCACTCATTTTCAGTTCATCCTCAACTAAGATATTTGGACAAAGTTAAAATAATTTTAATGCAACTCAAAACAAGACGATTAAAAGCAGAATGGCAGTAAAGATTATTAATGGGAAGGAGGTAAGAGGTTTAATAAGATATGCAGATGAACAAAAAATAATGCTGAAAAGTAACATCATAACATCGATAACATTCTTGACGTGCAGCGATAGGCAAACCCTACCCCTGTATTTATCTTCATATTTTAAAGAGTATTTTATATAATAAAGCAAAAATCAAAACAGATTAGTGAATTAGAATGCAAAATTATTTGATAATATCCAATTATTAATTTAGAGATTTTATAGCAGTTGTGACATTAATTTTGGACAAACCCTTGTATTTATACAGATAAATTTTATTTAAATAAAATAGTTCATTGTCTGGTGTAAGTAGGCAGTGCAGTACCCAAAAATTGCAATTAAAAATTGGTATATAATCTTTAAAATTCTACAAAAAAATAATTAATACTCAGAACTTTGGGAATAGAGATAAAAATTTCTAATACCAGTACTGTATTGTTTACTAACTTTCCTTAAATTTTGTTGTTTATGCTTTTATTAATTTAAATTTTATGGCATTTTATATGCACCGGTTTGAAATCTGATGACAGCTGCATTTACACAGGCTGCACACTAGACTGTGATCAAAAACCTTTAACATGTAATGTACAGCAATGACAAAACTGTCTGTACCCTTCATGCGACGCTGTGATTTTGTAGTTTCCTGGTGCTAGTAATCTCCAGTAGTCTCCGTCACTAGCTGTGTGAATCTGATGATCAATTCCCTCCACAGAAATGGCAGCATTCACCAAGGGACTGTCTGGGTGTGTGTCCATAACAAAGCCTTTGACCCCTTTATGTACCTTTGTTATAAATATTAAGGACAATACCAGGTGGTGATCATTTAGAATAAACGTTTCTAAATTTCAGAGTTGGAAGGAAAATGCAGTATTTACAAAAATTATGCTAGCAGTGGTAATACTAGACATACTTCAATATGTAAATTATGTGAATTATTTACCTGTCCCATGTATTCTAGCAAGGCAAATTTATTGGCAGACCAGTAACTGGGCAGGTCTTTGGTCAATGGGAATTTTGTACAGCCAAGTTCTATTGTTATTTCAAAACAATTAGTGTGCAGGTAATTCCAGTCTTGCATGCCACCTGGAAAAAAAATTATATACCATAATGAAATGCTTTCGAGAAATACAATTAAATAGCAATGATTAATATGATGCCCTTCCTTTAAAGCAGGGTAAAATGAGGAATGCTGAAAGTAATGAAATAGGATACAAATCTGTACAGTTGCACCTCTGTAATCCAGGCCCTTGGACCATAAAATTTAGATGAGCTCACATTTGATCTCAGTCTCACTTTTGCACTTTAAATTCCTTTTGTAAAAGTGAGAAAAATCAAAAGCGACCTCATCTCAGTTTTACGGTCCTGGAGCCAGATGACAAAATCCAGATGATTCATCTTCTGTACAAACTTTGTCAGAAATGGAATTTCATTTATATCAACCAACTATTAAAGGTACAGTTCTGTAAATCTGGACACTTTATTAATCTGGTCAATTAGCTTGGGAACAAAAGCCTTAGGATTAGCAAGGCTGGACTATACCATTCATTCAAAAGAATAGCACAACATCAACATAGGTAATCAGAGATTACAGAGCTCACCTCAATGAATGTTGTCTTTAAGTAAGGCAAAGCCCCACACTAAACAAGTAATCTATGTTTAGAAAAAGTGTTTCTTATTATCAATCATGATTGATCGGATATTAAATTTTCTTGAAATGTTGCCTATCACTTATCAATCACAACTTTTTGAGCCTTTCTAGTGACAATGTTAAAAAAAATGTGTCAACTAGACAACTGCGATTGAAAATATCTTAAATTCAAAAGTGTTAATCTGCAGGAGACTACACGTAGCTCCTTCAAACTGAAGTGACACATCAAAGTTTTTTTTTCATATCAAATCTTTTAAATGCACTGTAAATATATTTTTTGTATCTGTTATAACTCATATAACACTTACTCTTCTGTTGATTGAGAAATTGAAAATAATATAATGGTTTATATACCGGTACATATACATATTGTATGAATAAAGGAATGGAGGAAATTCACTTTAAGAAAAGAAGACAATCATTTCTAGGAATAAATAAATCATGTAATACTGTTAAATGCAATAGAAAAATGAGATTTATTAACATACAGTCATACTGCTTTGATTTTTTTTCACAGATTGGGAATTTTGAAGCAAATATTTGAAGAAAATACCTGCTTTTTAGCATTGGGAATTGGGCCTATGAATCCCTGCAGGCCCATCAGTCTTGTTTGATTTCAACTCTACTGTCCCCCAGTGAATTTTATTGACCTTGAAGCCTTGGACCTGTGGGTTTTGGTAAAGACTGGGCTTTCCTCTGATGTTTGTGTAACACATTTAGATATAATTATAGGGTCCAATGCAAGAACTCACCAGACACGCTGTACCACTGAGCACCATTTGTTATACCATCTTTAAAGTATTCACCGTCAATATTTGGACATGGATGTCCTTGATGCATTGTGGAATGAGCCTGAAAATGAAAAGATAAAACTTTACTTACAATTACAAATAAAGTTACATCAACCTCAAAGTTTATGGAAAGTAGAGGTACTGTAAGCGAACTCACAAAATGATACCCCCAGCTGTGATTTTTTTAAGTGCTCATTCAAATTTTGTAAATGTGACCTTGAACTTGCCAAAAAGACCTTGGTTAAAAAAAGACACACCCTCTGGTCAAAAGTAACCTTTTATTGAAATATGGACATGCAGTGTTTCTCCATAAGAAAATTATAGACCCGTAATGAATTTTACACTATTTATACCAGTGACCTTATTGGAATGACCTTGGGTCAGGTCATGACACACCCTCAGGTCATCAATAATCTTTGTACCAAGGATGATCTTCCAATGATTCTCCATTGCTAAGTTATGGTCTGGACAAGAATTTTATACTTTTTCCTGTGACATTGAACTTGCCAGAAAGACTTTGGGTCAAGGTCATGACACAGCCTGAAGTAATAAACAATTTTTTTTTACAAGTATATGCTTCCAATGATTCTCCATTGCTAAGTTATAGTCCAGACAAGAATTTTATACCTTTTCCATCAGTGACCTTGAACTTCCTGAAATGACCTTGTATCAAGGTCAAGGCACATCTTGGGTCATAAGCAATCTCTGTACCAAGTATGAGCTTCCAATGTATCTTCATTACAAAGATATAATGCAGAGAAGAGTTTTATATTTTTTCTGCCAGTGACCTTGAACTTGTTTGAATGACCTTGGGTTATGGTCATGACACATTACTGGGTCACAAGCAATCTCTGTACCAAGTATGAGCTTTTATATTAGTCATGATTCTCCATTACAAAGTTATAGCCCATACAAGATTGCAAAGACAGATAGGCAAGGTGATTCCTATATAACTCCTCCCCCAGCTTCGTTTGCAGAGGTATAAAAACTGAAAACATATTTTGGTTCACAGTTTTTAAGACAGCTATATAAGTAACAAACAAAACCATGTTCAATTTTTATCCTTATAAAGGATACAGCAGGTAATGATTCTTTTTAAATAATTCACAAAAAATTACCAAAGAGTAAGCCTCTGAAATAACTTTAAAAACTCCATCATCTGGGCTCCTACTGTAGACGGAATAGCCACTACGAGTATCATCGTAAGGGTAGTTAGCCAGGAGTGACCCTCCATGTAGGTTTGCTGACAGGACAAAGGGGTATTTCTGTAACCAGGACATGACTGCCTGGGTTTCTGGTTCCTGGTGTTTATTGATCTGAGTTGTCTGGTACTGGTCAGGGAAATTCCGGTTGAGGTCAATGCCATGAGCATTTGTTCTCCCAACAACTCCCTGTACATCACCTTTTCACACAGAAAACAAGCTACGGCTAAATATTCAAACTAAGACATGTAAAAACCTCTGATTTTATTTGAACAAATATCTTACCCTCTCTTGCTATTTCATATCCATCTGGATTCATTGATGGCATTATGTGGATCCTTGTTAAATTCACCATTAGAGTCAGGAAATGGTTTTTGTTGTAATTTTCACACAAAAGCTGAATAAGGTTGAGGAGAATTTCTCTTCCAACAACTTCATTGCCATGCATATTTCCAATATACTTGAATTCTGGTTCTCCTATTATTTAAAACAAGCCAGGATTTGAACAAAATTGAATCTACACTACCTGATGATGCTTACATATTTTAAAAATATGATTAATCATGAAAATGTTGTTCTTTATAAGACAATCTTTTAAAGATTTTTTTCTTTGATTCTCTATTGTGACCCCAGGGGTCAAAAACTTGAATCTACCTGACCTGACAATATTTGCATTTTAATATTATTAATAATGACCCTATTGTTCAAGAAAGGAAGATATTGTAAGCTTGTTTTGCTATATTTTCCCATGTAAAACTTATCCTATATCATATTGTGGCCCTGCCCTATCCCCTGGGGTCTTTGTGTTGAACAAACTATTATTTGCACTACCTGAGAATGCTTACATATCAATTTCACTAATCATGGTCCTGCTATATTTGAGAGGATTTTTAAACATGTACAGTCAAACCTTGTTATCTCAAACTCCATGGGACCAAGAAAAAAACTTTGAAATATCCAAGGATTCAAGATATCGACGGTAAAATACTTAAGAAATATGTGGTAAGGACTTCCCCTTCACTTCGACATATCCATGGTATTCGAGATATCCATGTTCAAGATACTAAAGTTCAACTTTATTCTTATATATTCACATGTAAACTTTGACCTTTAATTAGGCCTTACCCTACCCCTGGAGGCCATGACTTGAATCTGCAATACCTGGAAATACTTCCATGTTAATATCACTAATCATGGTAATGCTGTTCTTGAAGAAGATTTTAAACATTTTCATATATATTCCCATCTAAAATTTGACCCCGTTTGTGGCCCCACTCTGCCCTTGGGGGTCATGATTTGAATAAACTTAAATCTTCACTACTTTGGAATGCTTGCATATTTATTAAATGAATATCACTAATCATGGTTCTGGTGCACTTCAGAAGAATATTTTTAAATATATTTTCCTTCATATTTCCATCCAAAACTTTGACCCTCTATTGTGGCCCCAACCTACCCATGGGGTGTGATTTGAACAAATTTAAATCTGCACTATCTGAAGATGCTTGCATATTAATTTTACAAATCATGATCCTGATGATCTAAAACTTTGATTCCCTAGTGTGGCCACACCCTACCCCAGAGGACTATAATTTGAATAAACCTGAATCTAAACTATGTCAGGAATCTTTCACATAGGTTTCAACTCTTTCTTGGCCCAGAGGTTCTTGAGAAGAAGATTTTTATGACACCCTCCCCCCATTTTTGCACTTTCTTATTATCTCCCCTATCAAGAGGTCTGGCTCTTTATTTGTACAAGTAATCCTCTTCACCATAAGGTACTCTGTGCTATGATTGGTTGACATTGGCACTGTGGGTGTGGAGAAGAAGATGAAATTGTGAAAAGTTTACCATGACAATGACATCAACTACAGACAACAGACAAATTTTGACCAGAAAACCTCACTTAAGCCTTGGCTCAGGTGAGCTAAAGAATGATTAGTCAGAATTAAAGCAGCTGCTGTGAATACATTATTTTGCATAAAATATGAAAGTCTTGTTTTTCCAATCTGTCCCTCATAAAGAATTTAGAATATTGTCAATGAAAAGTGACATGGGCAAGAACATGAAGGTATTAGGATGTTCTTAGAAATATAGGTTAGACAAAAGGTTCACCTCTACTTACTAAATGACCCTCACCTTTGAGGTGGTCTTTGTCAAAGTCACAACACACCATCCATTCAAATGCAATTTATGATTTTATGGATAATAACAGACTGATCAAGCTTGTTCCATCAGATTCATGGATGAATGATCAAATGACGGAGAAACAGACATTTGGAATCTTAGATACAATGTATAAATACATTTTGAGTTGGGGTAATATCTTCCATTTACTTGCTGTAAATATGAAATTATCTACTAACCAGGTTCATGTTTTCCAGGATGATCAGTGATTTCCAACACCCATAAATGTCTGCCTTGCACACTAAGTCCAATACTGTACAGTTTTGTAATGTTTGGATACTTCTTATTAAAACTTGTCATAAATTTTTCCATTGCTTCATAATTATGATGGTGAAATTCCTTTGGTTCAATGAAGTTGACTTTTTCTCTGTGTGAGTAATCCTTGATTTTGTTGATATGCTGGACCAGGGTTTCTAGGGTGTTGGGTTCCTCTGGTATGCTGGTGTCTGGAGTTGTAGGTACCATGGGAGTAGGAGTGTTTTTGGACTTGTCCATAGGAGTCGCAGAGGATTTGATACTTGATGGTTCCTGCGTTGTTGATATACTCTCTCCAATCTTTGGTACATTACTGTGAAAAATTATACAAAAAAAAAAAAACTAGAAACAAGAAAACCATGGGCCACATGCTCACCTTATTTTCCTAGGTCCTTCTATTATATTAAAGACTTTTCTCCCTCTTTATTCCCATTGAAAATTTTGACACCGTACTTTGGCCCCATCCTAGCCAAAAGGGGCCATGAGTTAATCAAACTTGAGCACAAACAACATGGTGATACTTCCCTATGACTGGCCTTGTTGTTTTGTATACACACATTAGATCTTAGTCCCAGGTCCATTATTTTTTTTTTGGGGGGGGGGGGGGATTTAATCCACACAACTTCAGAATGTTTTCATATTACATCTAATATGATGTAGTTTGGCTTTTGAAAGAATTTCTGAAAATTTTCCATTAATTCTCATATAAAATGCTATATTTTATTCCCATCTAGCCCCAGAGGCTATGATTTAACAAATATAAATCTGGAGTACATTGGGATTGTTGTATATTTTGAATAATAATACATCAGTATGACTTATCATGTCTAACTGGTTCTTTAGAAGAGGGTTTTTAAAGATTTTCACTGCAAACAATGTATCCAGGATTGTTTTTGGCATGTTGTTATCACCCTTTCACACTTGCAAACAATTTTGCCCCATTTTAAATTCCCTCAGACACAGTTGGGTTGAAGAGAAATTGTTAATTGTCTTCTTTGAATTCACTGCATTTTAAATTTGCCAGATTGCAACAAGGGCAAAAGGAATGAAAATAAAATGGGATGAAAATTTTCCTGTATCAGTATCCAAACGTAAATAAAGTATTCAGATTAACATTTGTGGCCCAACTTACCCTGAGAGCCATTATTTTAATACAAGAGGCCCATGGGCCACATCGCTCACCTGAGCACATTGGCTAGGAAAAAAAAGCAAAAATCAGTACAGTATTGAAAAGTTTATCCCCCATTGTGGCCCTACCCTATCCCCGGGGCCCTCATTTGAACAAATTTCATTCAACACTACCCAAAGATGCCTCCATATCAATTTGACTAATCAGTGCTTTTCTGTTCTTGAGAAAAAGACTTTTGCCTATATATTCCTCTGTAAACTTTGATCACCCATTGTGGCCCCAACCTATCCCCGGGGTAATGATTTGAACAAACTTGAATCTTCACTATCTGAGGATGCTTCCATATAAATATGACCAATCATGGCTTTACTGTTCTTAAGAAGAAGATTTTTAACAATATTTTCCTATATATTTCTATGTAAAACTTTGGTCCCCAATTGTGGCCCCACCCTACCCCCGGGGGGTTATTATTTGAACAAATTTGAATCTTCACTACCTGAGGATGCCTCCATATAAATATGACCAATCATGGCTTTACTGTTTTTAAGAAGAAAATTTTAGAGATATTTTCCTATATATTTCTATGTAAAACTTTGATCCCTCATTGTGGCCCCACCCTACCCCCGGGGGTTATGATTGAACAAATTTGAATCTTCACTACCTGAGGATGCTTCCATATAAATATGACCAATCATGGCTTTACTGTTTTTAAGAAAAAGATTTTTAGAAATATTTTCCTATATATTTCTATGTAAAACTTTGATCCCTCATTGTGGCCCCACCCTACCCCCGGGGGTTATGATTGAACAAATTTGAATCTTCACTACCTGAGGATGCTTCCATATAAATATGACCAATCATGGCTTTACTGTTTTTAAGAAGAAAATTTTAGAGATATTTTCCTATATATTTCTATGTAAAACTTTGATCCCTCATTGTGGCCCCACCCTACCCCCGGGGGTTATGATTGAACAAATTTGAATCTTCACTACCTGAGGATGCTTCCATATAAATATGACCAATCATGGCTTTACTGTTTTTAAGAAGAAGATTTTTAGAGATATTTTCCTATATATTTCTATGTAAAACTTTGATCCCTCATTGTGGCCCCACCCTACCCCCGGGGGTTATGATTGAACAAATTTGAATCTTCACTACCTGAGGATGCTTCCATATAAATATGACCAATCATGGCTTTACTGTTTTTAAGAAGAAGATTTTTAGAGATATTTTCCTATATATTTCTATGTAAAACTTGGATCCCCCATTGTGGCCCCACCTTACCCCCGAGGGTCATGATTTGAACAAACTTGAATCTACACTACCTGAGGATGCTTCCATATAAATATGACCAATCATGTCTTTGCTGTTCTTAAGAAGAAGATTTTTAAAGATATTTTCCTATATATATCTATGTAAAACTTGGATCCCCCATTGTGGCCCCATCTTACCCCCGGGGGTCAGGATTTGAACAAACTTGAATCTATACTACCTGAGGATACTTCCATAAAAATATGACCAATCATGGCTTTGCTGTTCTCAAGAAGAAGATTTTTAAAGATATTTTCCTATTTATTTCTATGTAAAACTTGGATCCCCCATTGTGGCCCCACCCTACCCCCGGGGGTCATGATTTGAACAAACTTGAATCTACACTACCTGAGGATGCTTCCACATAAATATGACCAATCATGGCTTTACTGTTCTTAAGAAGAAGATTTTTAAAAATATTTTCCTATATATTTCTATGTAAAACTTTGATCCCCCATTGTGGCCCCACCCTACCCCCGGGGGTCATGTCATGATTTGAACAAACTTGAATCTACACTATCTGAGGATGCTTCCATATAAATATGACCAATCATGGCTTTACTGTTTTTAAGAAGAAAATTTTAGAGATATTTTTCCTATATATTTCTATGTAAAACTTTGATCCCTCAATGTGGCCCCACCCTACCCCCGGGGGTTATGATTGAACAAATTTGAATCTTCACTACCTGAGGATGCTTCCATATAAATATGACCAATCATGGCTTTACTGTTTTTAAGAAGAAGATTTTTAGAGATATTTTCCTATATATTTCTATGTAAAACTTGGATCCCCCATTGTGGCCCCACCTTACCCCCGGGGGTCATGATTTGAACAAACTTGAATCTACACTACCTGAGGATGCTTCCATATAAATATGACCAATCATGTCTTTGCTGTTCTTAAGAAGAAGATTTTTAAAGATATTTTCCTATATATATCTATGTAAAACTTGGATCCCCCATTGTGGCCCCACCTTACCCCCGGGGGTCATGATTTGAACAAACTTGAATCTACACTACCTGAGGATGCTTCCATAAAAATATTACCAATCATGGCTTTGCTGTTCTTAAGAAGAAGATTTTTAAAGATATTTTCCTATATATTTCTATGTAAAACTTTGATCCCCCATTGTGGCCCCCCCTATCCCCGGGGGTCATGATTTGAACAAATTTGAATCTACACTACCTGAGGATGCTTCCATATAAATATGACTAATCTTGGCTTTACTGTTCTTAAGATGAAGATTTTTAAAGATATTTTCCTACATATTTCTATGTAAAACTTGAATCCCCCATTGTGGCCCCACCCTACCCCCGGGGGTCATGATTTGAACAAACTTGAATCTACACTACCTGAGGATGTTTCCACATAAGTTTCATCTTTCCTGGCCCAGTGGTTCTTGTGAAGAAGATTTTTAAATTATCTCCCCTTGAAAGAGGGCTTGGCCCTTCATTTGAACAAACTTGAATCCCCTTTACCCAAGGATGCTTTGTGGCAAGTTTGGTTGAATTTGGCCCAGTGGTTCTTGAGAAGAAGATGAAAATTTGAAAAGTTTACAACAACAACAACGACAACGCCAACGACAACAACGACGACAGACAACGGACAAATTTTGATCAGAAAAGCTCACTTGAGCCTTTGGCTCAGGTGAGCTAATAATTGAATTTACACAATATAAGGAAGCTTCATCTTTTCTTGTCCAGTGATTCAGATTATAAATGACCCCACCTTATTTATACTTTTTTTTTTTTATTATCTCCCTTTTAGAAAAGGGGAAAGGTAGGGAGGCATGGCCTTTTATTTGAACAAATTCCCTTTACCCAAAGATACTCTGTCCCAAGTTTGGTTGAAATTGGCCTATGTTTACAGACTTACAGATGAAGCCACTGTCAGATGGACCGATGATCAAACTTCAATCAGAAAAGCCCAATTGAGTTTTTGGCTCAAGTGAGCTAAATAAAAAAATGATTTGATAAATACAAGTGTAAAAAATCATTGTGGATTTTATCATTTCTGACTTTAAGATATGCCATCTCTCCTCCATCTCCAAAACAACCTTGTAAATAAATTCCATTATGTCACCTTTTTCCAAAATATCCCAGATGAAAGCTTAATATACATGTAGATGGTTCACTGACAATATACAACTAAGCATTTTTATAAATAAAAAAAACGTAGAAAATATACATCTGTCACTCATGTCCTAATTCACCAGTTTAAACAAAAATAAATGATTATAAAATAAAACTCAAACACTTGTGTAGAATGAGCTCGCATGCGCAAGTGCAACAGACTTTTAATAGCATATTTATACAAAACATTGTCGTCATTTCGACATTATCTTTCCAAGTCTGCAAAAGAAAAAGGACATTTTCATATGAATATAATTATAACTAACAAAAACCATACCAGGTTACCTGGGGTGGGGAAGGGGAGGATCTGATGCACTATAAAGTAGCAAAACTATAAGTAGCTTGAAAACCTCACAATTTTTACTCAATACAAATAATTCATGCCTCATACATAGCCTGATTTTACCTACTTAACTTTATGTATGAGCAATGTGAGCTTTGATGATCACACACATAAAATTCTGTAAAACAAAAAATATTTTCCAACTGAAGAAACTTTATAAATACAGTCAAACCTTGTTATCTCGAACTTGAAGGGATGGAGAAAATACTATGAGATATCCGAGGATTCGAGATATTGAGGGTAAAATACTTAAAGAATGAGTGGTTGGGACTTGCAAATCACTTCAACATATCTATGGTATTCGAGATATCAGTGTTCAAGATATCAAAGTTCAAATGTATATATAAACACTGCTTTATGTTGATTACTAGAAAAAAAAATCTTTGTGAAAAATCATTCTGCTGTATTTGTTTGGATAAAAAAAAAAGTCTATTCAAAGAGGCACTTTTACCAATGAGCCTTATGAAGAAGGGAAGAGATAGTGTGCTCGTGTATATCAGGCCAACAATAAAAAAATGAAGTTTGATGTACTTCCAACAACCCAACACAATCAACCCTATCCCAGCATTTTTTTAGGACTTAAAATTTTATATATATTTTTTGTTTCCATGGAAATACAGATTGGTCTTATCATTTTTAAGTTAAGGTTTATCATTTCTCAGACTGAGATGCTTTTTAGATTGAAAGTTTTTACAACAATAAGTATTAAATCTGTCTAGCTGTCCAGTGTATACATTATAATGAAAACATCAATAAATATCTAAATCTGTGATTTTATTGACAATTATAAATGTGTTCCAAGATAATTCAAACAAAATAATTTCCTACCTACCTACCCACCTTGAAAACTGTGCCTTGGGGAACATCAAACAATTTTTTTTAATGAAGGCCTCAGTATCAATAGCTGTAAATGGGATTCAATTAAAAATTTTTTGTTGGGGGTAAGGGAGGGAGAGGAGTCCTTAATTAAGGAAAAGTAATGTCAGTAAGCAAACAGAGACCAAGATGCAGATCCACAAGTACATGTAAATAAGCTCTTTAAAGAAAAATCTTGAACATAAACACCATTACCCTAAAACAGGATTATTTAGTTCCCATTTAAATCTGCCATAGTAGAACATTTCAAATCAGCCATGTTTACTTTTTTAACAGATGATTTCAGTTAATCCTCTGTGCTGCAGTTTTGATTTATCAAAATAATCTCAGCTAAATTTATGTTTCTTTTTCTATAACCATGATGTACCCATACACTGGCAAAGTGTAATCCTTAGAAAAATAATTAAAGAAAACAAGTTACCTGTCCACATTAGTCCCCCTTTTGACCAGCATAAAACTCATCTCAGTAGCTGGTCCAGCATTCACAGTCACAGTTTTTGTCTGTGGTTGGAAGCTTCATTAAAAAAAGAATGTCAATGTAATAAATATTTTAGAATAGGAAAGTTCATCCATACAAATTTTTAAATCTTGACTAAATCTGTGTACTTGAAATATAAAAGCATCTTTTAGAACCAACTAGTGAGTATATTTAGTACCAATTTGTAAGTTGTACTTATACTAGTATATGATGCTTCATTTATGCATACATGTATCTGCAATATAACAAACACATATGCTTATGATTTCATTCTATTTAAAACAAATATTTTGTTTATCAGAATAAACTTTAATTTAAAATTTATTTTGCAAAAAATTTTCGCTAACGATCTGTGTTAAACTATCTTTATAGTACTTATATTGATCAAGAAAGTTTGACCTTGTTAACTGTATTGAGTAACTTAAATTCACTAGGCCTGGTTAAGCTTGGGACAGCACATACCCTTCAGCTATAGCTGTCATCTTGTAAGTACCGGGTACTAGAAGGCGCCAGTAGTCCCCAAAAAACGAGGATGTGATGTTATGCTTGATCCCTTCCACCATAATTACAGCATTTCTTATTCCATTCTTCGTCTCTGCATCCTGAACAAACCCTTTTACCCCTTTGTGCACCTATTCAACATGTAAACTTATTAAAAATGACCATTTTTCAAAACATCTTAATATATTTTTATTAATGCATGTATATCGTACAATATCAGTTTTTTCAACAATTTTATAATAACCTGGTAAACATTAATTTTCTCAAAACACCTAATATATTATGATTAAACAAGTAGATATGCACGGACTTCATAACTATTATTCCTATTCACAATATTTTGCAATTTCTTGGGCAAATTATTATACTAAATGCAGAACTTCTGATAAGTCGAAATATTACATGCTTTCTTTTGAGGGTTAACACTATCTAATATAACTTTCCTAAATGTTTGTTGATTCACAAAATGTTTAGAGTTTGACAGCCATACTAATGGGACATTTTAAGCATGATGATGATGAAATGATTTCATTTCAAACCTCTTCCATGAAGGACAATAATGCCTCTTTATTGTTGTACCATTCCTCTTTCAGTTGTGATGCTTTAGGATATTTACAACAAGACAGCTCAATGGTAATTTCCATACAGTTGCTGTGGAGATAATTGTAGTCCTCCATTCCACCTAAATCAACAACAAAATAATTAATATTAAAGAAAAATATCACTTTTTTTCTAAAGTAACTGGAAGCATCTTTTAATCTTAGTGAATTTTGTCAAATGCAAGATGGCATGTTACAGGAATTTCCGTATTTTTTCTTTCAAACATTTCTCTCTTCTTCTCCTTTTGTTTTGTCTATAAATGACCATAAAGAAATAGGAATTTTTATCCCTACTTTATTGAACACATGTAATTGTACTATTATATGTAAGTTTTCATTTTGAAATTTTACATCTATATAATAGTATATAATAAGTTTATTGTAAGTTTGCAACATGGGAAAAATTATACATTTTTAATCAATTCAGAGGGGTTTATCAGAGAGCTTGTGGTCTGACTTCATAAAATTAATACTACATGTATTTCAACTCAATGCTATAAAAAATTATTATGCTATCATCAAATTACTTAGGCATGCCATGGTCACCATTTTGCCAGCTATGTTCTTTGACGACCTGCAATGTCACCTTGTAATAATAGTACTTTTCATGTTGCAAAGAATACGACTGCTCTGCAATTCCATATTTCATACAACTTCTCCCCTTAAATAAAATTATTAAAGGCATAACCAGTTTACCAGCACATTGTGAAGTAAGAATGCGCAAGTAGATTTATTTTGTTGATTTGGTTTTGAGCAGGGACAGTTGTCATCAGAACAATCAAGCATGTAAATTTATCTATTAAAGTAAAACATGTGGATAACGTTGCTTTATGTACCTTTGAGGATCTGCTTAACAATGGTATTTTATACAAGATAATCAAAATTCTGCATTTTTCACTTTAATAGATAAATTTACATGCTTGTTTGTTCTGATGATGACCCTCCTTGGTAAAACTTTGATTGCCAATTGTGGTGTCCAACCCTATTCCCGGGGAGCCATGGTTTGAACAAACAAGAATCTACACTACATGAGGATGCTTCCATATATGACTAATCAGGGCTTTGTTGTCCATTTAAAATAAATTCCTTTATATTCCTGTGTTAAACTTTGATCACCTATTGTGGCCCCATCCAATCCCCATGGAGTTGGGGAGGGGGGTCATTATTTCAACAAACTTCAATCTACACTACCTGAAGTTGCTTCCATATAAATATGAATAATTATCATGGGTTTGCTTTTCTTGAGACTGAAGAAGATTTTTTTTTTAAATTTATCCTTACATACCTGTATTCCTATGTAAAAGTTTAATCGCCCATTGCGGCCCCACCCTGCCCCTGGGAGGGGGGAGGTTCCAAATAAATTTTATTACACATGACTTTGCTGTTCCTGAGAAGAAGATTTTTAAATATTTTTTCATATATATATATTCCTTTGTAAAGCTTTGATTGTCTACTGTGGCCAGTCACCCTTTCCTCAGGGATCATGATTTGAACACTTGAATTCACACTATTTAATAAAGCTTTCACATAAGTTTCATCTTTTCTGGTACTGCAGTTCTCGATAAAAATATTTTAAGATGACATAAAACTTTCCATTATTCTTAATTATCTCCCCTTGAAAGTTGATGTGGCCCTTCATTTGACATCTTCCCAAGTCAAGGGCTTCTGATCCACTCTGCTCAACATAAACCCTTGACAGAATAGACAGTGTTTGATGGAATTAGAAATGCGCTCTCTGATTGGCCTTATAAAAATTTGCTTGAGCATGTTGAGACAATATAAAACATCATTTTATTTCACCTGAAACTAAATTGAAAACAGAAAAACACACCAGTTTTAGTCCAGATGAAAACATTGTTACCATTATATATTATAACCCAGTTAAATGCTTGTCTCAGTATTGGAGTTAAAGTTACGTTGAATTTATTATCAACTTTCAATATTGTTTTGCATTCTCTGTACAATCTTAAACCTACACTACCTGGGGATGCTTCGATTTAAACATGACAAATCATGGATTTGATCACCTATTGTTGCCCTACCCTACCCCCATTAGGTAACAATTGATTTATTGAACAAATTTGAATCTACCTGAGGACGCTTCCAAATAAATATGACTAATCACCGCTTTGTTGTTTTTGAGAAGATTTTAAAAGATATTTTCCTATATATTCCCATGTAAAACTTTGATTGTCTATTGTGGCACCACCGTTTCCTTGGGGTCATGATTTGAACAAACCCATCTACACTGATATACACTATGTATTGAAACTTCCACATAAGTTTCATCTTTATGCCTGTAGAGTAAGGCATAAACATAATGGAAAAATTATGCCTTCAAAATTATATAATTATAATAGTAATTCAATCAATGATATTTATCAATGTAATTCTAATAACCATGAAACATGTACATGTGTATATATCATGTTTATGCCTTATATTTCGTGCATTTATATATAGTCACTATATTAGTGTAAGGTAAAACAAAAATAGTGGTAAGTACCTGGAACATCATACCAATGTGCACCATTAGTAACACCATGTGGAAAATATTCTCCACAGTGTTTCCCAGACTTCATTGTTCTATGGTTGTTAGCATAAACATGAGCAAGTTGTTTGAATACAGCATCATCCGGAGCAGCACTATATTCTCCACCCAACCTATGGTCAGCGGAGTCATCGAATGGATAACTAGCCACCACACTCCCTCCATGAAGATTTGCTGAAAGGACAAACTTCTGTCCTTCAATCCAATCCATCAATGCTTTGGTTTCTGGTTGTATACTATTCTTAGGGTTTCCAACAAACTGATCAGGAAAATTTCTGTTAAGATCCACATTATTTTGATTTGCCCTTCCAGTCTCTCCCCTACATTGACCTTCAATGGCATTTTCAAAGCCATCAGGATTCATGGTGGGCATGATATAAATGTTTGTATTTTTCACAAGAGCAGTGATTCTGTCATCTTTTTCATAGTTTTCCAGGAGATACTGGATAAGATAAATAAGAATTTCTCTCCCTACCGCTTCATTTCCGTGCATATTGCCAACGTATTTGAACATGGGTTCTCCAGGTTCCACTCCCTCTATATTGTCTGTAATCTGAAGAGCAAGTAAGTCCCTGTTTTTCACACTTTTACCAATGGTATGAAGGCGAGATATTTTAGGGTATTTAGACGCCATGTCATGAAGAAACTTTGACAGGTCCTCATAATGATGATACTTAGAAAAGTCAATAGTTCCATCAGTTCCTGAAGCTGACAAATAATCAAAATGTATAAATATAACGAAATAAACAACAACCTTATACATTTTTCTATCCATTACACGTCTACAATCCCGCATATTGTCATTTTTTGCTAATGGTTTGACTAATTACCGCAATCACCAATATATGTACGATCGAAGCAATTGATATTTTGAAAAATGTCATGTGTATGATAATATCTTCACATTCATTTTTCACAGAGTAAGAAATAAGTGGGCGACAATACATCAATACATTTTTTTTGTGTGAATAGATTGAAGAACAATCGGAGTATTTTTGTCCTTTCGTTGATTAGATAACTCGTTTTTACGGAATGGAACTGAAAAAGTGAATACGAATGAATTATTTTTAAGCATAAATGGCACACTTGAGAAAAGAAAATGAATGCAATTGGTTGAAAATATGAATGTTTCTAATAATTTAAACAAAAATTCAAACCAAAAAATCAATAAATATTTAGTTTCGTTTTTTCTAACGATTGCTGCTCTACTAACACGTGATTATGTAAACAAAAACAGAGCAGACGCAGATAAAATGGGCTACAATGTTCTTCTTTTTGTTCCAAATGTTATAGGTAATGACATTATACAATAGATGCAATGCTTTATATAGATGGCAGAAATTAATCAGTATCACTTCAGGTCGTCTTATAATGCATCATTTTAATTTTAAAGGCACTTATATTACATATTTATCTGTAAAAACATCCCATCCAAACAATCAGCTGACACAAATTGTTGAGTTATGAGGTCCGGCACAGTCTTTTGATCTAGTTATATATAGCATGAACTAGCTGTATAGCTTTATTTAGCTATTTTTTTCATACTTTTTTTCTTAAATGTTCATTTTTAGCATGTAAAAAAGTTGCATTCAATGCAAACAAAAATGGTGTACAGTTACCCAAATAATGGAAATATATATCTTTTGCTTAAAAGAGTTCAAAAGAAGTTGAAATAATCTATAACTGTGCCAAGGGACAGGCCCTCACAACCTGGTTCATAGAACATTATCATTTTAATGATTAGAACATTCTATCTAGTTCACAAGCAGCAATGTTTAAACAATGTTTGATTTGGATTGCTTTTTTTGATAGTCCATAATACAAATATGAGTAGTCAAATACTTGCAACTTTTTGTCTAATTCTTATTTTAAAATATTTGTGAAAAGCTCTATTGATATAGCTTTGTCAAGCTATTTTGAATAGCTCAATTAAGCTAATACAGCTAATACAACACACACTCACACACAATGTGTAAATTTAATTTTTTTAATTCAATTTAACTTAAAAAAAGCAAATAGAGGGAAAGTTTCTGCTGATATATTCAATTAATATTATATTTTAAAAATTAATTTATGCTATCAGAGACCTATAAAAATATAGTTTATTTAGCTGTGTTACATATATGTAAGATATTCACATACATATTTTTTAGAATGAAATGCAGAGATAAAAATTACACCTATACTTCATATAGCCAACTATAGGTAAAAGGACAATTTTGCTATACCACTTAAATCTTAAGAATTCCATTGAAAAGCATAATCTTTAATCAGACCTAATTATTAGGCTCCCTTGGCATCCCCCATCATTAAGCAGACCTTATTATGCCCCCTTGATGTCCCCATCATAATGCTTTATAAACTCTGTTTGTTGTGTTCATAGGTTATTTTCGACTGTGTTTATTTGGAGCCAGTCTTCCTTTTTTTTCTCAGCCTGGATGTTTTTTAGCTCTGTATGGAACTTCTGTTGCCCTTGATGGTAAGCTGATATTCTTAGGAAACATTTTGCTGAAAATAATCAGATTATTCTTTTCAATCAACTATTTTAAAGCTAAAGTCAATACACATGCATCATTTCATCATTAAAAATGAGATTGTATATTAGAAGAACAAATAACAATCAAAACACATGTATTTCTCTTTGTTTTATCAGGATTTGATGGATATTTTGCAAGGAAGCTCAATCAGACATCAAGATTTGGAGCATGGGTAAATACGAATGTTTATACATAACAAATGTAAAATCTTACACTTTAAGGAATATGAAATCTTAGACTGATTTTTGTTTTAAAACTCCTTAAATATTATTACTTAGAAGGAAATAAATATTATACATCTAAGCACGAAATCTTCTTTAATTTTTAGAAGAAGGAGACATTTTCTTTGATTTCATTTAGATTTTCTGATTTTTGTTTTTTTTGTTTTGGTATTTTCAGTTTGATATTGTCATTGATTTAATCAGCAGAGGAGGACTGTGGTGTCTGCTTTACAAGGTACGCAGATCTCATTTTAATTTCCTTAAAATAAAACAATGTGATTCTTTTATTATTATTTTTTTTTTAATATAAAATTCAATTTTGCCTAGCAAAAATACAGTATTTAGTAAAACCTGTTGTAGAAGCACAGTTATATTATTATACAATTATTTAAATAATACTGTTTTTGATGTCAATACAATGATTTAGACACCGGAGAAGTACTTTATTCACCGAGCAGGAAGAGGGAGGTGAAAATTGTACTTTGAAGGTGGCTAAATTGTTTTATTATATGAATCAATGATTAAATGATACAAACTCTCAAATCCATGCCATCCTCCTTGTTTACATTTTTTGCTGAAGTCATAACCAAATGCAACGAGAAGCGGCAGTGTAATGAACATATAACCAGTTGTAAAATTTGGAATTTTTTAATTTAATCTATTTAAGGTGTGCTGTAGAAAAAATAAATGTCAGGCATGTAGAATTGATTTAGAGGGAAGGGGCATTACAAGGAAAAAATTAACAACTTGCCTGAAAAAAAATCTTTGATTATCCCTCATAAAAGTACTCCATTTATTTTTTTTGGGGGGGGGGGGGTCAATAATGGGATGTGTGTGAATTATGAACTGAAGTCTATCTGATATAATAAATTATGGACATAAGTAAGCAATTTTACCTGTCTCAGGTGATTTGCTTTGATCCATGGCCATGAATTATATTTGAACTAACAAATTGTACAAATTTAATTCAGTGCAATTCTGGTACAATTAAAAAAAATATTTGAATTCTTATTACATATTGTATCATATTTTGAAAAGTTTCTACAATTTTATACAGTATGGGTATTTTATGATAATTGTGGAATGGCTAACATTTACTGCAACCCACACTCGAGGAGCTAACTGGAAAATCCCAGATGAAGAATTTCCTTATCTCTGCAAATTAGTAATGGCAAAAGGTAATCCTTGTTATTGACTGCATATGCATGTCATACAACACTGTAGTCCTTATGTGCTGAATATTTTTGCATTGATTAAGGTGTCAACTTTCTCTATGTCAATTTGTCTGTAAACAACCTTTCATCTCATCCTACAGTTTTTGTTGGATTTCAACCAAATTTGGCATGTAGTTAATGCAGATGTTACCATGGTTACTAAAAATAAAAATTTCTGCAGAAACTTTAGAAGTAGACTAAACTTAAGACTATAATTCTATTTTTGGTGTTGCCATATGGTGGCTATAAGTTTCAAGTCTATGTGATAACATTCTCTTCATCATTCTCTTCTCTGATTCTTAACCAAGTATCTTGTAAGATGTAATAATTGCATGTGTGAAAATTGAATATATGATTGTGTTGATGGTAGTTATGCAATAAGACGGACAAAGGACTTCATGGTCATTTCCAGTAGTTAAATATCATTAAAAAGCACTGTTGAAAGTGGAAAAATTAAATTGATTCAGAAGCAAAAACATTTTTTTTCAGGTTTTAAAACTCCTTTAGGATTTATAGCTATATCTGGTGTACATGGGTTACCTATAGCTTTATACTGCCAGCAGTCGGACTTCCTACAGCTGTTCCCGATAATGACTCCCACTGTTTTATACACTGTCATTGTCTTCCTTATTCTCGGAAGAATCATAGCATTTAGGGTAGAGGTGAGTAGCTGGTTGTTACTGATACAGATTGTCTACAGTTGTATTTTATTTAATCAATAAAATGCTCTCTGTGTTTTGGGATATGAATTAAAGGTTAAAACAGCTATATTGCAGAAAAATACATAGCCCATGAGACTTTACTTTGTGAGAGAATACAGATTTCAATCTGCCACTTGTTTCTAGTTTTCATTGTTCTATTAACAATAAAAAAGATTATTAAGTACATATTTATTCAATACATTGAGGAACCCAAACTTATACAATATATACCATTTTCTAATCCCTTAATCACTTTTATGGGCTACAAGAAAAGTAACTCTGTATTCCAACAATCAAAGAAAAATCAAATATTACATTCCATAATGTTATTAAATGCTTATTTATGGATTAAAAATTGGAAGAAAAACTGCACAAAATTAACAATGAAAATAATCTGTATAAAAGATGATGGCTTAACTGGAACTGTGTATTTGAAAATAATAAAAGGCATAGAGTTTGTACAACAGTGGATGATAATATCGATCAATTTAATTAGGCCATTCCAAGTTTTTTCTATGTTTAGCGTCCACATGCGCCTTGGTTTTTGACACTCCATATCAGAATAAACAAACAAAATCAGGAGTCCTGAAATTGAACATTCTGGTCAAAATCACTGAATTCTGTCAATTTCTCTAAGTATTTGTCTACAATATGTTATATTAGGGATATTGTAAGCATTTAATACCTTGATTTTGCTGAGGAATAGACCTGTCTACTATAAAATTAGATTAATGAAATCAAAATCCTTTTGATGACATCATTTTTATGACTATAAAGTCTGTGTTTTATTTTTTGGTTTGTGTTTTTTGCGAATGGGTAGGTAGGTTTTTGATGGGTGGACGCTAAACAGAGAAAAAACTTGGAATGGCCTTATATCTTTAAAATTGAGATTCAAGCCTTTCAGCTGTAGTGTTTGTTGTTTGTGTGTATGTTTTAATTGATCCAACTTACAAACTGGGGGTATAAAAAAGTATGTCCTCAGTTTGTCAGTTGCATTAAAGTGATCTAAAGGCTGTGGTATGTTTGTATATTGTACTTTCATGTACTGGTAAATTAGTTGTATCTGATTCGTCAAGAAACATTTGTTAAAAAACACTATTACCTGCTAAATGATGAAGCCACGCCCTCCAGCGCAGCAACAGTTAACATTGCCTGACGACGGGTGATGTTCAAAAAAAAGTGACTGCGCAGAATTTATGCACACAAGGTTCACTGTTATACATGTATGTTTTTGTATAAAACATTCAGTATAATATATAATAAATATTGAATGTAGTTGAGTGTAACATTGAAAATTTTCACCTCAGTTGACAATGGTTTTCTTGGGTTGAAAATTTTCACAACTACATGCAATATTTATATAATATGTTTAAAATGATTAATCAAAAAAAAAAAAAAAAATTGTGTGGTCCAACTAGTTTCTTGTTTTTGAGACAAGTCTTACAAAAATGCATTTACTTCATCAGCCATTATGATGTCAATTGAAATTAAATTTCCAAAAAATTAGAATTCACTGTTCCAGTCAACATACCAGAATGTGATGTATGGACCATTTCAATACAATGAAAGCCTCAGTCAATATACCAGTACTTCATGACAGAAGTCAAACACTGTTGCAATACAGTAAAAGAAATATAATTATATACACTGTATATAAAATAATTTTCCCAGCTTAAATTACCTCCAAATACTAAACATTTGGAACAAGCAAATTCAAAGAATTGTGATCCCCTGCTTTTGGTGTCTTGGTGGTTGGGATGCAGTTGTTTATGGTATTTTGTACAATGTGCTACAAGTAAATTTGATGCAAAGCATAAAATCAGTTGCAAACAGAACTGAGCATTTTAAAAAGTACTTTCACAATTGATTTACCGATAGGAATAAATTAAAAATATATTGTCATCAACATGAAGATGTTCAGATCTCCAGATAAACCACGTGCTGATACCCTGGCTCTTTGTCACCTGACACTGCCGATGATTTCTGCAGACTATGCTCCAGGGAGGGGTGATGGACAACACATCAAATGCGAAGTGTAGAAAAATATGATCCTTGGATCATTCGCAGCTGTAGCATACTAAAAACAATTTTTACCAGTTTTACCAATTAACTTTTCAATTTTTATTCATCACTTTTACCATGTATATATGTACTGCTATTATCATCTGGAAAAACATAACAACTTGCATTCATACATTACACACTCATGTTGGGGGGTATTTATTGTAAACCCTTCTTATATAATCATAGATTAAAAATTATCTAGTGAGAAATGAAAATTAAATTGAAACATAATAACAACAATTACATGTAATTGACTTAGTTTTAACAAGTTTTTAAATTACTTAACTCATAATTTTTAAGCAATTATCACTAATTTGAAGGAATATTTTACCAAACCAATAAAGACATAACATCTCATTTGCCCATGTGCAATAAACACAACCACAAATACTAAGTAGATTGGCTGCTCCTGTGGCAGCCGGTAATAAATCAATGCAGCCCAACCAATTATAAGCATGATAAGACCCCGAAAGGGGGACTGTATTTGCTCGTAACATATATTTTCTTCTTTTTTCCATTTCAACAAGGAGAAGATTAAAAAATAATCTGTTGAAGATTAAACTATATCTTTAATACATGTACTATAACACCACTCACTGTAATGTAATTTTATATTGCTTTATATGTTTTATTTTTTTTTTTCAGATCTTTTATATACAGAGTCATATAAAAGGTTTACTTTTGGAGGAAGAAAATTCCTAGTAAAAGATATAAAAGAATACAAGTTGTTTTGACATTACCAATTACCGGTATTTAAATACATGTATGTGTATAATTATGCAATTTTTTTTCGTAATTTTTTAATTAAAAGAATCCTTTTTACCTCACTAAGCTCAACCAAATATTGTATAATTTTCCATTTATAAATTGTGTATATGGTATTTTGTTTGTGATAATGCACCATCCGTTACAAATGCAACCCATGCCATATCCGACGAGAACAAGCACAAAAAGCGATGTATGGCATTATAAGAAAAATTAGACAATTCCAATTACCAGTAGACTGTCAATTTGACCTTTTTGATAGAGTTGTAGTTCCAGTCTTACTATATGGCTCTGAAATATGGGGCTATGAAAATCTTGATATTATTGAGCGTTTGCACTTGAAGTTTATAAAGTATGTATTTAATTTGAAAAGTTCCACACCATCGTACATGGTCTATGGTGAAACAGGTCGCTTTCCTCTGTATATTACGGTATATTGTAGAATGATTTCATATTGGGCAAAGCTTTTTTCAGGCCCGCCAAATAAAATTTTAAATGTTTTATACAAACATATGTTTATACTGTACAGTGATGGAAACTTAACAAACCCATGGTCAGACTGTATACAGAAAATATGTGATATGTGTGGTTTATCAAATGTATGGTACGAACAGGGTGTCAATATGAATTATAAATGGATAACTGCTTCTGTAAAACAAATATTACAAGATCAATTTATTCAAAAGTGGTCTAGTGACGTAAATAATTCTTCAAAAGGACAGATTTACAGAATCTTTAAACAAAACTTTGGATCTGAACATTATATTGATAAGTTATCTCCTAAATTTAGAAAAATATTTATAAAATTTCGAACTGCAAATCATCATCTGCCAGTAGAGACTGGAAGATGGTATGGTATACCACTGTGTGATAGAATCTGTACACTTTGTAATAATAATCAAACTGCTGATGAATTTCATTATATCTTAGAATGTAAAACTTTAGCTAATGTAAGAAAAAATTACCTGGGCAATTATTTTTCCCACAGACCTAATGTTATTAAATTTATGGAATTAATGTCAACCAAAAATGAAAAAATGCTGAAAAAATTATGTATGTTTATTTTAAAAATTTATGATGCTGTCTGTCCTCCTTGATATATATTTTCCCCTCTCTTATTTATTTATTTTCCTTTTCAATCATATGTCATGTTTTTTGTTTTGTATATGTACCTCTGACCAGATTGTATATAATGTATATATGTTGTTAATGAACCCCATGTACCAATATTTTGGTTTGGGTGAATAAATTGAACTTGAACTTGAACTTGAATACATTTACAATTTTTACAATAACAGGGTATTATGATGATTGTATTTATCACATAATGTGACTTAGTTTTAAAGGCCGGGTAATCTTTATTTGTAACCATTATCTATTGTCCATTTAAATATTTAATGAAAGATAACTATTTTATACATTGTAAGTATATATGTGGAATTTTAAGTATGGGACCACTAAGATAATTCAAAGTTATGGGAGTAGGTTAATTATTAGTTACGGAAGATAATTAAAAGGTCTGAGGCTACCACTTAGGATTTACAAAGATTTGGGACTTTTGAGATCACAGTCAAGGCTGCTTTCATTTCTGGACATATGGGTTTATTCAACTTTTTGATTCATTGTACTTTTAACACTTTTTTTAAGACTGTTGTTCATGTATTGTATTTTTATGTACTGGTACTTAATTCCATTACTTATATACTTCCACATTTTATGAAAACCAACCCAAGTATTGTTACATTGATTATATTTATACACAACCAATGTGATTTTTGACTGATATATTGTTAATGCATTGTCTTTTATTGAGTGTGCACATGTGCAGTTTTTATATTAACTGATGTTTCAGGATGAATCCCACTTGAAAATTTAAAAAAAAGAAGAAAATTCATGATGCTTTAATGACAATCAATAAACACCCTACGTTTCCAGGGAATATAGCAAGTCATGCTTTTTAGCTCACCTGAGCCGAAGGCTCAAGTGAGCTTTTCTGATCACATTTTGTCTGTAGTCCGTCTGTCTGTCTGTCCGTCTGTCTGTCCGTCTGTCCGTCTGTAAACTTTTCACATTTTCGACTTCTTCTCAAGAACCACTGGGCCAATTTCAACCAAACTTGCCACAAAGTATCCTTAGGTAAAGGGGATTCAAGTTTGTTCAAATGAAGCGCCACGCCTTCTTCCAAGGGGAGATAATTAAGAATTTGTGAAAAATTAATGGCATCATTAAAAAATCTTCTTCTCAAGAACCACTGTGCTTGAAAACATGAAACTTATGTGGAAGCATCCTCAGGTAGTGTAGATTCAAGTTTGTTCAAATCATGACCCCCGGGGGCCGCAATGGACGATCAAATTTTTATACAGGAAATATACAGGAAAAATCTTTAAAAATCTTCTTCTCAAGAACAGCAAAGCCATAATTGGTCATATTTATATGGTAGCATCCTCAGATAGTGTACATTCAAGTTTGTTCAAATCATGACCCCCGGGGGTCGGGTGGGGCCGCAATGGGTGATCAAAGTTTTTACATAGGAAATATACAGGAAAAATCTTTAAAAATCCTCTTCTCAAGAACAGCAAAGCCATAATTGGTCATATTTATATGGTAGCATCCTCAGATAGTGTAGATTCAAGTTTGTTCAAATCATGACCCCCGGGGGTCGGGTGGGGCCACAATGGGCGATCAAAGTTTTTACATAGGAATATATAGGAAAAATCTTCAAAAATCTTCTTCTCAAGAACAGCAAAGCCGTAATTGGTCATATTTACATGGAGGCATCCTCATGTAGTGTAGATTCAAGTTTGTACAAGTCATGACCCCCGGGGGTCGGGTGGGGCCACAATGGGCGATCAAAGTTTTACATAGGAACACATAGTAAAAATCTTTAAAAATCTTCTTCTCAAGAACAGCAAAGCCATAATTGGTCATATTTACATGGAAGCATCCTCATGTAGTGTAGATTCAAGTTTGTACAAATCATGACCCCGGGGGTCGGGTGGGGCCACAATGGGCGATCAAAGTTTTGCATAGGAATATATAGGAAAAATCTTTAAAAATCTTCTTCTCAAGAACAACAAAGCCATCATTGGTCATATTTATATGGTAGCATCCTCAGGTAGTGTAGATTCAAGTTTGTTCAACTCATGACCCCCGTCAGGGTCGGGTGGGACCACAATGGGCGATCAAAGTTTTACATAGGAATATATAGGAAAAATCTTTAAAAATCTTCTTCTCAAGAACAGCAAAGTCATGATTGGTCATATTTACATGGAAGCATCTTCAGATAGTGTACATTCAAATTTGTTCAACTCATGACCCCCGGGGGTCGGGTGGGGCCACAATGGGCGATGAAAGTTTTACATAGGAACACATAGTAAAAATCTTCTTCTCAAGAACAGCAAAGCCATGATTGGTCATATTTATATGGTAGCATCCTCAGATAGTGTACATTCAAATTTGTTCAAATCATGACCCCCGGGGGTCGGGTGGGACCACAATGGGCGATCAAAGTTTTACATAGGAACACATAGTAAAAATGCTAAAAAAAAAAAAAAAAAAAAAATTTGTTAAGAATAGCAAAGCCATGATTGGTCATATTTATATGGTAGCCTCCTCAGATAGTCTACATACAAATTTGTTCGAATCATGACCCCCCGGGGGTCGGGTGGGACCACAATGGGCGATCAAAGTTTTACATTGGAACACATAGTAAAAATCTTTAAACAAAACAATTTGTTAAGAATAGCAAAGCCATGATTGGTCATACTTATATGGAAGCATTCTTAGATAGTGTACATTCAAGTTTGTTCAAACATGACCCCTGGGGGTCGGGTGGGGCCACAATTGGTGATCAAAGTTTTACATAGGAATACATAGGTTAAATCTTTAAAAATCTTCTACTCAAGAACAGCAAAGCCATGATTGGTCATATTTAAATGGAAGCATCCTCAGATAATGTAGATTCAAATTTGTTCAATTCATGACACCCCCCCCCCCCTCAACCACTTTTATATTTAAACTTTTCAACCTTTCAAGATTGAAGTGATTTCTGCTTTTTCCTAGCCATAGTGCTCAGGTGAGCGATGTGGCCCCTGGGCCTCTTGTTTTTGCTCTGGTGATTTCACCATATATGATTTTTTTTAGTTCACAATCAAATTAATAATAATTTATATTGAATATTATAATTATATAAACATAATATTTTGAAACATTGATTAATATATATATTAGTTCAAACAGAGTATACCCTTTCTGTGAAGCAAAGGAAAGTATTTTTTTTTCACACCACAGTTTAATTCCATAACAGTGATTTAGATGTAAATATTTGATGATATTAACATGTAAAACAATCAAAATATGTATTACCGGGACACTTACTTTTTATAAATGTTTATAATTTTTTTAGCATGACATGTTACTATTTATAATAACTAGGGGTGTAACCATACTGCTAAAGCCTATCATGGTATATCATGATACATTGCGACTGTATCAGGATACGTATTGCGATATTTCACCTTTCATAATTTTTTTTTATATAATTTGTGTGTCTCTGTTCTGAAACAAGAAATTCTCTATCATAATGTGAAAAGACCAAAGCTGTAGATTACTTTATCAGTTAACAAATATATTATAAAACATTTAGTAAGCTCTGAACACAATGAAACTGCATATTAATTAAATAAAGAAAATAATTCTTAAAAAGTAGAATAAATTCATTAAATTGCTTAAATTGTTATACATTTCGATTCACAGGTATATGGTTTTTGCATGGTACGGTACAATTTTTTTTTGTGTATTGCTATATACCAGTATATCATTACACCCCTGTTAATAAGTGTAGTTATTATATATTCATGTAATATGTGTATTTATACAGATATATATGTATATACTCCAATGCTCAAGCATTCCAAAAAAATCAAGTGTGATTATTATTATGATTTTATTATACATCATTGAATGTTGGGGGGGGGGGGGGGGGGGATTGAAATTATTTTGTTTGATGATCTCTAAGATAATATACCCAACATCTGACAATGAGAAGTAGATTCTATTAGAACTGTTAAACTGTAAAATGCTACCTCTCTTATAGGTTTTTTTTGGTTTCAAATAAAACCCAGTACATTATAGAGTGAAAATTTTTTGATACATTATGCATTTAATGTCTGAACGACTGTTGACATAGTTCTGATGAGTTGAGTATGTTTCTTAATTACTTTAAAAGTGATTTATGACCACAACAACATGAACTTCAGACATTACATTTAATAAATTTTTGTCATTTATTTTTAATCAAAATATACAATGTTGCATTGAAAATACACTTACACGTATCCTTATTATGTTTAACGTACACCAAAGAAAAAAAAAATTCGTTTTTTTTAATGAGTTATTATATTTTTTACTCAGTATAGCATGACAATCAGTATTTAATCAGTTGTTATTGCAAATAAAACTTAAAAAAAAAAAAAATTCTGTGTTACTTTCATTCTACAGAGTCATGTTTTTATTTAGGTATCAAACCAAAAAAAAAATCAAGATCTGCATTTTCTGAGAAAGCAATTCTGTAATTCCACATTTCCAGCATGACATCTTGTGACGTCATGACAAGTTCGTCTGCGCGTTCTTTGACCAGTTCCACAGCTTTTACTGCAAAGACTCCATATTGACCATGGTCCATATCCTGTCAAATAAAAAAAAAGAATCCTTGAACTGAAAAAAATATAATTAATTGATCATACGATATTTACCTCTGGCTGGAATAAGTTACCTCCGTTAGGATCAAAGTCATCCTCTTCAAACACAATGCTGTCACGTTTTTGTCGGTAAAATGTATTTACCAGAACATCCTTCTTTGTGGTGTTTGAAAAATACTGTTTATTTTTCCCAGCCATGGAATTTTTCTCCTGTTGATTAGAAAGAATTCTGAAATCCTAAATCCATAAAACCATGAAAACTGTTTTATTTCTTTAAAAAAACATTGGACAAAAGATTCTGATTTATATAAATTTCAAACTATTCCGAAATTGAACTTATTTGTCTTCTGGATCAATCAGTAACAGACCCGTAGGAAGCAATTTCAGTTTGTTTGTTTTTTTTTTTGGGGGGGGGGGGGGGCACAGCCATACATTTTCAGTTTTGGGGGGGGGGGGGCACTATCAACTACCAAAAATTCCTTGACAAACAAAAAAAAGTCATCAGAAGTTTTTTATTGAGGGGGCACAAGCATGTATAGTAGCTGTTTTCTATAGTAATCTATATGTCGGCAAAATTATTGCCGCCCCCCCCCCTCCGGTTCCTACGGCCATGAGTAACATTGCTTAATAGCGTAGATGAGGTGAATTAAAAATGAACTTTAGACTAGAATTTCTATCTGATGTTCTCTCAGACGCCCGTGTCAAATAGTTGTTTTGACCGTAACAGATTGAAATGACGTAAGCTGCATATTTCCAGTCTTGCCAGTTAATGTTCCGCGGTCTTAATTCAGGGAATTCATATGATCTCCTGCTTAGGGACAAAGTAAGAGGTGGAAGACTTACAAAATGCAGATGGAGAAAGAAAAGAACAATTGACCTTGACTTTCACCTTTCATACTTTAAATCAAAAAGTTTTTTCTTCCTGTTAGAGAGAAGCTCAAAGAGAACTAGTTATCATCTGAAAACTTCTTCATAGTATATATAATTTTTGACCATGGCCTTTGACCTTTTGACCTAAAAATCAAAATGGTTCTTCTTTAACTCACAGGGAATTGTAATAAAAAAGATCAAAAAGCTAAACTTATCAGCTGGAAGCCATTTTATGAAATGTTAAGTTAACAAACAGTGATCATGCTCAAAAGTCCATGTAAACAACACATATTGAGAGCAAAGCCAATATAGACCTCTGAAAAACAGAAGTAGGATCAGGCTTGGAGGAGTTGCAATAAATGAATTTCATTGCAAGAGATGAACTTAAGTTACGAAACAATACAAATCGAAAGCAGAGCAAACACGGACCTATAAAAACATCAGAGGTTGGATCATGTGCCATGGAGGAGTTAGCATCCCCTACCGACCGGTCACAACCCGTCGTTTTCTAATCGGGAAAACGGAAAAATCCGTAGACAATTCAGTTGTAAATAATGATCTAACAATCATTATGAAAAGCGTCAGTCAGTATTCAAGTTAATGATATATAGATTGTATTTGCTGACAAGGTCATTGTATTGACCATAGAACTTGTGAAATGATGACTTTAAACAATACTGTTGATATTCATGTTTCATCAACTTGTTTGTCAATAGCTTGCCTCCTTTTAGAAATTGTTTGTACGTAGAGCATGCTCTTGCGTATCGAATCAACTGGGAGGTATAAAATTATACTTGATTGACCGTTAAGGTCCTTGGGCCTCTTGTTTATTTATTTCTTTTATTTTTTTTTTTTTGAAGGTTAAGAAAATTTCTCTGCTCGGAGAAATTTCAGAAAATTGTTGATTGATAGAGAGAGTAGGCTTTTTCGTGGAAAAAAGGAGGAGGAACATTTTTGATTTATAATGTCTTCTCTGGACTACATGTAGTCATAAAATATACTACTAGTATTAAGCTCCCTCTCTCTCTCCCTCTCTCTCTCTCTCTCTCACACACACACACACACACACACACACACACACACACACCCTCACACACATACTTACACCACCTTCCTTGGTGTATATTTCAGATATCATCAATACAAATACATACGCTGTAAAAAGGCAAACTTTAACATTTTTCTGAAAGAAAAAAAACCAAAATGTTTTCAACAAGATAATTTTTTTTTCATTTAAGAATAATATTTACTTCAATTCTTTCTGGGCACTAAAGCACATTATCGCACAAAAATGTGTTGTAAGCCATAGACATGTATGTATACACTGTGTATTAAACATCACAAAATACAAATGTATCAAACTGTTGCAAGGTTTTGTTTTTCTCTCTCTCTCTCTCTCTCTCTCTCTCTCTCTATTTGTTTTTGCTCATTTTCAGCATAATATAAAGGAATAATGTATTTTTGATGCTCGTTTATATTGATACTTTGTCGTTATACATGAATGCTATCATTATAATGTTAATACTTAATCAGTATCATAAGTTGCTGACACGTTGACATAATATGTTGCTCAATTCTTTTTTCATTAACTTTTGTTAATGTTTCATTATACAACGTCAGTTCAACATGGTTGTTAGAGATTTATTGTTCGTTTTGAACTAGCCATTATTTTAATAAATTGGAATAAAACTTTATAGAGATGCAATACTCACTCAGTAAGTTGACTAACTGTTGTCCCATTGAGGAGGAAATTACAAAAAAAAAAAAAAAAATTATGCAATAATCTTGAAAGTGAAGAAGGCCATTAAAGCAATATGAACTACAACTTTGATGTCGGAAATTTTTGTTGTATAATTATAATTAACTATTTCAATGACAAAAAAGAAAACATTTATAAACTTCTTTTGTTCTTATTCGCGATGGAAGAACTATTTATAAGCTTTGATTGAAGCAAAATTACAATATTGTCGTACTATAAAATATTGATTTCTTATATAATACTATACGTACATTTCATTTTACAGAAGTCTTTCTTCTGAAACAATTTAATACTTAATTTAGTCTTATTGATCTAAAAGGTGTAAATTACATACAAATTTATCATAATAACACATTTTAACAGCAAAATAAAATTCTCAAAAAAGCAGCTCATATTGCTTTAAATATAGGGTTGGGGACATACCCTTGATCCAAGTTTGAGATTCTTATGGTTTTTATCCCCCCCCCCTCTTGTTTTCGAGATATGTCATATTTTAGACACGTAGTGTCGGGTGGTGGGTGGGGGTTATGGGGGGACATAGCCCTGGTCCAAGTTTGAGTAGATTCTGATGATTTTAAACCCCCCCCCCGTTTGTGATATATGTTATATTCTATTCTATGTGTTACATGTTATGTATGTTATATTGCAGGCATTTTCCAAACATAACCTTTCACTGTTGATAACGTTTATTGAAAGGCTGCCCCCCTCCCCCACTTTTTGTTGCATTATAGCCACGGTCAAATGAGGGTAATATGGCAATGTTTGAATAAAATTTGGTTGTGCAAGAAATTTGAAAATTTGAACTTAAACCAACTCCCACCCCCACGAAATAGGATTTTCGAGTTTGGACATTTCCCCCTCCCTCCCTTTTTCTTTACTGGTAACCTGTCCCCCTCCCCTTTCAAAAACTATACTTTTATGTTTGTAGGATTATCTTACCTTAGCCATCAAGTCTCTAAAAAAATAACTTATACGATTTTTTTTCATGGCTTGGTTCCCCTATTTATATATAATAGGTAAGAAGTCGGATGTGATTTGGAAAAGCTATACAATCGGGATTAATTAGGTTCACATTAATTTTCTAATATTAATCTACAATGCTTATTTCCGGTTCAGTCGGCTTCAACTAGCAGACGACTTTGCAGATGTTGGACAAAGTCTAAGAATTACAGTAATGTTCTGGTCAGTTTGTTGTGAATTAGAACCGTTATCACTCTGCATTTATTTGTTGTAATGTTAGAGTGTACATTTTATATTCGACCTTCAAAAGAGGCTTAAACCGTTACAAGACTGGGGGAGTAAGACCTATTTTAAGAATTGTCTTTAAAGACAAATTGAAGAATGGTCTTTAAAACAAAATAGATGATCACATACTTCGATTCAATACATAATTAAGGAATGCTTTAGTTAAAAGAGAAGTGTGAAGAATACTGTAAGACTACGGTATAGGCCTAATCTATTTGTGATATGATCTTCATTTTTTCAATCTGCATCAACATATTTTAAACAAAAATAAGTTATAAGGGATGCAATATAATTCATTTTCTTTGACTTGCTTTACAAATTGGTCAGTACCTACCATTTCGACTCTCGGAAGTTTTACATTCGAATAAAGGATGAAGATTATTTTCGACGAATCCTGATAAAATATGTTTAGATCCTCCCCTGGCATTGAGTAAAATATTTATTAATGGCGGAAGAATATCAGAAGAGAAAATATAGTCCATGCTAATTAATGAGGTTCGTTTTCTCAAAATACGAACTCAAATCATTTTATATGAAACAAAACATCTTTTACATATCTACTGGGTTTATCATGGGTACATTCTGAAAAACAGTTATACGTAGAAATTAGAACACGAACTACTTTTCTATAGAAGGTAATTCAGTGAAAATGGAGGAATAGGCACCAAAATGATGGATACATTTTGGCAGTCGGCGAAAGCAACAGGCTAAAAAATGGAGGATTCGTTTCGGAAATCTGGATTACTCCATTCTTGTGTGAACTGATGTAGGGCGAAATTTTACGCCTTGGAAAGATAATGGCTTGGAATTTTATTCACATCTCTGTAATATATGTGTTGTGTTATGGTAAGGTCTTATTTATCAAAATAAATGTTAATTTACATCAACAATTGACATTTTAATTATAACTCACAGGCAGATTTTTTCATCTTGTCACATTATTTATTGCTTGCTTACCAATTATCGTATTTTGAAAGACATGACAGTTCCTTTGATCTTTTTACATACATTGGTGTACAAGATTTTGCAGTTTTGTTGGCGGATCTGATTTCAGCTCATCTTCACAAGTAGTTAATGCAATTCATCGTTGCATAATGTTCCAATTTAAATTGAGAAATTTAAATTAAAAAATTAGACGACAGGACCCCAGTGTGTGTGATAGTTCACCTTTTACATGTACTTCATACATGGGTCTAGTATAAATTAAGAATATATGCAAGTCACCTGGGAGGGTATTGAAGCAGAATATATTACAGCTGCATGCCTGTAGTGTTTATTTGATAGCCAAATAGAAACTTCAAAGGTCTTTATTTAGGTCTATAAATTCTTTCTACAAACCTGTACTTTGCAGTGTACATGAAACGGCTAACCTAATATTTTGTATAGAAGTTGGTATTGATCAATATTTCGAGGTGTAACTTTATTTTGCGTTTCCAAACATTGATCAATCTGTTAGCAGTGTGTAATTTCCCTTTAATTGCCGATTTCATTCAGTATCAAAAACAATTTTAAAAGGCACACTATTTACTTTTGTCATGAAGAGAAAATGCAGTAGCACAAAACTTGTTTTGTAAAGGAGAAAATGATATATTGATCTATTAGTAGTATTTACATTTCATTTACATTTCTGGCTATTATCCTGTATGTATAATTCATCGATTTATATACTAAGATAAATTCCAGATTTTCCATTGCAGTTTTGAGTTGCTGATCTGTTGCATGTAGAAATATATATAAATTTTATATATTGTAAGGAAAACACTTCTCTCTTCTTATTCATAGTAATAACACCATTAATAGCATTCATGTCAGACTTTACATTAGATTAAAGTTATAGGAAGAGAATGCTTGTAAATGAATAATTTGATCTTTATTTCTGCCAAAGTTTTACATGAATGAATTATCAGAAAAGCAGCTGTGCAGTGTACAGCTGGTGTATTAAAGAATTTTTTTTTTAAACCAAGTTTGGAGAAAATATCCAGTCATAAAGATTACTAATTTACTTCAAATGACATGACATGCCATACTAAGTTACTGATATTTTAACGTAGAACCTACGTCGTATGACGTCATATCAAGTAAATGAGTTTAGACCGTCTTTTTTGGTGCTAGATCCACTATGATGTCATAATTAATTTAATGTTACTTTTTCCCCATACTTTCTCCAAGACTGTCTCATGTAATGAAGTTATACACAACTGTGATAATGTGAATGGCATGTAACTATTTTGAAGGCAATCAGAAATCCCAAGAAATCTAAATAGTACAATATCTTGATGAAATGTGTCTGAGTCAAAGATCTGTTCAAAAATTGTGTGTAAATTTTGTAATGTCTATCATGAAATGATGTGCATTCCCTTTCATAATTATTTGTTAACTATATATTCATAATGGTTGGTGTATAATAATAATGTTTCCCTAAATTATTATCTTTTTGAATTAAAAAAAATACATTTTTTGGTTAAATATTCATTGTTAATCTGAACATAACCCCAAAACGGTCATTAAATAATTAAATCCTGTGTAAGTGCAAAAAGGTCAACAAAAGAAGCATTGATAAATAGTGCCTCTCATTCATTTGCGGCGAAAGGTATATATTTTAATCACTTTTTGTAATTAATTGGGTATGATCTTCATCATATTAAAGATTGAAAACATTCTGACAAAGACTTTTGAAAAATATTTACAAATTTAGGTGGTAAATTGACTCAAAAAATATTGAGCACATTTGCCTATATTCGTTGAAATGTGGACTTAATCTTTTATGTCAATTGAATAAAACAGAATTTATTCTTGAATAATATTGCTTAATACGGTTCAGTTAATAAAGTCTATAAACGATGATGTTTGAAGAAGTATTGTTGTGATTTTCTATATTCTCTTTACGACCAGGCCCCAGGATCATGAAACGTCTTAAGCTTAAGTCAAATTTTTAGTACTGTGCTAAAATGTTGTAGAAGTCAAACAGACCAAAATCAAAATATTCTTCTATATTGCTTCACAAAAGTGTTGTCATCTGCAAATTTAGAGATTAATTCAATAATTAATCAACAATTTACAGACGATTGAAAATTTGACTTAAGTCTAAGTCTGTTTCATGATCCTGGGGCCAGTACCTCTAAAAATGGATTTGATAAGCAAGTGCTAATATATCATTTTAAAAAGTTTGAAAATCTTGTGACAAAGACTTTTCCGACATAGGTTCTACCTTATGTTTTTTAAAATCTGCAATTTGAACCTTCAAATATTTTACTTTTAAAGTTCTGTGTTTTTGTTAGTTCACCTATACCAAGGATGAAAAATATAGACCTATTGGAAAAATTCTAGTGTACTTAACTTTATGATTCTGATTAAGGACCCTCTATACACCGATACAAAATGTTTTTTGGACTTTGAGAAAATTATATAGCATAAAGGAGTACATATTAAAATTATCTAATTCATGTTTAACATGGGGCGCATGCTTTTTTTATCCAGGAAAAATCTTCAAAGACAACAACGTACTCATGTTTACTTACTCAAATGGGGAAAATACATGCCAAAAAAGTTTTCAATTACTCTTTCTTGCTCTAATATAATGTTTAGAATACTTGAATTAATTAAAATTATGTAATACTGAGGAGATTGCAAATTTATTCTATTTTATATCAAATGGTGGATCAGTCTAACTACACAAAAGTACCCTGATATTAGTGTGAAGTGTGTAGAGGGTCCTTAAAATGAAAAACTAAGCAAATACTGACAACCAGAAAGATTCCTTCTTGCTTTTGTATGAAATTGTCATAAGTCTTGTTATAAAAGATTATCCCATGAATATAAAGGAAGGCTTTCATTATCTTTGGATGTTTGGGGTTCATATACAGGTAGCTGAAGTTTCAGAGTCGATTAGTTTAAAGTTCTTTTTTTCTGCCTGCACCAGATACTAATACAGACAGGTAAAAGCACAAAATATTAGGGCCCAATGAAACTTTTAAAATGAAATCTAAAGACGGTAAGTAATTTATGAATATATTTTCTGTTTTTATTTGCAGGACTTTCCTTAGGTTTAGAAATTTACTTCAGTGATCCAAATGATGGATATTTCCTGAAAACAATATATCATAAAAAACAGTCTTGGGATCCTTTGACTCGGAAGGAGGATTTTATAGTCACTAGGCCCTCTGAGGGTTATGTATTAGGAGTGAGGAGTGGTCCTTATGAAAAGGAGCAAGTGATTCCTCAGGACATATCCAGCATCTACCCAAACCTTGACCATGTAGACAAACCGATACATCATGGCACTGTGTTTGGAATGGATGTTTCAGCAAAAGTGGTCACAAACAGCCTTTCTCCAAAATATCCCAGACTTCAAGTTCTGATTCATGCCAGTCCTCACATAAACAGCAAGAAGTGGGACCACCCTGCCAAAGAAATAGATTCCTCTTACCTCGCAGTTGATGGGCTCTGTGGTCATGTGTTTGTCCGACATGAAAAAGAGGAACTGTCCTCAATTTGTGTTCTCGGGACAGGTGACAGTGCTTGTGTCAATGGTATAATGTTTCCCACATCATGGTGGCATGAAAACTCTACAGTGCAAGTGTACTATGCATTTTCACAGAAGGGGGAAAACCAGGAGTGTGCCAGTGCATCAAACTCTATCGTGCCAGGAAGGCTGTTTGAGAAACCTGTTATAAGCAGTAGGAGGTTTCTAGCAGACATTGTGTTGTCTAAAGATGTGAAAGGTTTTCACAGGGAGAGAGAGGAGGATATATTGATTGATGTTCCAACCAGTGCATTTGATCCAGGCACAGTTTTTGAAGTCCCAGTGAAATTTGAGGCAGGGTCTGACATGAGAAATCTTGTGATGAGGTAAAACATGTTTTCAGACACTTGTTGAAAAATTAAGCATCAAGATTTCGATCTGTAAATGGTGTTTTATGCTGCAAGTTTGCTGGATACTTGCAGATACTTGCAGATGAATAGAAAATCTATTTCCACTCTTGCAAATGCATACTGACATTTCAATATTGTGTCATTGAATGGATAGGTAAATGATTGCAAATTCCATAGGGGCCACAATCAACAATATTGGAAGGTGTCATTCAATAATTTAATGACCTGTTAAATTTTATTATGCAGTGCTAGAGTGAGACAGGGATTAATGATTATTGGAGCAGAGGCAGATCAAAACAGTCCATGGCAAGTTCACGTGGACATTGATGAAAATGAGAAGACAGCCACTGTAACAGCTTATCTTAAAGATCCACTGAACTACAGAGTTTCCAACGTGTAAGAAAAACATTTTAAAAATGCAAGAAGTATATTCACAGTGTTAATACCCTGCAAATGATTTATTTTTGGGAGGATATACTACACTCTGTGTAATTTTTCAAAGGTAGGATTTTTTAAAAGTTGTGGAGGCTTAAATTTTGTACACAGTTTGTTTGTGATCAGAGGGTGTGCCATGATCCTGTATCAAGGTCATTTGGACAAGGTCTGGGTGTTTTATAAAGATTTGTCCTAATTTCCATAAATATACTTGTACTGAATATATTTTCTCTCCCTTGGCACAATCTGGCTCATACTTTGTTCCCAGAGTTCCATGGGGGTTAAAGTATGCAGTGACTTTGATCCAAGTTTCTGTATAAAAGGTCAAGGTCAAAAAAGGTCTCTATGTAGAATCATAGTCTGGAGCATAGTCTCATCCTTTTGGCTCAATCTGGCTAATATATCATGAAAAAGTGCCCATGGATGAAGGATTAAAGTGACCTTGAACCAAATTTTTACATCAGAGGACAAGGCTAAGCAAAGTTTTTGTGTAAAATCTTTGGGCAAAATTAAGATTTGTTCAAAGAGGGCCACAACCTTATGACATCTTTCAAAAATCTTTAAAGAAAATGATGGAAATAAATGGAGGATCTTTTAAAAATGTGAATAACAACAGGGCCAGTAATTCTGGGAAGGTGGCCCATGTGCCTCTTGTTTACTTGCTGGCTTCTTAAGACAATTATGACCCTCATTGAAGAGAGAGGCATATTGGTTTGCAGTTGTCGGTTGGTATTGCAGTTGGTAGACCAAGTCAAGATCAATATCTTCAGAATGTTTTGCTTGAGAGATATAAAACTTGATGCTTTGGTACCCCCTTAAGGAGTAGATTACCCCTATTGATTTTGAGGTCAGAGGGTAAGGACTAAACTTCATTGGACATAGGAAATTATTGTCAGTTCAGTTTCTTGATAAACTTTTGCTTGATAGATATCAAACTCTTTTAAGGAATAGGTAAATGCTATTGATTTTGAGGTCACAAGGTCAAAGGTCAGATTACTGGCAATGTGGACATGAGGAGATATCTTGAGAACCCTTCTCTTGACAGACATCAAACTTTATGCACTGGTATCTTTTAACGAGGCCAAGTCTAATTCGAGTGTGCATGTCTTTGCGCAGCTTTTTAGTTTCATGCAGTCATAGGTGCAACATAACACCTATCCTAAGTATTGTAATTTAAATACAAAATTAACATTATATTATCTGTAATGTTTATGGGTCTAAAACTGTGCTTTTTAGAGAATAAATAGGAATAAACGCTGAAATGGCTTTCACGACATCACTGTTTTCTGGTTCGGTAAGCAATGCATGATGCTGAAGAATAAGGCATAACTCGCTTGAGTATTCAAGATGTCCATGGACATTTTATTAAAAACTGTTGACAGAACATCAAAAGAAACATACCAGTAATCTAAACATGGTTATTTTGTACCAATATATTCATCTGCGCCGATATATTCAAAATGTATGCAAAATGTATACAAAAATGTGGCAAATTTAGAGGTATTAGGCATTGGAAAAAAATAAACTTTGTAATAATTCTTAGACCAAACCAGATGGTAAACTTTTTTGTAATTTCACAATTTTGTGCCTTTTTACAATAACTTTCATGTATTTGACTGAAAAGGAAATCCCTAGGGCAGAAATACAAAAAATACATGTATAGGGAAAATGTGATAATTTGGTGCTTTTCCAACAAATTCCCATAGGGTCCAATAGTAAAATTTGACAACTTTTGAGATGGGCTAAGAAATCGGGATGGTAAACATTTCATTTTTTATCTTAAAATAATTAGTATAATAGTAAAAATTCATTCAAGGAATTTTATCAAAATATCTAGGGTAGAAGTAATAAGACTCGGCCTTGTTAAGGAGTAGATGACCCTTATTGATTTTGAGATCATCAGGTCAAAGGTCAATGGCCAAACTTCTGGGGACATCCGAAGATACTGTCTGTACAATTACTTGAGAACTCCTGCTTGACAGACAAACTTGGTAAACTTGTACCCTCTAAGAAGTAGATAACCCATACTGATATCAAAGTCAGACGGTCAAAGATCAACCTACTCTAGACATAAGTAACTTTTGTCCTTTCAGTATTGTGTGAACCCTTTGCATGACAGACATCAAACTTGGTACACTGGCATCCCTAAAAAGTACCCATTGGTTTTCAGATCAATTGCAGCCATTCTAAATTTAATGAGAGTTGACCCTTTTCATATATTTCTAATATGTGTTTTATGATTTATGACTTTTCCAGGACACAAATTCTTTAATATTAAGTTGTTAACACAGTAGACCAACAGATATTAAAAGGCCAAAATTGTATTATTCACAAAACACAAGTGTCTCTCAGACTCTGCCACCAATCCATCTAGAAAAAGCAGAGTAATGCTTTTTGCAACATGAAAAGAGTTAGACATTTCATTGTTTATAATTTCTTTGTTTGAACAGAGTTCAGGATGTGTTTGCATGGAGGTTACAAGTGGAGCCTACAGTTAGAAATATAGAGGCAGGAAGGGTGGTGTGGAGCATCAAATATGAGAAAGATAGTAGAGGGGAAAGGTACCTCCCCTCAGAAAGCCAAGTGATATCAAAGATTAACCTCAGGGGCAAAGAGAATGCAAGGCTGGTCACTGTTCTAAAGGTACAATTAAATGTTAGGCATGATAACATGTGAAAAATATGATCACCAAATAAAAGAAATACATGTATTTCATTTTATTAAAAACAAATTTCCAAATTTTTCAGTTTAAGATAATGAACAGAAACTTCTTTTTGGTAACTTAGTACTGAAGACAATGGAATTCTTAATTTTGTGGGCAAATTTTATAAAGACATGTTACAGTAATCAGATAATTTTATACATTGTAATGTTTTTACCTGAAATAGAATTGTCATAATATCATTGTTAAAATGAGCAATGTCATGTATTAATTGCTATATTGTCCATCGGCCTTTCTTTTCCTTATTATTGTAATCATTTCATATTCGTCTATTTTAAATTAGAAATAAATATTCTGTTCTGTTCTTGAGGGTTCTCATAGGAAAAGACATGAATTGACCCACTACCACAGAAACATAAACCTATTCTATTATTCAAGTTATTATTTTGTATAATTTTCCTCAAAATATATATTGTAAGTAACCTGTAACAGATTTTGAGTTTGTGTATTTTGCAAAACTGTATAAATTATAAAATTTACACACTTGACTATATATATAGGTGTTTTATTCATTTGAGTTGTGTGTATTAGTGAGAAGAATTGAGAGCAATGATTTTTTTTTCCAGGTTGATGAAATTTTGAATTTTGCAATGTTAACGGGTAAAACACAGAGCTATCCACTACACGTGTATCTAGTCAGAGACTCAGATTCTCTGTTTAATGCAGTTGGACATGCTGCTTGTCACTCAAAGCAAACTGATGTTTTAAAGGTTTGTCATCTACAGCAATTTATATAAACTGATACTGACACTGTATTTTTCTTAAGTACTTTTAATAAATGAATAAAGTATTTGCTTTTATCAAGAATTTTATTCAAACTTCAAACATTTTCTTATCAATGGAAATTTTTACGTTTACAGGATATAACTGTATTGTATCTTTCAGGTGGCTCCAGACTGTTCTTACATTTATGTAAATGGGTCAGAAAGTCGAGGATCACACAATGTAACCATTATAACCAAATCAGGCCAGCACACTGCCTTTACCAATGTTAAGGTCTGGATCCCCATGAATCCTCTAGATATTCAAGTTTCTGACAGTAAACTCAGCAGAATTCGTTCCTGGAAAGTTGGCTCAGTCAGAAGCAAGAGGAGGTAGTATTTCCAAGTCTGTAAAGAAAAACTTTAATCAGGGTTGGACACTAACATTAGTCCGTTAGTCTCAGACTAATACATTTTCATTTGGACTAATAAAATCTGTGGCTAATTAGTCCGAACGGACCAATAAAAATTCCTGGAAAACAATATGAATAACCCCTCATTTATTTTTAGCTTTCTAGCTTCTTGGCGGGTAGTTAGACAATTTCGAGTCAATGCTTAATTTTTCGACTGATTGATATGAAGTAAAACGTTTTAGCAATCTATTGCTATTTATATGACACATAAGAGAAAGATGTCAGACATTTTGGATGTAATGTAAAGAGAAAAAGAATGAGATCGGAAATACGATCGTACTCGTTGATCGCGAGATTTCAACGAATCTGTGCTGTGGAATAAACCATTTCACATAAATTTATGCTTTGTTTATTAAAAAAAAATATTAAAACGTATATACATGGATTTATCAGTACCCTCTCAGGGGCCAAAATTGGGCCCCATATTCCCAATTGGAGAACAATGCTTTTATTTTTAATTATCTTGGAAAAACACAAAGTAAAATTGTCAGATTGTCCATAATTTTCATATGTTAAACTCATTTAGCAAAGCTACAGTCATAACACATGTTTAAAAAAAACTGTAAAAACATCGCCAACTTTTAATCCAAATTTCCACCGTTTTTTCTGAAAAAGGTGATATTGTGTAATTATATAGATTTGTTAAAGTTATTCCTACCTACTCAAATGATAAGGACTGTATGCATTATTTCAGATAGAAAAATATATTTTCAATGCATTAATTAATACATATTAAAAAAGAACTTGGAGAAAATGTGTACTTTAAGTATAATTTTTGCAGGAGGTTTATAATCTCCAGAAACAGATTCTATAGTGACCTAAATTGGAATCTCATACACGTGTACTATACTTTATACTCATTGAAGTCAATTTTACTTTTATTAGTCTATTATTCATAATTTATTGATCTTGTATGATGAAGTTGGATCATATTTAATTGTCTGTTTGTTTGCCCAAGTTAGAGTTCATGCTGAAATGTTAAATGAATTTCTCCTGAATACATGATTTAAGCAACATTTTTAATTTTCCCAATTTCATCAAATAGCCGATAATTTTTTCCCAATTCCCCAAAAATGACATTTCCCAAAATAGGCTGATAAATCCCTGTATATTGAAATGTTTATTTTTAAATTAATGTTACAAAACATTGATGTTTCCTTTTTTTGACGGACTCATGAAATTGCATGCAGACTAGTAAAAGTAAAGAAGCACTAGTCCGGCCGGACTAAAGCCTAAAAAAGTTAATGTCGAACCCTGCTTAATTAAACCTATTTGGAATGTTTATTATATTGGTTTTCTTAACCTGAAAGTACCAAGATCTCTTCACTTTTATTAATCTTTCTCTTTTGTGAGTTCTACATTTCATTGATCCCAACAAGGTTTCTTGTTTCACCAGCTCTTTTTTTTAAGCCAAAAGAAGCAAATGAACTGTTAGTTCTATATATTTCAGGAGCTTCAGTTGATTTTGATATTTGAATTCTTTCACAGATCAAGACAGAAGCGAGTTGTAGATCTGGGTATGTTAACCCATCCAAGTGTCCTCCTCAGTAAGAAATACAAACAATATGGCAAGAGCTGTCAGTTACGTCTCCAGCAGGCCCTGGTTGACGTGTATGCCAAGTTCTATATAGCTACTCCAGCCGGCTATGATTACTTTGTCAACAGACAAGCTGCCTTGAAAATTACAGACCTTATGGAGAATCAATTGCGTGTAGCTGACCCAAGAATTGTCAGTTTGGAGGACAAAGTTCTTCAGGGCCAGAGTCCAGGCCTAACTGAAATCCAGGTAATGGTCAATAAAGGAAATTTATATATGAAGATTTCAAAAGATATTTCAAGCAGAATTTAAGGTCAAGTAATTTTTAGGAAAAATGGGTTAAGAGATTTTAAGATCATTTTGAAACCTTGATATGTGCTGGAAACTTTTAATACTTATGAGCAAATTTGAAGAATTGGAAAGATTTTAAAGCTAAAACTGTTATTCTCTAATTGCTATAGTTTAAGCTGGTCCTAATTTATTTTTAAAGGTAACATCAGCCAATGGGAGAGTACTAGCAGCTCGTGTTGTTCGAGTTGGTAATGATAAAGTCCAGATAGAGAGACTGATTGTCAACCTGGTGACAGGAATCACTCTAGATGTGTATCCTTCTAAAGAAATCCCTGGGGCTTGGTCAGCTAGAGGCCACATCTACAGCAAATTCCAAACTCAGTGGCAGGTAAGTATGCATTGTATTAGGGGCTCTTATTTATGATTAGAGAATAGTTTTGTTTGTCAGTCAGCATGTCTGGCAACTACATCTTTGGAAATATTGTTCAGGTATTTCTTATATTTGATAACCGTGAAGAGTTGCTATTTTCATAATATTTCAGAGTGGAATTTTGGACATACATATTGAATTCAGTGATGGAACACGATTCCCATTGGACAGAGTATCAGATACTGACTACTATTTGGAGGTGGTAAACAGAAATCAAATCCTAATTAAAGTTATTGGAAATTTTGTCAGTAACCTTTCTAAAATTAAGGTGTACGCTGTTTCGGAGGGCAGAGCAGAATCCATCAAAGTATCTTTGAAACAAGGGGAAAGTTGTCCCAAGAAAAAGATGCCAACCCTTTCGTCTGGATATGTTATAACAGAAGCTGATTTTTCTGAAGCCAATCAGGTTCAGAGTGACCGTTTGATAAGTGATGGTCACTTTGGTGACAATAGAGCCAGTGACAGATATGATAATTTCTACGCACCACGCAAACCTCAAGATCTAGATAAACTTGTCAAACATCAACGAAGTCACAAAGATCATGATGAGAAGATTGAGAAAGTATCTAATACAAATCCAAATTCACAAACTGTCGTTGTTTTAAATGAACTGGAAAAAGATCTTGCCAAAAATAATCCACAGATTCAGGACTTATCTAGCGTGAACTCTCCAACAAGAAAAGAACCTTTACAGAGTCCAGACAAATCTAAGTTATCTCCCTTAGAGATTGGCATGTATGTACTTATTGCTGTTTTCTGCGTTGGTATTTCTGTGTTTCTCATCAACTGCATAGTTTTTATGGTGAGACACAAAAAGAAGAGGAAAATCCACAAGAGAAATCACAAAGAACCAGTATACCAGGCTAAGGACTGGGTATGGATCGGCAGAGCGACACTAGAGCGCAGCTCTGTAAAGACCGAGTGTTCCCAGTCTCTGATGCCAGCAGAGGATTTCAATGGAAACCATACCAACCATTTGCGTTCAACTTCCAGTCAGAGCAGATCTTCTTCAAGCCACGGGAACAGTGCCAACAGCAGTAATCGTAACAGCTTTGTATCCACAATCAAAGGATCTGAATGCAGCATTCGTATCACTGCTAACCCTCTGTCAGAAGATACCAATAGCAATGGTCATCGTAACAGTGATACTGCCAGCCAGTCTTCTAATTCAGTCCCTGATAGTAAATGGGATTATGAGGCAATGGGATTGACATTTGATCAGTTGGCTGATTATTTTGACAATCTGAAGGAGTCCTCAGCTTAGTGATTAGTGTGTTAGATAATGTACACACCTGTAATAACTGTTTATTTATGATGCGTACTATACATATGTGATATTCATTTTATTTAAAAGAACCCCAACTTACATTGGCATTGATATGATTTTATATCACTTCTTTTATCAGTTTATTGTTTCTATTGATATATTCTTGGTTATCATGTTTATATATATACATTTATATTGAATTGTTTTTATGTCGATGAATTTTCCCACCTGCTATATAACTTTATGTCTTCATTGTTTTAGAGTTTGTTTACAGATTTTCAAAGTTAATGTAAAACAGAGGCATTTTTTGTTTATATTATAATTTCTAGTTTTGATATTTATCTTGCAATATGCTTGCCATTATAATCACTTAATTTGTCCCAAGAAGAGCCCTGGTGCCTACAGTTTAGTAAAGGTGTCCAGTTTTTGGATAAACTTTTCTAGAATTTAAGGCTTAAAGTATATCATTGTGAGAAGTTTTATAAAATTTTCAAAGATAAGATGTCTGTAAACATCATATTCATATATACATGTATATAGTGTGTTAGATAACACACACACACAGCAAATTCACAATATACATGTTTTCATTCAAGTATATGACTACCAAATATGTTCAGGGAAATATGTAGCATAAAAGTTACCTTGGGGTAAGAAAGTTTTGAGAAGAATTGAATTTGAAATATAAATACTTACAAAAAATAATGCCAGTTCAATATTTTTATAATTTTTAGATCTTAAAAATTTGCTATAAAAGATTTAAATTTCGTTAATTTTTAAACTCTGTGGGACAGAAAATGGTTTGCTTTAACTGTGAATTCATTATAGTAAAATTGTTAAGAATTTTACAAGGAACCCAAAAAACTTTGCTGTATCTGTAAAATCGCTTTATCCATGATTGTGCTAAACGAGTTTTACTGTGTTAGATTTATTATAAGTACATTAAAAGTAGAATTCACCAGTAATGTGCTGACAGATGTATAAAGTGATATCCTTAACAACAATGTTAGTTAAGCACATTTGCGATCGAGTTGATAGTGGGGGTGGGGGGTGGTAAATAGTCCTGAAACTTTTATTTTAAAAAAATGGGGGGGGGGGGGGGGTAGTAGAGCTTAGGCTGTTGTTGGGATAGATAAAGTACATGTATATATATTCTTTTCTTTTTTTTTTTACACCAATTTCGTATGCAAGAAAAACTACTACTGCTAATAGATAAGCAAAACAGGCTACTAAATTGGCAATAATCTTGAAAATGTCAATTATACAAATATGTAACTTACCCAATTCATGATTTTTTTTTTAAATATAGAACAAGTATTACAGGGGTAGACCTTTTATTTATTCAAGTCATGTGTATTTCATCTATAGCAATGTATTGTGTTCAGCTAGAATCTCTGTTTAGGAATGACATTTGATGTCCTTTATTTAGATAGTTGTATTAGTTTGAGCTACTTTGCTTGATTCAGATGGTGCATTTCTCCCTATGTATGAGAATATATACATAGTTGTCATAAACTGTGGATTGTAATGAAGGAATTATTAATTCTTTGCTTTTATTGGTCATTCATGGATACACTTGATTGTTACCTTTGAAAAGTATTAATTCATGTTGATGTTACACCAAATTACATTTTAATACTAAATCTTTTGTCAGATGGTTGTAGAATGGTTACAAAAGAAATAGTGCTTTTTTGATCATTCATACAATGTTTAAAACAGTTTCATAGAGTCGGTTTTTATGTATTTTTTGGTGCTAGCAGTTTTGTTAGAGCTTGAATCTCAGTGTTTCTGTTATTGATTTTGAAGATATTGGGTATAATCATATGTAAAATGCATTGAAAATGGTAAACTATATTTGAAATAGCTAATACTTTAACCTCTGTAAAGAAAATGTTCTCACATCTGTGATAAGTTTACTTTTTTCATCAAGCTTGCTTTAAATAAAATAAGGATACTTAATGTTGTGAAAATCACCAAAGCTTTATAAATGTTTAATAATCTGGGCAATTTTTGTCAAGTACATTTTATGTCATGTGTGATTTTCTTTGTTCGAAGAAATGTAGAATTGGTTGTTAATTTCCCTCATTGTGAATTATTTTAAAATTAAATTATTACACAAATTTACTAGTAATTTTCATAACTTTTGATGATGGAGTTCTGTTATTAGAAATGTAAAATCAGTTGGGAGGGGGGAGCATCTAGTGTTTTGCCTATTTAGAGTATTTATAGTTGATCATGTAAGTTTGATTTTATGGCAATTGGAAGAAGAACAGAAAGTTGTTCTGCTTTCTCAGTGTCTCATTGCTTCACAGTATTGATACATTCATAGAAGGACTAATTGTCAAAGTTAAAAGAAGAAGGAGAATTGTGCAAAAATATCAAAGACAACATAGTGAGACCAGTTTGGAAGGGGTCGTAAAGATGATAGAATGAAATCCAAGACATGCCAAAAAGCACATCTGTTGAATTTGAAGAGATCAAATGGAAAGCACTGTATATGTATGTTTGTGTCTTTGTATATTACATCAAATATCGCAGTTTTGGTAGTATTACTCCCAATTAAATACTCTTGCAGAGATTTATCAATGTATGGAATTTTATGAAGTAATCTTTTATGGAATTGAGTAAGAAAATAAGAGCAATATGAGGATAAATATGAAATTCAAGGTTATAGGGAAGGTTAAGGTCAAAAATTTTCAACAAACTTTAATTGTCTCACCAATTTGAAAAGATGAAACTTTTGTGAAAGCTTTGATTACACAGTGTAGATTCAAGACACCCTGGGCTAGGACGGGGTGATTAAGGACTAATGACCCACTGCTATGAATTTCACAAATTTTTTTAAATTTCCCAACATTGATTTTCGCCAAGAGTTATAGCATCAGATTCAAACGAAAAATAGTATGAGGTATGAAGCGCTGCTTACTTTTTCAGAAATTATTTTTATGTCGGATCATGGTATGAAGAAATTTTAACACAGAGAATAGGAAGAATAATATTTTAAAAATTAGAAATATGAGGTGTTTATGAAAATAATATTCAGTGTCATACCTACTGAATTCGTATCAGAAAACATAATAAAGCGCTGCTTCCTAAGTCAGAATATCACATCCATTAGCAAGGATTATCTTTCTTATAAATGTTTTCTCAATGAAAAAAAATGTAATACTAATAAAAATTCTACATTTGATATTTGATACATTAAAACATTTTTAAAATGGTCCATAAAAAGATAGATTTATTCAATTTGTAAGGGTTGTAAAACTGGATTTAAATTTGATTTTTTTTTTTTTATCAAATATAATAAACAATTTGAAAAGTATAGGTAAAAGGAAATAGAAGTTAATGTTTCCATCATATGTCAGGTTTGGTCGAATTAATTACTCAAAGGTGTCAATTATTAAACTCTGGTAAAGTAAAGAAGCTGAACATGACGAGCGAAAAGCCTATAGATTGACAAACATGAAGGTGAAAAATTAAATCTTAACTATATCAAAATTTTCCTTGATAATGTCCATCGAACATTAAAATGTATTTTATGTAAAATCTCTACAATTTTCAAAAATCTCACAAAGATTGAAATTATTTGCTTATGAAATATTTTACACACACTAAAGAGGGCAAAAGAGTCATTTTCTCACACTATAACACTATTTTTCGTTATGAGTGGGTCTTCTTTCCATTTTTTTGAAACTTAATCCTCAAAGTTTGCATAAAAATATACATTTTTTGGTTTCCAAAAACATGGAGCAAAGACCCACTATACATTAAAAATATACTTTTATGACATAGCATTCGCATCTTTTCGAGAAATACTTGAAGTCCATAAAGTCAAGGGTCATATCACAAACATGATTTAAATGCCACTATTCATCAGGACTTGTGTAGTCTAGTGGTTAGCGTGCTAGTCTCAAAAGAATATGATACTCAGGGTATTTATTGCTAGTGTTCGAACCCCACGAATGGCACATTATTTGTTTAAGGACCGTCTATACCACCCCTACTATTGTGTTCGGAACACTTTATTTTTCTGTGTTCTGCAAATTATAAAATCCGAGGAATTCCCAGTAGCTCTCACAGTAGCTCTGGCGAGATCAAGCGAGACTACAACGAGATAAGGTAAATTATTCACGGAAATGTGCCTAGGAAGTGACTAGCACGTGGAGACATGGTAAACAGAAAAGTTATCTTGCGTTTCATTTTTCACCACTGCATAATATCTGTAGAAATGTACTTCAATTTCTCTTAAATTCATTCAAACGTCAATAAGTATTCCTCATGACATTATTTTCTGCACTTATGTATTATAATTTTTTTTTTTTGACAAACATGTATGCATGGGAACTGGGACTATATTTTTTGGCGTTAGATTAGCAAATGGGGTACCAATATAGCTTATTCTGAATGAGTGGCATTGCATTGTGGGTTACTACGGATACTACAGGAATTTTACGCTTGAAAAATAAAAACAAGGCGATCGGAAAAGCACAAAGAAAATTTTTTTCCATGCATTTGCGTGCATTTTTATGCTGTCCATTTTTATTCTATTATTTCCATGCTCACAATTACAAACAATTCATTAGTAACACGTTAAATAAACGTGGAATTCTAGGTTTACCAAAGTCATACTGTAAGGCGATTTCGTCCGCATTCCTCTGTTGTACTATCGGTGAATACAATTGTCAGGTGGGTTCCCTGACCAAAAAGCACAGATGATCACGGGTATTGTAATATGAAAAAAAAAAACAACTTTGTTGTCCATTTAACTGTAAGGAATGCTGCTCGTTTTCCTTAACCTTGAAGCGCTAGTGTTATGAACGTGGTACAGACATTTTTATATGCATTTTCTAGTTAACAACATAACAACAAAGAACAAGTCTCAGTAAAGCTTATCTGTGGTCCCCGGTTACTCGTCAAATTTCGAACATTTATTAACATTTTTAAAAATTAAATTTTATTATTAACTAATGTCTTTATTATTTGAATCATCATCTAAAAATGTCAAACAATAGATATAGGCAGCATACGAAGATGCGCGTTGAAGGTAAGGTCCTTTGATTTTCATGAATATCAAAAGAAATCAGTGACAGGTACACACTTCAAAGCTTTCGTAAACACCGAGCACAGGTTTGTTCAGAGTCGAGTTTGAAATATAATGTGCATATTACATGTGTAAAGGTTGAGTGAAAATATCTTTGTTGAACAACCTTGTGCTCTATGTTTTTTTTAATTAAAAGTATTGTGATTTTGAATCTCTTCGCTGGCTTCATTTACATGCGATTAACCTCTTTATGACCTGTTTAGAATCATAACAAGCCACGTGGATTTGTATCGATACGGGTAAATGCCCCCCAGTAATCGTGTTAGTTCTCAGTTGAAACGTACTCAGTTTTATATCGATCAGCATGAACTTGTTTGGTTAATCTTGTTATAGCTTTTTTTGCCAAAGTTCTGTTAATAGAAAATTGTATATGTAGTTGATTGTGAATCTTGAACATATTATTCGTCTTTGAAAAAAAAAAATATCATACCAAGATATTCTTTTTATAGTATCTAATATAAATGTCTCCGCCCATTTCCATGTAATAGAGAAACCGTAGTCTGATCGGGGGAAAATGTTCCGGCATTTTTTAGTGCGATAGGTGTTAAAAATAAGCTTGTATTTTTTGATATGTTTGATTATTCATTATAAATACACAATGTTTTAATTAGAAATACTTCGTTATACACAATGAAAACAAACTAAATACCGTATGCTTATATTTAACCGGTAAACCAAGGATGTAAAAAGGGACCACACTACTATACTTAAGTAGAATACTCCTTACAAACGCCCGTGGCATCTTTCATATTTTCTAATCTTTGTATTTTTTTTCATATAAACAGTTTTTTTTCCTTTTTTTTTTTTTTTCCTTTTTTTTTTTTTTTTTTTTTTTTTTTTTTTTTTGCAATCCATTCAATATCGATCGTAGATTGAGTTAAAGCACGTGTTCGAAGTAAAACGTAAACATACATGTATATGTTTCAAGTTAACGTTGCTATTCATTCAATGATTGGTCAGATCCCCTGTGCGTATTAATAACAAAAGCCATATAAGGTAAACAAAGGTTTGTCACAAACATTTTTTTCTACCAGCTTATCGGGCGATTTTGGAAAAAATAATAATACTAAGCTCCAATTCTCGCCGTAAATTATCACAAAAGCGAAGATTAAGTAAATAGATTGTGATTTTTTAAACACCCCCCCCCCTTTCTGTTTAAAATCTTGAAAATCTTTCAGAAAGTTTTTAAAAGAAACAGATTATAGTAATTCCTGTTTACTGCCAATTTTATTTATAAAACCGGTTCTACCCTTTAACCTTTGAATGGGTCAACCTACACCACGTGCCTTGAATTTAAATCACAATAACATTAGTAGGGGTGTATACACTGATGAAAAATGTTTTTGGGACTTTGAGAAAATTATATAGCGTAAAGAAAGATATTTTGATATTAACTGATTCATTTTTGATATAGGGAGCGTGCCTTTTTTATCCAGTAAAAATCTTCAAAGATAATGAAGTAATTTTAGATAAAATTCGCTTTTGCTTACTCAAATGGAGAAAATACATGCAAATAAAGTTTTCAACTACTCTATCTTGGTCTAATATAATGATTAGAATACTTGGATTTATTTTTAATTGTGTCATACAGTGCAGATTTCAATTCATTCTATTTCTATATCAAATGATGGGTCAGTCTAACTACACAAAAGTACCCTGAAATTAGAGAGGGATGTAGAGAAGGTCCTTAATAAAAGAATAAATTTTGCCGAGAAAATTTTCCTCAGAAAAGTTTTGTTTATTATGATTTCATAAATTTCAATAATGAGAACTTTACTCTATATATTAAATTCACAAATTGAAATGATTTTTATATATCTTCACCCATCTCCTTTTGAGTTATATTAGGTATGACGTTTGATGAAAATATTAAGAAGTTTCTTTTAAATTGTGCTAAATACAAAAAAATAAATAGTGAGATATTCCATAGAAAGTCAAGATAAAAAAATGACACTGTTGAATAGCTCTAATTAATGTGTATCTCTGTATGAAGTTTGATGAAAATATCTTGAACAGTTTCTTTATTTTGAAACTAAGATAAATGCAGAATAAGGAATAGCGAAGTCAAGGTCATAGGAAAGGTCATGGTCAGAAAATTATGACACAGTTGAAAAAGCCATATCAATATGTATTTTTGTATGAAGTTGGATGAAAATATATGGAACAGTTTAAAGCAAAGATAAATACGAAATGAAAAATTGTGGGGTCAAGGTCATTCAAAGATCAAAGTCATAAAATGATGACACAGTTTTACAGTCTCACCAATATGTGAATTGTGTGAGTTTTGAATGATTTTATTATGAACAATTTCTTCTAAAATATGCTAAATACAAAATAATTAATAGTGAGGTCAAGATTATAGAAAAGGACGAGGTCAGATATTAATGTCATAGTTGAATACCTCCCACCAATATGTATTAGTGTATGAATTTTGATAAAAATATCTTGAATAGTTATTTTGAAACTGAACTAAACATAAAACAGGGAATAGTGAGGTCAATATCACAAGAAGGTCAAGGTCAGATTAGGTGTCTGACAGTTAAATATCTCTCATCAATATGTATCATTTTATCTTGAAACTGAGATAAACGCAAAGTATGACGGAAGGACAGAAGGACGAGAGGCGGATGTGACAAACACTATTTCCCCGGCCATATACATGACGGGGCGTAAAAATACTGTCGCATGAGTGAAATAAATTCCATATCCAACTACAAAATACTGAATTTTCTGTTTGTTACATTTTTTTTTCCTTTTTGCACTTATCACCTAGATTTTATCGAACGCTACCTTTTCACAGTGGCGTAGGCTGTGACATATATACAATATGTAATAGTAGCTAAGGGATTGTGAGATTGAAAATTGTTAAAATGAATTTTAAAAACAATTCAAAGAAACCTTGTCGATTTTAGTCGGTATATAGGGTTGCTTTATTCACTCTTGCTATAGTTATCATAGTTATAAGGAGTATTTTCTTTAACACTCATCAGGGAAATTTTATTTTTACCGTGAAAGTAACGCGTCTGTGAAAATTTCAGTTTTGTTCAATGGATAAATTACAGTATTTTGAAAATTGTAATATATATTTTTTGTCGATAATTAAAGGCAGTAGGCCTGTAGAGGGCGCTAGATTACATTGACTTTTTTTCCAGGGTAAATGTTGTGAAGATTCTAAAAATTTTCCCTATAAATTTAAAATTTGACCATCATCTTTAAATTAAAAAAAATTCGTGAATATACTTGTTTATGTGATACATGCTATATATACATATTTAACTTAAATCATATTGTTGAAAATATGCGTAATGACAGAACTTATATATCAATCTTTTTAAATTATGGATGTTTTCTGTCAAGCAGATTTTCAAGTATCGCCGTAAAGTTCTTTATGTACGCATTGCGTTCCAAGAGAGTCACTTGATAGCCCCCTTACCTATCGATATTCGATCGATTTCACCTCAACCCCAGCAAATACATAGAACTGACACAGGTACTGGCTACAAGTTAAAACCTCTCAATTAGAATTTTACCTCAAATACCCATAACTTCCAGTTTGTTTACAGGACACAAACAAAATTGATTACATTCAAGTGAATTTATCCTACTGAATTTAACTGAAATAATATTTTAAAAGATCTCATACTAGTGCATTGAAAACTGTTTGATTATCTAAATGTCTTCGAATCGTTTTATATAATGTATAAATATATGAAAGATTTAATACATGCAATAAAAAAGTCTATTAGAAGAGACAGTCTTAATTTTCCTGAATAAAACTGTTCCCTTTTTTTAATCAATGGCAATTTTGTCGCTCCAGTTACAAACTCTCAGGTATGGTATAAATCTTATTTACTCCCAATTATATACCTATTAACTTTCATAAAGTGGAAAGGAAAGTCTATCGGTCCGTGCTCTCGTTATCAGGATCTCCAGTTTAAGAGGCACTTTATATTCACCATAACTACCTTAAAATCGGCCTTTTTATGACTTTTGGCTTTAACCCAGGTAGGTATAACTGGATAAGCGGGTGACAATCAGATACATAGAGAGTCACTCGAATTGATATAAATCGTTCTACAAATCTGACATAAAACATATGTACATAAAACTGGGGGTAGATTTGAAATGTTTTCATTGTTGTGTAAATTTCAGTGATGGAAGCAAGTGAAAAGTTAACGATACAGGCCCTGAAGGCACACGACAAAGTCCATCCAAAATTCAAGTCTGCTGGCCGAAATCTGAAACAAAAGAGTCGGGCCTCGCTATTATCATCTCCTGAAGATCCAAATGAAGTAAGTATTAATTTGTTGAAAAATATTTATTTTTGCCACTTTTTTTAAAAAAATACAGAGTCTAATACTTTTTTGCAGATCCACAAATCCACAAATTAGGTGGTGGTGGTGTGTGTGTGTGTGTGTGGGGGGGGGGGGACCTAGATATTTTGCTCATGTTTAATTGTAAGTGAAGCAAATGAACTGATGCTGAAATATGCAGATGTCTCTTTTTCAAATTCATTTAAATTTTATGTTGACTCAGTGGTCATAGTTCATACGTGAAAACAGTGACTACTTCAGGGATTTCTGACTTTTAAAATTAATAATGAAAACTATAACCCCCCCCCCCCAACCCCCATTTGAATATATCTGTATACATACTCTCTTATATTTTCTTTCTAACACATATTGTTTTGTTCGTCGGCTTTGATTAAGAAGTACTTTTTTCCTTTTTTGCTCGGTATTTTTTTTTTTCAGCTGAACTTACTTATCTCTGTATTTAACTGTTAATGGAGGGATATTCATTTATTTTCTTTAATTTTGTTCGTTGAAGCAATCTTTTAAGCCTAGAATCGAAAGAAAATGCTATGAATAAAAAAATTGTTATAATGAGCTTTTTCCTCTACAGAAGTAATTTGATTATAATTGCCCTAAATTTCAAAGTTTCATCAATGCTTCCTCGAATATAAATGATTTTCCACATTAAAATAATTGTAAAATACTATTCAACTTCCTTCATAGCTTTCCTAAATAGCTGTAAAGTACAATTTCTTTGTGATCGAACACCTGGAATGCTTAATTTATCAAAATGTTTTGTATACAGAATATAGGGCCAACTATACAGTTCAAGAACAAATTTGTTAAAAACAAAATGTAAACAAATCAACAGTATACCTTAATGCCTCGCTACCAGAATATCCGGACCACCAAGTACGCTGAAGAGTTAAATGTAGGACAAGAAGTTACACGAACAATTTCTTACATATTTTTTTATACGAGTTTTTATACGAATTCATAGTTACATTAATTCTTTCTGATTTTATTTCTTCTTATTCAAATTTCTTTATTTTTTTATGTCTTCTTTATTATTTATTTATTTATTTTGATATTTTATCTTGTTCCTTTTTTTTCTTTCTTGATTTAATATTTACATATATATGTTTGTTAGAACACACTTATATTTCAATATACTAGATGATTCTCCCTAGATGTGATTTGACTTGAATTTGGAGAACTTCATTCTCTCTTTCATAGTACTGCGTCACTTAAGGATATCCGATCCTCAGCCAGGAAGGATAACTCTTTAATTTATTATTTATTTCAAAAAGTCTTAAAATGAAGCTTAAATATGAAATCTTTTCATGCAACAATTTTCATTTTATGCATCTCAATGTAATTCAAGGTTCTTTGAAGTTTTAGAAACAGACTTTTAAAACTTTGATATGTTTACCCTATAAAGGTATGTTAAAAATACAGATTTAAAGAAACTGACTTTTTCTTTAATTTAGCCTTAGATAACAATGCTAATTAGCATGGTATGAAATAAGAAATGATTTATGGTGTTTTGCAATGATAGGAAACACTTTATAAACTATGCATTATAAAATAATTTAAGTACACTTAAGAAACTAAAGTACTGTACAAGTATAAAAATCATGCAATTTTCTTCAAATGCCTGGATACCTATAGTTTTTTATCCTAAAATGTTTTTGTTGATCAATTTCCAATTAGAAAATGCATAGTAGGTGTCTTTATTCGCATTTCCTGAATTTACTAATTTTTCCTATATAATATGATTAACTTTAATGATGAAGTTTGAAAAATTACCATGGGTAAATTGAACTAAATTCACATTACTTTGAGAATTCAGAGACATTTTTGTGAGCATTTTCAATTATTCAATGCCTGATTTTCAGAACCTGAGGATCGGACTACCTTAAAAAAGTCAGCTGTGTTGGATTTTATGTACATGCATACCTTTATAGAGCGATATATCCTATCTCCATTTACTGTCAATTCTGAGCACATCTCACTTTATTAAATACTGCTGTGTATAATCTCACGCTAGCAGCATTCAGTCAAATTGGAGATTAAAACCCTTATTTCAAACTAATATATGTGCAGCATACTTGACCTTGGTCTATTCTTTTAAATAAAATCAGTTACACATGTATCCCTTTCAGGTAAAGAATAAACAAGATGAAGGAAGCAACAGTCGTAGAAGTCGGACCCTTTCCACCAGTTCCCAGTCCAAGAAGTCTGAACCCCCCGCTCCAAGACGCTCCGGTATTACCTTCTTCCGTATCGTCGCAGCTACACGCGCATGGCAACGTCTTGCTAAAAAGAAAAGCAGCCAAGCTGCTGCACCCAGCAAACCCCAAGTTCGACTGGAAAATACGTACCAGTTGGAACCGGAGGACGATAAAACGTTTATACCCAAAAAGGCTGAAAAAATTATTCAGGAAATATTTGATTCTAGACTGCAGCAAGTAAAGTACGATTCTGTGCGAAGTAAACTTCTTGCAAAAGATTTGGCAACGGTCATAAACAAGAAAATCAAAGACTTGGAAATTCCTCGTTACAAGACTGTGAGTTCTGTGACAATCGTTGAAAACAAAGGCCAAGGACTCAAAGTCGTCACACGGTGCATCTGGAATACCACCACAGACAATTATGCCACATACACATATACCAACCAATCATTGATAGCGATCGGTCATGTGCACGTTGTATATTATGAATGAAATTTTTCATTTCCCTCTCCCGTTTTTCTTTTGAAAAAAAATCTTTTCTAACATGCCCTTATTATAAAAGTACATTAATAAAAATTGTGAGAGAACTTTTTGACCTCTTGAATCTTTTTCTGTATATTCCCTCCACGTATTTAATTTTGCATCCTCACAATATCAGGGGTCCTGTGTCACCTCGTTGCCGTGGGACCCCTGTCAAATTTCATTAAGTTTTTGTTTTTTTGTTTTGTTTTTTTTTTTTGGGGGGGGGGGGGGGCTTTCTTTCAGCGAGAAGCACAAATAAAATTGAAGTAGATAGATAATGTAAATAGAAAGGAATCAGTTGACACCTAAAATGCACGTGTTACGCATAATTTATCACCGAAAGGCTTAATGTGATTGGTTGAGAGATAAGAAAAACAATCAACATTTGTAATTTTCCCGAAAATTGTCTTTGCAGTCAGCCCGTAAAATATCGAATGGTATTTGTCAGGGGTCCTACGGAAACGAGTTGACACAGTACCCCTGACGTTGTGAGGATGGTAATTTTTGAAAATGAAAATACGTTGTTTGTCCTGCAAAATATGAAACAACAGAAAATAATGTTTATAACTATTGCATGAGCAATCTTTCAGAACTTTCAAATCCCTAAAGTAATTCCATTAAATCTATTTGTGATAATGATAATCATAAGAATACAGTTTTTGTTATTATTTGTTACCATTTTAACAATTTAAGGGTCCATTTCGTATTTTTCTATCCTCTCCTTGGCTCTTCTCTTGACTAGGGGAGTATATTATTAAAGGGATTCTCTTGACCAGGGGAATGTATTATTTAAGAGATTCCAGACCCATTGTTGAAAATGTTCCTTCATTTAAATTAATACACAATAGTAGTGTATAAATTTAAATACAATTTTTTCTCGGTTATTTCATATTTTGCAGGACAAAAAACGTATTTTTATTTTCATAAATAACTGAAATGTTTTCGTCTCCCTGCCGATATGTATCTTGGGTCTTGGTTTATAAAAAAAGGTATACCTATCAATACGTAAAAAGAGTATCTTTTACATATTGATAGGTATACATATCACTAAAACCAAGACCCAAGTATCTGTGTTTCTCATTATCAGGACTTTCAGAACGACAGATATACCATCACTAAGATCCTATCACAGCTATATAAATACTGATTGTCCCAATGTTCAATGGATTTCAAAACCGATGTATGATGGTGGTTATCTTCTGAAAATAGAATCTAGTTTGTTCATGTTTAACGAACTTCTTCTCTTTCACAGTTTAGAATGGTATTATCTATATGCATGAACATCCATTTAATTTTACTGCCATTGTAATGTGTTTCCTAGCTCTCCAATCGTCTGTTCTCTATCTCTAGAACTTTTTAAATGACCTTGGTCATACACTTTTATAATTCTTGAAAGAAATGCCTCAAAGGAATAACATTGCTGTCCAGCTTTTCCAGAAAATTGCTCATATAAGAAAATTTTCTGAGTTGATATGGATAGGTATACTTCTTCCTATCTGTCTTAAAATGTCTAAAAAAAAAAAAAGATATAAATTTGCAAAATAGAATAAAGATTTGCAAAGAAGTAAATACTTTTATAAGTATGGCACAAATTTTATTAAGTGTAAAAAGAAAAGAAAAAAAGGTTTGCAAGCCCGCAGTATATTTAAAAGGCTATACAAGTACTTTTAGCACTTCTTTGGTAATCAGACTGGTACTAGAAACTGAAGTCTATAAACAAGATGTGTTTGTGAAACACTGATGCCCCCCGAATGGCAGCTCATGGCGAGGGTTAAAGTTTCTCAAAAGCAAGTCAAACTCCATCATGGTCAAGAGGTCAAAACTATTGGTATCTAAAGAAAAGTCTTGTCACAAGAAATACACCTTTGAAATATGAAAGCCTTAGCACCAACCATTCAAAAGTTAAGGCCTAGGTTAAAAATTTTCGAAAGTAGGCCAAACTCCAAGATCTAGGTCAATGGGTCAAAATTGTTGGTGCCCAAATGAAGATCCTGTCACAAGAAATACACCTGTGAAATATGAAAGCCCTAGCACCAACCGTTCAATAGTTATGGCTAAAGTTAAAGTTTTTCGAAAGTATGTCAAACTCCAAGGTCAAGGTCAAAGGGTAAAAATTGTGGGTATCCAAAGAAAAGCTCTTGTCACAAGGAATAAACATGTATAATATGAAAGCTCTAGCTCCAACCATTCAAATGTTATGGCCAACATTAAAGTTCTTTAAAAGTGGGTTAAGCTCCAAGGTCAAGGTAAAAAATATTTGCACCAAAGTAAAGGTGTAAAGGTCTTGTCACAAGAAATGCACAGGTGAAGTTTAAAAACACATAGCCCCAACCGTTCAAAAGTTATGGCCAAGATGAAAGTTTGGTAAAACCTTGCAAAAGTAGGTCAAACTCCTAGGTCAAGAAGTGAAATATATTGGAACCCAAAGGCCTTGTCAAAGTAAAGGTGTAAAGGTCTTGTCACAAGAAATGCACAGGTGAAGTTTAAAAACACATAGCCCCAACCGTTCAAAAGTTATGGCCAAGATGAAAGTTTGGTAAAACCTTGCAAAAGTAGGTCAAACTCCTAGGTCAAGAAGTGAAATATATTGGAACCCAAAGGCCTTGTCACAACGAATACACATGTGAAATTTGAAAGTCCTTGCTCCAACCAATCAAAAAGTATGGGCAAGGTTAATGTTTTTGCGGACAAACAAACAGACAGACAGACGGACAAAGGCAAAAACTATATGCCCCGAATCTTCGAATTACGGGGATATAAAAGTAAGGTACAACATTATACATCCTCCAAAATAAATAAATAAATAAGATAATTTAAGAATTTAAGCCTTTAAAGAAGTAGTATTTACAAACTCTAGGCCCCTGAAATTAAATTTACCTGGAAACCTAAATTGCAACATTATTGATATACTGTACATGTAGCTGTCAAGACTCCAATTAATATATGGGGATTGACTCTATCAGGAATTAAAAAATTATTTTTGTTATCGTATACATTGTACAATATTTACATCCATTTAATATTTTCTCTTATTTTTTTATGAAAACGATTGTCATTATCATTATTAGATTCGTTTTCTTTTTCTTTTTTGAAAAACATCTATTTGAAACCTTTCTTAAGAACTTGGCTCTTCTAACAGTGTATATGGGCCAATAAAACAATGTGTTACGTACTTTCATCCACTTTATACGAATAATTCCTACGCATATAAATGCAAAAAAAAAAAAAAAAAAAAAAAAAAAAAAAAAATCTGCAAATGAAGGGATTAACGGTTGCAATCACTGCAGAAAAAATACAGTACATAGCCCACTTACGCCGGTCACGGTGTAGATTGTATTTTTTCTGCAATGTCGCAAACATTATTCCCGCATTAACTTACAAAGAAAACAAATATTGTTTAAAAATCTGAATTTTTTGTCTATTTCTGTCAAAACCGAGTACCCCCACCCCCATCCCCGGGCTTTACTTTCCTTCATTCCTTCAAAATTCACTGAAACAAATGGAGCACTCTTCGTCCACGGAACCAGTTAAAACATCTGATTTTACTTTCAAAAATATTTATTACTCAATGTTTAAATGAAACACCGACCTAGAGTTCTGCAGCATGTACCTACAGTATAGTTTTGTTGAGCCTACAACTATCCTTCAAAAACAGCATGATACAGCTAGTGATTGTGTTGTGTGTGTTTTTTTAGTTGGTACAACACTAAATGTTCTGTTAGATGTAAAAACAATTTATTCCTAGAACAACATCAGCATTTGAGCATTAAACATAACAGCAATGATGAAGTCTAATACATATATTAATGTTTTCTTCCCACATCACGCAGGTACATTTCAATATATTAATATATCATGGAAAACTTGTCATCTTGTCTTGTCTTGAAATACTGGTAATGTAACGTGTTTTGAAATCCTATATTTGCAAAGTTTACTTTCGGAATGCCAGTTCCCTGTCCCTAACCTAAGATGTTATGCTTAGGTTCCAACACACGCAGTGGGGACTATACAATCTCCGACCGCATGGTATTTCTATCTTTCTTCGAGATCCATCTTCGGACATTGCAGATTCTGTCAAATGTACATCTGTTCCTCGCCCAATCACGGACAGTTGTGTTTGGCATGTTGTACAACACATTGTCCGGAAGAACTGTTTGATCTGCACTTATCATTAAAATATTCTCTTTCGAAATAAGCCCTGTCAAATTCCGATGTAAATCAGCTTGCACAAAATCTAGCTCTCTAAGAATGGTCGCTAAGTTTCGGACCATGGAAAAATTAATCCTTATACTGCCTGACGCTCGTGGTATCAGGCAATGAATGTTCACCACTGTTCCAATTTATCGTCCAAATCACAGTGGCCATAAAACCCACTTCATCTTCGCAATTCAAATTAAGTTCTTCTCCCAATTTACAGGCAATTCGAACAAGCGGATACGTTTTCCAACATGTTTTTTTTTTTTGTTCATTTGTGCCACGGTTTTATATAACATTGTTCCATCTTTTACAAAAAGCCTTTTATCCAGAAGCTTTTGTTCTTCAATTATGTCTGAGCCTTTGAAAACATATTAATGACATGTCCATACGTATCATAACAGGAATGAACTGACACGAAATTGGATGCAAAAAGGTCATTATATCGACCATCGAATTTGCGAAATGTTGTCTTTAAACGAGATTGTTGTTACCACTGTAACATTAACTTATTTGTCACTAGCCTGCCTTTTGGATGTTGTGCGTATGTAGAACATGCTATTGCGTATCGAATTGAAAGCCACAGCAAGATTCTTCTTTATTTAATATAGAAGTTTTTCAATAAATATACTTCTGCTTCATGAGTACAAACACAAGGTCTGCTAAAAAGAGACACAATGAGTACTCATGGAAATTCCAAAAGATTGTTGAAAGACCTGGTCTTTAAAGACTACACAGATATTGCCAACTCTTTTAATATCAACTTCAGAGTACTTGTGTTGAATAAAAATACATTTTAACAAAATAAGTCTGCAGATGACCAATCAGAAAATTTCCGAGACCCATTTTTATTGAAGAAGTAGTTATGTATGCCAAGAGGCCTGCTCTTTAATTTGTCGTGTAGGAATGTAGAAAATGTTGAAAGTTATATGTTTTGATGCTATTAATTTTGGTAATTTTGTGATTTTAAATTTTCTAATAGTTCCTAGGAGTTTTTAGGTATCCACATTTGATTAACACCACTTCTCGAATATGTTGTTTCACAATATTGTTGAAGTTGTTCCCTTTATTGTTGTTGAGATTTACTAGTATACAGGGAGTAAAGAAAAAAAGTAGAATCGGCTTTGTATCTTTTAAAGATTTTTTATGAAGTTTTGGAATCCAATACAGGTATGGTAGTTCAAATTCATTTTGGTTGTTAGGAATATTGAAAACATTTAAACCTACATATGGTTTTGAAAAATCTGTTTCTTTGAAAGGGAACTGTAAGTATACTTTGGATTACCACTCCCTACTTTCCGTTGGAGCGCTAAGTCAAAAGTATTTTGTCGTGAACCTCTAGCATGCTGGAGTATGTTGTTGTATGTATTGTCAGCTGGAACCTGTAGATACTGATCATGTAATTTGTTTTTTAATTTTCTAATTAACAATATGTAAATACAGAAGGATAGATGGTTCGCATTTTACTACTCAAGTGTTTTATACGAGATTTCAATTGAAAGATCGGGGTTCCCTAAATTTTGGACCTTTGAAATGAGTGATTTAAGGTCCTCGTCGCTGAAAGAACAAGATAATGAACACGTAGTAGGATTTTGTTCCAGATGGTCGATATCTAGGCACTGTTGAGGGTTTCCTTTTTGTGGTTAAAGGGTTTGGGAGAATAATCAAAGAATATAAGGAGAAAAACGGATTGGGGACTTCAACTTTTAAATATGGTGCAAGACTGAACCTTTTTGTGATAAAATTTTTTTTTACTGTTTACGTTCGATCAATTTCTTTTTTGGCAAATTTTAGCTAAAGGAACCGACTTCACCGGATGATTTCAAAGTCCATAACACATGACAGAATAGAAAGCCTGTGATAAGCAGAATCCATAATCACAGATCCCTGTATTTTTCTGTGGTTGAAAAAAAAAGGTTTACTTTTATATATCAATTATTTATAGTAAGTATCTAATAAGGTTATTAGCATTATGATATTTTTCTTTCTAGAATACTAACTCTCATGACAAAAAAGAGCATCCGATATTTATAAAATATTTGTTCTGTAAATTTTATACCAATAAATAAATATATTGATTTGGCAAATTCTGACATTGAGTTACTGGAAAAATTCAAATTTTGTTGAATCCTATATATTTACTGTTTGTGTCATATAGAAAAAAATCGAATCTTGCATAGAATAACCTCTATTAACTAATATTCACATTTTCCAATGCCTTTCTCTGAGATAAATCTACAAATAAGGTAATGGCTTTATAACCCAATGAAGCGATTTGCTCAACACGTGACAGAACTGCATGCTTTTTCGCTGCGTGTTGCTTAGTAATACACCTGGCGGGGATGCTGAGATTTCTTATTATTGAATTTTTTTTATTGAGTCAAGGATCAGGTAAAAATTTAAATATAAGGAATAACTGTCTAGTTTTTGGTTTTATGATGATGATCAATCAATTTGCTCGCATAATTTTACGCATAAACGCCTTCGGCGTTTATGCAAATTATCATGCGAGCAAATTGATTGATCACATCATAAAACCAAAAAACTAGACAGTTATTCCTTAAGTAGATCTTTCTATTTATGATGAATGATCCTTTTTTAAAATTTGATGCTTTTCTATTACAGTGTTCGCATTTGTCTGCTTGTTTTGCTGAAAGTGGAGGATGAACCCTTCTCTCAACTTGGCTCTTCCCCTGTCTAGTGGGCGTATTTATATTGTTGTATACATATAGGTATTCCAGAATCCAGACCCGGACGCCACACTTTAATTATTAGGCCATTACTGACTTTACTGATACTTTGTCACAACTAGAAAAGTTCAAAATTAAAAAAAAAAACCAACAGCATGTTTCAAGAAGGAAAAAAGATGGTCATTATCATTTATTTCACTTTACACAAAGAATACGATATTATTTTAAATACTCTACTATTGGGTTATGTTAATATTGTAACGGTCCCTTTCTTTCGCATAATTTTCTTATTTTAGCTTCATAAAAGAACATAAACATATATACAATTCATCTACACGTGTTAACACAGTTTAAATATGATCACATCTATAATTGAATTGAGTGCATTAATCAAGTTTAATCGGAGTGATCATGCGCACTGCCTCGCCGAAAAAGTCCTCCCACTCCATGAAAGAATGACATTACTTTGGTTTTAATACTTTGCAAAGACCATGATATCAGATATCCTAGATCACGTATGTAACTAGCTATAACACTTTTACGACTCTGTGTATCCTCAAGTGCCTCTTCACCAGCAAGCTTTTCTAACCGTTTATCATCTTCGACTGTCCACGTATCACCTAAAAAGTTAGATACAATAATATCATTGTTATTATAGAACAAACACCCTAATTATCCTAAATAAGAAACCGGTGCTGTCACAAGTCAGCTATACTCGCACACAAGTGTTTGATTCTAAAATTATTCTCCCTGGTAATGAAGAAGCACATTCCATAATTTACATACACTAGTAAATAGTCATGTACCAAACTGCATAAGATGTTCAGGTGAGCATGTGGGTCGTTGGTTTCTAATGTTAGAACATATATTTCATAAAATATTCATTACCGTTCCGATACTATGGAATTCAATGAAGCATAAATTATGTTTGAAAAAGTTTTGAGAAGCAAGTTTTTGTGTTTTAAATAAATAATTTCATGAAGTCCGAATTTGCCCCCTCCCCCCCCCCCCCTTCCCACAATGGAAAAGAAAATTCCGAAAGAGCAAAACTTTATGGCACACCTATAGGACACCAACAGTCATGTTCTAAAAGTTGATTTGGCTACTGCATAAAATGTACGAGTTCTGGGAGCTTGATTTTTGTAGAAAAAGCGTTTCTCGATCCCCATTTGGCTCCCGGGGTAAAACTGAAAATTCAGAAACCCTACTGCAAACCAATCATATTCCAAAATATACTTTGACTGCTTCTTAAAATTTAAGAGGAATTCTGGGAACTATTAAAAAGTTGCTTTTCGATCCCCACTGGTTAAGAGGAAAATTCAATCAACAGGAGATCACCATTTTACTCCAAATAATGAAATTGGCTACTGTGTAAAATGTAAGAGACCTGGAAACCAGGTATTCGTACATAAACATCGTTTAAAAGCTCCCAAATGAAAATTCCCAAACCATAGTTTATATCTACAGGTCAATACCTATCATATTCCAAAAGATGAATTGGTTACTACTTACTACTTAAAATGTAAAGGAGTTTGAGGAGGAAGATGTCGAAAAATTGTCGTTTTCAACCCCCAATTGGCCCCTTGGATAAAATGAAAATTATCACATCTCAGTGCACATATACAGGAGTGGACACCACCTATCATATCCAAAAAGATGGTTTGGCTACTACTTAAAATGGAGGAGGTTTTTGGGGATGAAGATTTGTCGAAAATCGACATTTATAGACAGTCCCAACTTGGCCCAAATGGTGAAACTGAAAATTCTGTGAAACCTTATTGCATATGATCTACAGGTAACCATTTATCATATACCGACTTCTGCATACAATGTAAGCGATGTTTGAGGAAGATTTTTTTTTTGTTGAAAAATGTCTCAATAGACCCTTAATTGGCCCTTGATAGACCTTTTATTGGCCCTTGAGTGAATTGAAAACTCTTAAAACTTTTTGCATACCTAATGGGCACCACCTATCATATTGAAACAATCCGGGAAAAGTTATTCCGGTACAAGCGGTATTTTAGTCATGTTTCCGCTAGATGGCGTTGTTGGCCACATAGGGTATAAATACAAGTGAAGCGGCAGAGCTGTGTTAATTGCGAAGTTGATGCTGAAGTGGCAACACAAGCGGCGGACCATTAATGATCAGAGGTAACTTTTAGTTAATGATAATAAATAAATATTTAAAGCGTTAGACGTGACTGAACAAGTCTTTCCTGGCTTTAAATATTATTTATTACCAAGAAAGCTACCGAGGGAGCCAGTAAGAGCCGAGCTGTAAGAGCCGGTTATCATAAGAGCTGAGCTGTAAGAGCCAGTAACCATAAGAGCTGAGCTGTAAGAGCCAGTAACCATAAGAGCCGTGCTGTAAGAGCTAGTAACCAGAAGAGCCGAGCTGTAAGAGCCGATCGCTTAGGAGTCAGCGTCACTTTGATTTATTGTACCTAATTGATTAAAGACAAGTAGTCTAAACATTTATCTGTATATATTGCTTAATCACATATTTGTATATTTTGATCCTGCCAGGTCCTCAGAAAGTTAACTGGGGGAATTCAGCCGCCTCTGCTATTTGTTATTATATTATTAGATTTCACGCTACAAGTTTTTGGTGGCAGCAGTGGGATACTACCTGGTAGTATTTTATTGAATTTTTTTTCTTTGTACAATATCGTTAATCATGAATATTGATGAGGTCAATGCTACAATACGAGAGCTCGAGAGCCAGATTGCCTCATATGAGCTGGAGCTTTCACAAAGGAGCCACTCCACACCTGTAAGGACGCCAAATAAAGATCGTCAGGTTACAGACTCAGGGTTTGCAACCTCACATGCTGTAGATGATATTGAATTAGAAGAACAAACTGGAGCTAGGAGAAAATCTGTAAGATTCGGGGATCGTGTCGGTACTGCAAAGGAATCAATGGAGGATGAATTCGACCTTAGCCCTTATTTGAAAAAGAATGAACAGGAGACGCCCGGAAGAAGACGTGAAGATCCAGTATCAAATGAAACCATTAGGAGGAAGCCAAGAGCCTCGTCTCCCAGCACTGGAGTCCAGTACGCTACCAGTATGCGTGATACAAGCCCAATTCTACAATCTAGGAACCGTCAACATTCTCAAAACATAAAGCCGGCAACGTATGATGGTTCGACGTCTTGGCTTGATTATAAATCACATTTTGAAGCATGTGCAAAGTTAGGTAATTGGGACGAAACAGAGAAGGGGTTGTACTTGTCCGTATCTCTAAGAGGCAGTGCTCAAGGTGTTCTTGGAAATTTATCGGATGGTAAAGAAATGAGCTACAAAGAGCTGATATCTGCATTAAGTGACAGATTTGCTCCACCAGACCAAGTAGATTTATATAGAGCTCAACTGAGAGAGCGGAGACAGAGAGCATCAGAATCCTTGCCAGAGCTTGGTCAACAAATCAGGCGTCTTGTGAACTTGGCATATCCTACAGTACCTGCAGATGTAAAGGAAACTCTAGCTAAGGACCATTTCATTGATGCCTTAGCCATATCTGATATTCGGTTGAGAATCAAGCAAGCCAGACCAAAGAATTTAAATGAGGCTGTTAGAAATGCAATCGAACTAGAAGCTTTCCTTAAAACTGAACAAAGATTGGGAGGCGTGAATTCATCTTTGAGAGCTGTTGGACAAGACACATCTAGGGATGAATTAACAGTAGAGTTGAAAGAGGTGAACAATACCATACTGAATCTTCAAAAGTCGATGATGTCCATTGTTGAAGAGCTGAAAGAGCTAAAACAAAAACATGGTGATCTACAAAAAGACAAATGGACAAAGAAACCTGAATGGAAGAAAAACGCTACTTGTTATAACTGTGGCAAGAGGGGACATCTCAAAAAGGAATGTCGCTCAAAACAGAATCCCCAGAATGTCAATAAAAACCATGCAGTGCAGAGAGGAACAAAAGAAACAAAAGAGTCATGCAAAACGGAGTCTCCTGAAAAAGTAGGGATTACTGGGGATGCTGGTATTTTTGTTAAAGCATCTATTGATGGTTTTGATTTAAACATATTGGTTGACACAGGAGCTACACTGTCTCTTTTGGCTAAACATGTATATGATAAACTTCTCGAATGCAACAACTCACTTGAAACTTTAAAGAAAGTCAGCCAGCCAGTGCTATCAGCAAGGAATGACCCTCTTACGATTTATGGGAAACTCAGTGTCCCAATCCTTATAAATAACATTTTGTATAGTACCGAAGTTGTTGTTACAGATTTGACTGTCGATGCAATTTTGGGGTTAGACTTTTTGATCGGAAACAAATGTGTTGTCGATTTAACAACGCAGATTTTGGAAGTAAATGGGAAACCCTCACCTTTGAATAAAGCGGGTCATATTGGATGTTACCGTGTTGCTGTGGCAGAAACCATTCATATACCACCTAGGTCTGAAATTGTCATGAATTGCAACGTGTGTATACCTGACAAGGTGCCATTGCCAAGAGGTTTAGGGATACTAGAAGGCGATAAAGACTTTCTGAAATCTGAAAGAGGGATAATTGGCAAGGTGCTTGTCACGAACCAAAACTCCGTTCCTTGTCGACTGATGAATCCTAGTCCAGATGTACAAGTCATTCATAGTGGAACTGTTGTTGCAAATTTGACACCAGTTGATGGCATAGTAGAAGAATCACATCAAGCACCAACAAAACAGCTAAAAGAATTACCAAAAGCTCTCAAAGAATTGCTTGATAGATCAAGCAAAGGACTGAGCCAGCAACAGACCGAAGAACTGAAGTCATTACTCTTGCGGAATGTAAATTTGTTTTCTAAAGATGACAGGGATTTTGGAAGAACAGATATTGTAAAACATTCCATAAATACAGGGTCAAGAGTACCGATAAGACAGCCTCTGAGAAAAACTCCTGTTCACTGGAAGGACAATATAGACAAACAGATTGAAGAGATGCTCAAGTCAGATGTCATAGAAAAATCAACAAGTCCTTGGGCGGCCGGAGTAGTTCTTATTCGGAAGAAAGATGGGAGCCTTCGATTTTGCGTAGATTATAGAAAATTGAACGACGCTACTATCAAAGACGCCTATCCTCTTCCGAGGATAGATGAGTCCTTGGATCATCTTTCAGGATCCTCCTGGTTTTCAACCCTTGATCTATCATCGGGATATTGGCAAGTTGAAGTAGATCCCGTTGATAGACCAAAGACAGCGTTTATTACAAAAAAGGGTTTATATCAGTTCAAGGTAATGCCGTTCGGACTGTGCAATGCTCCGGCGACCTTCGAACGCCTCATGGAGACAGTCCTGTGTGGTCTCCAATGGGATATATGTCTGATATATCTCGATGATATTATTGTGTTTAGCAAAACCTTTGAGGAAATGACAGAGAATCTGCAGAAGGTCTTTGATAGATTACAGTCAGCTGGGCTCAAATTGAAAGCAAAGAAATGTACTCTTTTTGGAGAGCAAGTTGAATACCTTGGACATATTATCTCCAAGGCCGGAGTAGCAACAGATCCTAAAAAGATAGAAGCTATCAAACACTGGACAGAGCCGACATCTGTTAAAGAAGTAAGATCATTCATTGGGTTATGCAGCTACTATCGGCGGTTTGTGAAAGATTTTGGTAAGATTGCAAAACCTTTGCACAAGTTAACAAACAAAGATGCCAAATTTAAATGGACTGAGGAATGTCAGTCCGCATTTGATCAATTGAAAGGTTTCTTGGTCAATGCACCTATACTAGCTTTCCCTGACTTCAGTAAACCTTTTGTTCTTGACACAGATGCCAGCGACATGGCCATAGGAGCCGTCTTATCACAGAGCCAGAACGGAGCAGAGAGAGTCATAGCGTATGCTAGTAGGACACTCAGCAAGGCAGAACGAAAATACTGTGTCACCAAGAAAGAGCTATTAGCTGTCGTCTCTTTCGTAAAATATTTTAGACATTATCTGTATGGACGGAGATTTGTGGTTCGTACCGACCATGGCTCGCTACGATGGCTCCTCAATTTCAAACAACCAGAAGGCCAACTAGCGCGTTGGATCGAGATTTTGGGCATGTATGAGATGACTGTCGAACATCGCCCAGGCACTCAACACAGGAATGCTGATGCCCTCAGTCGACGTCCCTGTGGCAAATGTAAATACGATCCAGACTGGGAGGCTCACCTTCAGGCGACGATAGAAAAGGAGCCCAATAAAGTCCTTGGTGTTTCCAGTGGAAGCGAAGATGGTTCAAGTAATAACAATGAAGATGAAGAATTTTCTCTTGCTGATCTGCAGAGTAAAGACAAGGAAATTAGTCTAGTGAAACATTGGCTCGTGAGCAAAGACAAACCAACGCTTTGGGCACAAAGAAATATGCTGGAGATAAAAGGTGACTTGCTTTATAGGAAATGGAAAGATGACAAAGGAACTACTCTCCAAGCGATCATTCCATTTCAAGACAGACGCAAAGTTCTGGCATACTGTCATAATCACAAAACAGCAGGACACTTAAGAGTCAGAAAGACACTTAGTAAGGTTAGACAAAGATTTTATTGGCCCGGTTTGCAAAGAGACGTGAGACATTATGTAAAAGGATGTGAAGTATGCACCAGATCTAAAGGTCTGACGAAAACAAAAAGAGCTCCAATGAAAACATTGGGAGCTGGTATGCCAATGGAAAGGATTGGTATTGATATTGTGGGAGAATTGCCTCGAACAGAGGTAGGCAATCGGTACATAGTTGTTATCTGTGACTATTTCACGAAGTGGGTTGAGGCATTCGCGATGCCAAACATGGAAACAGTCACTATTACCAAACTGTTGGTTGAACAGGTGATATCACGATTTGGGGTGCCGGGATCTGTGCATTCAGACCAAGGTAAGCAGTTTGAAGGGAAAATTTTCACTGAAATGTGTAAAATATTGAATATCAAGAAAACACGTACAAGTCCTTATCACCCAGAATGTGATGGACTTGTCGAAAGGTTTAACAAAACCTTACTCACGATGTTGAGGACTCTTGTAGATGAGAATCAGTCAAACTGGGATGATCTGTTACCTTATGTGTTGATGGCTTATAGATCAGTGGAAAATGAGACCACTGGATTTAGCCCCAATTATTTGATGTTGGGAAGAGAGGTTGGTACACCTCTTGATATTCTTTTTGAGATGCCATCTAATATTAAGGAGATCCCTGCTCAGAAGTGGGTTTGGGAGCTTAAAGAAAAAATGGAGTTAGCACATTCATTTGTGAGAAACAATTCAATAGGCTCCATGCTCAGACAAAAGAGTCTACATGACACAAAGTTAAGTTGGCAGACATTTGAGAAAGGAGATGAGGTTTACGTGTATTTTCCACGATATGCTGTTGGGAAATCTCCTAAGCTCACACAGTTTTGGCGAGGTCCATTCATAGTAGAGGGAAGATTTTCTGATGTCACATACAAAGTTAATTGTGGTGCAAAAGGAAAATCTCAGGTCATACATGTCAATCGTATGAGGCCAAAGAATCCCCAAGTGTTGAGAGGAGAAGTAGCTTCTTCTGATACTCAAGACTTAGGCACTGATGATATTCAGGAGGAGGAAACTTTGCTGTTTGAGAGTAATAGTAGAATCGAACCCGAAAACCGCAGAGAGAGACGAAGACCAAAATATCTCTCCGATTATGTTGTTGATATATAACTCCTTTCATATTTGTTTGCCAGAAAGAATTATTCTGTAGATTTTAGTTACTGCTATTATCTTTTGACATACATGTATACAAATTATGCTATAGCACTATTCATAAAAATGTTTCTGTTTCATTTTAGACAATGCCTCTAACCAAGCTCACACCTAGAAAAGAGTCAAAATGTCCCATGTGTCGATTTAAGACTTATGACATGGCGGAAATGACTAGGCACATCACCGAATGTGGGTTGAAACACATTGAAAGGAAATTTTCTTGTGATAGAGAGGATTGCAACTTTACTACTAATAAAATGGGAAATCTTACAAGACATAAGAAGAGACATATTGAGCAGGAGGGACAGAATGATGATGTTCGACAAATCACATCTTCGCATTACAAGAATCAGAAAAGTGACAAGGAAACAGCAAGTGAGAGTTCACCATCTGCGGATTGCAATGATAAGAATAGTACCTCACAGGATGCTGGTGAAGGAAAGGCAATCTCGGACGAGGAGTGGATAGATGCCGACCCAGGGGATCTGCGAAGCATATTAGGCGATGTTTCTGAGACTGATAATGAACGGGAGGAGGATCCAAATGCAAAAAAAGTTAATGAAGATGCAAATATTGGAAGAATCTTTCGGAAACCTACAACTCCAATGCCGATATTTGCTCCTAAGCGCAAGGACCCCCTTGTTGCATCTTCTGGACTTCCAGCACGCCCTTTAGTAAGAAAACCTCAGGTTTGTGAAACTGGTACACAAACAGAAAGGAAGATTCGAAGAGTAGAATGGACAATTACCAAGTGGAGAGAAGGTGAAAGGGACTTTGAGCACATTGTGATGATTGAAGAAGATTGATGAGTTTGAGAGACAAAAGACTGAGCAGAGAAAGCATAAGTTTGTTTTGTCAATTTGAAATTGTTGTATGCGTATAATTTCCTAAAAGATGAATGTATCAATATCTGATTAATCATTACTTCGAAATAATCAATAAAGCAGGTAGCTGAGTTGTATTATAATATATTTGATAAAAAAAAAAAAATGAGCATGCGAGGTCGCATGGATTTTGAGGCGTGGATAATGAAACAATCCGGGAAAAGTTATTCCGGTACAAGCGGTATTTTAGTCATGTTTCCGCTAGATGGCGTTGTTGGCCACATAGGGTATAAATACAAGTGAAGCGGCAGAGCTGTGTTAATTGCGAAGTTGATGCTGAAGTGGCAACACAAGCGGTGGACCATTAATGATCAGAGGTAACTTTTAGTTAATGATAATAAATAAATATTTAAAGCGTTAGACGTGACTGAACAAGTCTTTCCTGGCTTTAAATATTATTTATTACCAAGAAAGCTACCGAGGGAGCCAGTAAGAGCCGAGCTGTAAGAGCCGGTTATCATAAGAGCTGAGCTGTAAGAGCCAGTAACCATAAGAGCTGAGCTGTAAGAGCCAGTAACCATAAGAGCCGTGCTGTAAGAGCTAGTAACCAGAAGAGCCGAGCTGTAAGAGCCGATCGCTTAGGAGTCAGCGTCACTTTGATTTATTGTACCTAATTGATTAAAGACAAGTAGTCTAAACATTTATCTGTATATATTGCTTAATCACATATTTGTATATTTTGATCCTGCCAGGTCCTCAGAAAGTTAACTGGGGGAATTCAGCCGCCTCTGCTATTTGTTATTATATTATTAGATTTCACGCTACAATATTCCAAAAGATGAATTGGCTACAACTTTAAATGTAAGAGGAGTTTGAGGAAAAAGATGTAATCGCAAAATATGTCACTATTTAATAGTCAACTGAAAATTTCTTAGCAGCATTGCATTCATTCAGATCATAGGCGCTTGGGTCAAGGATAATGTATCTTTTCTATATAATGTATTGTCGAGGAAATTCGAACTATATTCGTAACATTTTTTTTAAGCGCACAGTGGTAATTTTTAGTTTTTTGTAAATCTTTCTGCTTGATAAACACTAGGCTGCCACAGAAATTTGATAATATGCACGTTTTAAGAATGACATATTCCTACTGTATACTAAAAAGAAACAAGGCTTGCAACTACCTTCGCCCCTTTCCGTGCCCCCGACACGAATTTTTCCTTTTAAAAGTTATATGCAATGCTTACCAGCTGAATTGAGAACCCTCTTCTCTCCAGATAATTCTTATATAATGATAAAAATCCTCTGGTAACAACTTTTCGTCCATTTTATATTTTTAAATAATTATTTTCTTTCAAATTTCGCTCAGGCTCATTTAATTCTCTAATCACGGAAGTTCCCGAATACTAACATCCAAAACCCAAAACGGGCGACCAGTAAATTATTTGACAGTTCTTGAAAGACGCAAAGGTTAGAGTATATGCCAAATAGAAACTGTCTAAAACTTCCTTCCTAATCACTCACTTTATTAGTTTCTTATTTGCATCCTTAACAGGGGTGTGCAATTACAAAAATTAGTTACTAGCCCGTCGGGCTAGTGGTAGTAACAAAGTTACTAGCCCGAGGTTGCCAGTCACTAGCCCATTAACTACCGAAAACAATACATGTATAACTATAACAAAAAGGTTAAAAAAAACCCCATTTAACTTAAATTAAATAAAACAAATAATGGTTTGCGCTTTGTTATTGTCAGGTATTTCTCCCTATTTTTATCGACTATAATTATTATGTCACTGAAACGTCTGGCGATAGCAACACACAAAACATATATAGGTTAAAACGAATTAAAGATTATGATTTTACAACAAGGTTAATTTGTACATCAATTCAGTCAAATATACGTATACTTTCGTTTTAGATTTACTAGCCCGACGGGCTAACGCAGTATAGATTTATGATAGCCCGATGTCTAAAATTGGTAGCCCCGGGCGTCGGGCGATGGTAATTGCACATCCCTGACTTAATCAAAGGAGTTTGTAGTTATAATTTATGGACGGGGGGGGGGGGGGTAATGATATTAATCATTATAGAGAATGTATTAAACCATGTGGCAAGTTTATATGAACAAGATTGAAAAACTGTTTCTCTTTTTACTACATGTGATTCACACAGAAGATCCAAAAGACCCAAAGACTGTTTATACGCCAACGTATAAAGCGATTGAAACTTCTATAAAAAGAATCTTGATCTGACACTTAATTTAGTTAAAATATATTATTTTTACTTGTGAAATATTCCACCTAATAGCAGATCAACAACAACAACAAAAGCAGTAACACCAGAAACCACTCTTTAATCAATGATATTTTATGGAAGAAGGACTGAACCAGGTTCGTAGCACCCAAGTGTACCCCTAACTTATTATGGATATTTTCATTGAAACACCGGTTAAGCGCCACTCCTCTTCCCTTTTACACACACGCATGCTGACACTGTGACACATTTTGCTTCCAAATGGTTATAGTATCCTTATTTTTTTTTACTGTCAAGGAGAGAGAATGCACCCATACCATTATCACGAAATACATTTTTTTTTTACGTTGAGACAGTTTTTCATTTATATATTTTTTGCATGTCAGATTTTTCAAGCAGTTTTGTTTTCGAAACGTTTTATTTTGTTTGTTTGTTAATTATATTTTGGCTGCCCCACTTTCAAAAACGAGACTTCTTGTTATATAAAATTCACGGTACATATTATATAGCAATACATGTACAAATTAGTGTTGAATGAGATTTGAAATGCAATGTTACCCCCCCCCCCTTCCCCTAAAATGATATTTCATTAATGCATATATTAATGCATATATCATTTCCTCAATGCTCTCTGGCTCGAACTTTTAATTCTCATTCTTATTAAATTTACCTGTGATTCAAACTTCTATCCAGGTTGTGTACAAACGATTTTTTTTAAATTTACTTTTTAACCTCTTTGCGTTTATTGACCTTGGGTCCGTTTTACAAAAGAACTTAGTACGATTAAGACCAACAATTTTAGCTGTTTCTTACATCATGCTAAACTAATATTTTAGTGAAAAAAAGTGTCTTCTAAAAACGTATTTTTTAAGATTCAAGTTATCTTGCATCTTAGTCGTAAATTCCTTTGATATGCATATGAGCATTACTATTTTCTCTAATTTGCATGTCCGTGTAAAAAAAAATGCTTGCATTTTATTTTTCAATGTAAAGTTTAAATGTAATTCCATTGCCGCGATGTTTAATTCATTCTTGATAAAGATTGATAATATTGATATCGTAATTCACTTTAAAACAAATGAAATGATTTGGACTTACATAGGCCTAACCATGCCCCCCCCCCCCCGTCCATAAATTATAACTACAAACTCCTTTGATTAAGGATGCAAATAAGAAACTAATAAAGTGAGTGATTAGGAAGGAAGTTTTAGACAGTTTCTATCTGGCATATACTCTAACCTTTGCGTCTTTCAAGAACTGTCAAATAATTTACTGTCGCCCGTTTTGGGTTTTGGATGTTAGTATTCGGGAACTTCCGTGATTAGAGAATTAAGGGGATGAAGGACACATGGTCACGTGACTTTGTTAAACTACGTCATAGTCTCCATTTATATAAGTGCAAAACGTATAAAGCATCAGTTCTTGTATAAATTTTTGACATTTTTTTTCTTTAATTACCATCTTATATTAAAAAAATAAAAAGTTTAACATTCTTGTAAACATTAACAAATTATGAAAAAAGATTGATCCACTCCTCTGTTTCTTTAAACTGCGCGTCCAACAAGTCGGTGACGTCATACACGATCTGCTAGTACAGCAAGATCATACTCGGTGAATACAAGGGCAGTATTATTATGTAAAAACAGGTCATAATCAGTATATGATGAAGTATTTTGAGAAACGGGGAGCACAAAAATTATTTTTGCATGGCTGATGACGGAAATCTTATGTAGGTATATCTTATTTCGCTTATTTAGCTTACGTGTGACGTCATAGTTGGTTTTTCCCGTACTCGAGAAATGTAAACATGACAAGTTTTTGTCCTGCTTATGTCATCTTTAACGATGTCCTGTGAAATATTGAGGTCAGCTTCACCATTCGAAATTTTTACAGTTAATCAATAATTTGAAGGACTTGTATTTCAACGTAAATTTAAAAATATTGAATGATAGGATTTTTTGTAAATTACGTTTTTGTTGTTTAAGTTGTCTTAAAAAGTTCGTAATTTTCCCTATCCAGATGCAGTGTGATATATGAAACTTGCCTTTTCGAATTTTAAACCCAATTCATAGTCTGAAATATTTTAAAAGATACATGTTCACTTACATATTTTTTATATATGCTTTAAAAATCCAATTATGGACAGAGTAATGAGCCCAGAAACATGGAGGATTAAAACTCCACTTAGATACTGTAGGGCATAATATTTGTCAATCAATATCTCTAAAATAAGGTAAGAAACCTAATGATATAACTGCTTTAAGATATGTGGGACATACTGAATAAGAAATATGCAAAATATAAAAAAGAATTGAATGACAAGTAATTTTTCAGCTAAAGGTCCTTCTTCCCCTTAAATGAGCGAAATTTGAAAGAAAATAATTATTTAAAAATATAAAATTGACGAAAAGTTGTTACCAGAGGATTTTTATCATTATATAAGAATTATCTGGAGAGAAGAGGGTTCTCAATTCAGCTGGTAAGCATTGCATATAACTTTTAAAAGGAAAAATTCGTGTCGGGGGCACGGAAAGGGGTGAAGGTAGTTGCAAGCCTTGTTTCTTTTTAGTATACAGTAGGAATATGTCATTCTTAAAACGTGCATATTATCAAATTTCTGTGGCAGCCTAGTGTTTATCAAGCAGAAAGATTTACAAAAAACTAAAAATTACCACTGTGCGCTTAAAAAAAATGTTACGAATACAGTTCGAATTTCCTCGACAATACATTATATAGAAAAGATACATTATCCTTGACCCAAGCGCCTATGATCAGATAGTTGCTTGTCATTCACATTATCACAGTTATGTATTTTTAAAACTCGGTCACTTAACTATGACGTCATACGACGTAGGCTCTACGTTAAGTCATGTTTATACATGTATGTATAAGTAAAATGAATAAGTATAACCGCATAGACTTTAATTTTTCATTTAACGGGATTTAAACTGACAAAAAGGTGTATAGATTAATAAGGATGGTTAAAGAAAGGTAGAGTTTTGGACATCATAGAAAGTTTACAATTTTTAAAATATTTTAGAAATTTATTATTCGCATCATTTACAACCAAAATAAGTCCAAAAATATATACCAATCCATTTTTTGTATCATCTGTCCATAAAAGAAATCACCCTTTTTGCTCTTTAGAATTGCTCTGTAGTTATTTTCTAAGGGCCTGTGATGGGGATAAATTTAGCAAGCCAAAAGGGGCAAAATTAAGACATCGTTGTTTAAGATGAATACTAGTATATTAAGAAGAAAAAAATTATTTGTTAATTGGGTTTAAGGGCAACATCTTTGAGGTGTGTTCCTCGAACGTCTACTCACCAAAACCAACATCTAGTTATCACACTCAATTAGGGTGCCCTCTAAGGGGTTCAAGTAGAGTTTACCTGTATGAGCAAAGTATCTGCAAAGTACTCAAACTGTTTGCCTAGGGCCGGTAGGAAACATTTTGATTTGAGGGTTCGACAAAACGCAATCTGGCAGAGAACTCCGTCATTTTATGATTTTTTAAAAGTACACGTAACTTCTGAATACCAATGTATGCAAAATAGATATATAGCTTGTTGAATCGGATGTCAGATGACATTTTCTAACCTGAAGATAAACGAATACATATAAAGTGTGACTAAAAAACGTCATACCGGTCTAATATTTCAGAGACCGGTCAAACATCTCGCCAACCGGTACAATATCTCACCGACGGATCAAAAATCTTTTTTCTTTTTTGTTTTTGGACGCTCATGCTGCAAATCAATGAAAAATAATGCTCTAATTTTTTAGTATGAGGGTCATTCCTCCATTTAATCCTATGTAAAAGTTGGACTATTTTAAATGAGTTTTTCACATTTCTTTATTTCATTATTTGTTAAAAGTAACGCAAAAACTGGAAAATTGACAAAATAAAATTTTAGAATTAGTACCATGGCCCATACAAATTTTGTTTGATTCTCCAAAGTATTAGGTTTCATAAAATAACAGGTTTCATAACCTAAAAACCTAATTTTGTGAGATTTTTTTTGTCTGACCTAAGATACTGCTTCACTCCTTTATTGTACATGTGCGCAGAAAAGTTGAAAAAAAGTTGCGATCTCAAGTTCCTCCCAAAAATTTAAATTCTGGTAGACCGAGGATTTCGGTACAATCTTCGAAAAAGATCAAAATATATTCCGTACCTTTGCATGCACGACTTCAATATTATTTACGAGTTTTACGCTATAAATAAAAAGACTTGTTCTTAACATGGATGAAACATGTAACAACAATGCGGAAGATACAACCTTTACAGTGCAGGTGAATTTGTCAAAACTTTGCTCATATTTTTGATAATTCTTTCGATTTATGATAAAATATCATAAAAGAAATATATTAAGTTGACTCATCATTTCTCTTTAATTAACACCCTCCTTTCAAAACACAATTTTCCTTAACACAGTGATGATTCTTGTAATGTTTTGATGAAATTGATCACGTAGTTTTTGAGAATTTAAAGATGTACACAATTTACATATGGTCGACCAGAAAAGCAATATATGATGGGGTGAGTATGAAACACCGGTTGAAGAAAAAAAATGATGTAATTTTGATGGATGAAGAAATTTAATGGTAAAACACACATCCCAAGAAGATGGTCAAACTTAAAATTTTAAAACAGCCAAAAAGCTTTCAAGACAAAACCATTCAAGTTTGATTTTGATCCAGCAAACAGCTGACTTTCACAGTTACCTTGACCTTTACCTCGCACTCTCCTCCTAAAAAAGCATACATCATCTAAAAGCCTTAAAAAACTGTACATGAAGTAAAGACAATTTTCTCTATGATAGCATCCCCTTTCTCTATGATAGCCTCCCCTCCCCCTCCTTTTATACCCGATCATTGTCTGTATACATACTTAATGATTCTGGTAGGGGTTCATATATCGGATCACAATTCCAATACGCGATACACATGAAGCCGCTTTCCCCGACTTCTGTTACCCTATTCTGTCGTTCCTCCCATCGAAAAGCGATTCGGGTGTTCCGCCATACGACTACCCACTTCCATTCGAATTTTACATTAGCAGGTAGGTGGACTGAAACTATCCATTTTCCGGAGTTTTCTGGCTTTTCATCTGTAAAATAAAGATTTATTTTTGTCATTTTCCTTGTGTTGGAGAGGACAATCTAAGTTGGAATAACTTGTGTCCAATCCCATTGATTATATGTATCAATAAAATATGTTCAAATCAAAGAATTGTAAAGGCCAGTGAACATTAAGAGTGAACAGTCCAGCTCAAGGAACTAAACCTTAAAGAAATGATATGATCTTTGATTAAACGCAGATTGCTCATCACGGCCAATCAAAGTTTTTCTGCATTGTACCCAGGATTGTTATAAAAAATTACAATATGTTTCTTCGCATCAAAAAATTAACCCCAATCGATTATCAAACTCCGGAGTCAAGGAATATATGAATTATTTAGGGAATCGCTGTCTAGGTTGTTGAGTATGCCAGGGCATGTGTCATTTATCTTGTATAACGGACGAAGAATGTTATTTAAAAATTATCCCGGGTTTCAAACTGCCGTTACTAAGTAAGCCCGAGGAACATTAACTGGCAAGATTGGAAATGTGCAGCTTACGTCATTTCCATCTGTTTGGAGTCAAAACACTTGATGATAGACAATGAAATGGGCGGGTACAATTCGGCGCGGGCTTCTGAGAAAACACTGGATTAAAATCCTAGTTTGAAGTTCATTTTCAATCCGTCTCAGCTGAGTCAATATCAAAAAAACCCAGAAATAAAATCTCAAGAAAGTCAAGAATTTTCTTGCGTTCAAAATTATTTTTTTTTAATTGTTACAATAACACATATCTCAAAATCACTAAACTCAAACCTAGAAATTATTTGATTTCAGAGTAAGAAGAGGTCAAAGAACTGGTTCGCCTAAAATTTTGTCCTTCCTCTTACAGATAAAAAAAAAATACAAGTTTCACCGTTAAGAGGTACAAAAAATATTATAAAATTTGTTCATACTAGATTGTGAAAGCATGAAAAATAAAATACCAGTAATATTTTTTTAAATGAAACAGAAGCAACATAATTTTTACAATGATTTTAGAGACATTTTTTAAAACTGAACAACATTATGTACAATATTTTCACCATTTTACAGTCATAAGTTAGTACGAAAAACAACATGCGCACATTTGATTAGAAATGGCATTTCAGATATACATGTAGATCCAATCTTTTAACAATCATATATAAACAACATATTTTTATAATTATAGTGCCTGTAACACGAATTTAGACAGGCCAATAACAAGAAAGACAGTATTTTGCAACAGACATGTCTCTCCTGTTACAGAATCCTAATTCTTGTTTAGAGATGACTGGAAAGTGATATAGATTAATTTCAAACTATATGTATTTGGGAGTTGATTTATCTTTTAGATCATACATTAACAAATAGCGTATGAAAATAGCTCAGGTGGATTGAAAATGAATTTCAAACTAGTATTTCAGTCCAATGTTTTCTCGAACGTCCGTGTCAAATTGTAGCGGCCCATTTAATTATATAATCATCAAATATTTTGACGGTAACAGATGAAATGAACACTGCGACATTTAAGTCCGGACACGACATAGTCCGGACTTTTAGGTACCCTTTCGAAAAGACATAATTTAAAAATTTTCCTGGATTTTGGTGGGATTTTTTATTCTCATCTCATCATGTCAATCTTAACTTCTACAATGTTGTAGTTTTCTTATAAACTTCTCCCAAAACTTAAAATCCCATGGGAGAATGGGGGGATTTTTCATCCCACCTGAAATCTTATAACGTAAGCTGCATGTTCTGTGATCTTTATGTCTCTGGCATACCCAACTAACTAGACAGTGATTCCTAACATTATTACTTACATTGTGAAATAAAAAGGTAAATATAAATAACAAGAGGCCCAAGGGCCTTAACGGTCACTTGAGTATAATGCAACAATGTAGAGGATTCTTAGGGTATAAAATAAACTGATAGATGAAGCTTTGCTGCCAAAAGCAAGAGAAATAGGTTGATCAGGATCAATGAAATAATCAGTCTTGTATTTAGTACCAACTCTTAAATTAAGTTCTAATCTGTCCCTCATTTATCACTCTCATCATACAGACTATTAACAAAGTATTAGTGTTTTTGTATTATTTTAACCCCTTATTATAACCTCTTACATTGGCCTCTCTTGGTCTTTGAAGAACATTTAATGAAATAAGATATTTTTGTCTCATTTTATTTATCTATTATTTTAAAGTCTACCTGATCAATAAAACTATTGAAGTACTTTTTGTATTATACAATAAAATTCTTGCACAATTCTTTTATTGATTAATTATCAAAAGTGAATGGCAAAGGGAATATTTCCTCTCAGTAGAATCCAAATTAATAGAGTAGGACCAGAACACTTGACAAAATGGTAGAGATGTTCAAAAATCTGGTAAAAATACCGTTGTTACTTATTAAAACCTTGACTCTGTTTGCCTCCAGTATGCCCAGGAGCAGAGATTTTCAAATAAATAATGCATTTTCACTACAGATTCAAAACAGCCCAACCCTAACACCAGAACCCATAACCGAGTATCATGAAATTTACAAATTTGGAAAAGGTACCCTCATCAAAATAACTATGCACTCAGTTGAAGATTTTCAAAGAATTAAAACATTTTCACTATATTATCAAGACCATAAACTTGAGAACAGACTCAAGTCAAAGTTTTGATTTTGAATATCTTGAGTTTTATTTGGCATATGTGCATAAAAATTTGCAGGTTTGTATTATATTCAAGTTAAAACACATGATGAAATTTTGTTTTATTATCGAAATTATTTCAAAAATTATATTGATTTGAAATTTTGACTTAAGTGAATTGAACATATTTTATTGACAAAGTCAAAAGGATCGGACACAAGTTCAAAAACTTAGATAGTCTTCTCCTAATACAACATTTTGTAAAATTGCCAAAATAAAAAAACATATATACATATGGTCTACTACATATACATTGTAGCAATAGAAAGAAAAAAAAAGTTCTTTAAGTGTACATGTATAATTTGAATTGGTAAGAAGAATAACAAGATGTGTTTGTGAAACACTGATGCCCCCATATGGCAGCTTATGGCGAAGGTTAAAGTTTCTCAAATGCAAGTCAGAATCCAGGCCAAAAGATAAAAAATGTTAAATTTGAAAGCCCTAGCTGCAACTGTTCAAAAGTTATGGCGAAGGTTAAAGTTTTTTAAAAGTAAGTAAAACATCAAGGTCAAGGTCAAAGTTGTTGGTATCCAAAGGAAGGTCTTGTCACAAGGATTACATATGTAAAGTATGAAAGCCCTAGCACCAACCATTCAAAAGTTATGGCCAAGTTTAAAGTTTTTCAAAAGTAGGTCAAACTCCTATGTCAAGGTCAAAGGGTCAAAGTGGTTGGTATCCAAAGGAAGGTCTTGTCACAAGGATTACATATGTAAAGTATGAAAGCCTTAGCACCAACCATTCAAAAGTTATGGCCAAGTTTAAAGTTTTTCAAAAGTAGGTCAAACTCCTATGTCAAGGTCAAAGGGTCAAAGTGGTTGGTATCCAAAGGAAGGTCTTGTCACAAGGATTACATATGTGAAGTATGAAAGCCCTAGCACCAACCATTCAAAAATTATGGCCAAGGTTTAAGTTTTTCCAAAGTAGGTCAAACTCCTATGTCAAGGTCAAAGGGTCAAAGTAGTTGGTATTCAAAGAAAGGTGATGTCACAAGAATTACATATGTGAAGTATGAAAGCCCTAGCATCAACCATTCAAAAGTTATGGCCAAGGTTAAAGTTTTTCAAAATAGGTCAAACTCCTAGGTCAAGGTCAAAAGGTCAAAGTTGTTGGTATCCAAAGGAAGTAGATGTCACAAGGATTACATATGTGAAGTATGAAAGCCCTAGCTCTAACCATTCAAAAGTTATGGCCAAGGTTAAAGTTTTTCAAAAGTAGGTCAAACTTCTAGGTCAAGGTCAAAGGGTCAAAGAGGTTGATATCCAGAGGAAGGTCTTGTCACAAGGAATACACATGTAAAGTTTGAAACCCCAAGCACTAACTGTTCAAAATTTATGGCCAAGGTAAAGTTTTTCAAAAGTAGGTCAAACTCCATGGTCAAGGTCAAAAGGTCAAAGTTGTTGGTATCCAAAGGAAGGCCTTGTCACAAAGAATACACATGTGAAGTTTGAAACCCCAAGCACCAACTGTTCAGAAGTTATGGCCAAGGTTAAAGTCTCATAAAATTTTGCAAAAGTGGGTCAAACTCCAAGGTCAAGGTCAAAAGGTCAAATATGATGGTACCCAAAGAAAGGTCTTGTCACAAGGAATACACATGTGAAATATGAAAGTCATAGCTCCAACCAATCAAAAGTTATGGGCAAGGTTAAAGTTGACAACAGACAGACAGACAAACAGATAAACAGACAAACAGACAGACAGGACAAAAACAATATACCCCCGGGATCTTTCGATCCGTGGGCATAACAAAAGTAAGCTTATTTTGAAAAACGACCACATTCATTTAAGAAAGTTTGAATAGTCTTGAAAAGTTCAGCATTTTGTTCAATAGTAAGAGAATCATCGCCCCATAGCATTAAATGTACATCTATAACATATAAATAATTAAATGACAATAGCTTATTCATTAAGGAATTCCTTGCTTTTACATAATATTTACAAGCAAAAAACAAATGATATTCATCTTCTAGTAGTCCACAAGAACAATTAGGACTGGTTATTAGGTTACAGCGATATAAGTCAGAATTTAAAATACAATTATGTCTTAATCTTGTATGAATTATGTTCAAAAACCTTTTTCCATATGAAAAATATTTCTGAGGTTTTACAATACTGTTGTGCAGATAGTTTTTAAAAATTTTGATAGAAGTTGCCTCCCTTGTTTTAAGACTAAGGGAATTCCACTTTCTAACAGTATCAGGAATAAATGATTTATTATATAGTTCTAATCTGTATTTTGGCAGAGAATAATTTAAGGAATTCCTGGTAGTGTATCCTGACAATTTGCCTCTTGTATCAGGTACTAAATTTTGTAAATAATTAGGTACTAAATTATTGTGCATTTTATACATTGTTATTAATTTTGCTCTGTTTCTTCTGTATTCCAATGGTTCCCAACCTGTTTCCAAATATAATGAATTTCTTGAAGCAATAATTGTAAGCCCAGTAACTATTCTTGCAGCAAATAATTGTATTTTTTCAAGATTCTCAATGTCTGTTTTTGTGCATCCAGACCAAACTTCAACAGCATATTCAAGTTGTGGTCTAATAAAAGATATATACATCTGGGATAGAATATCTCTTGACACAAGGAATTTTAGTTTTTTAAGAAGCCCCAGTTTTTTGTATGCTTTCTTTATAATGATATCAATATGATCAGACCATCCTAAGCTGGACGACAGAAGTTGTTTGTGTTCTGTAACATATTCCAATTGGCAATTGTCAAAAAATAATTTAGGAAACTGCTGCACATTTTTTGAATTAAAAAATACAGCTTTGGTTTTCTGTGGGTTAAATTTCAATAACCATTTCTTTGACCATTCATCTAGTATTCTGAGATCATGGTTAAGATTTTGTTCAATATGATTAATATTATCTGAACATTGTTGTAAGGAATTATCATCAGCATATAATCTACAAACAGATATCATATTTTCAGCCACATCATTTACAAAGTCTTAAGTCTATTCTCATTTATGGTATTGGGGCCAGAACCCTTAACCCTGGGACCACAAACAAGTTTTGATAATAACTATGCACTTTGTTTATCTGCTCAACACTGAGGAGCAGACAGGATTATTTAATAGAATTAATGCATTATCACTATATTATCACTAGAGTCCCACCTCACACTAGAAAATCTGATCCAGGGGCCATGAAACTCACAATTCTGCTCATCATAACTATACACTTAGTTTCTTTGCTTTATAACCAAGAGCAGAAAAGAATATTTTCAAAGAAATTATGCTTTTTCACTAAAAAATCAATAGAGCCCCCGTTCACCAGAACCCCCGGACCTGGGGCCATGGATTGATTTCATGTATCCTTGAGTTGCGCTGTATTACAAAACTGGCTAATAATATAAAACATTAATTAGAACTATCACAACGATCACTTGTATTTGTTGTATTTTAAATGATATTTCTCACCAGGTTATTAGGAAAAATAGGGGCTATGCACCCTGGGTTCAACAAGTTGCATACACCCCGAGGACAACATTCATTTTTCGTCAATATCCTTACATACCAACTATTTTATTTCCAGACAATTTATACATACATTCATATAGAAAAACGTGTGTTTAAAAAGACATAGACAAAGATTTGAAGTTAACATTTTCTGTATTATATCATGACTTATATGTTGCTATAGATATCACACGGAAATATAATATAAAAAAAAAACTTATTTTATCTGGAAATGATTGAAACTACGGATTTCGGGACGCGTTTGATTGACACATCCTTGCACTTTCACAAAGTAAACTTTATCCTTAATACTTAAAAAAAGTAGAAATCTTGTTGTGTATTAATGAAAAAATTAAAGACATAATCCAGAAAATTCACAGTAGAAATGTGAGAAAGCAAAACCAACTCACCAGTATTGTCAGTCCGTGCTCAATGATGTGTGCAGAGTTTAACAAATTGAACACACCCGGTGAAACGTAAACATTAACAATAACAGGGCTCGTGCCCTGTTTACAAAACAAAATATGCTTCCATATGAATATGAATAATCATGGGCTTTTTAAATTTTTTTTTCAAAGATTTTCCGTATATAATATACGTATGTAAAACTTTGATAGCCAATTGTGGACCCACTTTACCCCTGGGGGTCATGAATTGAACAAACTTAAATGTACAATATGAAACTTTCAAATAAGTATCAACTCTTCTGGTCCAGACAATTTTCTGACCAAAACCTTTTCTCCCTACAGTATTGTGAGTAATGATAAATAAATAAATTCAACTTTTTCATGATCATGGTCACTGTTTTACATCTCAAACAGATTCCTTGATATATATTAAATATCTACCTGCTATTTTGGCATCTTTGATATTCCAGTTGCCGAATTCCTTGATAGACCCACTTATTGCTAGAGCCAAATTATTATCCGGGAGCATATAATCACAAGCTATTCCTAACCAAACCATGGCTTCTGATTACGATGTTCAAAGTAAACAAAGCGTGAAGCTATGCTGACTGATTGTGACGTTGAATTGCATCACAAGGTATTGTGACGTCACAAAAAGCATACTTTAAAAAATTATACAATGCGCTACATTACTCGTCATAATATGCCTTTCAAAATAAATGGTGGCATGTTATATTATCCACATCTACTGAACTCTGATGTTCATTTTTTTTTCAATATAAATACATACATGTATCCGTGAATTTGGTTATGGCCTTAAACACTGTTTTCGTACATTACATCGTATGAATGTAAAAATCCGTCACCTGGATGTTTTATATTTTATACCAGGATACTGAAATTTTTTTCAGTTTTGTTTCTTGTACTTTTTCTTTTCAAATGAGTAAACACAAACACGTACACATTTTTTTTACGTTTTAAAATGGCATTTAAAAATGTATTTAAATAAAATAAAAAAACAGCAGAAAAAAGCTTATTTGCAATAATAACGCACTCGTATACCTGAAAAAACTGTTACGATAAGACCCAACGACAAACCATGGATGGATTCTTTGTTAAGAAGAAATATGCGACTACGCAATAGGTTAAGGAAAAAAGCACAAAAGACCAAAAAAGAATCAGATAAAGAAAAATTCCGGAAAATTAGAAACAAAGTAAATAATATGAAGAAATATGCAATAGCGAATTATTATGACAATATTGATTCACATCTAAATGACGCAAATAAAAATAATAATAAATTATACTGGAAATTATTAAAAGATGTCTTTCATGCTAAAACTACATGCGAAATACCCCCTATTCAAGAAATGAATCGTAACGGTGATCCTATATATGCATTTTCCGATAGAGAAAAAATTGAATTGCTTAATAATTTTTTTTACATCGATCTCTGATATAAAAGATGAAGAATATGAGTTATCAGCTTTCGAATCCAAAGATGTTAAAAGATTTAGTGACTTGTATATACAAGAAAGTGAGATTATTGATATTATCTCTATCCTTCCCCTGAATAAAGCCGTAGGCCCTGATTGTACTAGTCACAAAATGTTAAAATCTTGTAAAGAAACAATAGCTAAGCCACTTTGTTTATTATTTAATAAATCCCTAAGACTCAAAATTTATCCTGAAAGTTGGAAACTAGCACATGTGCTACCTTTATTTAAAAAAGATGACCCATCAGTGACTTCAAATTTTAGACCTGTATCTCTTTTGAGTTGTGTGAGTAAAATATTTGAAAGAGTTATTTTAAACATGTACATATTTTTTTATACAAATAATTTGTTCTACAAATATCAGGCAGGTTTTTTGCCTGGTCACTCAACTGTGTACCAACTTTTAGAGACTTATCATACCATTGTAAAAAGCATTGATGAAGGGAAACATTGTTGTATGGTTTTTTGTGATTTATCTAAAGCTTTTGATAGAGTTTGGCATAGGGGATTGATTTATAAACTGAAAATGTATGGCATCTCAGGTAATATGTTAGAATGGTTGGAAAGCTACCTTATTGATAGAAAACAAAAGGTTAAATGTGCATAAACTGCTATGGGGAGATGAATCATTATCTTTGCATGAAAATGAAAAAATATTTGGTATTGTTCAAAAATTTATTCAGGATACTGGTCGTTTCAATTAACACTTACATGTACTTGTATTTACTACCTTTTGAAACTATTTAATTATGGTTATTGATGTCATTATAATCATCATTATATCAATTCATATTCTTTAGCAATAATAACTATTGTCTTTGTTCTTCTACGTTCATGTATAATATTATAAAATGTAAATCTTTGTAAATGTTCTATGGCTGTAAAGATTTTATGTATGGGAGAGGACTATCTAAGTTTTTAGAACTTGTGTCCAATCCCTTTGACACATTGTCAATAAAATATGTTCAAAACAAAACAACGCACTCGTTTACCAATTATCTCCTACGTGTAGTGCATTACAGCAATTTTTCGCAAAAAACTGAATATTTTTAGCATTATTCAACATGGTATGCCCTATAAAACCTTTGACAGTGACCTTCCTTAAAATTGCTGACAGATGTAAAAGTGTCGTAAATGTCCAAAGTGCATGAAAAGTGCTTACTGCTTTTACAAAAATAAATGGTAGATATAACGAATTTCGTGTAATTAATGTTTATTTTTTGACGCATTCATTAACTGGACTTAAAACTTATTTAATGTCTCGACATTTGCTTGTAGATTTTTAGCATTCGTTTACAGACAGCGCAGTGTTCCGAAATGACGGACTTAGGGTAGTGACGAAGTAAGAGAGTGCATAAATCGAAACATTATCCTAAAAAAAATCTATGAAATACACTTTCAAAATGGAAGCAAGGATGAACATATACTTTTAAAACGAGTACCGTGAAGACTTATTATTGAATTATTTACATTACGTCCAATGAACCCTACACACTCTACAATATGCCAACTTATTAAATACTTTTTTTCATTTTTAGTTCTTTATCCCTTTTTCTTAATCTTGTAAAAATGATTTAAGGTCAAGATCTAGTAAAGAAAGGAGCCTTCATATTTCTTTAATGATGCTTTATAAGTATAGCTTGGTCAACAAAGGTATATCGGGGCATAAATTGTAGGTATAAACAAGACGAAAATCATAGACTCTAATTTCTAATGAAAAATCAAGAAAAACAGTTATGAAAATGGGAGTTGTTTTTCATATCAGACAAAGGAAATGTGTGCAGATTGCCTACAGTCTCAGATAATCGTAATTTGTATGTTCTTAGCCTCTTCTTTAAAATAGCATTAAATTGAATATAGGTACCGGGAATACTTTTCATATGATTTGAAATTGAATCAAATGAAAATACTTTATTTTCTAAATACTTACATTTGTCACTTATGTTTTTCTTAGCCAACTATGAAATTGATCTGAATGCCATTTTCTCACGCGTAGAACGCTGATTCTCAAAGTATAGTATCAATACACTTTAAATAATGTACCATGTTTTAAGGAATATAACATTTCCAAAAAAAAAAAAAAAAAAAAAAAATTTCTGCTAGTCATAAGAACCATTGTGGGATTTTGATTAAAATACAACATTTGTTTGTTGTAACTTGAACGATTGTTTTAGAGGAAAACAAGCATTCTGAGAGTATTGCATTAGCAATACTAGTCCCCTACCGGCAAGTGTAATCTGGTTCCCGTTAAAAATTGAAAATGCCATAATTCTCTTAAAAATCTTTGAAGCGGAATGAAATGCAAACTTGATCTATAAGTAATCAAGGTTAAGTCACATACCAAAAATCAGCTCAAAATCTGCAAGCGTTTAGTAAAAAATCGTGGAAAACCCTTAAAAATTGAAAAGGTCGTAATTCCGTCAAAAATCAATGAAGCGGAACGAAATGCAAACTTGATCTGTAACTCATCAAGATACACTCACATACCAAAAATCAGCTCAATATCTGCAAGCGTTTAAGAAAAAAGTGCGGAAAACCAAGTGGGACAGACAGACAGACAGACAGCTAGACAGACAGACGGACGGACAGACTCAGAGGAAACTTATAGTCCCCTCCGGTTTCACCGGTAGGGGACTAAAAAACAACAGTTTCCTATGGATCAAATTGACCTACACTCAAGCAGCAGAAAATGCCTTTAATTAACAGTGGAATAATTTAAACAATAGCATTAAAAGATACGATAAAGCTCATAAAAATATTTACGTTACTATGCTTTAAAGTAAAATAAAATTAAATTCGAAAGCTGTTTGAACTGATTTGCCGGTGAATCTTTATTATTCAAAAACTGAGAAATTTGGTTTTTTTTTCTCTGGAACAAAAGTGCAGAGATGCAATTATGATTTTTTCATTATGCTCAGTAAATTTTACGTAGAAAGGGACAATTTAATTTGATTTGTTATTAGACAGAGTGTTTGTAAATGAACTTGCATATCTTTTTGAAAGAATTGGTAAAATAGATCTAATATGATTGTGACATTGAACGCCTATAAATGTTAATCATTATTAATTTGACTGTTATAACTCAATGATTGTAGATTTTCAGGATTTGAAAAAATGACGTCACAATCGCATTTGTTTATGACGAACGTGGAGTTTCCCTAAAGTGAAGACGGAGCTAGGGTATCAGGCGCTATACATCTAACGATATTAACTGACACCAAGTATCTTGTATTTGAATTTGAGATCTAGTTAATCCAATCCTTCTTTTTGCCTGTCGGAGTGTCCATTCATGAATATTTTCCTGCCCACGCCCCTCCCACTCTCTGTCATTTTCATTACCTTCCACACCACAATCTTAACAAAAAAGCGCAGTTAATGGGCTTACATAACACCACTAAATATGATGTATATCACATCCGTGTACATAACGTCCAATGAACCCCAGTTCCCTCCCAGGACCCTCTACAATATGCCAACGTATGAAATAAAATTTTTTCCAGTTTAGTTTTTGGCCCTTTTCTTAAACTATTAAGATACGGTTTCAAATCCAGTGACTATTTAGTGTTATGAACCGTTTACGTTTGTATATATTATAAAAGGACTATAAATAGATTATATATAATATATTCCCATATATTACCTGCAATGACTGCTTTTTTGACATCCCAGTTTCCAATCGCAGCCAAAGAACCACAAACAGCCAGACACTTGTCGTGTGCATCTGTCTTATACTGCGTCTCAAAGCTAATACAGATTCCAACGTCACCCTCGACAGACATACTTTGCATGTTTATTTTACTAATGCATGCCTTAGATTTGCTCGACCAACATGTTTTAAATAGTAGGACAAAAACAATACCGCGATTAAACGGCGTGAAACTCAAGGACAAAAGCAAATATAAAGTGACCTTGGTAAGTGTGTGGTGTTAAGTAGTGCAACTATATAGTCGTGTACTTATTTTACATTTTCAAATAAAAATAAACAACACTATGTAAAACTCTGTTCAGCTGGATTCATGTACCCACTTACTATTCTCTATTGAGAAGTTGATGTCTCGCTTCAGTACCCCCCCCTCCCAGTTGAGGGGGAGTATTAAAGCGAGCAATCAAGTTATAAATAGAGAACAACCTCTACACTCTACAGTAGTTCGGAAAAGGGGAGTTTCGCTAAGGCCGCTCAGCGGCCCACTTTTTTTCCATAAAAATAAATTTCAATCTATTTTTCAAAATTAGTTTAGAATTCAAGATAAATATGATAACTTTTGTTAATTATATTTCAAAAATTAGTATGAGGTGAATTCACACCGTAGCTGACACATACGTAAATGTACCTTCAGAGTGCTAATATGTCCACAGGCGATGCCCACATACTCCCTATATGGAAAGTGCTAAACGAAAATCTACTTGATCTGGATCACTGGGAACCCTGATGCATTGTGGGTAAAAAAGAAATTTCGGCAAGCAGAATTTGGGAAAAAGTAATTCAAAGTAATTAGGAAACGTCTTGAATTAATGGAGTCATTGTAAATTTTAAATGCACTTGATTATTTTCAAACGATACTCTGTTGTAAGAGTGTTTGCATTTAAATTTTCTCCCCAATTTACCAACGAAACATCATCTATTTTCTAGAAATTAGGCTTCTTAAAGAAAATGAGCTATTCTTGTTTTGAGTGAGTGCTTTAGTATGTTTGCCACGGTTTTTTATGCTCCCGTAATCGAAGATTCGGGGCCATATAGTTTTTGCCCTGTCCGTCCGTCTGTCTGTCTAGCTGTCTGTTTGTCCGCAAAAACTTTAACCTTGCCCGTAACTTTTGATTGGTTGAAGCTATGGCTTTCATATTTCACATGTGTATTCTTTGTGCAAAGACCTTTCTTTGAATACCATAAAATTTGACCTTGACCTTGGAGTTTGACACACTTTTGCAATATTTTTTCAGACTTTAAACTTGGCCATAACTTTTGAAACGTTGGTGCTAGGGATTTCAAACTTCACAGGTGTATACCTTGTGACAAGACCTTTCTTCAGATACCAGCAACTTTGACCCTTTGGCCTTGACCTTGGAGTTTGACCTACTTTTGGAAAAACGTTAACCTTGGCCATAACTTTTAAACCTTTGATGCCAGGACTTTCATATTTCACATGTGTATACCTTGTGATAAGACCTTTCTTTGGATACCAAAAACTTTGACACTTTGACCTTGGAGTTTGACCTTGTTTTGAAAAACTTTAACCTTGGCCATAACTTCTGAACGGTGAGTACTAGGGCTTTCATCCTTCACATATGTAATCCTTGTGACAAGGTCTTCCTTTGGATACCAACAACTTTGACCCTTTGACCTTGACCTTAGAGTTTGACCTACTTTGCAAAACTTTAACCTTGGCTTTTGAACAGTTGGTGCTAGGGCTTGCTTCCTTCACATATGTATTCATTGTGTCAAGACCTTCCTCTGAATACCAACAACTTTGACCCTTTGACCTTGGAGTTTGACCTACTTTTGCAAAACTTTAACTTTGGCCATAACTTTTGTCCGGTTGGTGCTAGGGCTTTCATACTTAACATATGTAATCATTGTGACAAGACCTTTGTTTGGATACAAACAACTTTGACCCTTTCACCTTGGAGTTTGACCTACTTTTGAAAGACTTTAACTTTGAACTTGATGTTTGACTTACTTTTGAAAAACTTTATCCTTTTCCATATCTATTCAATGGTTGCTGCGAGGGTTTTCATATTTCAAAGGTATATTCCTCGAGACTAGACCTTACTTTGGGTACTAACATATTTGATTTGTATTTGAGTAAGTTTAGCCTTTGATATGAGTTGCCATACGGGGGCATCAGTGTTTCACAAACATATCTTTTTTTTTTTTTTGGTCAAGTTTGATTGCTAACGTTTGATAAAGATTCATATAAAACTGAACAATAAATATTTTATTCAAATAATGTCCACGGTCCATTTAAGTGGGGGATTAATCGAAAAATGACCATCAGACGCGTGCAAAACGCGTGCCACCGATGTTTAGGAGGAGTAAATGACAAAAAATATGGTAAACTTTAAATAGAGCAAAAAGAAATTTCATATTAGTTGAAACAGTTTTATATGTGTAAGAAAACGTATTTTAATGACATTTTTTGTCTACATGTGCAGACAGAAATTTCGAATGACCCATCAAAAGTATAGCTAGTGATCCAAATCAAGCAGATTTTTGATAAGAACTTTCCATACAGTGATATTAGTACTAGTACCATGTATACGCTGCTCACATTTAGAGAAACCTTTTAAACTGCGTTTTCTCACCTTTATTCTAATTGACAGAATCGTTTTCCTCGAACTATAAATGAGTGTTTTAGTACACTCATGTGCTACATGAACTTACACATTTAGGCATTTGAAGCCCCCCCCCCCCCCTCCCCGGACATGAACTGCCTTTGATCTCTCTATATCTCCATACGATGGACTAAGTATTGTGCGTCGATCAGTTATGACTTAAGGACACACAATCAAAAAATGGATGAATGGATTGGTTATTTTGGTATATATTAAATCTCTTAAATATGAAGAAATTGTAGACTTTCCATGATATTCAAATTTCTTTCTTTTTGCCGTCACCCTTGTAAAATTTGTACAATTCTTAATCACTTTATAGGACGTCATTGAGAAATTATGAATGAAACATTCATTTTATTTATATAAATATATAATCAGATTTTTGGAAAAAAAATATGTATCATCTGTCCTTTAGTCATTAATGTTCAAGAAACACAATGAATCATATTGAGTAAAATAAAATTATTGTGCATTTTTTTTCTGTACAAAGCTGTAAAAATTCACTTATATGAAAGAATTATTATAGTACATGATGGCTAGCTTTCACTTTATTATAGTCAGTTACCTAACATTAATGCCTGTCGAATATTCCATTGGCCCATTTCTACGAGAGATCCGCTGATGGCTATTACGTGTTCTTCATGTTGTATAACGTAATCTGTCTGAAAAGTACTCCAAACTAATTTGTCAGGGAATTCTATTATGATATCTCTATTCATTTTGGACGTTCTTTCTGTTTCATCCAAACACTATTATGACGTCATAATATATATTCTTTGGTTTCCAATCTCATTGCTAATGAGGAGAATATTGATATACATGTAATTATACATGTGTATTGGGAAAAAAACTATGTACAATTATTCTATGAAGAAAGTTAAATCATTTTAGTAAATGCTAAATGTGTGAAGAAAGTTAATTTATTTTAGTAAATGCTAAATGTGTCAATACGACGCACGCTCCGCCTTCTGTCTAAACTGCGATGCTCACAATCTGTTATGAGTTAATAATGTTCCGTACTTTTTCTGCCATTTATAGAAAAGGATGTTTCATTGTCGGGAGTATGCCCTGTCTACAACAGATTAAGGCCCGTAGAACGCGGGAGGGGGGCTTGTTCCTGAGTATAGTATTTTTCCTTTAGATGCTGGTGTTCCCCCAACTTTTTGTTGCTGTAATTAAGGTCGAGCACTGGCAAATTCCAGGATTTGGACAGTAATTAGGTTTTTCCCTTGTCAGATTATGTTGGGAAGTCCCCCCAACTCTTGCTCAGTTTAGGTTTTTTTTTCTTGTCAGATTTTTTGGGGGGAAGTTGCCCCCCCCCCCCCCACTTTTGAAACCGTTGCTACGGGCCTGAGATTAATTGGAAAGTAGTGTATATTTGGATGCAATTTTCCAATCTTATGTATATATTTGGACACAAAAAGGGGGGGGGGGGCTGCCCTTATAAATCCGCCAGTGTGATCTCTACACATATGCATCTTGTTACGTGTTAGAATTTACTAGAATTGTTTATAATTGATTTGACTTTAAGCAAATTTAGCTCTCTTCAGTAACCTACTGATATTAATCTGAAAGTGAGTCACCCATATTTCCTGTTTATATAAAATGATTTTGGTACAAAGACACTTGCTTAATGACATCCAATCTAATCAGCCTGTACATTTTTGTGCTTATTAGATAAAATATATGAAATATATTCCGGTGTTGTTTTTTAAGATAATACAATATGCCCCATTATAGCCCATGTATACTATTTCTTAATTACCTCCCCTTGAGAGGTGGTTGATCAATATGACGCTGAATACCTTTGCCCAAGAATATTTTGCAGTAAAACCATATAAATGGGTAAATTTTGCCCTTTACAGTGAACAAAAGAAAATATTACATTTATTTAAAAAATAAAACTCTGTGGTTTGTTTGTTTTTTGGACACTTTGTAATTGCTCTAGCTTTATCAAGAAGCTACAAAACAAAATCATGCAGTAAACTAAACGGTGAACTGACATTTGACCAAACACTTCAGCTACCTGTATCTTTAGACACTTATTTTTATGCATTGCATGGATAAATGCAACTTCTAATTTTTCATTAGCCATGGGTCTCCTTGCACAAAACCACTAGCCTTTGGAACCCTTAGGGTCATACGCAACTTACATGCACGTACCTTACAGCGCACATTACCTACTGATAATTTTTTCCTAGACATTCTTAATTTAAAAAGTTTTAGACAAAAAATCATACGTTACCCGGGGTTTTGAACAGATATCAAATGAAGAAAAACTGGGTTATTTCAAGAAAAATATAACAGAATATATTTCATATGGTATTTCCTCAGTACTTAGTAGAGGAGTATAGGGCATCATTAAGGTCAGACAACACATTCCTCAATGATGTATAATTTTTCCTAAGAATTTTTCACTGAAGCATAGCTACTTTAACAAGTTTCCTCACAAGAAATTGAGGTACCTTACCAAGCCTATGTGCAAGATACCAGATGATGTTGTTTTCTATATAATCCTATTGGAGATCTCCTGAATTTTCATTATCACAATTTTTGGTGTCTTTATTTTTTAAGACATTTTAAAAACAGTTTAAAAATCACAAGATAATGATAATTATGAATATTTTTTTCTATATATTATGATGAGATACAAAACAGGTATTCGAGGAACGTGTCGTCTGACCTTAAGCATCATAAAAGTCGCAAAGGTCTTTCAATTATTGGAATCTTAAATTATACAGAGAATAATAAATATTTAGTTCAAAACTAGTTCAAAACTACATATCATATGTCCTTAAAACCAGTTCCCTGGGTGTCCTTATATATAGCTCCATAGACCTAAATAGACTAGTATTGCCTGTCTCTATCGTGTATATCGCGCATATCAGACAGGCAAGTCAGTCTAAGACCTAAAGCAATTGCAGGTCTATGAATACTCTTCCTCTGATAAGAGAGGTAACTCTTAAAGAGTTGTCAAAAAGTTTATTTTGCCCCGCAATCTTTGCTAAATTCGTTTCCATTTTACTTATAAAATGCATTGTTTTGGAAAATATTAAGAATTAATGCAACATTTTATATGTGTGAATAAAGGTATTTTGAACTTTATAAGTTGAACTTTTCAGAGATGGAAAATTATAAAAATTCAAGTGAACACAAATCAATCTGCAAGTAAATTTTTTTTAATAAAAAACAATACTTGTTTGTTTCTAAATGAAACAAATACAAATACCCAGTCCACTAACTGTTGTTCATATCAAACAACAACTATTCCTTTCCCAGAAATACTCTGGGTCCAAAACACAGGATTATCACAGATCATTTCAAAATCTTTTTGCTCTGCTCAGGGTTTCACAGTAAGCAAGTAGCTGGTTCACTTCATGGATAGATTAAATTCACATATCAAAATTCAGGATTAAGGACAATCATTTCTTGGATCAAGATCCAGATTCATGATTGTCACAAGAATGTCGAGACATATGTACAGATATTGAACATTATTACGGAGGTTGGATTCCCTGTGAGGAGAACCCCAAACCTACGCCCCTCTGTGTGTGAGTTGTCATGCGAGCAAACTCATAGTCTTTATCTAGTCTCGAGAAAAGCTCCTCTCGTTTTTTCTTCTGTTCCTCTGTCAATTCTGGGGCACTACCAGTACCATCATCTGCTCCCTCTTTCAAGCCCATCAACTTTTTAAATTTTGTAGCTATCTTTCCATTTTCATCCTGATTAAAGGCCGTATGTTGCCATTCCTTTTCCTTATCCTGATAAAGAATTAAAAAAAATATCTGTAAGCTTTGACATTTTGTTAAATAATACTGCATTTAGCATCAATGGCAGTAAAACATCTTCCTTCTTATTTACATGAAATTGTTCTTTGGAGAATCTATTCACAGGGTAAAAGTGAATCTACTGCTTTTTTTTTTAACATGAAGATATGAACAGATCAGTTTAATTTATGTACTGTAGATCAATAAATTTTCGCAACAACTATTTTCCTAAGATTGTTGTTTGGCATTTATAAGCAAAACAAAATTTTAATAAATTTTGGTTACTGCTCTATATAAAATAATAATCTTAAATGATAAGATTATACTCAAGAATGAAATTTCTGCAAGCAGATGGTCTCGCCTAATTACGTCTATATAAAGCTCTTGTGAACAGGAATACAGTATATAAAGCACACATACCTCTTTGTGTTCCTTTGCTTTTGACCACAATAACTTCCTTTTCTGGACTTGCTCAGCATACTTCAGAGGATTCACAGCAGCAGGGTTATAATATTTAGGAACAGCAACACCTGTCATTTCTTGAGCCTACAGAATCAAAATGTCAAATATTTTAAAAGTCATACTTGTAAAGATTTCCATTTTCAATGTTCCAATGTTGATTAGTTGTTTTTTCAAATACTGACCTTCTGGTGCATTGCTGCCATTGTGTGTAAGAGGGCCATCTGTGGAGTCACACTGGACTGTGTGGATGAAGCCAAAGCCTCAAAAAATCGTTTATGTCCATCACTTAATGGAAGATTGCTTGGTTTTTCCTTTGGAGTTCCTAAATTTGAATTTTATTAAAACTATTATTTCATGAAAAGTTTCTCTGAAGATATCTCTCTAAAAGTAATTTTCTGGACTTTTATTTTCTAAACTTTTTGTTCTCACCGAGTACACAGCAATTCATAAAAATTATTTTGGGTGCAAAACATGCAAAAATTTGGGGGCCATAATTTAGGAAGTTTCAAATAGGAATCACTTAACAAATGTACTTACCATCCACTTCTAGCCCTCCTTCCCCTGCCTGTAAGTATTTGCTGGCTTTCAGCAACTGCTGCCTCATCTTCTCCTTGAAAGTCAAATGCTTCTCCCCCTCAGGTTTGGAGGAGGATGGAGCAGGATGATGACCCCTATCTCTACTGCGACTACGGCTCTTTCCAGACCTAAACAATACAACAGATGACAAAACAGTTTGCTAACAGATATATTACAGATTGTTACTTATAAGGAAATGGTTAATAAAGTTAAACATGCCTAATATAATTTTACTAATTTGTTAAAATAAAAAAATTTGACACCAGTAAACATATATAACTACATCAATCAGCATCTTAAGAATATCATACTGACAGGACCTTGCTTAATTGCAATATATGCAAGAAAGTGAGAAAGTATTCAAGAGTAATGCAAGAATTATGCTAATTATGCGAATCTATTTTCCCCGCCCCTGTTTTTTTTTTTTTTTACTTCTGCCCTTTCTTTTTTACTCCCTGGCTTCGTTTTTCTTATTGTCATTACAGCCTTCTGTGTCTCTTGCTTTCAATGGTTTATCTTTCTCACTCCATGGCATTCTTTTCATGAAGTTCTCCCTTTGTTGCCACTGCACTCTAGCATTGTCACTCCTTTACATGTACATACATATTGTCACCCCCTCCCACTTCCCTGATCACATACTAAGGGCAAGGGAGAGAATATTAGCCTAACCAGAATAGTATACATCTATATAGCTGTACAGGTAAAAACAAACCTGTGTTTGTGTGGTGGTGACCTGCTGCGGTGTCTAGACCTACTCCTGTGACTCCTTTTACGATGTCTGTCCCTGCTTCGACTTCTTCGCCTATCTTTCTTGTGTCTGTGTCTGTCTCTAGAGGAATGCCTTCTATGTTTTCGGTCTCGAGATCTGCTGCGCCTGTGTCTCCTGCGTGATGAGCTGCCTTTCCTGTCTCGACTCTGCAATGCATCATTTCTTAATAAACTCCATGAAAACAAATTTTTCTTATGAATTTTAAACTAATACAGAATGTCTAAGAATTCTGGGTACTTTAAAGCATTTAAGAAATATATGCAATAAATGTTTTTACACAAAACAAAATGAATACTAACAAATACTACACAAGCGAGCTATGTTTATTCATTAGACTCTGATATTGCCACTTGTTTTATGATTCTATTGATAAGCTGACAATAACTTTAATACACAGGATTATTTCTTTTCATCTATTAATAGGTTTTATTGAATTGCATCTTGTCAGATATATAACAAATACTGCACATGTAAGTTAGCTACTCATAAGCAGACTCATGATTTTGCATCTTCTTTTATGATTCTATTGGTAAATAACCATTACACAATGAAAATTATGCAAATGAAAGTTTTAAAAAAGTATCCAAGACAAATAGTTGTGGGCATATTTCACATACCCTCCTTCTTGATCTCGATCTAGAGCGACTGGATCGAGACTTTTTTCTTGGGTGTGAAGTCCTTCTGTTACGTGACCTTGACCTTGATCTAGACCGCTTCCTATTGGAGTGACCCTCTGTGGACTGCCTCCTGTCTTCTTTAACCTCTTTACTGGATTCTTTATCTGGTTCCTCCTCCTGCTCTTCTTCTTTTTCCTCCTCTCTATCAGGAGATGGAGAGGCTGAGGCAGATCTACTGCTGTGGGTGGATCCAGAGGAGTGTGATGAGGACCTGGCTCTGGGAGGCATATCTAGTTCCTGCCAAAGACAAAATGATCTACTAATTCCTGGTATATTACTCTTTATCAGCTGAAAACATCCTGATAATACAGCTAAGAAAAGTATCTTAAAAACCGATGCACAATGTTGATCAATAAAGGAAAACAACAACACAAATAGCAACTGAAACCTTTTCATAAATACATTGTCATCCTACTGAGTAAATTAAAAATAAAATGACAGTTAGGTCTAGTGAGGATACTGGTAAATAAATTAATAAGTTATGGAGCACTTTATAGGCTTTTGAAAATTGACACAGGAAATACAAATTAAATGAATTATGTCAACAAAAATGCAAGAATTTTTTTACTTCAAGGTAAAGGACCGATTTTATTTGACCCTTAAACGAATAAAGATGTGTTTAAATAGTGAAGTCTTATGTCTGAGGTCAATATATGAATAAAATGTGTTAACATATGGATCATCTGGTAAGAGAAACAGGATATGTTTGTGATAAAGATGTGTTTCAAAAAAGTGAAGTCATGTCTGAGGTCAATATATGAATAAAACATGTTATCATACGGATCATATGACAAGAGAAACAGGAAATGTTTGCAATGTCTTTCCCAGCTGAGGAATCTCACTTTTGTCTTCATGAGACTGTAATCTTGGTTACCTCCTCTTCCATCTACTTACCCATACGCCATCACGGAAACAACAACAATTTGAGAGATTGTTGTCGTCATTATATGTTGAATCAGTGTTTCTTTGCAGCAATCACATGGTAAGGTAAACCTAATTGATATGTAGATAGCAGGTCAGATTATTGAAGAAAATAACCTTAAACCTTTTTTTCATATTTAATGTTATGAAAGGACCCGAAACACCTTATACATATTTTCAGGATGGGAATAATTCTAAAGGACTGGAAAACCCTGTCAAATGTGGAGAAAATATAAATTCAGTGAACTGAAGATTTTTTTCCCCTCTAAGGACAACGATACCTCTTCTAAGAATCCAATGAACGAATTGTTTTACTGTTCATTTTGGTTTAAAACTAATACTAGGCATGTCTCTTTAGGTTCAAAGCAGTAATTGATATAATCTATGGGGTTCAATGCGACATGAAAAAAATTGTGATTTCATTTTAATTTTGCTTTTTGTTATTTATCTTTTTTAAAATATCTTTCTTCCATTTTTTTTGGTTTACCTCTTCAACAAATTCCGATCTGAACAGCTTCATTACATCTTCAGCAAAAGATCTGGACTTTTTGGGACCTTCTGCTGTAAAGAATGAAATACATAGTTAAGGAACAAATTTTAATAATTATAAAAAGTGAAGTGTTATAATGAAGACTACTAGACATTAAAAACATGTAACTAAGACTGTAAGTATCATCATAATACCAAAATGAAAGAATTACTAACGATAAACGACCAATACTGAAGTTTTACTCATGGTAACTAACCTGTTTTTCTTTTATCAAAATGTGTCTTCCAAGTATCAGTATGATTTGATATAAGCTATCAAACAAGACATATCATGTGAATAATGTTTGAAAATGTTAACTATCTCTTAACAAAATGATATAAAAATTTTAAATATATATAAAATTCATTTTGATACTAAATTGAACTTTTACCTTCTTCCTCAGAACTTGAGGATCCTTTACCATCCTTTTCATTTTCTGTGTTGTTTTTGAATGAGCCTGGATATGCCACTATTCCGGCCTGTAGGAATTCATTTACAGATGTTGGCTTTTCTGTGTCTTCATTTAAACCTGAGATCATTTTCTCAAAAGATTCCCATTCAGCCTGCAGACTGGATGACACTTCAACCTTACATTAAAAGATAAATTATTTCATTGATCTTTGAACATCGTTTAATAGGATTGGGAAAATGTTCTCTAACTTCTCTACGCAGAATACAGCAATTTATACATCAAACAAAGGTAAAAACATCACAAAACGGTTGTCATAGTAAAGTTATTAGCTTGTACAAAATTCTTCATGATACAAAATTAACTTCCGTTTTCAAATTATTGATAATGGTGGAAGGCCGCCATTTTGAAAAATAAGAAGGACGTTTTCGTTTCGTTGATTTATAAACTAAGAAAACAAGATATATTCTTTAAAATATATATTCATAAAATATACCGGATCTTGTTTATTACTGCTAGAGCTTTGTGATTTATCTCCATCGTCATCATAATTAGCTAAGAGATCCATTCCGGAGTTCGCTACTTCTGCGCACCTTCTCGCCTGCCCAAACTTGAACGATTGCCAGACGTCAACTTCCGGTTACCATTTCATGTGCAACTCTGAACTCGAGGAAAATTTTGCTTTATTTCATTTCAAACGACAAAGCATCATTGATTACTCATTAGTATTGGAATAATAGTTTTAAAGTGCTCTTTACCTATCATATATTTGGAATCAAAAATCATGTTTTTGAGAATTATTTTCAAATATTTATACTTTGAGTGAAAGTGAAAGTAGCATGAAGCGACTAAGTCTGAAGCGAAAACTTGGTCCTACAAATGAGGAAAAGTCATTTGTTCAGTCTGCTCTGAAATCAAAGGATTTATCTTTTAACAAAAGAACTAATGATACCCATGACAATGCCAATGACAGGTATAAGATAAATACAAATACAAATATTTATTGGCACAAACACAATTTTTAAAGGTCCATTGAACATCAATAAGTATGTTTACATAATATTTATGTAGTATTAAGTAATTGAGTTCTATGTTCAAAACAGTCTCTAATAAATTTTAAGACTTTGTCATGTATGTTTATCACTGTTTACATATATATACTTGTAACATGTATCTTTCATTAATATTGTCCAGATTAATATTTTTCTTTATTATATTATAAATATTTCTAAGTTATGTGTTTCTTAGCTTAGAATAAGATTAACATTGAAAAAGAAAATGAATTTCATCCTCAATCACACCAGTATTGCAAGCATTACAAAATCTTTTGTTTCTTGATGTGGTACATGTAATATATCTACCACAGTCCACTTTCTATCGCAAGTTTATGTGCACTTAATCTAATTCTCTTAAAAGAGGATCTCTCAGATCTTTTTCTGAGTAAATCAACATATGAACTTCTTTTTCTTGTGTATAATTTTTTAAATAAAATTCAAGTTTTTCTGAACCAAAGATTTTTGATGTTTGCTCCTGAGTGCACTGGTCAATGATTCTTTGTTTTATACTGGGTAAAACTAAAAGCTGAAGAATTTAGCCTTTATATTTTGTAATGTTTGAAAATCCCAGATTATCTAGAATAAAAAATAATTTATTAGTCCAAGGTATAAGTTAAAAAAGGTACCTTGCTTTCTGTCATTAGTCAATTTTCTTTTTCACAGACCTTTGTTTGTTTCATTCATAGGCACTAACCATCATAATTGGTAGATAAAAATCCTCAAAAACACTCACTGATTTGTTTTGAAGATCACAAGAAAATGTTCCAACAGAAACAAACCAGCAACCAATGCAAACCAAGCTCACACCTTTCCCTCCATTCATACCTAATAAGAGGGTTTGTTTTTACTTTATTTATATACTATATCTGTATGGAAAATGCTCTTTTTAAAGTCAGTATGATTTCTGTGACAAGTGGTCTTTTTAAAATTTAAAGTAAATACTTCTAGAGATTTCTTTTACTGAAGTAAAAAGAAAAATTACAGGTGGAAGACAATGTGATTCAAAAAAAGCCCATAGAAGAAATGTCACCATTCCCACCTATGTGCCCTTTGTGCAGAAAACGGAAGCCACCTTCTTGTGATATCCTGGAAAATGTGAGTGACAGGTAGTGTAATTAAATAACATTCTGAATGCCAGAGGACATTATGGTTCATACTAAAGGAAGTCTTCTTTTATATTAGATCAGTAAGTAGTAAGTACCAGGGTAGCTGCAAAATTGTAGCTCTCTGATTGAGCTAATTTGGATAGACAAACCAGAGAGCTACAGATCCAAGCATTGTAAAAATCTTCAATTTACGGAGCTGCTTTTTTGTCACATGCTTTGGATATTATTTCTTGTCTTATATCAAGAAGTATTCTATCAAGAGGACCAGACCAGGATTTGAACCCGGGCCCCCTAAATCTTGAGTCAGGTGCTCTACCAAGTGAGCTATCTGGCCACCCATCCTCCCTCCTTAAAGGTCTTTGCCCCCCAAAGACACCAACCCAGGCTTTTCACTGGCAGGTTTTTCACCTGTCACTTCCAGGGCATGGCACCACAAATTAATTGTGGCGGTCAGACAGGTTTGATAGCAGGTGGCGACCTGACTGGAGATTCAGGGGACCTGGGTTCAAATTCTGGTCTGGTTTGTCACATTTTTCTCTCTTACGGTTACATTTGGTGCCATGACCTCCCCTGGACTTGAAGGTGAAAGACCTGATGGGAGCAGTAAGAACTTGGGTTTGTCTTTGAGAAAGAAGACAATTTAAGGAGGGAGGAATGTAGTGGTTTGGGCAGTGGATATCAGCCTACGTAGCTCAGTAGGTAAAGCACTTTTCTTGTGATGCAAGGGTCACGGGTTTGATTTCCAGTCCAGCCATACATTTTCTCCTTTACTGTTACATATGAAATGAATTTTGAAATGGAATTAGTAATTTTGTGCAGTTTGTTTCAAATCAGAATAAGTAAATTTGTGCCATCTGCCATTTGCAGTTTCTGCAACATTGTCAAATCTACAGCTTGAGTGACTTTTTCACCTGAAATCAGTCAGATTCTTATGAATGCTTTGTTTCCTGTAGATATATACATGTAGTAGTGTTCACCTCCATGTTTTATCCTTTTCAGTGTACAAAACTAGCCACCTTTCTTTGTAGCTCATCATTCTTAAGAGTGAACACGGAATCTTATATAAATGCATAGATTTGTTTTACAATCTTTTATTTTAGTGCTTGACAGTCATTACAAAAAGTGAAAGGAAAAGCTGTGCACCAGAAACTTCAGAAGTGCAGGGTGATAAAGTGAGATCACCTATACAGGAAACACAGCGTGAACCATCACAAAGTGCAAGCACTGTTTCACAATGTCCCATGTGTGGCAAAGCTTTTGATCCAAGGTATAGCTACAGGCAGCAGTTCTAACTTATAAATACAATTGAACTTCAGTATCTTGAACATCGATATCTCAAATACCATGGATATGTTGAAGGGATTTGGAAGTCCCAATTATTTTTTTTCTTTATATATTTTACCCTCAATATCTCAAATTTATAAATCCCCCCGCTTAAAAAGTGGGGGGGTGTATAGTGATGGGAGTTCATTTGTTTATCAGTAATTTGTTCCATAAATACAATAATGAAATGAGAAGATGAAAAAGATCATTTTCAAAAGTCTTGAAACAATTCAAATTATGAGCGGAGCGTCTGTCCATCTGTCTGTGTACATCTGTTTGTCCGTTATCCTTTGGAGTACCCATCTCTTATCTGCAACTCCTCTTATAACACTGAAAAAAATTTAATGATACTTTCACAGAATCTTTGTTACATAGTGCCATCGTGACCTCTTATTTTACTTTTTGATTGGACACATATTTTTGGTTTCAAGTGGGAAAACAAAGACAACCATTCTTTGTAATATTGAGGGGTACCCATCTCTTATCCACAACTCCTCCTATACCACTGAATGAAATTTAATGATACTTTCACAGAATCTTCATTACAAAGTGCCATTGTGCACCTATTTTTAGCTCACCTGACCTGAAGGCTCAAGTGAGCTTTTCTGATCACATTTTGTCCGCTGTCCGTCTGTCCGTCTGTCTGTCCATCCGTCTGTAAACTTTTCACATTTTTTCGACTTCTTCTCCAGAACCACTGGGCCAATTTCAACCAAACTTGCCACAAAGCATCCTTGGGTAAAGGGGATTCAAATTGTTCAAATGAAGGGCCATCCCCTCTTTCAAGGGGAGATAATTAAGAATTAGTGAAAATTTGGTGGTATCTTTTAAAAATCTTCTTTTCAAGAACAAATGGGCTGTAAAAGTTGAAACTTATATGAGACCTTCATTACATAGTGTAGATTCAAGTTTGTTCAAATCATGACCCCCTGCGGTAGGGTGGGGCCACAATGGGGGATCAAAGTTTTACATAGAAATATATAGAAAAAAAATCTTGAAAAATCTTCTTCTCAAGAACAACAAAGCCACAATTAGTCATATTGATATGGAATCATCCTCAGGTAGTGCAGATTCAAATTTGTTCAAATCATGACCCCCAGGGGTAGGGTGGGGCCACAATGGGGAATCAAAGTTTTACATAGGAATATATAGAAAAAAATCTTGAAAAATCTTCTTCTCAAGAACAACAAAGCCACAATTAGTCATATTGATATGAAATCATCCTCAGGTATTGCAGATTCAGGTTTGTTCAAATCATGACCCCCAGGGGTAGGGTGGGGCCACAATGGGTGATCAAAGTTTTACATAGGAATATACAGAAAAAAAAACTTGAAAAATCTTCTTCTCAAGAACAGCAAAGCCTTGTTAAGTCATATTGATATGGAAGCATTCACAGATAGTGTAGATTTAACTTTGTTCGAATCATGACCCCAAGGGTTAGGGTGGGGCCACAATGGGGGATCAACGTTTTACATAGGAATATATAGGAAAAAACTTGAAAAATCTTCTTCTCAGGAACAGCGAAGCCATGTTTTGTCATATTGATATGGAAGCATCTTCAGGTAATGTAGATTCAAGTTTGTTCAAATCATAACCCCCCAGGGGTAGGGTGGGGCCACAATGTGGGATCAAATTTTTTCATAGGAATATATAGGAAAAAATCTTCTCAACAACAGAAAAGCCATGTTTAGTCATATTGATATGGAAGCATCCTCAGGTAGTGTAGATTCAAGTTTGTTCAAATGATGGGGGGGGGGGGGTAGGGAGGGTCCACAATTGGGGATCAAATTTTTAACAAGGGAATATATAGGAAAAAAATCTTTAAAAATCTTCTGCTCAAGAACAGCAAAGCCATTTGTTATTTTGATATGGAAGCATCCTCAGGTAGTTCAAAATCCAAGCCCCCCCCCCCCCCCCTTTTAAACTTTTCAATACTGAAGTGATTTGTGCTTTTCCTTGCCAATGTGCTCAGGTAAGCGATGTGGCCCATGGGCCTCTTGTACTTTTTTGATTGGACACTTATTTCAGGTCTTCCATATAGCAAAACATGGACTTTGCCATTTTAATCATATGGGAGGCAGGGGTATCATTTTGTGAGCTCAATGCTCACAGTACCTCTAGTTTTTCTTGGTCCCATTAAGTTCATGATAACGAGGTTTGACTGTAAAATAGTTATCAGGGCACACTCAGAACTACTGGGTATTAAAATGGTTTGCATTACATTCTATTGATCCTAAGTGGATGGAACATAGAAAAAAAATTGATCTTCATTTTATCTTTTATAACCAGAATAAAGAAAAGATTTAACACATTATGCTTACACTCTGTATATGCATAAGGGTTATTAACTCTTTACTCCTTATTAACCATATGATGCCAACATCTTGAAAAATCATGCAATTTTACTGCCATATTACATGTACAATGGATAATTTCAGAGGATTAGTTTTTAGCTCACCTGAGCCGAAGGCTCAAGTGAGCTTTTCTGATCAAAATTTGTCCCTTGTCTGTCGTTGTTGTCGTCGTCGTTGGCGTTGTCATAAACTTTTCACATTTTCATCTTCTTCTCCAGAACTACTGGGCCAATTTCAATCAAACTTGGCACAAAGTATCCTTGGGTGAAAGGGATTCAAGTTTGTTCAAATGAAGGGCCACGCCCCCCTCCAAGGGGAGATAATTACGAAATAGCCAAAAATTAATGGCATTATTGAAAAATCTTCTGAAGAACCAATGGGCCAGGAAAGATGAAACTCATGTGGAATTATTGTTTGGTAGTGTAGACTCAAATTTGTTCAAATCATGACCCCCGGGGGTAGGGTGGGGCCACAAAGGACGATCAAAGTTTTACATAAGGATATATAGGAAAAATCTTTAAAAATCATCTTCTCAAGAACAGCAAAGCTATGATTGGTCATATTTATATGGAAGCATCCTCAGGTGGTGTAGATTCAAGTTTGTTCAAATCATGACCCCCAGGGGTAGGGTGGGGTCACAATGGACGATCAAAGTTTAACATAGGTGTATATAGGAAAAATCTTCAAAAATCTTCTTCTCAAGAACAGCAAAGCTATGTTTGGTCATATTTATATGGAAGCATCCTCAGGTGATGTAGGTTCAAGTTTGTTCAAATCATGACCCCTGGGGGTAGGGTGGGGCCACAATGGAAGATTAAAGTTTTAATTAACATAGGAGTATATAGAAAAAATCTTCAAAAATCTTCTTCCTAAGAACAGCAAAGCTATGATTGGTCATATTTATATGGAAGCATCTTCAGGTGATGTATGTTCAAGTTTGTTTAAATCATGACCCCTGGGGGTAGGGTGGGGTCACAATGGAAGATTAAAGTTTTAATTAACATAGGAGTATATCTGAAAAATCTTCAAAAATCTTCTTCTCAAGAACAGCAAAGCTATGATTGGTAATATTTATATGGAAGCATCTGCAGGTGGTGTAGATTCAAATTTGTTCAAATCATGATCCCCGGGGGTTGGTTGGGGCCACAATGGACGATCAAAGTTTAACATAGGAGTATATCGGAAAAATCCTCAAAAATCTTCTTCTCGAGAACAGCAAACTTATAATTGGTCATATTTATTTGGAAGCATCCTCAGGTGGTGTAGATTCAAATTTGTTCAAATCATGACCCCCGGGGGTAGGGTGGGGCCACAATGGACGATCAAAGAATTACGTAGCAATATATAGGAAAAATCTTCAAAAATCTTCTTCTCAAGAACAGCAAAGCTATGATTGGTCATATTTAAATGGAAGCATCCTCAGGTGGTTTAGATTCAAGTTTGTTCATATCATGACCTCCAGGGGTAGGGTGGGGCCACAGTGAAAGTTCAAACTTGTAGAGAAAAAAGTCAGTTAGTCAAAAAATCATGTAAGCATACTTAGTTAGTGTAGATTTAATTTTGTTCAAATCATACCCCCCACTCCCTTTTAGGGGAAGGTTGGGACCACTTATGCATTTAAGCTTTTCAATACTAAACAGATTTTTCCTCTTTTCCTAGCCACAGTGCTCAGGTGAGCGATGTGGCCCCAGGGCCTCTTGTTTGCGATTTGTTTCCAGTGTCTGCTGGGCATTTTTGCAGTTTCTGTTTGAAGAGCAATACCACTGATAAGGATTGGTTAATGTTGGATTCTATTTTTTGACCAAAATTGAATTATTAGACAAAATGAAAAAAATCCCTATTCATGAGTAGTACATGTATTACGTGTACAAATAACTAAGGATGTATTATTTAAATGATGAAGTAAACCTATGCATCATGTACAAGATTCATTTTTACCTCTTTAATAACATTCATTTTTTGCGAGCTAAATAATTTTTAATTGCACTCTTTTTAATTTGTTTTTACAGTTTCACTATGCTAGACATAGACAGCCACCTTGCTACTTGCCTTTCCTCCACAGATGATGATGTGAACTGGTGATTAACATCTCCACTTCAGCCAATCTTACCCTAAAGTGTTCATTTTTTATGTTTAAAAAAAAATATTAATAAAAACAGAAATTAGCCAAATGTGTTTTAACTTTTAAGTGAATATAAGACAATGCAAATGCATGTAAAGTCTTTCATTCATTTACATATAATGTTAGTATATGATGACTATAGGTGTGTACCTGGAGAGTTCACAAATTGATACCTTTCATTCTTTAACATTACGAAAAAATTAAGATAGTGGTCATAAAAATGTTTATTAACTGATCATGTGTTCTCTGTCACTATCATTTTTTTCAGACTAAAATATTGTGTTTGGTCTCAAGTGCAAATTTTATTGCCTAAAAACCAAAGCTGTTCTAGCAACAGAAGACACATTATTTAGACTCCTTGATACCAAAACAATTCCTCCTAAGCTCTGTCATCAGAGTAAGACTATTTTATAGAATCCTTGAAGTTACTGCACTGAAACTAAAATTCTCTTTGCTGCAATAGAAACCATGTTCTGTGACTCCAATAGCAATTACAGACAACTAAGCTCTCCAAAGGTGGATCCAGCGCCGGGTGTGCCCCCCCTCCCCCCGTTTGAATTTTTTTTTTTTTTAAATTTTGTTTGTATTATCCTAAAATCAAGGAAAAAACACCTCTTATTTGTTAGAATTCGGACCCCACCAGGGCTTTACCCTGGACCCACTGGGGGCTTCAATGCAGCCCCCAGACCCCCTGCCTTCTACTGCGCCCCCGCTATGAAATTCCTGGATCCGCCACTGCTCTCCGTCTGGCCTGGAGAAGCTATGAACATCCCATCCAAACTGTTGTCAACTTCGTGATTGAAGCCATGTTTTTATCTTTGCAAGAGAAGCTACAACCTTTGACCCACCCCAACCATAGTCTTCTCATCAGACCAGCTCATGGTACAAATAAGTAGCTGCAGATCTGTAGCTCCCTGGTCTGAAAAAAAAAATTGGGATGGGCAACCAGAGAGCTATAGTGCCACCCATTGAAAAAAAAGTGTATTATATTGCACACAAAAAAATTCTCTGCTTCTTGATTAATTTCTTTGTATTTTTAAGCTGCCATCTCAAAACATTACTAACCACATGTTCCTAGCATATTCATTCACTAATTCTACTAAAAACATTCCCAAAAATTGTTGTTAATAGCCAATTTTGGCCTGAAATTGAGATCATCAAAAATTTCACTTGTTAATCTACCATTTTGGGTGGCAAGACAATCAGTCCAACACGCTTCGTGCATGACATATATGTACATCCAATTTGTTGTTGAGTGAAAGAATATATTACAAACACATGGCAATATTTTGAAATATACAGGCTGGGTTCAAATCCTGATCTGGTCCATCGCATTTTTCACCTCTCCTGTTGCAATTTTATCAAAGTCCTAGTGTTTCTAAGTACATGTAACAAATTTAAGGGCAAAACCTTCTAATGATTATGTCCAACAAAGTTTAGTTCAAACTTAGTATTATGTTTGCCCCTGACTAGTAGATGACCTATTGTTTTCACTATCAGTATAGCAGTATAGAAGTCAGTAAAGCATTTCTAATTAAAGTGAATTCTTTATGCTGCCCCCTCTTCTACCAGCAGTATTATATCTACTCGAAGTGGAGGAGACATTGGCATGATTATCTCCTATAAAATCATAACCAGGCTGTAAGTCGAGAAACCTGGAATGAAATGACAGTAAAGTGAATGAATGTGGAAGACACATTTTGACAAAAAAACCAATATTCAAGTTGTATTTGGATATACCAATATGTATATGGTGATTATATCACCATGCTATCAAACACAATCCATTTTCCTCTAGCAGAATAAATTCAAATTGTCTGCTTGTAATGTAATGATCAGTCCTCATATTTTCATAACAAGGTTTAATCAAAGTAGCATTACATTATTTATCCATAACTTTCCTTTGACATTTAAAAATATAAAACAAAAGAAACAAAATCACTTTTTTGTACCCTACCTAAAAAATATCAACAAACACAACAAAAACCAAAATAGTTCTGGAGTGATATATTTTAAGACAAAGTAAAAGTCCATATAAATATTTCTTTTGAACTGCCTCTGACTCTGTAACACCCAGTGTTAATCGAGAGATTCAGATTTATCTATCAAAAATTCATTCCAATTAACAGTGATATTAATAGAAATATCTGTATGTACACAATTTGAGCTGATGAAGAATAAACAAGAAAACAATTTTTTGAATACATACAGTGTATACTAAATTCTGATTGCATCAAATAATATCAAAACACAGGAATGTTTGTTAGTGCTAAGCTTGAGAGTTAGATCAGGAGCATTTCCAAGCAGAAACATCAAGTCTGTCGAGCTGTTTAACTTTTCTGTATCTCCATATGTACCACAGGAATCCTACAGCTATCAGAAGAATAGACTCTATATAATATCCATCTATATTGGTCTCACATACACCACCATGCTGTGTACATTGCTGGAATGATAATAATAGATATGAGAAACTTTGGGCTACTAGCTCTGTCTGTAGAGAGGGTATAGAATACTACGGTATTGTCTGGCTTGCTTATACTGAACCAGTTTTCTATTGTGACCATGAAGTTTAATAATGATCTATTTACTCCCCCCTTTGTTAAGTTCCCAATGACAACTGAGTTTGATTTCAACATCTGTTTATAGTTAAGCATGTGACTGAATGACTTATCAAATCGTCACCAAACAACATACATGTACATTGTACATGTACTAGTGATTGTTGCCAAAAAATGTAGTCACATTTGTTGTAACAGTTAATTGTTTCTGGCTCACCTCTTCTAGTGGTGCTGATTTCTCACAACTCCCCATTGCTCCAATACAACTCTTCCATGTCAAGCCATCCACTAACCACAGTGCCATTGTACTAGGCCAGTTACCACCTAAAAAAGTAACTAAATGTTAAAACAACAAATACATGTCCTTGATATTTGTTCTCCTCATTCTTTAATATTTGCAAGAAGGCATTAAGAAAAGATTTATTTTCAATAGTTATTAAATATTAGCTTTGATGAATAACTTTGACCCATTAGAACATATATATTTTATATAAAATAAATATGACTCTTAAAATGATAATACATGTATAATGCACATAAGAAACTATTGATGCTCCAAAATTCAGTGCATATTTTACCTAGATTGGATAGGGTGTTGAGCAGTGTCATGTATGTGCCTCCTATGGCAGGGTCACTGATTTTAGCATGAAAAGCCATGCCCGATACAAACATGCTATACAATGTCACCTGTAATAAATATATATCATTTGCATTTGAAAAAAAAAACATATACAGATACAAAACTTGAGACACATGTATGATGAAATACAAATTAAATTCTGTTAAAACAGTGAGAAAATTTGTAATATAAAGAAATTTTACAGTACTCACCTGATGTACAGCATAAACAATTAATATGAATACATAAAATGAGATGGGGAAAACTCCAGGACTAGGCTGTACCCTGGATGCCATCCACACCATGAAAGCATACACCAGTCCTAGGAGTAATCTGTCAATAACAAGACCAACAAATCTCAGTAAAATATAATAACAATGAACACGCTTATAATGAGTTACAGCAAAGTGGTTTTTATTCTCTGTGGTTAAAAAAAAATTATGAATTTAATGGATATTATGTTTATACTGAATCAAAATTTGTTTGTGCTTGGCACTTTGCTATAAGCAAGTTTTTTTAGGATGCTTTATATATGCAAGAGATCAAGGGGAAAAAAATATTTTTGCCAAATTGTACTCAAAGACATCCTAAGTTGACATTACCTAAATGGCATTGCACGCAGAAACACATCCATGGGAGTTTTGCTGGCCGTGTATTTACTGATGATCAGTGGTAGAATGATCTGAATAGGAATCATGGGAACTGCAAACAGAGCTAACGTCTCCTTTTTCATTCCAGCCTCAATCAACTTCAGACCTGTTAGTGAATCAGCAGCAGCAAATCCTATCTGTTCAAAAAGTAATATATTTCACGTATATCTTATCTTATATCAAATGATGTTCACACCATATTTTTAAACATTTATATTTAAAATAAGAATGAAATAAACAGACTTCAAATTGTGAGATTTACATGAAACAATTGAGTTTGCAAAAGTTGAAGTTTCACTATAAATACCTTGACTGTTAGAAGGATGATGGCATAAGAGATGATAGGAGGTAAGCGAATGACCTTGATCAGCTGTTTGTATGTGTCGATGATACCTTGTTCACTGTCCGCATCAGGGTCATCAGTTTCATGTTTCATAATCATAACCAGGGTAGTTGTTACAAAGAAAACGATGCCCCAGAAGAACATAAATCCTACAAATTTTGAAAGTAAGCAGTTGATTAGAAATGATCAATTAGACAATGAATACTTCTAGCGGATGCAACATCTTATGTTACTATTTGCTTACCAGCAAGGGTAACAACTCCAGTTTCCTGAGGTTCACTTCTCAGGTACTTGTTACAAAAATCTGCTGACTCCAAGGCTAAGAATAGAATGTTTCCCAGAAAATACCCTGCAGTTTGTCCAACAGTATTACATGTGCTTGCCCAGCCAACATTTCTCCTAGAAAATTTATATTAATTGTAAATTCATTTTAAAATCAAAAACTGTAATTTTTGTCATTTTATCACAAATATTCTAACATTTAATCAATATTAAAATTATGTGCTTGTAAAGAACAACAGATCCTATTGACATTGTGAAAAAAAAAACACTGAAAAACTCTTGATAACTTACTTAGATAGCATCGTTAAGGCCCAGCCATCAACTGCTATGTCTTGAGTGGCAGCCAGAAAATTCAGCATGAAGAAAATAGCTGTAAGCATGTATATACTCACTCCACCACCACTTTTCTCGCTGCCTATCAAAGAGTCTACTTTATATGATAATAACATCATGAATACACCAATCAGATACTGAATTGGAACCAGCCAACTCTTCCTTCTTCCAAAAGATGGAAGATACATTGAATCCACAAGTGGTGCCCATATCAATTTAATGCTGAATGGCCAAAATACAAAACTGAACACAGCTTGTTCTTTATAACTAACATCTCGGCTTTGCAGCAGCATAGGAACACTGCCTGCTACTCCGAGAGGTATACCCTGAAGTACATATAAAAACAGTAGCAAAGCTACATTGCCATAGTCTCCTTCTAAACCTCTTGGGTTGTCTTGCGTTCCCCCAGATGAAATGGGAACATGCGGAAATGAATCCTCCCCTATATCCCTTTCCACATAAGAGTGCCTGGCTGACTGAGGTCGTCTTGAGGTCATGTTGGTTATTTTGACTAGTGATGATAGATTTCCAAGGATATTCTTCAACATAAATTCTTCATTCTATTGGTTTTTCATTATTCATCCCTGAAAAAAGCAGAGAGTATCCTTAAAAATTGAAATAATAGAAACCTGATCTGAAAGAAGCATTTCTTCATATTTCAAGAGATATGATCCCCACTATACACTGTCACTTTTAATGAAAAGATGAATTAATTAATTCCAATTTCTGTAACAACAAAAAATGTAAAGAGAATATGCAGACCCGTACTCTTGACCAGTATAACTATAAATAACACATGTGCATCTGTAAATTGAAATGCTGAATTTTTCTGAATAACACATTCCTCCCTAGTTAGAATAATCTAACCGTGTCTTGGGACAAGCCCTCACCACAGTTAGAATACGTCACATATACTTGCAATGTAGCAAATCGGAGTGGATCCACTCCAAAATGATTTTGAAGTATACAAAAGGAGTTGCACTGAAAATAACTACCAAATTAATCATAACAAACGTTTTTGAGATTGTATATGCCTTTTAACTAAAAAAAATAATCCATACAAAGATGAAAATTCAACTCATTTTCTCAATGTTTTTTCTCGCTTCAAATTTACACGCTATGTTGACACTTGGAACTCTCCAGATTGATCACAGTAAATGCACTGAGTTCGAGTTATCACCCATGTTTATTTTGCTACATTGCCAATACACGGAACAAATTCTATTTTTAAACCGGGTCCGTAGGACAATATCATTTTAACGATAGAACGTTCTATCAAATTCCTCCCATCTTAATTGTCTTTATTCCTGAATCCTGATGACAGCAACCCTTTCCCAAGTAGGACAGATCTTTTCTGAACCAGGATGGTTTATACTGCATGAAATGTAACAGGTATGGAACATGCAAAACACCAGAGATTTGAATCTGCACCTAAAACTCTAAGCATAAATGAGAAGATAAACCTCAAACAAAACAAAATAGTTATAGAATTATACCCAAATATCATACATGTGCACTATATTTAAACTGTTATCAATAAAATAACGTTAAAATCCTTGTACTCCAGTCAGTGAATACAAAATCAACAACGGTTTCAAAATAAACCATATGCCACTATCTCGTTTTGCAAGTGTAAGGAGGTGCTCAGTTCGTAATTCAGAACAACATCTTCTTTTCACCCATTGTTCAACATTACCTTGAAATTAGATATCATTACCTCTTAAAAGTGTATCTATACTTTCTTGGAACCATCTGTTGTTTAAAAACAAAAAACGCTGTAAATCGACGTGGCGAAACACGATTGTTTACTTCTCACAGGAAGTTAAACGTGCGATTTATACAAGTAGTACATAGGAAAGTCCTGATGAAGATCAAAATGCCATATATAGAGTATTTATTATTTAGTTTTGAAAAATTAATATTACTGAAATTAAGAAAAATTTAATGGAAAGATTTCCAACAGTGATCCCAGTGGAAAAAGTATCAAAATAGAATATGCAGAATTGAGTAAAACTGAGTAAGACTTAATGTCAGCCTAAAAGTGAAACCAAAAGTAGAGATATGCTGCTGAAACGCAAAAACTGGTATTATCATGTTTCCACTCTTTATTTCTTGCATATGCTGTAGATCGGGCATTGATTTTCTAAATTTTTTTTGTTTCTCTCATGTGCTTCAGTGAGTGATAGTCAGTGAGTGATATCCAATCACGCAGCACAGGAGTCGGCAGTTTTATCCATAAAACAACGTAAACAACAACCAGAGAGCTTCGCGAGCGAAGCTCACTGGTTGTTGTTTACGTTGTTTTATGGATAAAACTGCCGACTCCTGTGCACGCAGAGATGTCAGAAGTAGAGGCTTGTTTTCCTCTTATACAAAAACAGAATTCATAATACATCCACTAACGAAATGAACAACGACATCGAGTTCTGAGTTGTTGTCAGTAAATTCACTCATGCATGTAAAGTACTCAAACACAAAGAAATCGATAAAAATGCATGTCGTGTGAGGAGACGTTCTTTTATTCTGCCTTTTTGATACCTGAGTACTTTTCATGCACGAGTGAATACACTGACCACAACTCATAATTCGACTTTTAAATTTAATTTTTTAAGATTTTTTTTTGTATTTTCATTACATAAAATACCTTGATCAAGGTATTTTTAATACCTTGATAAAGCTATATAGCTACATACCTTTATCAGGGTATTGTGCTGGACCTGATTATGTTACATCACATCTTGACATTTATGTCTGCAGTTATGTCTACAGCTGTCTCTGAAGCCCCAGATGTTTTTTATTTTACAAGTTATATTTTATATATTATAAGTATCCATTGCTGATGTGTTTCAGTGCACTTCCTATTTTTTGTTTTGATCAGTTAGATATTTAGGGTTTCTCATAGCAAAGCCTGGACACTGCAATTCTTTCTATAACATTGGGGGGTAACCATCCCTTATTCCTCCTTTAGCACCAAATAAAATTTAATGAGACTTTCTCAGAATAATTATTAGTGCCATTGTGCATCTCATTTTTAATGTTCTGATCAGACAGATATTTTGGGTTTCCCATAGCAAAAAATGGGCCTTGCCATTATACACGTACTCGTATAGGAGTAGGGTGGGGGGGTGGGTGGGGGGGATATCATTTTGTGAGCTCAGTGCTCACAGTACTTCTAGTTTAGTTTGATTTTTTTAAATAAAAAAAAATTAAGACATTCTTATTTGTAGTTGAGTGATGGGAATCCGAGGCTTGTTAGGTCATTGTTTGAGGAGGAGGGATGAGTGTGCTGAGGAGGTGGACCTCGTAGCTGTGGCCAAAAGTAGAGGCGGCATTGAAATCCTGGTGGACTTTTATTCTTTTGAACACATGCTTCTTCCAAAGTTTTGGAAAGGTTTAAGCAGTCTCAGAAACAATGAATACTTAAGAATACTGGGAGGAGAATATGGATCTATGGATAATTTCATTAGAAGATTTGTTGAAATTTTCAGACAGTTAAAGATTTCTTTTGTGTTCTTCTTGGACGCTACTAAAGGATGTTCTGATGCCAATACACAACACAAATTAGACACCTGGATGAAAAGACATCATAGGGAAGTCAGTAACTTAAATGAGGTGATAAATGTATGTAGAGGAACAAAAGAAATGTTTGACTTGGAAGAACAGATGTTTATCAGACCCGTGTGTTTAGAAATCCAGATTGTTGAAACACTGAAATCTTGCGGATGCGAGTTAATCCAGAGTGTTACAGGGGAAGCGGATTTTATGATTGCAAAAGCTCTGCATGAACGTGAAAAAGCTTTTGTGATTTGGAGCAATGATTCAGATTTTTGTATTTTTAAGAACTGCAGATTTATCCCTAATGAACTGTTTGACTTCCTAAATAGTCTACAGTTAGGTCTTCCCATTGAAGTTCCTGTGAAACCTGAGTCAGTTATGTGTGGCATAATCTCCACTGAAAGAGTCATGAATACATTTGGGGTTGGTAGAAATTTTAGCATTGATTTGTATGTCTTAATCTGACTCTTAGAATTTTCATTGCTTTCTGTAACATGATGGAAGGTTACGTTTGTACAATTACCGGTAGAAGGAGACCATTAATTTTATAGTTTCAGAGTCACCATTTAATGACAGAACTGAGTATTATTGCTGGCAATGACTTCACCTCTCAATATGTTGTTGATGGATTAAACGAACAGCTAGACCTCAGGGGGAGAAAGAGTGTGGAAACTTTTGCAGAATGGGTTAACCGCTACAAAGCAATAGAAAACCATCCAATGTTATCCAGAGAAATGGTAAAACAAGCTTTCATGGTTCGAATAAACCTATGATGACTCTATGATTTTATATATATGTAATCTGTTTAGAATGCCATTTACGGCACTTATCAAAGATAAAGTGGTATATCTATCCAATTTATTATTTGTCATTGTTACTTTTAAAAGAACAAAATATTCACTGGATTGGATTTTTTTTACTTGTAACACATATTCTAAAAGCCTAAATATGTCTCCTGTTTCATTTACAGTCTCACAATTTTGCCTTTGCCAGATCTGTGGAACATTCTAGACTGTTTTACTGCCTACAGGCAAGCCCTGAGGAGGTGGTACACAAAGGATACTTTTCAAAACTTCTAGCAGAAAAGATAACCTTAGTAAGGCCAGAAAACAGATAACTTTTTGATTCAACAATACCTATTGCTTGTACAGCCTGTCACTCTTTGTTGGAACAATAATATTTTCTGACTTTATGTTATATAGAAATCCAGCAATGGAAGCACACTAAATACTGTACTCTTTCATAAACTCTAATTTTATTTTAGCTGAAGTATCCCACACATTTAATGGCCATGCATAATAATTTTTACTGGCATCGCATGCTCCAGGAGGACACCACCTATGGTCAGCCCTGTGTTGAGGTGGCTCTGGCTGATCTCAGATCTCATGTTTACAGAAGTGTCCTTCCACGCCAAGAAAATCTTGTCAATGAGTATGGACGCAGCCCCTGGGAACCTCTTAGGATTGCAGGGGTAGGGTTTGAGTGATCGAGATGCTTGTTCTAGGGTTTCATATTTTATTTGTGGAAACAGGGTAACTTTTTAAAATTTGTTGTAACAAATTTCTAACTAACAAACAAGCAAACAAACAAAAAAAGTTTTTTTTATTTTCAAGAGTTTAGGATAGGAGACTATAAAATTGCTGCAGTACAAATGTATGGATAATATATTTTCAAAAAAAGTTATGTTATTATACACTGTATATTTAACAGATTTTAGCCATTGACGACCCAGAAATCCCACCTGTTCACAAAATTCATGAAGATAAGATATTCTGGAACCTTAACAGCTTTCATCATATCATGTCACACCTAGAACCAGGTAAAACTCAACAAAAAAACAGTCAACTCTTAATACCTGCTATACAACATTGTAAGTAAAGGTCAAACAGACAGATCAGCTTCATCTATAAGATCTTACAAAGCATGATATTATTTTCATTTGGGGTCCTTGAAAAGAAAATTTTATCCAAGATGCCTTCATTCATATTTTACAAAAGAAAATCTACAATGGGTTTAAGGAGACTATGTCTCATTTTCAAGTATCTTTCAAGATCAATTATATGACTTTTGGTACTTTAATTGGATTTCTAAATCATTTTCTTGAGAAAGATATTATTTAATTGTAGTGGTAAGAACAAAATGGTTTGACCGCTATGGTAGGAAGAATGGTTTCATCGTGTACTGTTTGAGGTATTTCCTTTTGTTAACCTGGGGTCAGAATCTTCAAGTCACTCAACAGGAATTTCTAGCCTTGTGTGCTCTAGTTTTTGCTCGACCCCGGGAGGAACACTACCAACAGATCAGATTACGCCCCACCCCCAGATGTGTTACCATGGGAAATTGGTTTCTTGTAAGTATATGTATTTGTCTGAGTATTATGTACATCAGGTAATGGGCTGGTGGTGCATGCAGAAATACTGCTGGATGAATGGTTAGCTGTATTTAGATTACCGTATATACTCGCCGATAAGTTGGTTTTATTTTTTGAGGTTATTTCAAAGGGATTTGCCATTGACCCGCTTATAAGTCAGTACAACTTTTTGTTAGGATCGGTTGACAATTTCAAATCAATGCTCTGATTTTTTAACCAAGTTTCAATTACCTGGTAACATTTTAAGAAATGATGCTGATATGTAATTTTAAATCATTAAAAAAATAAGTTACGCACACTTAAGATAAAAATAAAGTTATTAAAATGCGTGATACTTGTACTTTATCATGTATTTATGCATAATCTTAGAATACATAAATGATATAATGTATCCTGACTTTGTTCAAAGATAGTTGTCGAAATGTTTAAAAAAATGCTACATTTGACCCTCCAGAAAGATACAGGTCTTTTTATAACTCGCCTATAAGTTGGACATAGAGTTTTGGACCAAAATTTTACTCCCCAAAAACCGACTTATAGGCGAGTATATACGGTATGAGTTTTAGATTTGTGTAATTGTTTTTTAAAACCCAACACAAGAGAAGGTAAACTGCAAGCTAGTGGTGGATGGAGAATTACAAGGAACTTACAACTGTTATTCCATATCTGCAACAAAATGTACATGTACTTCATCAAGGAAACTTAATACAGTCATGCTATTTATTTGTGGAAATGAATTTAAAAAAAGAAAAAAAAATTCTAAAGGTTTAATTATTATTTAAGGGATAAATTATAAAATTAATCCAATTATACAACTTGGGTTGGGGCAATCTATGCTTTATAAATCACAAACTGGTTTATAAAAAAGCAGGGTAACCTGGGTAACATTTAAACTCTTATTCTTTATAATTTAACTTTCAACCATTAAATGAAGAAATTAGATGATTTGTCCTCAAAAATGGCTTTAAAATGTACAAAATTTAAATATGACATCAAGTGGATTTGATACATCTTGATGCATTGAAGTTATATGGCGACATCAGATAATTAACACAGATAATATATGACATAAATTATTTTTTGAAATCCTATCAAGTAGATCTAGTGCATTAGAATTAAATTACTGTGTATTTACTGATAAAATATGCATCCACTGGTCTGCAGTTTGTAAAACAATAAAAGGATATTGTACTTTTAGAGACTTTAAAGATGATTTTGTTTTTTGTATTGTCATAATTATTATACACTGACCAGTAACAAGATAGACAGTATATATTGATTTAGGTGGTCAGTGTAAATCATCACTGCCTGTGATATTTCATGGCTTATTTGACGTATCCATCACACTCTATATATTTCCTTATGTCCACGGATTTCTTGATCACGAAAATTGCTAAATTAATGCATTTTCCACATTAATAGAGATTTTCTTTGTGACTGTCAGTTATTCTTTTTTGATCATTTATTTATGAGTGATTTCTTCTGATTGACATGTTTTTGGCCTTTCTGGAAAACATTTTCCATGCTAATGATTATTACATGTACAAGAACATTGACTTTTGATCCCATAACCCATCAGTTCTCTAGCAGTTAATGTATTACATATAAAAAATTTCCATATTTTTTCACTAAGTATGTGATTCTCATACATTTTCATATTTATTCATTATTTAGCCCTATGTTTGGTCATTTTAAATAACAGTTTTCTGATAGGAAAATGCAGTGAAAGTATATATAGCTTTATATCAATCAATAATCAAACAAAATGCTATGGTCCTTATGATGTTTCTTAAATTGTGTACAGTGGACTTAAATTGATATGCATTATTCATTAGCCCAGCTGAGCCAAAGGGTCAAGTGAGTTTTTCTGATCATATTTTGTCTGGCGTCCATCAATCTAGTTGTTAACTGTTCACATTTTTGACTTCTTCTCAAGAACCACTGGGCCAATTTCAAGCAAACTTGCCATGAAGTATCCTTGGGTAAAGGGAATTTAAGTTTGTTCAAATGAAGGGCCACACCTTCTTCCAGTGGGAGATAGTTAAGAATTAGTGAAAAATTTATGGCATCTTTTAAAATCTTGTTTTCAAGAACCACTGGGCCAGAAAATATGAAATTATGTGAAGCATCCTCAGGTGGTGTAGATTCAGGTTTGTTCAAATCATGACTCTCGGGGGTTTGGCCACAATGGGCAATCAAAGTTTTACATAGAAATACATAGGATAATTTTTTAAAAATCTTCCTCTCAAGAAGAGGAAAGCCTTGATTGGTCATATTTATATGGAAGTATCCTCATGTAGTGTAGATTCAGAGTGATTCAATCCATGATCCAGGGGAGTAGGGTGGGGCCACAATGGACAATCAAAGTTTCACATAAGAATACATAGGAAAAATCTTTTAAGAATCTTCTTTTTGAAAACAGCAAAGCCATATGATTAGTCGTATTTATAGAGAAGCATCCTCAGGTAGTGTAGATTCAAATCATGACCCATGGGGGTAGGGAGGGGACACAATGGGTGGTCAAATTTTTACCCATGAATACATAGGATAAATCTTTAAAAATCTTCTTCTCAAGAACAGCAAAGCCATGTGTAGTCATATTAATATATAACCATCCTCAGTTATGTAGATTCAAATTTGTTCAAATCACCCAGGAGTAGAGAAGGCTCACAACAGGGGATCAAAGTTATACAAAAGAACATACAAAGGAAATACCATTAAAAATCTTTTTCTCAAGAACAGCAAAGCCATGATTAGTCATATTAATTCAGAAGCATCTTCATCATCAGGTAATGTAGATTCAAGTGTGTTCAAATCTTGTCCCTGTTGGGGGTGGTGGTAATCTGGGGCCACTTTTATATTTTAACTTTCCAATACTGAACTGATTTTTTGCTTTTTCATAGCCAACATTCTCAGGTGAGCGATGTGGTCCATGGGCCTCTTGTCATGGTTACTAGTTGATTTTTTATATGCTTATCTAGAATTGTTTTAAATTCTCCTTTAAAAATGTAGCTAGTCCATTTGACTATATTCAAAAACAAAACCCAGATGATTGATTTTGAGGCAAATATTTTGCAGCTGTCAACATACAGGTTATTTTAATTTTTTTTTTCAAACTGGAGAATCTTCCTATATGCTGCATAACTTTATTTATAGATGAAAATTAGCCCCTTCAAGGTAACTACAGTACAACTCTTTTGCAGGGCAAAATAAAAATGTTTGGCGAAGTTTTGTTGACAGATACATGTAATTAAATGACATATATTTAACAATTACTTTTATGTCATATTTCACCAAACTATATCATTTTGCCCTACAAAAGAGCAGTACCGCAGTTACCATGAAACGGTCTATTGTCAAGGAATATAATAGGGTACCAATGGGTACATGTATATTTATTATTTGCAACTACAACTTTAAAATTCTATGACAATGTATCACACAATATAAACTGCTGCTCATGTAAAATTAAACTTATTTTAAAAAAAAAAGAATTGGATACTAGTACTTTTGAGTATATTCCTGGGACTGGGTGATATTAGATTGCATTGCACAGTTCTCAGGTAGATACACACTTCCTATGCAGTATTACACCGCAGTTTGTAGCCTCGGGCTGACATGTTTCTTGGTGTAGGGAATTCAGAAAAACAACACTCCTGCACTGTTATAATTACATGCATTCCACAGCTGAATAGAAAAACTTGTTTGGGTGTATAAATGAGAAAAAATAGTACTCAAATATTTGCATTGAATACATGTATTTAAATTACTGGTTTTCAAAGCATTTTCAAACAAATTTATTCGTAAAAAAAATAAATAAAATATAAAAGCTTAACTGTAAAAAATGCGTTGTTGCACAGTGATACAATTCCAATAAGTGTTTTGATTTAGAAGATAATTATCACTGTATGATTAAGAAGATAGCTATCACTGTAGATTTAGGTCAAGTTGACTCTCACACACATCCAGCAGGAACTCCCACCCAAGTTTTGATCATGAGACACACTTCCTGAAAGAGATCAAAGCAAAGAAACTTTTTTTAGTGCTTATTGAAAATTTGGATCATTGAATATATATATAATCATTTAGGAACATTCATAACAGCAGATATTTTCCTTGGAAATGTGTTAAGGATCTTGCCGAGATATTTTGCATATGCAATGTTTTGTTTTTTTTCTCAACACAATCAGTGATTTGACTGATTTCCATAGGTCTGATAAGAAGTCTATTAGGAATGTAATATAATTGTAATGTTTATTAGTTTTAATAGTTAATGAAAAGATGGCCTGATACTTTTCACTCAAGTATATTCTTATTAATAACTAGCTGCAAGAAAAATAATATGCATGAGTGAAAAGTAACTGCCAAACCCTTATAAACTTTCAAAGACTTAAATGCATTTATTGAATAAACACGTTTCTCATTTTTTTCAATTATTTAGGATATTTATCGCCATGCGTACCATTTCCTGGGAAAGCTTCTATTTCTGAGCCACGAGTTTCCACTTCCTGCAGAGATCTTCTGTGGATCAGCGTGGACCTGTTTCTACATGTCTTGTAAAGATGACAGTAAGGCTTTTACAGGACAACCATAGAAACCATTATAGATGTTCAAATATTTGGAGAAAATTATTTTGAATCATGGAAGATTATGAACAATATGAAAGAAATGGGGTTTCAGTCAGTGTCTTTATTTTCTGAGTATGCAGTGATGATTTCACCCCTTATTAAATTGGTAATTACTGCATCTGAAACCGTCCTGGATGATTAATTGTATTTCTGGTCATTGATTTTTGTTTAAATCTATTTATAGCATACTATTCAGCCTCCACACAGACTACCCCTGAAGTCCTTTGTTGGATACAGGATCAAATGAATGCAGTGATTAGTGACAAACGTCACATGATCAAACACATCACAGAGGGAGTGTTCGAATTCAATGACAGATTTTAGCCACATTCAGCAGCAGTGTTTTTAACTTGATGAATTTTCTGGACAGTTGTGCCATAAATATAGTGCTGTGGTTCTTGACACTGAAGTCTCCTTTTCCTAGATTCAATAACACTGTAATTATTAAAGCATTGTTCATGGATGATGTTTCTTCAAAAAAGCATGCTAAAGATTTATGTTGATTAGTACGTTGTGTTAGTGTTGTGGCTTATTCCAAACGAAAGGTTTTTTTCTGCAAAAAGAATTATTATTATTATTTTAAATCAGGTTAAAGAAGGAATGAACCAGTGTCTTTCTTATTGTTAAATGATAAGCTTATGCATTGTTGTAAAGAACTTGTCTATCCAAAGATGGTGAATTGCCACAGGGAAGTAATCGTTAGGTTAATTCATTCCCAACGTAAAATTTTAAAGCAAATTTAATATAAAATTTGCAGAATGTTATTGCTTTTCTTACTTACAGTAATAAAAGGCATTATAATCTAGTAATATATAGTGGGGTTTTTTTTTTTATTATAACGCCTCCCCCTTTTTCATTTTCCTCCAAAAGCATTTAACATGAGTATGGTGTTTTGAAGGATACTAATTATGACAATCGTGCATAATGTTTTCACGAAAAAATCGAAAAATCGTATTTTTTCGCCCTTGAAGTAATAATTTGTTTAATAAAATTCGTAATACAACATTAAGGTAGTAGACAGAAAGTCCAGTAAAGGCTTTACGTTAAGGGGAGTTACGTCACTGTGTACCCTTTGCTTTACTTGTCAAAGCAAGATCGCTTAGTTACGTTGCTTGTCAGAGTGACGTAATTGGGTAGCATTGGATCAGGTTATATCGCAGGACCGGTGTAGTGGACCAAGAATCTATCACTGTAGTACACATTCTGGATATTTTATGACCCAAGAGGATTGGAGAGAAATTCGCTAGGACATCAGAGTTAAAACATGCGAAGGATAGGCGTCTAAATATTAAGTCCACACTGACATCAGGAGAAATTGGATTTATAACTACAAAGAATATGTTTGGATAATTTATTGTGTTTTAATATGCAGTGGAAGATAATGAAGTTTTCTATTGGACTTTTTGTTTGTTTTGCGTGGTTCGCGCCTTTTGTTTTGGGGAATGGATTTCTAAAGTCCCCCACCAGCCGTTCATCAGTGTGGCGATATTTCGGGGAGGCACCGTGGGGGGACACACTTACGCAGAATACGGAGGATATGTCACTTAATTGTGGAGGGACTTATGTAAGCATTCCGTTCACCACTAATCACTTGTTTTAATGTTTAATGATATCAAACGCAAAATTTATAGATAATTGAAAACGATTATATTTTTGGAATAATAACCTAAATCCCTCTGAAGGATAACATAAACAGACTTTTTTCTCCGAAATCAGCAATGTAAACTAGAAGATTTTAATTTATATTCATGTAGATAACTGGGATTAATGATTGCAAAAGTAGTTTTGTGAGATTTTATATAACATCATAAAATGTGTGCCAAAATTTGTGTAGATTTATATAGAAAATGGCACAAAGACGCATATTTGAACACCAAAGAAATCCTACGATTTCCTTATATTAGTAATCTATTATTTGTGTCATTTCTATTCAAAATCGGTTAAAAATTGTATATAGATCAATCCATGCATCATTTTTTTGTTTGTGTTATGTATCCTTGTTATATCAGATGTGAATGAAATGAAACCTCGCAAATTTCTTTTGATTTATATTATTTTTATTTATTCATTTGTTTATAAGGCGATAATCGTAATATTTTGTTTATCTTTTGTTATATGTTTACTTCCTGTACACAGAATTAACAGTCGATTAAAAGGAAACCTTTATAAATGTTTTTTTTTACTACTATGGTTAACTAATTTTATTTTAAACTGAGGACGATGAGGAGATTTGACACATTAGCAAAATAGCCATGCGAGATCAATTGACTTCTACATTTTTATATATCTACCGTGAATATATGAATTCAAAAAAGACCTCTGATATCTTTCATTATATTTAATTAAATAATATTCTATGTTTGTGTTTATCGATAAATATCTTTTGATTCAAATATACATGAATAACTTAAAAATTATTTCGTATCCGTTGTAACGAAATTAAGATACATTGAAGACAACAATGAGACAACATTGAATTTAGTTATATGATTTCATAATTTCCTCTTGTCACTCGTGAAATGTCAGTGGTTGAGCTCACTGTATCAATCTACTTTTAAACGCAAGACCTACAAAATGCATTTACAGCCTTTCCATAATGCATTTTGTTCAAAATAAAATTGGAATCATGTTTAATATGAAACCAGGAATTAACATACAACACCACCACTGGCCTAAAGTTTCTCTTTTCATTGAAAACCTTCAATAATCTTTGCATTCCTCAAGTTTACCGGTGTCTATGAGAACCCCCTCCCCTTTTTTTATCAATATATCCAGAAAATGCGTTTAAATTAAAATAAATTTTTAAAAAAAATCTTTTTGTACAGACTGATGGAGACCTGACGGGAAAATGTGGTCGATGTGGGGATTACGTCGGGGGATCAAGACCAAATGAGGCCCCAAACGGACAGTATGCTTCCAAAAGGTCCACCTACATCTATCGAGAAGGGGGTGTAATAAATGTCACAGTGCAGGTCACAGCACGTGCCAATGGCGGCTTTTTCAAATTCAAGCTTTGTAAATCTGACGCCACTACCGAGGCCTCTCAGGTCTGCTTTGACCAAAATCCCCTGAAACTCGCCAATACCGCGGATCAAACTATCATACAGATACCTGATATAGACGGGGATATCGTCGTTCCGCTCCAGTTACCAGCAGGACTAACATGTGATCACTGTGTCATGCAGTGGACGTGGGTGACAGGTAACCGATGTCGTAACTGCCAAATTAAAATCAATTTCATTTTAGTGTAATCGTCTTTTAAGTATTTTGCACTGAAACTTTAATGATTAAATTTCATCCTTTTTTTAAAATTGTATCTTTTAGCTAGAGACTGGAGATGTGGCAGTATGAATGGTCAGTTGGTTTGTGGTATGGGATACGGAATGCAGCCCACATTTGTAAATTGTGCCGATTTCAAAATTCTTGCTCAGGGAGCATCTGTTCCGGCGGATTTTCACTGGCCAGATTACAACTCTGTATACGCCACCATTCACGGAGGACACACTGGATCTGGGACTACTCCAGGTAAATATACCGTAGGTTTGCAATGCTCTTGTAAGTCACAATGGTGAGTGTGTCACTTGTAAATTTAACAAAAATTAACGAAAAATAAGATCTAAGTTAGCAAATTGGGATATCCTTTTGTCTCTTTCTCCTAACAGCACCTGTTCCAACTACATCTAACCCTGTTATTGTCATCCCTACGACCACTGCAGCGACAACTACCGCAGCACCCGCAACTACTACTCCATTCCCGATCATCACAAATCCACCAAGTACAAGCCCTGCACCTGCCACAACCACTGGTGCTCCTCCAACCACCACTGACAAACTAATCATAGTAACACCAACACCAGTTATAACCACACCAAACCCTCAGCAAACCAGCAGGCCACCATCATCACTAACTACAACACCACCCCTACCACAGTCCACAGAAAAACTGGTTCCCGGCCCCATAATTCCACCAATTGCCCCATTGCCAGTGGCCCCAGTTGCTGCTGGGGGTTCCGGTATTCTTGGTGGTCTATCATTGGGAAGTATGATAGCGCCTCTGGGTCTTGGTCTAGGTGGACTGATGCTTTTGATGGCAATGAATGGAAGAGAAAACGGAGGCAACGTTGAATACATGGATATTCCACCTATGTCTATGCCTATGATTTCTCAGCCTGTACAGCCAATGTTCTCGCCACCATATGTCCCGTCATTTGGATACACTATGCTACCTGCTCCAGTGGTTGTCCCAATCGTGGAGGAGCCTATTCCAGTCAAGAAGGGATACGGGAAAAGTTATGGTAAAAATGGAGGTGGTTATAAACAAACAAGTTACGGCAGCAACAATTATAGAGGTTATGGAAACAGAGGGAAGAAATATGGTATGGGCATTGTGAATCCGGGCTACGGAGTTAATGGAGGAGGCTACGGCTATAATAAAGTACAATATCAACACAATTATAATCCAACATCATACGGCAACAATCGTCCAAACAGAGGAGATGAGCAGTTTTTCCAGCTTCCCAGCAATCACGCCTTCACCAGGATGCAATATGACGAAGAACCGGAAGTCAATAAAGTTAAAGCGAAGGAAGTTATTGAAAACCAGCCACATAAATTTGATATCTCAGCATATAGTAAGAAATGCCCGATCTCACAGCAGACGTGCAAACCAAGATACGGAGCGAATGAACCCACAGTATACGGGGCTGTTGATATAGTCAGTATGATATGCGAGCTACACTGCTCTGCACGCAATCCTAACTGCCCAGCAGAGATGTGCTCGTGCACGTGCAAAGAAGAGCCAGCAGCCGATATAAATTTACAGGCCAGAATAGCTGCTGCAAGTCTGTTTGGAAAGTAATGGTTAGCAAAATTATAGAATTATTTAAATTTTATTATTACTGCAGCAAAAATGTTAATGCAATGCAACATGATACGGAATTTTTGCTCAGTTTTGTACTGATATTTTTTGACGTATTTGAGGTCCTCAGTCACAAAATGTTATTGTTTATTCTAATGAGGTTTCTATCACTCCAGTTGTCAGTCTATAAAGTCACTATTGAATTGTAATTTTGCTAAAAGAAAAAAGTCTAAATACGGAAACAAAAAGATACCGAAAGGTGTAATAATTTTGTGAGGACTATATATTTACTATCAGTGAAATTTTTGTATGATAAGAGTTCTTTGTTATAAAACGATTGTAGAATGATTGTTTGTATAGTTGTAGATACTGAACCCCATACAGCGAGTGCCAAAAATCTGGTGGTTGGGTTCTATACTTCCATACTGTTATTAACTTTCCCCCATATAATTTTTATGTAGGGAAGAGCATACCTTTACATGGGTTTTATTTTTGTGTTCTTGTATTATTCATCAGAAGAAAAAAAAATCAAAGAAAGACAAAAATATTTGTAAATTTATCTGATCATTATCTAGAAGAAAGGAAATCATACTCTTTTTTTCCTCATGTAATTTGGAATACTAGCGATGCATCACAAGTGTGTTACAAACAATGTCATTCGAATAAATCGTTTTACTGTTGTTTATCTTATTTCAACATCTTATTTTCACTAGTTTCTTAAAGAATGCCTCGAATTTTTCATCACCACAGAGTAAATTCCACCAAACTCTTAATACAACTGTAACAAGTAATACAACACTGCTTATAAACTTTTCTTGTTGTTATACAGAAGGGAAGGCGACATTTATTTCAGTTATAATATATAACCTAACCTATAGAAAATCATTAACCTATGAACTCATTATAATGAACCAATAATACGACATCTTACCACTGAATGACGAAAAATTTTGTCGCCAGATTGTTTCACCGGAATAGGATGAATGTCACAGTAACCCTATAATGACAAACCTAAGTTAAAAAAAATGGTGTATAGTGACTGGTGATTACTCAAAAATTGATGGACCAAATGAAGGAATTCATATTCTGTGTTCTCTTCGCCCTGCTGGTGATATTTGTTGAGGTAGAAACTCAAGAAACGGGACCAAGAGCGTTTTTGAAATGTCCCACTGCACGTGCCGCCACTTTTATGTACTTTGCAGATATATGGACCACGGTGCCAGAACCAAACACCGATTACGATTCTCTGAACTGTGGAAACGTCAAGGTAATAGTTAGGATTCTTCAGATGAATAGAATATTCCCCCATATCCTTTCTTCATTAATCAAGATTTCGATAAATCAACTGCTTTATTAGATGAAGTGTTTTGCAAAAGTGTAAATAATCGTTAACAATGAAGATAGAACTAGACATTTCACAAAGATTATAAACAGTCACATTAAGGATCTGAATGACTCTATACATGTATATCCATAGTTGCAAAGCTGAGTTACGTATATATATGTCATTTCGACGTAACTGCTTCGGCTCAGTTTACTTAAACGTCTCTATGTATTCTCTAATACATATGCCAAACTTCTCCAACAATAACATTTCTATGAATTACAATTTCTTTCACGCACTTCATAAAATCTTTCAATAGATTTCAATGGGATTCAATATCAAGTATATCTACATTTTAAATATTTCAATGTAGACTTAATTGCAAAATATTTACACTCGTTATAAATATAACAAATTTCTGTTTTTGTACAATGAACCAACTTAAGCCAATGTGAGTATCACGGATGAAAAAAAAAATCTGCTCCAGAGAGTTGGTTTGAGCAAAACAGCTATAAATATGTAGTTTAGGTACATGTACCACACATTATTCTAATAACCTATATGTATAATATCTATTAGATTTCGTAATTGTATCTTAATATTGCCATTTGTAATCATATTATAACAACTAAGATACCTAAATAATGTTATTTCGGGAGAATTATTTTCAGTAATTAAGGCAGAAAATCGTGCAGTATTTGGGGAAATAAATCTGCCATGTAGTAGACTAGAATTCACAAAGAAGTATACTCGTGTTAATTAGATATAAACCCTTGGGGTGCTCATCCATCAACATAAGTAGACAAGATTGGCGAGGTTTGTGCATACCGGGTACGATTTCATGACTTGCCTAAATATTCTGATAAAACACGATATTTTCATTGAAATATATGAGATCATATCAAATGTCTTCCTTACAGTTATTCTCAAATCGCGTTGCTGAATTCAATTTATAACATTGGATATCTTTACAACATTGGATATCTTTATAAAAAAAAAAAGAAAGTAATATTAGTATCTGTTTAAAATGTGTATTTTTGACTTCAAAATTCGAAATTTTCACACCGAAACTTTTTTTTTAAATAGAAATGAAATTCAGTCAGAATTTTCATCAGAAAACAATTAATATTGGATTTGAAAAAAAAAAATTGTCTGTCTGATATCTGTAAATCAGGGTTTTTAAATAGGAATTAACTGGAATTTTTTACAATCTTGATATCAGAAATCAGTTTCTGATTTGAAAAGTGTTCTTTTCTTTTCTTTTTTTTTTTAAAAAAAACTTTATTTTAAAAATGCCTCCTAACCTTTTCGTATGAAAAATCAAAATTACGAGAAATATAAATTCGCGTAACCTTAATTTAATTAAATATAAGTTTGGGAGGAAATGGCAGTATAAATAGCGGAATCCTCTAATGAGTATTATTTAGGTAAATAGCATTTTAGTCTTCAAAGATATGCAGATTTACAATGCTGCAAAGTAGTGAAATCTCTTATTACCGACATAACTAAAACATCTTGGTGCTGAAGACTCCGTGGGTTGCGTTCAAATATCAGTTGGAAGAGATTCTTGACCCTTAAGGAAATTCCTATATTGTAGAAACTGAAAATCACACTCAGTGAATAACATAGATTCTTATTAAATACACCCTTACCGTAGATTCCCTGCAACACATTTAAGATTTAAATTTAAGATTTAGTTGTGATGAGAATAATGGAATTCAGTTGTTTGTGGCTAAATTTGAAAATAATTGAAATGACAGGTTGACTTTTTTACTTTTATTATAATACTTAGTTATAATAAATCCTTTACAAGGAAAGTCCGAAAACAAGGTATTCTTTTCCATAAAACAATTACTTACAAGGTTTTGCTTGCGAGCTCATAATTAATCGTTTCTGACCCCCCCCCCCCTTTTTTTATATATGTAAGAACATTTCAGTTACTTCCTGAAACAGGAATACAAGAAAAAATATTTTCTTTAAGGAAATAATTTTCTGATATCAAAAGGTCGATTTTTAAAAAAAAATATCTAAATATCATTTTTTGATATCGAAAGATACCTCAAACTTAAAAAAACGCTTCATACCGACAGGCATGCCATCTGAACTGTCATTCCTTGCTTTAATGTACATGTACTTACATGTATGCCATGTACTTTTATAAACTTATTCACAAAAGGTTTCTCTTTCTCTTGGTCAAACTATTTTTAGTTTAACACTTTTGAGTAACAAACACAGTGACAGCTAAATCAAAGATTACATCATTACGAAATAAGAATTATCATATGATTGAATAATTCCTAGCTCTCTGATTGTTGTAGAAAAAAATACTACGTTATGTTCACCTGCACGCTACCTTTCAGGTTATCATACGGATTTATTTTCTTTTTTACATTGAACTTAAAATACATTGAGAACTTCCATATTGATATTAGTTCTGAAAAGTAATTTCACTTTCACACGTTCCACTCAGGTGAACATAACATTCAGGCAAATAGAATCAGGGGTGGGGTGGGGAGAGGATACCCCGTTTTTATCTGAACCTAAATGTTTACTATTAATGTAGTTTGAAAATGTTCATTGAAAGTCTGGGTGCCCCCCCCCCCCCCACTTTTTAATACAGTATTAGTATATACGCTTAAAACATAACCCTTAAAAGTCATAAAAGTCTAGTTGCCTCCCCCTCCCATCACACATTTTGATTGTAAAAGAATCCTTCTACTTTAATGGACCCTAACCATACCTCCTACCCCTGAAATTAGATATGGAGTTTGGATATGGAATTCTCCTCTTTTGGGGAGCTCGTCAAGATTTTTTCAGGTAAGATGTCATTTTCCCCCTTATAATGCCCCCTTTAAAATCGATGCTAAGTGCCTGACATTTATTTTTTCTAAACCGCACCAAAAAATGGGCGAAGAAATGTCAAATTAAAGGGGCCTGGAATCATAATAAAAAATATTATTGCTGTTTTTTTTTTTTATTCAATACGATGAATTAGTCACCCTCGAAGTACAATATTCACTTCGCCCTTCAGGCTCGGTGAATATTGTACTCCTCAGGTGGCCAAATCATCGTATTAACTTCAGTGGCAATAATTGTATAAAACCATACTTTAACGGCTAACGGTAGTGTGTATTATGCAGTGAGTAATGAGACAAAAACAACAGCTTGATTTGTCAAATTTTCAATAACTATTTATTGTAAAACATTTGTGATGTACACCATTTCATATTCTTTACCGACAGAAAAACTTCAATAATCGTGAAAGTTGTCAGGAGTAGTAATGTACGTGTATGTAATAATGAAAATTGTAGACCATGCTGCTTTTATATTATGACGCTTCATCCTCACAACGTCAGGGGTCCAGAGTCAACGCATTGCCGTTTGACGTTTCTGTTTCCTACAAAACATCATATTGATAAATATTATAATCACGTGTCTATTATATGCTTTAATATGCCTTAATAAAACTTTGAACGTCAAATAATTTTATTTTAATGCAATAGTTATAGATAAAGATACAGTCAATATTGCCTATTCTGTAATTGAAGATAATATATTCAGGATGTTTACAGTATTTTAACGTTATAAACAGTAGAATTTCAGGTACGTTTTACTCTACGCAAAAAAATCCACAACTCTAATTATTCCCTCAGATATTGCACGGTAACTTGGACAGAAGATGTGGTGTATGTGGAGACTTTTACAACGCACCCAGACACAATGAAATTCCGAATGGAAAATATGCCGCCAATCGACAGCCTACTTACCTCTATCGAGAAGGCTCGATCATCAATGTCACCATAGAGGTATCCGAAAACGGCAATGGTGGATACTATATATTTAAGCTCTGTAACCCGAAGAATGCGTTAGAGGAAACACAGAGTTGCTTTGATAAGACAGTTCTGAGTTTGGCTAATTCTCCCAATGTTAAAAAAATATATGTTCCGAAAGTTAACGCCTCTAATGACGTAGTGGTACCTTTACAATTACCTACTGGATTCTTGTGCAAACTGTGCACCATGCAGTGGACATGGGTTACAAGTACGTATACATCATATTGTAAGAATGTCATGGAATCAATTATTTCTTTGATTCTAAATGTATAAATTTTTACTTTTTATGTTTGCTTAAAGAAACAAACGAAGAGAAACGAAACACAATTTTTACCTAAGCTTTACTTGCCTTGCAGACGTTGACGAGGGTTGTGAGGTTATCGAAGGTAAACGGATTTGTGGTAAAGGTCTTGGCCCACAGACGACCCTTGTAAATTGTGCTGACATTTCAATAATCCCTGAATCTGCGCAGACTCCGTCAAATTTCCCTTGGCCCGATTTCACTTCAAAATATGATAGTATGACACACAAAGGTAATAAATAGCAAATTTTGTTATTTCAAAAGGTATGTCACTCGTCAGCTTTAAAGAAAAGTTCAGTTAGAACCTCTAACGTCAAAACTATTTATTGCAATTCATTTTTAATAACAAATTTGAATTAAACAATGCAAATTACATAACATTCAATTTAAAAACTGCTCACAAAATCACTAAGAAAAAAGATTTAAGGGGGACTATTTCTTGAGGTGGAAGGATATTTAGATGAAAATTCTTCAATTCTTCACATTTGTTCAATTTAATATCTTCGAACTTTAGCCCTATATATCTTTACTCTGAGAATTTTTCCGTAATCATATGCTGGAAATATTAAATTCAGGTTTCAATGAATGTTTTTAGAACAAATTTTACACATTCACTCAACAGACTTTGCTAAGAAAGGAAGATATATTGAAGAAATCAAGATAAGATTTACACTTTTTTGCCTGAAAATCGCATATTTTGACCAATGTCTCAAAATTTATATCACTGGCCCTAAATTTTTCTTACATTATTTTAAACTACACGATACTTCTAAGCAATCAGCACTTAAGTCATAAAAAGTTTGATACAAGAAAATACTTATTGCCCATTTAGATTTTTAATACCCCCAAAATGATACTTTTTTAGTGCAAAGAGCTCACGCAATAATTTATGCGCATTAATTTGCATGATCTGTTCAATGATAAATTTTTCTATAGTTTTCAAACTATTTTACGTGCAAAAAGGTCAAGTTAATTGTACCGTTGCTCAATAAGATGCACACTGACCCTCAATTTTCTTTGTGATTTTGAGTCATGCTATATGAGTGCTTATCTAAAATGTGATCTACAAAAATCCTTGATATAACTCATGTCACGAGTGACATACCTTAACTCCTTTCTCATTTTTACAGAGCTGTTTTTTTTTCTTAAATGTTGTACTTTTTTTCAATAAGAAGATAAGCACCCTCCTGCTGTCAAAACAACAACGCCTACCCTTATAATAGACAGAAAAGAAATAGCCACGACCTTGTCAACAAAAACGACTACGCCTCTGCCTCCTATATTTCCCAAGCCAAAAAAGCCTTTTATGCGAAGACCACGGATACCAGATAGGCAAACTAAACCCCCCAAAATACCTATCAAATCAGAGAAAAAACCCCAAACGACCAAAACTCCAATTGTGGATAAGAAAAAATACAAGAAAGGAGTTGGTGGACTAGCCATAGGTCTTCTAGAACTGCTGATTCCGAGTGGTCTTATGCTAGGTTTGGGTGGAATGCTTTATGATCGCTATGAACAAAATAAGCAAAACCCACTACTTGTTGCTCAGCCAGGAATGGTGGTTGATGGCGGTGTTGGCATACATCCTGTCGCAGCTGAACACAGAGTCCTTCTTAATGCTCCGTTGGCTGCTGGAGGTCTAACAGGTGTTGCAGGAAATATAATCCCAGGTGCCCCAATAAACCCCGTCCCTATCGCTGGATTGTCCCCTATTTTGACTGGAATGCAAATAAATGACGCACAATTACAACAACTTATTCCTCTTATCCCTGTTTTGTCTGCTCCACAAATTCTCCATTTAATTCCGGACAACCGTGGATTACAAGTCCTAATACCATTAATGGTAGAACGTCGACGTCTTATTCAAGTATTTCCACATTTTACACCTGATCAAATAACGCAAATGCATTTACAATATCACGCAATGCAGAGGCAAGGTATCATGAATGGAGGGATCAACGGTCAAAGTGGACTCACCGATGTACGTCAAGGTCAAGGTGGTCTCGGTGGTGTAATGCAAGGTCAAAGTGGTATCAGCGGTATTACTCAAGGTCAAGTTGATTTCGGGGGCGTAATTCAAGGACAAGGTGGATTCGGAAGAGATGCTAATATGAATCAAAATTTCCAAAATCAGGTCGGAAATCAGCAGAGGAATTATTACACTTTTCAAAGCAATCAAAATTCTGGATTTTTTGAATTGCCACAAGGCCATTCCTTTACAGCAAATACCACTTTGACAACAATTAACTCAAAACCCTCCAGAGGGGACCTTGCTAACCCTGAGCTAGAATTTGATAGGGAGCCAGGGGTTTTAATTGAAAGAGAAAGGAAAAAATCACCTTACAGCAAAAACTGCCCACCAGTAAAACAGGTCTGCAAAAGCAAATTTACAAGGAAAGAACCTACGATCTATGGATCAGTTTCCATTATGAAAATGATCTGTGAAATAGAATGCAGCGATGGAAAGCAGTCTTGTCCAGCAGGGCTTTGTATCTGTGCTTGTCCTGAGGGGAACGATGAATCTTTGATGGAATTACTTTTTGATGGGAGATGAAACTTTCCGGAAAATAGAAAAAATCGATATTTTGCATTTAAAAATTGGTGTATCATTGTTCGACGTATTGGCGTACCTTTTCATGAAAATAAATGATAATCTCCCTCTATGATTTTGTTGGTTTTTGTGTTTATTATTATCATTATTTTAATTAAAAAACGTTAAGTACAACAAATAACATGTATCTAGTTTGTTTAATTAATGAATAGTCAAATGCATCAAAATGTCTCCATTAACGTGATTATAGGTCAACCAAAGGGGACTCAAATACTTCTCTTTAATTTCTTTTTCGAACATTATTGAAACAAATTGGGGACATCTTCCCTGTTCTGCTACTTAATCTGAGTTTTTGAATATTTAAGGGTTAGCTTCCTCTGAAATAATCTTGTACGATTTGTGTACACTAACATGAAATTACTGAAAAACAAACCGTTGTATTTTGGATAGAAATATCAAATCATTCGATGATTTATTCTTCCATTACTCAATTAATAAAATGCCAAAGGAGAGTTCGTTTTTTAAAATCATTTTTGGAGTGAAATGAGGTTTTGATATTATTGTTAGGCTAATAGAAACAAATAATAACTAATAGAAACCAGAAGTCTCTGATGAGACTGTAGCTCTACTGGTCTGTACGTATAACAAAGTAGCACTTGGATTTGCAATATGCATTAATAAATAGAATTATGTATCTTAATGTAGTCTACTTCTGTGCCAAGTTATATTGAAATAAAACGAAAACTGTAGGAGGAGTAGCGTTTGAAAGTATTTCACAGAAATTTCTATTTTTAGTAACCACATCAAAAACCGAAATGCATATTATGTATCATAGTGTATTCTAATTGTGTGCCAAATTAGATTGAAATCAGACCAAAACTGTAGGAGGAGTAACGTTTTAAAGGGATTTCACAGAAATTTCTTTTTTTTTTTGGTAACCATGGCAACACTGTTCATCGAAATCAAAAACCGATGCATTAAATTATGTATCTCAGTATAGTCTTCTTGTACACCAAATTATATTAAAAGCAGACTAAATCTGTATTAAGAGTAGTGTTTTAAAGTAATTTCACAGAAATTTCTATTTTTAGTAACCATGGCAACACCATTCATCGAAATCAAAAACTAATGCACTCAATTATGTATCTTAGTGTGAGTAGTTTACTTGTATGCCAAGTTATATTAAAATAAGACCAAAACTGTAGGAGGAGAAGTGTTTTTAAGAAATTTCACAGAAATTTCTATATTTAATAACCATGGCAACACCATTCATCGAAATCAAAAAACGATGCACTAAATTATGTATCAAAGTGAAGTCCACTTATGTGCCAAGTTATATTAAAATCAGACCAAAACTGTAGGAGGAGTAGTTTTTTAAAGGAATTTCACAGAAATTTCTATTTTTAGTAACCATGGCAACATCGTTCATTGAAATCAAAAGCCGATGCACTAAGTTATGTATTTTAGTGTAGTCTACTTGTGTGCCAAGTTATATTGAAATCAGACCAAAACTGTAGGAGGAGTAGCGTTTTAAAGGAATTTCACAGAAATTTCTATTTTTAGTAACCATGGCAACACCGTTCATCAAAATCAAAAACCGATGCGCTAGATTTTGTATCTTAGTGTAGTTTACTCGTGTGCCAAGTTATAATGAAATCAGACCAAAACTGTAGGAGGAGTAGCGTTTTAAATGAATGTCACAGAAAGGATGATTGCACTTAAGGACATGCGAAATTTGCGACAAAATAAACTTTCAAAACAAGCATATTTCTTTTCATTGTAAGAATGGTCAACATCCAATCTACAACTTTATGTAATTACGTTTAATAAAATTGTGTATTTACGAAGTTCGAATCTGTTTTCAAAGGCAGGGGTCATCACAATTTCTTGAATCTCCATTCGATAATGAGGACGCCCACTTTTTTACTGACTTTATACATAGTCAGCGCATGTTTGTCTATTGTTCTACGTTTAACAGTAGTTGTATATTTGCATAAATAATAATGTGTCAAAAGGAGATTAATAGACAAATATTTCCATTTCTATTTGTTTTCTCTGTGATAACTCTTTGAAAGTTAGGAGAGTTGATTTCTTGATCATTCTAACGGAATGCAAATTTTGCCAAGCGAAAGGTCAGTAGCTAAGAAGGCATAGTATGCATGTAATTCTCGTGCAGCTGTCTTTGTGTTTGACGTCAGTGGGCGGGGACCATTGAAATTGACATGTGAGGCCTCGTATAATTTAAATATATTAGTCTACATTTTTAAAATCTAAATTTACAATTTTATTTCAAAATGAAATGGAAATATAAGGAATCACTGTCTAGTTAGTAGAGTATGCCAGGGACATCAACGATAGTTGGAAACGTGGGATAATTTATGTTCGCCCGTTATGCAAATTATCCCACATTTCCAACTATCGTTGATGCCCTGGCATACTCTACTAACTAGACAGTGATTCCTTAAACATGCGCTCATGGTTAAAAAGAGAAAAAACGGCTTCTTCTTACATCCGCTCTCTGTGTTGTAACCAAGGATTGTGACATGTTGAATATGATTATTATAATTCACCACGTGATTTCTTACCCCAGATAACTTTGTGAATACTAAATTCCGTCACCTGACTTGTAAGATAGCATGTTTTGTGCTAACTAGGACATTGTGTTCGAACACGTTAAGTCATCTGGCATTGATATAAAATCTGCTTTAATTACATTGACGTGCTCATATTGTTAATTTCGTTTTGAAACCTTTGTCAGAAGTGTATTTGTGCCATACAGAATGGAGAAGGAAATTGGAAAGAGTGATCACGTTCTTTTTTCCAAACATGTCATTGTTATTTATCAAGTCTTATTTTAGACCCATTCTTACAATGTTAGCTCCACCTCTCATCTAATGTTCAATCAAGGGCAGGTAAGTGTAAATTCACTATATTTGGAAAGCAGTAAGGACAAAAAACATTGAATCATTTTATTGTTTCACAGTCTGATATCATTTTAAGATTAAAATTTGGTTCCAAATTGACAGGATTCTTTCATAAATATACAAAAGTGAAACAAGGTTTAGATATAAAAGCAACAGAAGAAACCGAAAAAGACCCAAAAACAGGTGTTAAGTGCAGTCATCCTTTCTATTTTTAGTAACCATGACAACAGCGTTCATCGAAATCAAAAGCCGATGCACTAAATTATGTATCTTAGTTGTAGTCTACTTGTGTGCCAAGTTATATTGAAATCAGACCAAACTGTAGGAGGAGTAGCATTTTGAAAAATTGTTTACAGACAGACGGACGGACAGACAGACAGACGGACGGACGGACGAAGGACACCTTACTATCGCATAAGCTCTTCTGGTCTCTGACCAGTAGAGCTAAAAATCAGTTGGAATTGAAGTAGTTTCATTTTATAAGGAAATAAACTTTGAAATATTTTAAATAACTGATACTAGGAATATAGTCTCTATCTTTTTCCCCTTTATTTTATCTTGAAAATACTTTTTTACCTCAAAAATTTGATAAACTCAACGTGAAACAAACAATCAAAGTGGAATATTGTGAAAATGCAACATCATGTCTTTATTTTAATTTCAAGTTAAGTACAATGTATATCATTATGAATAATATGTCTATTTGCTAATTAAAAAGGAACTAAATTAATTAGTAAGAAAGCAGGATGTGCACGACACAATGAATATTGGGATGGTTTGTCAATATATACAGTATCATAATACAGATATTTTAAAACAAAAAAACCTTCAAGGCATATTTATTAGTGGCCTTGTGCGCACGTGCGGATTTCATCTCAGGAGAATTAATTTTGTTGTTTGCAGACTGACGTGCATAGATTGAACATATTGTAGACAGTTTGTCAAACGGTCAGCAGATGAAATAATTTCGACAGGCAATATATAGGTATAGAAGTTCCCCAGGGCATCTGTCACATTGTGAGAATCTTATTAAGAAAAAAGCGGAAATCTTTGACTTTGAAAAAAATTACTTAGTTTTTCTCATCCTACATTTACTTGAGACTCTACCGATTTAAAATCAGAATTCTCAAAAATGGACTTTGTCTCTTTAATTGCTGTGTTAAATCTAATCGGCGCTGTCAGAGGATTCAGCTATGGTGCCCCGGAGGATTTTTGCCAGTATGAAAATTTACAAAGAAGAAATGTAGAAATGATACCTGGTCACAGAGGGGTGGAAGCTAGGAACGCCGTAGAGTCTGCTGGGTACAGGTTCGTTGTCGGTCCGGAGGACAGTACCGGGAACAGGAAGGGTGAGTACAGAGTCAGGGGCATTCACGTTATAACATCAGGAACCTATTTATTGGAGCGATAGTAAGTATATACATTTGTCAGGAAGTACTTCGAAATAATTCATTTGAGACTGCATTGGTATTTTAGAAAAATGTCACTTTGCAGAGGACAGTGTTTTAAAAAATTGTCTATAATATGTCGAAGCATTGCTCTAAATTGAGAAACTGGACAACTTAGTGTTTATTTTTTAGAATGACACATACCAGAGGTAAAAGGGTTTAACTACAGGAGTACATTTGGTTAAAGTATATAGTGAAGAAATCAACAGGTTAAAAGACTTTAGTTGAACATTATCCTTGACAAGCATGGATCCATGTGTACAATGTTGAAAACATTGACTTGGTCTTGTTCTCTTTTCATAGAAAATCATTTTTATGACATAACGTCTTCATCTCTTATGTATTGGACTTGACTGTTGTCCCTTTGAAGGATTTTGGTACATTTCCGGCTAAGCAAAAGCAATTTAATCAGGAACTCCAAGGAAATGTTTTCATAGAACATTAAAAAGTTAAACTTCTTTTTTTCTTAGAAATGTTTAAGTAATGTCTGCAAACCTCACTAGGTTTTATTGCTGTCTCAACAGAAAAATGCCCTGTATCCGACTTATTGTCTTATTGGTTCGTGAGGACAAGTAGGGATAAAATTCCTTTTTCGTCACCTGTCAATTTAGCGGCGCTTTTCGGAACCGCACTTGTCAGTTTGATTAAGATTTTATGTTTTTTGTGGCCTCACCATCCATCTGGGACACCCACGCCTGACTGACCACTTGTTAAAACGCACAACCGACCTGTCTGCAGTAGCATTTTGACGAAAACTCATTTAATTATTTCAGCGACTATATAATTTATGGTTTTCATATTTGCTTTTGGCAACATAATCTAAACTACGTTTCTTTTCCAATGAAATAAACAGCTCTTTTTATTTTCTAACGTCAGAGTTAAAGGAATCCATACTGACGTAGTAACTTCAGTTACCAACACCAAGTTAGATTTCCACACCCCTGCAATTTTACTTCCGTGTAAAGCAGATGATAGCTGGAATTATATCCTTATTGAAACCTTCTTGTAATTAATTATTATAGCAGATTGCTCTATCTCCGCAAAACATGATCTTGCATACAAAAATAATGCAAAGAAAGGTTACATTCTGCCATTGAAAGACAAGTATGATAACGAGATATGCATCATTTCGTAATTTTAGTTAAACTGATTACCGGTGTTCTGATGTTTTATTTTTCAATATTTGAAAATAAAAAAAATTGAAAGTTCAGGACCCATGGAATCCTGAACTTTTTTCCAGGCTGTTTTAGATTTGGGGAGGGAGAGAGCTATACTACAAATGTGTTTTCAATTTAAAACAAATGAAATTCCAATGCAAGAACAGATATTTTTGAATTTCATAAACAAAAACTTTGAGCAAGCATTTTAACACTTCTAGCTTTGAAACTAAGTATTTGAAGGAATTATGGAGAAAGTCAAATGTCTGAAATGCTTTTTAATGAAAAGATCTGATAACAATTTTCGTTACATTTTCTCCTTTTTAACAATTTTACTTTATCATGTAGAATTATTAAAATGAAAAAGTACCGATAACAACTTGTGATCAATCTCATATATCCTGTAAATAAAACGAAGCGTGAAAGGGCGTTTGAAAACACCAGAGTTGGGATCAGGTGCATGGGATGAGTAATCATCCCCTGTCGACTGGTCACGCCCACCGTGAGCCCACTGTATTAATCAGGTAAACGCCGTTATCCGTAGACACAGTATAAAAACAAAGGCCTTATACGAGTATAAAAAATGTAAGCCAAAATACGACCCTATTAGAATTTGCGAAAAGTTGGCTCCAAGCTGACCGTAGAAAGCCCTGTAACATCAACTTCTCTGCCAGTAGCCTGCCTTGATTTAGAAATTGGTCATACTCAGAATATATGCTCTTACGTACCGAATATCAGTTTGTAAACACCATATGCAGGTGATAGTGGAATATTACTACATAAATACGGAAAATTGACGATGAAAAAGTTGAAGTCGTCCCGTTTTTGTCATTGTTTAGTTGTTACATGTAGTTTGTCGTTAACGTCTGTAGTGAATAAAAAACTCCCATATATGGAACAGATGTGTAGACTCTGTGGTGTCTTTTATTTTGAGGTCACTCGGATATATAGAGTCGCCATGTAAATTAAAGTAACTATTGTTTTTTGATAAAACGTTGTTGATATATCTATATATCGATTTGAAGGCCACAGTAAGTTTTCTTCTTTTTATGTAGAAGTTTCTGAATGAATTCTGCTTTATAAGAATGTAAAAATAGGTTGACTAATAGAAGAGAACAATTAGTGCCCATCGGAATTCCAACAGAATGTTAGAGGACATTGGTCTCCAATGACTACATAGATGTTGCAATGAAGAACTCCAGCATCTTTTTAATATCAACTTCAGTACTTGTGTGTTAAATCAAAATGATTCTTGACAAGATATTCTTTATAATAGCCAATAACAAGATATGAAAATTTCGAAGAAACAGTTGTCTGTTATGTCAAAAAGCCTAAGTTGCTTTTCTAAAGACAGCTATTTAGTCGTGGTTTTGATTAGGATGTTTATTCTGTTAACGTCCAATCAACACTGTCTCATCTGGTTTCCATTTTTCACAATGTCATTACGTTCGTTCATGTTGTAAAAATAACGAAAGTATTTGAAAGAAGGACATTTTCAGTCACAGATCCTGGCTACTATATTCAATGAATAATTGAACGAAGCACACGTTGTTAAAAGTAAGATTAGAAGTACTATAATTACTACTTAGTATTACATGTAGTGTTAAAAATGTACATCTTATCGATACGTCTTTTTTTGACTGACAGGTTTCATATCAATTGTTAGTAACTGAATACAGATTATCCCGTTTACCTGTTCAATATAGAGGTCTCATGGCGGATGTGACTGGTCGACAGGGGATGCTTACTCCTCCTAGGCTCCTGATTCAATCTCTGTTGCTCTTCAGGGATACGTGTTGTTTTCTGACGTCGATTTCATCACTGTTCGTTATTTTCACCCTTTTCAGTAATAAACTAGAAAATCAGCTTGTTTATTTGTTGAAATTGTCATAAGATATACTGATTTAATTATAAAAATGACATGATGAATGGAAAACTTTTTATGGGGCGTTTGTGTTATGGTGATGAATGCATTATATTTTTTTCGATTCAAGTGCTAGACATAACTTTATTTGGTTATTTGAAGAATTATTCTGTGGTTGAATGAAAAAAGACAAAGCTTTGTGTTTTTTATTTATGCAATAAATTTTATTATCTGTAAATTCATGGCATTTAATTCCATATTTAAATTTCCGAAAGTAATAAAACAATCAAACCATGGTTCATTAAACACTGTAATTTTTTGGGCAAACATTCATTTGGTCTTAACGTTTCTTTATGAATGAAATAGTATAAAATTCTACTTCTAATGAACAAAATTCATAGAGAAATAGCTGAAAAACGTTTTAATCAGAATTAATACAATTCGAACATAGAATGCATTATACACCCGCGAACAAACTGACTTTTAAAGGCATAATAAGTAAGAAAACACGTTTAAATACAGAGTATAGTCACCTCTCTAGTATCTAGATAATAAATAAAAGTTATATTTTAAGGTTTGATTTGTACTTTATTTAACTCAAAAGACAAATAAACACAAATCAGGCCTTTAACAAAAAGAAAAATACTGAAAGTATCATACATCATAATACCCCAAGTTACAAACAATGCACTTCATGGTACAGTCTCCAGTTCACTGGAATAAGAAGTATAGGTACAAGTATAGATATATAAGAAAGTACAAAAAGGAAAAAAATAAAGAAACATATATAATTATTTCTAACGAGTAAGAGAAGAACAAGTGTTTTTTTTTTTAATTTTGACAAAGATATTTTTTTTAAACATAGTTTGTATTTATTAGTTCAGTTAACTTAAAATGGCTATTTTTTAATAAGCTGAAATATCTTTCTGTTGTTTGAAAAAGTGTGTACACTATATAACATAATGAAATTCGTCACAAATACTAAAACAGCCAAATATGGTACATGTTCTTAACTGTCAGTATCATATAGACTAGAAAAAGAAAAGGGTTAATAAATAATTCATTGTTATCTACAACTGGATTCAATTATGCATATATCATACAATTTAGATCAATATTATTAGCAACAATTACACATCCAAAATTAAGGTACGAGAGACAGCTTAGTAGACATCATTTTGTTTGCAAGAAATTTTCATATTTCACGCTACATACATATGAAGTATGAGACTGAAACAAATAATTCTTTCAATATTCAAATAGTCGATCAAAGTCATAAAAACAATGAAATATTTTTACAAATACCTAAGTCAACTTGTTGAAATGATTATAGGTGGATATAAAAAAAAAATCTACAAGCTACTTCTGCTTGTTCCCCTGGGACAATTACTACAAAGCAAATCCAATGTACGGATACACGGCCTTGGTCCTCTTTTGTCCTTGGCTGCCTAGCTTGGAATTTCAAAAAATTCAGTCACGATTATTGACTTTTGAGTTGAGTTCTGACACTGAAATTGCTAATTGATTCTGTTCTGTTGTGGGTGTATTTAAACTTCAATTAAATTTTAATGTTTGACGAATCATCTATTGCAAGCAGAATTTTTCATGGTATTAATAATTTTTTTTAATTTCTGGTTCATATTTGTAATTATGTATACATGTAATCCCTAATCAATTTGTTTTCTTAAAATCCAAATACGTTTTAAAGTTAACCGTCCTGAAGACAGGCTCAAAACTTCAGAAAGTTTGAACCTAAGGGCCCTCTTCGCCCCAAGAAATAGGTATTCCATGATAAGTCATTTTCCTTTTACAAAATAAATAAATAAATGAATAATGAAAGAAAATAAATAAAATCGATGCTACTCCTGATGTGAACCACATTCGAAAAAAATGTCATAAAACAAAGTGATACGACCCCGTAATACTGCGGATTTTTAACAATATGATTAAAATTGAAAATATGGTTGATGTTTGTTAGAAATTAATACCCTGAGAACTTTGTATTAAATATGATACCTTAATTCACTTTGATTTTTATTCTATCCAAGTTATCCAAAAAGATCGTGGACAATCAAGATCTGAATGTGAGGAATTTGTTTTCGATGCTTTTGTGTATAACAATGTAATTATAAAATATGTTCAAATTATCTGTGATCAATCTTAAAAATGCTGTAAACAGAACGAAACGTGAACAGGACTAAAACAATGTCTGGAAACACCAGAGATGGGATCAGATGCCTATAAGAGGAGTAAGCATCCCCTATCGACCAGTCACACCGCCGTGAGCACTCTTTGTTGATCAGGTGATAAGGAATTCTCATAGTATATACAATGGGTATGAAACAAGTCAGCCAAAATACGACCCAAGGTATAGGTTGTGTTTGCAAACAAGGTCATTAAAACGACCGTAGAATTTGCAAAATGCTGACTTTCAACAGACAGTTGAAAGTCATGTAATTTCAACTTATTTATCAGAGGCCTGCCTTGGTTTAGAATTCTACTGTATTGAAAACATGCTCTTACCATATTTTAATTGGGAGACATAAACAACATTTGCAATGTAATATTGGAGTATTACTACATAACCAGGGAAAGTTGACAATGGAAAAGTTGAAGTTGTCCCGTTTGTCGTACAGTTTTGTTGTTGATTTTCCATAAGCATCTCTATTCAGTAAAACATCCAAAAATGAAAAGATGTGACAGATTCTATGTTGTCTTTCATTTCGAGGTCACTGGAATATATCGAGTCGGCATATTAATGAAAGTAACTATTACTGATTGATTAAACGTTGTCGATATATCTATAAATGTAGAATTGAAGGTCAAAGCATATAGAAGTCTTAGAATAAATTCTGCTTCATAAGAATTTACACATAGTTAGGCTAAATAAAGGGGCACAATAAGTGCCCATCGTTTGATTCCTAACCGATTGTAAGAAACCTGGTCTCCAAAGACTTAAATATTGTCAAGGAGGAACTGAAGCATCTGTTTAAAAATCAGCTTCACAGTACTCGTGTATAGATTTTTCGAGTTCTATTTTATTGAAGAAGAAGTTGTTTATTATGTCAAAAAGCCTGGTCTTTAGTTGGTTGTATAAACTGTTGATGAGTCATACATATTAAACTTATTAGTTTTGGGAAAAATTTTGATACAGAATTTTTAAAAGGTTCTTTGGAACTTAAGAATCCATATTTGATTTACACCACTTCTTGAATATGTTTTAGCACATTATGTTGAAAGTTTCTTCTCATAGCAGTTACAGTAATACTTTGTGAGGAGTAAATATAGGGGCTTGATAGAGCATATACTGAACTCTACAATCTTTTTATCTTTGTAAGGAATTTTATGAAGTTTTAGAATCCAGGTACAGTAAATCCATTTCATTTCCGTTCACGTAAATGTTGAAAGTATTAAAAACTGAAACATGATTCTGCCTTTGAAAAGGAGCTGTTAGTATATAGGTTGGATTACCAGATGCGGAATTAAAACCAAATGTATGGGCGCCCATACAAATGCAGTTGTAATAATGATCCTTGCAAAAAAGATTACATTATTACAAGCTTAATTGGCAGGTGGAACCATAACATATTGTTCATGTAGTCTTTCTAATTCTTTTATCACGTCCAGCTTACTGAAAACGGAAGGATTGATTGTACGAACTTTGCCTTTTAATTTTTTAATATGATTCTTTAATATACTTTTAAAACATTTAATCTATTCTGACAAAGTGTCGAGGTCTTCCCCTTCATAATTAACCAAAATATTTGGTATCAAATATACCAAAATATTTCTTGATTAATTAACTTCTAATCAACAGGTTGTAGTTTAAATTAGATCTCCGTTCATTAGAATGAATGTCAGTCTCTGAATGATCCAGAAAGTGTTGGAATCCAGAAAATTGGCGATGGAAAAGTTGAATCATTTCGTTTGTCTAGCTGAGTTGTTAGTTGGCCATTGCTGTCTGTTCAGTAAAATAACAAAAGAGAGATAACCTGTATCTGTAATATACATTTCTGTAGATCTTAAAGAAAAATTTTATATAATCATACTAAAGTATCTATCTAGAGGATTTTTTTTAAATACTAGATATATTTTAATTCGTATTAGTGTAGTGTTACTTTCAATGTACTTTATAGAAGTGAGGATTACTAGTAATTAAGACGGAGAAAAAAAGAACGTAAGGAAGAAGATATACATTTATCTTTAATGTTTACAGAGTACATGCATTTTGGAACGCAATGAAACATAAAACATGTGTAATCGATGTTTGAAGTATGTAAAGTGGAAGAAAATGAATCCAATCTACTGCAAAATTAAGGAAAACAAAGAAACATGTAATAGATCAGCGTTTACACTAGTCAGTTTTAAGAATGCAGTAATTTATAATTTACTAGTATCTTTCCAACACAATATCTACCGGACCTATAAATAAAAGCCTGATTTATGACTTTATTTTTATTGATAAAAAGAAAATATTACGGAGAGACACTCATATTTAAGACACTCACAGTGCTATTTAGGGAACAGTTTTGTATTACTGCTTGATATGAAATATAACAAAAAGACGTTCATAAAATGGATGATTGATGCACATCTTTCTAGAAAAGATTAAATAATACACGTACTTATAAAAAACTAAAAACTTTGAACAGGTAAATATGGAATGTGTAATTCATTAATTAGCATTTAGTTATGTCAAAACGAAGACAGTTATTGGAATTTATAACGATATACAGAAAAAATTTCAGATGTCTTAATTGATATTCAATCTTTATCATCAAGTATATATTTCACTGATTGATTTTTCCTCAGATAATACATCATAAATGTACCTTGGTGTTATTAATAAGTGAAAACATCAATTATACGCCTTAATATTACAGATATGTTCATATATTTCCTGTTCTAGTGTTTTTGGATGGTCATTAATTTATAGCGTCACCTCATACAGACGGAAATGAAGACCTCACACAAGAAAACATATAAAGTGTACAATAAGCTGTTCTGTTACATAGCCAGATAAGTGCAAAAAAACATAATCTTTAAATTCTTCAATTAAACATATTAATATTACTAGGGCTCTCCATCACTTTGTTAGAATATTCCGTCTGGGAACACAGAATATGTCTCATATACATGTAGTTGCAATGTAGTAAAACAGAGTGGATTCGCTTTGGCAGGATTTTGGAAAATTCACTGAATGCAAGTGAAGTTGCATTGAAAAGGAAAGGAAAACAAACAAACAAACAAAACAAAATCAATCATAAAAACCTCTTTTGAGTCTTTATATACTTTCCATCCCCAAAAATTATTTCATAAAGAAAATGAACACTTTTCTTGTTTTTTACTAGCCTCAAATTTATCCGCCATGTTGACTTCGGAATTCTGAATTGTTCATTGTTATCCTATACGGGTACATTTGAATTATCTGTGTTTGTTTTTTAAGTTTCATGTTCAGTTAAATTGATCAGAATCATAATCAGAATTATCTCTGTGGATTGATATAAAGAATTCTGCAAAAAATGAAAATGGAAAATATTTTTGAATAAAAAAAATCTGATTAATGAGAAATTGCAAATCTCACATATATTTTACTTGAATTCTTTCATAGCCTTTGTTATGGTTATATGTGGCGTTCATAAAGTTATATATGTTTACAATCATGGTTGTTTCTAAACAAAGTCAGAGAAAGTTTGGTTTGCATAAAAATATCTTTTTGGGGGGTCTATATTTGTTGCCAACAAATGAATTATACCAAAAGCAAATGCTTAGCCTGAATTTTCTCTGCTCCTATTTATAAATCAATTTCAAGAATAAGACAGTATTACATGGGAGTGTCTTCTTTTATAAATTAAGAAGCTATGTATAAGGTGCCAGTTAGAGAATTTTTTCCATATTAGCTGTAATATAAATCTTTCAATTGAGACAAAATTTTGCTCAAGAAGAGTGCAAAAATCCCAATTGCAATAACTGAATCTTATTTCCGATGGAATTTTTTTTCTTATTTGCAAAGTACAGTTTGTCTGTTAAAGAATTTATGCACTGAGTTCCAATTTTATCATGAACTATTATTACATACATGTATCCCAAGTTACTCTTCTTTGAATGTTCCTTAAGATAAGCAGTGTGTTTGCATAATAAAAAAACCGAAATATAATGCCTAAAAATGTTTTCTAGGTATTGTAGCCTTCTTATGTTTAAAAATCGATCGTACTTATAACATGCTTTTGATTATCGAATGAGTAGGGGAGACACAAACACCATATGCAAGTGGAAATTTCAATTCAGAAAAACCCTAATTTTTTCTCAAGAACAGTACAAAATCCCAATTGCAATAACTTATTTCCGATGGATTTTTTTTTACATAGTACAGTTTGTCTGTTAAAGAATTTATGCACTGAGTTCAAATTTTATCATGAACTATTATTACATACATGTGTCCCAAGTTACTCTTCTTTGAATGTTCCTTAAAATATGCTTTCTCAGTGTGTTTGCACAATAAATAAATACCGAAATATAATGCCTAAAATGCTTATGAAACATAGTTATGAAAACATATTTCCATCCATCATTCGACTAGAAAATGTCCCAAGCGACCCACTGAAAAAGGTTACCAACCAAACTGCAAAAAGACCTTAAAATCGCCATATAGTAACCATTAATACTGTTTGGTAACAGAGTACCAAGACACACAGCTCTCTGTTTGGTTGTGTGATGACGT